>NW_026690855.1:6529798-7195529 GCF_020826845.1 Diceros bicornis minor | reverse complement strand
TCTTCATTATAAATGATAATGCCAAAGAAAACCTGGACAAAAGTATTCTGTACTATCCACAAGGACAAAACATGTACAACATTGCTCTATATATTAAGAGTACAGCTGTAATAGTCAAGATATATATTCATATGTGTAAAATGATAATGATTTTCTAATTTTCTCGGGCTGTGAACCATGGTAAAATATACAGTAATAAGAAGGAAACCTGAAAAACTAGGTGATTTAAAACACCTGATGTTACAGCTAGACCATTCAAGAGTGAAATCAATTTCAATTTCACACCTTCTCCTTTCCTTGTAGCAAGTGAGGTGTCTGAAAGACAGAAAACTCATAAAATTAATTGAGAGTTAACAGTATTTGGAGGCAGTTGAGGTTAAGCACTCAACAATGATGTCCCTTACTTCAGGAGCCATTGACTTTTTGTCATAAGTTTACTTTATACACGGGTTCTCTTCTTAGATTATTTCTGTATGTTTCTTATAAGAGAGACAGGGAAGGAGAATTAACTATCAATCTACTGTGCACCGTTTCCTTTACTGTATTACCTTATGCAATTCTTACAGTAGTCCTTTAAAGTAACTGTTATAATTCATATTTAACTGATAAAGAAAACCATGTTTCAAAATTGATCAAGGGTAAGAGGGAAGATCTGAACATCAGTCTATTGGGCTTATGCCTCATATTCTCTCCACTGTGATAAAAATGGTGCTTCAACATGGGTACTCACCATCTGGCTATTTAATACCGGCTCCTGCAAACAGCATTGGATGAGATGAGATGAGAAGTTATTTCCAAAGATATTCTATTATATTTAAACTATACTACTTATGAATCAGATGTCAAGACATGTTTTAGAGGCATAGAGAGCAACTGATTAGTTCACCTACACATTTTTCAGGTTTACTATAACTTTCGTGTGCCATATCGTGTCAACTTTGTGTCAACTTTACCAACTTTAGTGCTTCACTGTTCTTTTTTAAAAAACTCAGAATGTCACTTTTCGTCTCAAACACCTTGCTGTTTTCTTCTTATTCACTAGATGACAGTT
This sequence comes from Diceros bicornis minor, assembly GCF_020826845.1. Lineage (NCBI taxonomy): Eukaryota > Metazoa > Chordata > Mammalia > Perissodactyla > Rhinocerotidae > Diceros > Diceros bicornis. The sequence continues at coordinate 7,194,478 of NW_026690855.1, read as the reverse complement.
CTGTATCTCTGTAAATTACCACTGCAGCAGGAAATGAAAGGTCTTAAGCCAGTTTGCTCTGCACAAATGATGGACATAGGAGAACTTCTGCTCCATCAAGTCTGCCTGTATTATTCCGTGGCCGTAACGGGGATGTCCAGGACTGCTTAGTCAGCGGCACGAAGCAGAATCAGAAAGCATCCTCTAAATTCTTCTTCAGATGTGAGTTCAGGCACCTGTCCTCTCACCTGAGCACACTGGAGTTTATTGAATGTGTTCTGACTCTTACTCTCTCCCTGTTGTTAATAAGTCTGGAATCTCCATACCCCTGGAAAAAACACAGGACTCATAAAGCCTTTTCTCAACTAAACGGAGTTGAGGGCTATGGTGTTGCCCGAGAGTCTGATGCTTAAAGAAAATACAACTGGTGCTCAGGCGGAAGGCAAGAGTGTCAGCCACTCCTGGAGGGCTTTTATTGATGCTCCCATGGAACGAGCAAGTTTAAAAGAAAACCACATTGCTTAAACCTCACTAACTGATTGTTTTATTTTCAAGTAATATGCTCTGAAATCTGCTATGTCTAAAAAAACATTTCAGGCCGGCCCCATGGCTTAGGCGTTAAGTGCGGGCGCTCAGCTGCTGGCGGCCCGGGTTCGGATCCCGGGATCGCACCGATGCACCGCTTCTCCAGCCATGCTGAGGCCGTGTCTCACGTACACGAACTAGAAGGATGTGCACCTATGACAGACAACTATCTACTGGGGCTTTGGTGGAAAAATAAATAAATAAAATATTTAAAAATAAATAAATAAAAAAATAAAAAAACATTTCATAAAACTTAAACTTCTGAATTTTATTCTCTGGTATTTGAAATTATTATTAAGACTGTAAATCCTTTAACATTCTACAATATACAAATAGGCAAATATCAATTATATTCTCCAAAATAGTTTGCTCCCATGTTAAAGATTAATATATGGTAGCAAAACTGGTTTCCATCCAGTTTTTAACTCATTTTTTGCTTGTAAAATTACATATAAAATTTGTGTTTTGAAGTATTTTCCTAAAACTCAACAACTTTCTGATATAAATCAACTAGATGAAAGGGAAGTAAAATGAAATTTGATCTTTAAAACTCGAGCTTTGTGTAAGAATTTATAATATCAGGCAGTTGAAAGTTGGGTCTCTCCACATTATGATATTTATTAATTGTGAATAGCCACATCTATTACAAAGCGCTGAAAAATAAAAGGAAATTGAACAATATCAACACTGTCTTACCCGACATGTTGTACAGTTTATATGCAAATAAATTCTCAAAGGTCAGAAAAATGTTTATGATTTCAGATAACTGTTAAAATACTATCTCATTCCAGTTTTAACCTCATTTGAAATTGACTTAAAATTCTTCTCTTAGATTCCTGCTCTGATCAGTGCCCCCAGGTCCCCTCAATGCCTCATTTGATTGCAAACTTATCTGAGGAATTGAACATTCTTTTCCATTTGTTCTCTTTAAGGTATCTGTGATAGTGCTTTTTATGCAACGACCACTTGGTACAATTTATTATTAGTTTCAGAAACATGCTTATTTAGGAACAAGTCAAGAAAACAGATGTGAGGAATGTGGAGTCACCTAGCTGATGGTGTTCGAGGGATTCTTCATGTGAGTCTTGGCATAGAAAAGTTCAAAGGGTAAAGCAGCATTGGTTAGATCAAAAGTGTGGGGTGAACATAATTCTGAAGGAATAATGATGGAGACGTAAAAACAAGAAACCCCTTGGATTGCATTGGAGGTTATTAGACACATCAAAGACCTGGGAAAAAACATTGTTTAATGTAAGTACTTTCTAAACTCTAAGGCAAAAAGTAACATGAATTTACATGGTAATTATAAACCATAAAACAACAATTCAAAAGACAAGTAACAACTAAAGTAGAAACCAGAGTTAGAAAAACAGAGGTTAAAGGAGAGATGGAAAGAGATGGTTGGGGTCAGAAAATATGGCTTAGTCATCCTTGAGGTCTCCCTCAGACTCTGATCATTCCTAGTGCTCAATAAACACTTTGACCCCATGAGCCTGGGGAGGAGCAATGTGACAAGGGGTTGGGAGGGGAGATAATGCAAAGATACCCTTGTGGAGGCACTGACATTGAAAATCAGTGACATTTTGCAAAGGTGTTTAACATAATATATTAAGGATTATTCTGGAAATTTAAGGATTTTTCTGGAATATACGTTTTCATTTTATAGAAACTCCAATAAACCCAGTGAAAGATTTAGACATTTCATCTTTAGAAATAAAGAGAGGGGCCAGCCCCGTGGTGCAGCGGTTAAGTGAACGCACTCCAGTGCGGTGGCCTCAGGTTCACAGATTCGGATCCCAGGCGTGCACAGACACACCGCTTGTCAAGCCATGTTGTGGCGGCATCCCATATAAAGTAGAGGAAGATGGGCACAGTTGTTAGACCAGGGCTAATCTTCCTCAGCAAAAAGAGAAGGATTGGCATCGAAAGTTACCTCAAGGCTGATCTTCCTCACACAAAAAAAGAAAGAAACAAAGCCAGAATGGGAAATTTTTTCTGTCAGTGTTAACATTGAAAACCAGTTAGCATTTGGAAATCAGTTGCAATTTGAGATGAGAATGTGAAGAAAGAATTAGATGTCACATGTTGTTTTTCCTTTTCTCTGAGGCAGTAAGGCTTGCAGGGGGAATGAAATTCCATCTTTGCTCTATTGAGTGTGAGAATATATAAAATTCATTTGTGCTGAGCAACACTGTTGACCTGTGGAGAAAAACAAATGGTTTAAACAGCTGATCTAAAGGAATAACTGAGCTTATAAAAGTTCTTAGCTTACAAAGGGTGCCTCTACTTTACTCAACTTTACTGGATATCCATTGACCTATATGTGCAAGGTATTTGTGGTAGGTATTGAAGGAAATACAAAGAATTATAAGGTTCCAAGCTCCTCCACATACATGACATGGTTTGCAAGATGTAATTTGATACTTCCAAGGTATTTAGTGTATGTTGCATTACAGAACCTAAAAAAAATGACAATGTTATTGAGAAATCGTAATTAAAAACAGCTTCTTAGGAGATATGGACTAGATCAAGTCCTCAAAGGGACCACTTTTGGACAGGGGGAGGGAAGAAAGAGTGAGGATTTCAGATGGGGAAGAGAGGAAAGGTACAGAAGTGGAAAGAAACATGGCATTTGGGCTTGGGGGTGGGGAGTCCATGACAGGCACAGTCTTCCCGTGACTGAGAGGCAGCTCACTTTCCTCCTGCAGAAGCCCAGCACTGCTTCCCATCTCCTGGCCTCCTCCAGCTGCAGACCCCATGCCTGAGCCAAGGCCTATCTTATCTGGATGGCTGCCTAGTCTCCCAACATGTCCCTTTACTTCCAGTCTTAATTTCTTCTAATCTTTCCTCCACCATGCCTCCAGAGTTACATTATAGAATCCAAATTTGCTTAAATCTGATATGTGCTTCAACTCCTTCAATGACTTTTGAGAGTAGCATAGAGAACATTCAGACTCCTGAGCTGGACATGCATGTTTTCCCTTGCTGTCCTCATCTTTACCCTCATCACCCACTCTGTGCTACATGTTTGCTTTGTTCCAGCCTTAAAAATACCACCCATTTTCTGAAAGATTTAGCATGTTTTATATCTGTCTTTTTATATGTGCTTCTTCTGTCCTCCTACCCAGTTTTTCAATCAACTTAATTCCTATTTCTTTTTTTTTTTTTTTTTGTGAGGAGATCAGCCCTGAGCTAACATCCGCCAATTCTCCTCTTTTTTTTGCTGAGGAAGACGGCCCTGGGCTAACATCTGTGCCTATCTTCCTCCACTTTATATGGGACGCCGCCACAGCATGGCTTACCAAGCAGTGCGTCGGTGCGCGCCCGGGATCCGAACCAGTGAACCCCGGGCCGCCGCAGTGGAGCGCGCGCACTTAACCGCTTGCGCCACCGGACTGGACCCTTAATTCCTATTTCTTAATCTAAACTCATGTCAAATGTTCCTTTCTCTTGGAGACTTTTCCTGAGAGGTCTCCATCTAGAGACCCATTTTGCTGTCCCCACTCTGGGACCCTGTACTTATCTACTCTTTGATAACTGTTGTTTTATTCATGTCTCATAGACAGTGAGCTCCTAAAAGCTGAGACTATCCTTCTTCTTGATAAATAAATGGCAAGCAATAGGATACATTGGAGCATATAAGGAAGCCATTTGGTGTAAAACTAATTGGGCCTGACATTGTTTTTTTTTTTTTTCCCCAAAAGGGGCTTGTAGCCTCTCTTCATCCCTTGTATATCTGCCCTAAGCAATTAACATGTCCCAAAGACAAAAGCAATGCCCTTAAGCTGTAAATGCAACTTCCTCCACATTGGCATTTTCTTAAGTATAATCACTTCTCCCTAGGCTAGAATTTGATTGCTGCGCTTATCCTGTGATCACCCAACTCGAGACAACAGCCACGCGCATGGAGACAGCAGACCTGATACCCACTGTGTCTATCAATGGAGGTGCTGACAGGCCAAGGTTGCCGCTATTATAAAAGGGACATTGCAATCACATGTGGTACGTGCTCTTTGATGGTATATAACCACGCTGTACACCACACTTCTTTGGAGTGCTCCTTTTCTTTGTGAAAGGACTCTGCTGGGCTATATGGTCCTCAAATATTGGCTCATAGTAAACTCACCCTAAGTTGGTTTTATAGATTTTTTTTATGGATTATTTGCATCAACATTCTATTTGTCCCTCCAGTGTCTGAACACAGTACCTGACACCTTGGGGGCACTCAGAAAATGTTTGATGAGTGAATAAGTATGTGGGAGACCACACTGGCTGGAGCAGAAGGGGCAATTTGGGGAGTGGTAGAAAATTCGCTCATGTTCCTACCATAGTGGTTGAGGCTGTGGGCTTTGGACCTGTTTGTCTCGGCACCAATCCCAGGCATCCCGCTTTTAACTTGAGAACCTGTGCAAAGTATTTAGTCTCTGAGCCTTAGTTTCCTCATCTATAAAATGGGGCTACTGAGAACTCATGTCTCATAGGGTTTTAGTGAAATTTAAATGCATTAACTTATGTAAAGTGTTTAGAAGAGCTCCTGGCGCATAGTAGGCGTTAACATGTTAGCTGTTGTGTTATCATTATTGCTCTTATATCTTAACAATACTCTGGTTTTGAAAAGATGCTTTCATAAAATAGTTGATCCTCATTATTTGTGGATTCCGTGTCTGCACACTTGCCTACTAGCCAAAATGTACTGGCAGCCCCCAAAGCAACACTCACAGGGCTTTCATGTCCATTTATATATATGTACAAAGTGGTGAAAAATTTGATTCCTCGAGGTACACATTCGCAGCTGAGGGGGAACAAGGTGACGCTCTGTCTTCTTGTTTCAGCACACACTGTAAACAAGTGTCTTTCTTGCAGTCTATTTAGTGCCTCATTTGTTATCTTTTTGTGCCTTGGGTTAGTGACTTGCCTATTTAATATGTCCCCCATGTGTAGTGCTGCAATGCTGTCTGGCGTTCCTAAGGGCAAGAGGCTGTGACGTGTCTTTACGGAGAAAGTATGTGTGTTCAACAAGCTTCTTTTAGACACGAGGAACAGTGCTGTTAGTCTAAGTACAATGTTAATATATCCACAATACATATTAAATAAGGTGACTTTAAAGAGAAACACACAGCGAAAAAGGTTATGTATTGATCAGTTGAAGAAAATGTGACTAAGGTTTGCAGGAACCTAACCCCGCATTTCCTGTAGGAGCAGTGGGCCATATTCACTGATTCAGTGTTTACAATGACTTTGTAGAATGTCACACTGTGCATAACGAGAACTGACTGTATCTTATGTAAAGCTAACATACTCCTTTATAACAGGCAGGGTAGGGATCAGGGTGTCTACATTCTACGGGCTATTACAGACCTTATGAGCCAAGTAGAGAATTTAAGAAGTCTTGTGTTCAGCATAAGGGCCATGAGTTTTTGAGCAAAGAAGATCAATGATGAACTGATGTTTAAGGAATAATTACCTGGCAAGAGACTGTAGTTTTGAGAGAAAGAGGGAGAACTGAGCCAGAAAGAAGGAACAGCTGTTAAACTATCCAAGTAGTCCCATTGCTTGGTGAGGAGATTCAGAGCTAAGGTGTTGATGTGATAAAGCAAAAGTAGCAGCCAAGGGATGAAATAATGGATTTGGTAACCATATATAGTATGTAAGTTAGGCTGTGGTTCTCAAAGTGGGGTCGCTGAACCAGCAGAATTAGCATCACCTGGGATCTGGGAAGAAATCCAAATTGTCAGGTGCTGCTGCAGACCTGCGGAACTGGAAATTCTGGAGTGGGGCCTGGCAATCTGGGATTCAACAAGGCCTCCAGGTGCTTCTGGTGCCCATCAAGTTTAAGAGTCAATGAAATAGAAAAATGATTCCAACACGTCACCATTCCCAGGTAAGCCATAGGGCAGGGAGGTGGTATTTGTTTGGAGCATAAGACACATTTTAAATTTTAGGAAAAACTAATTCAGTGTCTGTTTCATCGGGAGGATTCCAGAGATGCCATTTTAGCTCTCTGCATGTGAAGCTCTTTTGTCCACAATATGTTCTCCTTTATAGAGCCCTTGGTAAGTTATTTACCACTTACCACATGTTCTGAGAGTCTCTTATTTCTTGAAATCCCCTTTCAGACGTCAAAATGTACTTTATTTTTGTACACAATCTCCTCTATTTAAAATCTGGAATTCTCTTCCTATAGGCTCATGTATGGCACATGCAGCCTTACTGTAAATTTGGAATGCCATTGGTTTCTTCCAAAAGCTTAGAATGTTTTAGAATTTAGAACCTGATGAATAGAGTATTTATATGCTTCTGTGTAGGATTCATATTTTTCAGATGTCTAGAGGTATCCCAACTTGCCAGTAATGTGGCCTTAAGATTTAACATAACTTGAAAATCTGAATATAGTAGAAAATGAATTCCATCTGTAAAATTAACATTTACAAAATAAATGATCAAATTGTTAACGTACCAATAAGAGCTTTCTATATTCTAGGCTCTGAATATATCTTGCTTACATAGTAAACCTGATAAAGTTTCAAAGATGAGTCAATTAACTTTTCAGCAAAAGCTCTACTTGAGTGTATCTTGGCTTCCTTTTTGACAGTTTTAGCCTTAATGTGACAGTAATGTTTTCTTTTTCTGGGAATCAGATAATCTTCTATTTGGTGAACACTTTAATTTTTAATGGTCACTTGTATTTTGTGATATGCACGTGTTCAAATAATCTATAAGAACTAACCATTACCACCCACATATAAGATTATACAGGAATGGAAGAATTTTGGCTGACTTACTGTATATAATTGTTCAGCCAAAGCAGATGGTAGACTGTACTACATACAATGATTTAGGGGTTTGAAGCAGTATCTTTAAATACAAATAATGTCAAAAATGTTAATATATATAGTATATTACTTACAGTGTTAACTAACCAAAATAGTTAAATTTGTTATCATTCCTCCATTTATGAGTATGCACTCATTATATGGATTCTGTACAAAGCTGCAAAGATCACTTTTTTCCTTTTCAAAATTTATTTATTTTCATTTTTAATAGTGAAAACCTTAGTGTTGGGTAAATTGCTGCACAATTACTGGAAATGCTGAGAGTCTTTTGAAAAAGTGTAGAAGTCTAAAGATAATGAAAAGTACATTTCTCCAATGTCAAGTCCTTTGAGCTTCTGTCTAGTTGTACTCTGAAGAGATGGAAGATTAAGTACCAGCACAAGACACAAGGAAACAGGCTGCCAACTTGAGGGCTTCCCATGGACCACAGAATGCCTGGCAGACACTTGGAGATTGAATCTGGGCTTTGTCCACGGCTGGGCCCTGAGAGGAGGATTTTGCTTAAATGATCAGAGAATAGACCACTTTTTTTCTTGATAATAAGTAATATTTACCATGTAAATTTCTTTATAAATCTCTGAATAAAATAAAATTATAACCCGTATAGAAATCAACTCATACTAACAAGCCCCACAGCCTTCTTTAGAGAGCTCAACAAAAAATGTCTGAGCTGACTGTGAATTGGTCTTCTCTGAAAGCCAACAGCCCTTCATTGATAGCCCTGGATAAGGAAGGCCAGATACAATTCTTTGAAGATGTTTAGTTGAATTGAGAACCAAAAATCCTACCTCCAGTTGGCTCCTCTGTGAGAATGGATGGCCGGCCTTATTTCACAGGATGGGCGGTTGAGGTTTCAGTTGAGCTTAATTGCTCTGTTACACAGGAATGGAAAAGGAGGAATGTGACATTGATTCAGTGCTCAGATTTTGCAGGTAAAGATAGGGTCATAGAAGAGAATAAAGATTTCAGCAAATTGGTTTTTTGTTCTCTACAGTGGAAGTAATTTAAGAAACAGATATTCTCTCACTCCAACTTCTCTTCCTTGTTATCTATCTGTAATATCACTGTAAAAATTCTCTCTTTAAAGATTTCAGTCTTGGGCCAGCCCCGTGGCTTAGTGGTTAAGTGCGTGCGGTCTGCTACTGGTGGCCCGGGTTCGAATCCCCGGCGTACACGGATGCACCGCTTCTCCGGCCATGCTGAGGCTGCGTCCCACATACAGCAACTAGAAGGATGTGCAAATATGACATACAACTATCTACTGGGGCTTTGAGGAAAAAAAGGAGGAAGATTGGCAATAGATCTTAGCTCAGAGCCAGGTTTCCTCAGCAAATAGAGGAGGATTAGTAGGGATGTTAGCTCAGGGCTGATCTTCCTGATACACACACACACACAAAATTTCAGTCTTTTTTCTTTGCAGTCTGTTTATTATCCTCTTTACGAATGCTTTGATTTCACCATCTTCTTGGCACCACAACGGTAGCCATTGAGATGTTATTATAGATTCAGTTTTGAAATTTTATCATTTTATCTCTATTTCCTCTGCCATTTCTTAGTTTTAGTTCTTACTGCATCTTATGCTTGAAAATATTTGAAGCTTATAGTGTGTATCAGTTCCTTATTTTCTCAACTTTTTATTATCTAAGTACCCTCAACTATAACTTTTTTAAAAAAAGTAGTGAAATACATAACATAACAATACACTGTAATAAATTGACCAATTATAAAATTAAGTTCAACCTGAAATCCCTCCCCACTTAACAGAGACCATCTTTCATAATTCACCATGCTTTAGTTTGGGCAGAGTCAGTTTATCAATGATTTTTGGATGTTTTAAACCACACGAGATGAATACAATACAAGGTAAAATTGTTAATCTTGCAGAAGTTGTAGCATTTACTGATGGTTAGAGAAGTTGATGGCAGAGAACCCGAATCATATGAAAAGTAGTTGATTAATTAGCACCTGACAGAGTTTGTTAATTTGTTAAAGATGATGATAAGACATACATGTTGAAAAGATAACTTTGCATATCAGAGTATTGTCAGAGGCCACTGGGAAAATTCATAATGTTCTCAAATACTACAAAAAATTACCATTTTTTTCATAAAAGATGTCATACGTGATGGCATCAAATACTTATGTCAGAAAATTTGCAATGAAGAAAATTAACACTTGAGTCATTTTAATTCTAAAAATTTGTTCATGTTTACTATTAGGTTAAAAAACAATTTTTAGAAATAAAGTGATAAATGATGTACTTGCTTAATTTTTAATTTTTTTAGGAAAAGACTTTTTCACATTTTAAAAATATATTTATTTGTATTTATTTAATGCTGAATTTATTCCTGGGCCAAAGACTGTTTTTTAAATTAACTAACACCAATTCTTTTCAAACTCTTTCAAAGAGTTGAAGAGGAGAGAATACTTCTACAATCATGCTATGGGGTTAGTACTACCCTGATATCAAAGCCAAAGACACTAAGAGAAAGGAAAACTACAGGTCAATATCTTTCATGAATATTGATACAAAAATCCTCAATAAAATATTAACAATTCAAATTCAGCAGCATATTAAAAGGATTATACATCATTTTTAAGTGGGATTTATTCCTGGAATACAAGGATGTTTCAATATATGAAAATTAATCAATGTAATTAACCACATTAACAGAATGAAGGAAAAAAAGTGATCATCTCAATGGATGCAGATAAAGCGTTTGACAAAACTAAACACAACTAAACATGCTTTCATGATAAAAACACTAAAAAACCCTCATAGTAAAAGGAAGCTACTTCAACATAATAAAAGCCATATACAGAAATCCACAGAGAACTTCGTGTTCAAGGGTGAAAGACTGAAATCTTTTTATCTAAGATCAGGAGAAAGGCAATAAGGCCCACTTTCACCACTTCTATTCAAAATGGTATTAGAAGTTCTAGCCAAAGCAATTAGATAAGAAAAAGAAAGAAATAGCATTCAAATTGGAAAGGAAGAAGTAATATTTTATTTGTTTACACATAATATATTATATGTTGAAACCCCTAAAAATTCCACAAAATTTTTAGAACTAATAAATTATGCAGAGTAGTGGGACACAAAATTAACCTGCAAAAATTAGTTGTTCTTCTATACATTAATAACAATTAATCTGAAAAAGTAATTTAAAAACTTTACATTTTCATTTACAATAGCATCAAAAAGAGTAAAATACTTAAGAATCAACTTACTCATGGAGGTAAAAATTCCAATGATTTTTTTGCAAAAATAGAAAAATCTATCCTAAAATTCATATGGACTCTCAAGGGACCCTGAATAGCCATAACAATCTAGATAAAGCAGAACAAAGTTAGAGAACACACACTTCCTGATTTCAAAACTTACTACAAAGTAATCAAAACAGTGCCGTACTGGCATAAATACACACAATATACTAATGAAATATTATAGAGAGCCCTGAAATAAACCTTTGCATGTATGATCAAATGATTTTTGACAAGGTTGCAAAGATCATTCATTGGAGAAAGGATAAGTTTTTCAACAAATGGTGTTGGAAAACTGGATGCCCACATGCAATAGAATGATGTTGGACCCTTACCTTACACCATATACAAAAATTAACTCATAATGGATCCAAGATATAAATGTTAAAGTCGAAGCTATAAAATCCTTAGAAGAAAACAAAGGGTAAAAGCTGCATGTCATTGGGTCCAAATGCCATTGTCAACAATGATTTCTTTACTATGACACCAAAGACATAAGCAACAAAATAAATAACAAATTGGACTTCATCAAAATGAAAAGTTTTCTGTATCACAAGATACTAGCAACAGAGTAAAAAGGCAATGCACAGAATGGTTGAAAAGATTTGCAAATCACATATCTGATAAGGGATTAATAGCTAGCATATATAAAGAACTCCTACAACTCAACAATAAAAAAAAAACCCAATTTAAAATTGCACAAAGGACTTGAATAGACATTTCTGCAAACAAGATATAAAATGGTCAGTAAACACATGAAAAGATGTTCAACATCACTAAGTATCAGGAAAATGCAAAATAAAACCACAACGAGATACATGTTCACACCCATTAGCATAGTTACTATCACAAAATCAGAAAATAACAAGTGTTGGCAAGGATGTTGAGAAATTAGACCGCTTGTGCAATGAAGGTGAGAACATAAAACTGGAAAACAGTATGGCAGTTTCTTCAAAAATTAAAAATAGAATTCACCATATGATCCAGCAATTCCACTTACGGGTTCTGAAATAATAGAAAATACATTCATCAGTCTCTGCCTCCAGTTCCTGGCACAGAGCTCCTAAAACTTTGTAAGTTCCTAAATGATAAGAACACTAGGAGCAACTCTTATTGTAATATTTGTCTTTGACACCATCCTTGACACAGAGACCCTAAAACCCTTGTAATTTCCTTTTTTTTTTTTTTAGAAAGATCATCCCTGAGCTAACATCCGTGATAATCCTCCTCTTTTTACTGAGCAAGACTGGCTCTGAGCTAACATCTATTGCCAATCCTCCTCCTTTTTGCTCCCCAAAGCCACAGTAGATACTTGTATGTCATACTTGCATATCCTTCTAGTTGCGGTATGTGGGATGTGGCCTCAGCATGGCCGGAGAAGTGGAGCGTGGTGCTCGCATCGGATCTGAACCTAGGCCGCCAGTAGCAGAGCGTGTGCACCTAACTGCTAAGCCACGGGGCTGATATCCTTATAATTTCCTAATTGATAAGAACACTAGGAGAAGCTTTTGTTCTAGTGAGGCAACTCTGGTTGGGCTTCTGGATGGCTCCTGGATGGGGGCTGGTCACCAGGAAGACCAAGCCCTGATTAGAAGCTTCAAATTTTTAGCCCTACCCCTTACCTTGCAGAGAGGCGAGGGGGGCTGGAAACTGAGTTAATAATTAATCATGTCTACGTGACAGAGCCTCCATTTAAATCCCAATAGAAGGAGGTTGAGAGAGCTCCCATGTTGACAATGACAAGGAGTGCTGGGAGACTGGTGCACTTGGATATGGTATGAAAGCTCTGTGCCCCTTCTCACATACCTTTCACTATGCACCACTTCCATCAGGCTGTTCTTGAGTCATATCCTTTCATAATAAACTGGTGATCTAGTAAATGTTTCTCTGAGTTTTGTGAGCCACTCTAGTAAATTAATCAAACCCAATGAGGAGGTTGTAGGAAACTCTGGTTTATAGCCAGTCAGTCAGAAGTACAGGTAACAGCCTGGGCTTGTAACTGGCATCTGAAGTTGAGGTGAGGTTGGGTGGGTGTGTAGTCTGATAGGACTAAGCCCTCAACCTGTGGAATCTGATGTATATCTGGTTTGACAACATCAAATTGAGTTGAATTATCTGACGATTAGCTGGCATTCCAAGAATTGCTTTTTGGAGGTGTGGGGACCTCTCCCACGTGTGAAAAAATGAATCTCAGAACACCATTTATGGGCATACACCCAAAATGATTGAATGCAGAGGTATAAAGACATAAACGTACACCCGTGTTCTTAACAGCATTATTCAAAATAGCCAGAAGCTGGAAGCAAACCAGGTGTCCATCAGCAGATGAAATGACAAAAAAAATGTGGTGTATACACACAGTGGAATACCATTCACCCTTAAAAAGGAAGAAATTCTGACACATGCTATGACAAAGACCAACCTTGAGGACTTTATGCTAAGTGAGATAAAGCCATCCACAAAAGGAAAAATACTGTATGATTCCATTCATATATGGTACTTAGAGTACTCAAATTCATAGGAATAAAAAGAAGAACGGTGTTTCCCAAGGGCAAGAGGGAGCGATAACAGGGAGTTGTTGCTTAATGAGCGCAGAGTTTCAGTGCAAGGTGAAAATAGTTCTGTGGATGGTTGGAGGTTATGGCTACACAATAATGTGAAGGTACTGCATGTCACTGAACTGTACACTTAAAAATGGTTAAAAGGGTCAGTTTTAGGTTATGCATATTTTATGACCATTTAAAAAAATTAATTATTTTCAACAAATGAACAAACACTAGCTACATGCAATAGCATAGATGAATATCACAACCAAAATGCTGCATCAAAGAAATTATATTCAAAAGGCTATAAATTTTTTAATTCCATTTATATAAAATCTAAAAAAGAAACAAAGCCGAGGTCTGGCTTCCAGTAATGATGGAATGGCTTGTTGAACTAACACTCTCACAGATAACAATGATAAAATCTGCATAAAATATTATATGTATTTATATAGAATCATGTATTTATATGTAATACACATATAATAAATGTGTATATGTGTGTATTTATAAATCTCTTCTGAAAGCAAGCAGAACTGAGAGGGAGTCTTCCCTTAAATGATGGGAATTGCACCAGGAGATATTTGCATGCTTGAGTCTTTTGCCTCAAAGCATTCCAAAATCTGTACATGGCCCAGACAGGGGCAAAACTACAGTCTTACTTGTAATGTAAGAGGATGTATTTTGGGGCTGACAGAGTAGCTGGAAAGTTATGGGAGAAATTCTAGAAGGGAGGGAGACACACAGAGGAAAATCTCAAAATATGTATGTAAGTCCCCCCCACACACACCAAATTGGCAGATCTTTGAACAACACTCATGCAGGGTAGACACCAGAGGGCTTAGTGTAAAAACAACAATTGGTAGATGAAAGAACTGAATGAGGATTTCAGCTATGCTCACTGTAAAGGAGAGAAGATTGGAGTTTCAGTCCAGCCAAGTTAACTCCTTGATAGAAAAATAACAACACTCTTCAAAGGAATACAATAGAATACAGAATCTCTATAACTATCATTCATGGTTTCCAGTACACAGTTTAAATTTTTTTTAATTTATTTTTCCCCCAAAGCCCCAGTAGATAGTTGTGTGTTATAGCTGCACGTCCTTCTAGTTGCTGTATGTGGGGCGCGCCCTCAGCATGGCCGGAGAAGCAGTACGTTGGTGCGCCGCCGAGATCTGAACCCAGGCCGACAGCAGAGCACACGCATTGAACCGCTAAGCCACTGGGCCGGCCCTCCAGTAAACAGTTTAAAAAATCATGAAATTTGAAGAGATGGGCAAATGTAATCCATATATGACCAAAAGCAGGCAGTAGAAACTCTCCCCAAGGTGTCGCAATTAGCTGACAAGGATAAGACAGCAGCTATTATAAAGATGATCAAGGTGGTATGAAAAATATTATCATAATGAATGAACATATCTGGAAACTCAACAGAGTAATGGAAATTACAAAAAAGAACCAAATATGAAGATTAAATAAAAAAATACTTTTGAGTTTACATGTACATTAGAAACAGTAGAAGAGGGTTGGCCCTGAGGCTTAGTGGTTAAGTGTGTGCACGCCACTGCTGGTGGCCCCGGGTTTGGATCCCGGGCGCGCACCGATGCACCGCTTCTCTGGCCATGCTGAGGCCGTGTCCCACATATAGCATCTAGAAGGATGTGCAACGATGACATATAACTATCTACTGGGGCTTTGTTGGGGGGAAAATAAATAAATAAAATCTTAAAAAAAAAAACACATAGCAAATGATGAGATGTGTCAAAAGGAAGCAATCTGAAAGACTTTCCAATGTCTCAATTTGGAAAACTGTGAGCAACAAAATAAATAATGGTAGCATTGGTTTATTACGCAGAGAATAAAATAAATATCCATGAGTCTATACTGACATAAAATAGATTAAATAAGAAAGGAAGAAAGAAAGAGGAATAAAAAAGAATAAGAGAAAGAAAGGAAGAAGGAAGGGAGAGGGAGGGAGGGAATCTTCCTCACAGAATTCCAAATAATAAATGTGGCTGGATAGCATGAAATAGAAAATCGCCACTAGAACACCACAGTAATAATTATTGTGGGTAAAGCTGACTGATGAATGCAAAAACTGTGGGTGAAACTTAAAAAAAAATACATTTGCAGAGCCTCAAATCATCTGCCTCAAAATACATTGCTTCTTTATGTTAAATACTTTAAAAGACCTATGAATATTGAAAGCAAAAATTATCACACTGTATTGTGGGATTTATAACATGGGAAGATGTAAAATTTATGACAACAATAGCACAAAGGACAGACAGAGGTAAATGGAACTGTTCTGTAGCAAGTCTTCCATATGTTACATTGATTAAATTGGTGCACTATTAAGTCTAGGTAGGCTGTGATATGTTAAAGATGCATATTGTAATCTGGACCGACCACTAAAAAATGCAAAGATGTGTCACTTAAATGTTAATAAAGGAATTAAATAGCATACAAAAAGGGTTTGTAAAAGAATGTTCACAGGAGATGACCTGCACGTCCCCAGGAGGAAGATGAGCCCACTGCAGGGCATCCACAGAGCAGAACGCCCTCGGCCATGCCGGGAGCAAACGCTGACACACACATGTTGGGAGAGACTCATTAACCTCGTGCCGAGGGAAGCAAGCTGGACAGAAAACAATACACTTGGGATGATTTCAGCCAAGATGAACCTATGCTGAAGAAAACAGAACAGTGGTTGCCTCGGGAGAAGGAAAAAATTGCCTAGGAAGGAACAGGAAGGGGTTTTCTGGGGGTGATGGAAATATCCTATTCTTAAAGGGGTGAAAGTTGTATGGGCATGTTTACTTGCCAAAAATGTAAGGTTGAGATTTGTGCCTTTCAGTGTGCGTATTTCTTACCCCCCCCACACACACAAAGGACTAAAAGAATAATAAAGTGAGGTGGGAATGGGATGGAGTGTGGAAGAAACAAAAATGGCAGATGATTAGTAGTTGTTTAAGCTGGGTGATGAGCCTACTATGCTGTTTTGTTTATTTTGTATATTGTTTAAATTGTTCTGTAATAAAACATTTGTATAAGAAGATAAACTCGATATATAGTGTTCACTGGTAAGATGTCAGTTACCTTTGGGGAGGAAGGAGGGAGAAAGGGATTGTCGGGGCCTGAGTGAAGCTGGTGCTAGTTCTTGGTCACACAAGTGTGTTCACTTTGTAATAATACTTTGAGGTTTACAAGGATGACTTCTGTATATATTTCTATACGCATGTTATACATCAATAAACATTTTAAATCCGACATACTTGCAAAAAGATCCTAACTCAATATCTCAGAATAACAACAGTGTTTTATTTTAAAGTGGAACACATTCACTCATGGTATCATCAGATGGATTTTAATACTCCCAAGTATCTAGTAATGCCCTCACCCTTGAGTGGTCCCCCTGGGTCGTTCCATTTTTGCCTCAATTTGGCAAGTGACATGGCTTTGAGTTTTTATGATGAGTATGGGCCCTTAAGCTGGGTGGGTTCCAAGGGAAGGATCTCTGCAGCAACCCTGATCACGGGGTCCAGAGGGAGGATCATGGCCGGCTGAATGGATGGAGGGGATGGTAGGACAGATGGCCTTGAAAAGGCAAATTCCAGGATCCCCTGTACCCGGTATTTCCATTTTAGATATTGAATTTACATTTCAAATACTGGCCAGGGAGCTTCCACCAGGGCTGCAAGCATCCTCACCAACATCTAGGCTGGTGAGCCCCACCCCTACCTGAGTACTGGTCTCAAAGGATGCAGCCCAACCACACTGCACAACTCTGGGGGATGGGCAAGGCATGGAGAGATGGCATCGTATAAAGAAGAGGCGGGGTACAAGGTGGGGTGTAGATGCAGAGGGGCGTGGGCCAAGGGTGGAGGGACAGGTGGGAGTTGGGTCCCCAAGCTGTGCATGCTGGGTGCTTTTGTATCTTAGCCATTCCCGGCTGGGAGCTTGCAGCACTGCAGGACTACAACTCTCAAGATGCTCTGGGCACGGGCCGGTGCCTAGCCCTGGGGGGAGGAGCAGGGCGGTTAAGGATTGCCTGAGGGCCAAATCGCCATTGACTCAGGACTCTGGTCCTGCACACGCTCCAACTGGACTGAGTCCCAGAGGCATGTGACGGGACGAGAGGGACCAGGGAGTTAGGAGGGTTTGGCAGCTGCATGGGCAGCCGCGGGTCTGCAGCGTGCAACTGCTTTTGTCCAAACTTGAAGCTGGACTCACCCCTCTTCCCCACCGCCTCCCTCCTTTGCTTGATTCTTCCTACCCCCTGTGTGCCTGTGGGTCTTTCCACAGCCTCCTACCTAGTACAGGGCCAGGTGCTTCTCTAAACTGTTTATGGGAACTGGTTTGACATCCCAGAAACTTTCCACTTTGCCTGCTGCCCTCTGACTTCTCCAGCCAAAGTGCCATCATTTAATCAGCTTTTGGGAGACATTCGCCCTTGTGGCCCCTCTTGCAAGCACAACTTAAGAGTTTGCAGGGTGGTAACATTGGCTTTTGCTTGCCTTTTTCGCAGATGTGGAAGTTGAGGCATCTGTGAGGTTAATCATTGGTTTCCCCAGGATCCACTAAGAGCAGAGGAGAACAAATCAATTCCCAGGCAAGTATCTAGTAGGCCATTTTCACTAACCCATTCTAGTGCAGAGGCCTCTGAAACAGCATCCTTAAGATGAGAATAGCTTAAGTATTTTTCCCTTTAGATTGATCACCTAATCTCAGCTCAGGCCTGAGTGGCCAGTCTCTCAGGGACATGGGTGGTGATTCTGATCCCTCAGGAAGAGACCGGTGGTCCAGCTTTGGGAGAGGCATGGTCATGGTAGACAGCACTTGGGCAGCATTTGAAACCCGTCAGTTTTAACATCTCTGCTTTGGATTTAGGCAAAGTTCCCGGATAAACACGCCTTGGGATAGTCAGATGTACCGTATTCTTTAAAAATTGGTTACATCAGTGAAAAGAACAGAACATAAAATATCCTGCTCATTTGCAAAAGATAAAATGCAAGCAAGACTTTCTTGTTAATTTTTTTCTGCTGATTCTCTTGGCTGTTCTGTACGCTTGAATGCAGAAACAAAAAACTTGAATTGTCATATTCTCTTTTCCTGAGATGAGTAAATTAACTTAAAAGTCTTATTGAAACCCGTGGAGGGATGATTAGCAGTTTTTCTGACTTATGCCATCCTTAAAAGTCTGGGCGTTGATCTAAATTAAAACAAGTCCTTGTTTATATTACACACTCCAATAGGTTACATTTCCGATTCCTGAATGTGGAATATAATGAAAACAACTAGAAAACCTGGTCATGGAAACTAGAGCCTGTCACTATGTCAAGAATTTGCCTCATTATGAATTAATGACACATGAATTCTTCAACGTTTTTGTAAAGAAAGGATGAGAATCTCTGCAGTGTCTCTGAATGTGGCAAGACAGGGAATTCTCGTTAGACCACATCCTCGGGTTCCTCTCTCGTGTTCAACAGGTCCGGGTGACAGTCCATGTGGTCAATTGCAGCGCCGATCCCCAGTCCTCAGTGTTCCATCCTACTCTGGCCTGTGACCTCTTCAAGGGGTTCTGATGACACTCGTCCACAAGGGTTGGAAGGAGACATTGTAACGTGAGGATATTCCTCATCTTGAAACAAGGATTAATTGAGAGGAAAGTCTCTGGGTCTGTGTGCTCCGATGCACTGCTGTTGGGGTGTGGCTGCAGTGACCACTGTGCTCCCAGCAGTCCCCACAATGGCTGCCTCAGACATTTGATCTCCTGGTGCAACCACAGCAGCTGTTGACAGAGCTGGGCGCTCGTCGTTGTTAAGTGTCTTCCGTCAGATTTTGTGGCTCTGACCCTCCTCTGCTCACCCCCTTCCCATTCCTAACTGCTGCATTGATTGCTTTGTAGTTGTATCCTAGGAGCCGCTGTGTGTAACTGGATTTCACAGTGTCTTTAGTGACCTACCTTCACTACACGAGTCACTGTACAACAGCCACTTTTCCTGGTGTAGCCCATGTTCGTCCTCTAAAGTGGAGCTGTGAAGAAGCCTGTTTATTCAGAGCTCCTCTCATTCTCGTGCTGCTGGGGCTGCTTATGAAGCTGGGCATCTCATCTTTGGTCTCTTCACATTATTCTTTTCATCGATTATTCTGACGTCAGATACGACCTTGTTAATAATGTGACACTGGCTGTCACAGGCACTTTTATGTATCTTCCCCAACAGCTGTGTGAAGTAGTCCTGTGATCCCCATTTTACAGGGGGAACACTGAGGCTCAGAGAGGTCGAGTAGCTTCCTTCACACAGTTTCTTGGTGCATTTTGAGTCTCCACCTGGAACTCCGCCTCTCAGGTGTGTGCACTTAGCTGGTTTTCCACTTTGTCCCTCTCTGCCAGCCTCATCAAAGTCACACGGCCCATCCTGTGTCCATTGTCTGCTAGTTGGCAGTCACCCTTCACAAACAGGCCCTGGGTGGGGAGTGGACTAGCAGGGCGTTTTCGTCCGGCATACCCTGGGCAGATTCTAGGTTTATTGCAAGAGCTGGAGTAGTGGAAGATACTGACCATCACTCACCTGCAAGGTTTCTTATGTAGAAATACTCCACTGACTTTTTGCAGGTGTCATGTCTTTTTGTCTTCATTGCTCCTCTGGGCTTTCTCCTACAGTCCGTGCTGTGCAGTAACAGAGTACAGAGACTGGTGATCATAATACTGCTGTCCTACACCAAACGGTCACATCACTCATTTTTCTAATTATGAAAGAATTACATATTTGTAAAAAAAGTTAAATTACACAGATCTATGTAGAATAAAGAGAAACCTACCACTTCCATCCCCTTCCCTGCAAACTCACTCCCCTACTCAGAAGGAACTATTGTTAAGAAGTGGCAGCTTATTCTTCTGGACATTTCCTATGAATTTATAAATACACATAAAGAATTTTTTAACATAAATAAATTACATAACGACATCGTTTTGCAACTTGCTGTTTCCCAAAACATATATCATAGACGTCTCTCCTTATCAGTGCACGTCACTCTAACTTAGCTTTTTAGAAGTTTTAGAGCTACTCCAAAGAACAGGAATACCACGATCTGTTTATTTCTCCTTTGCTGGAGATGGGGTTATTTCCAGTCTCACTATTATACATAATGCTGCAGTAAGATCCTTGTATGGAATTTATTACACTGTTATTCAACTGCTCAATTTGCTTTGTTCCCTTTTAGTCAGAGACTGTGATATATTTTTAACAATTTTATGGGAATTATTTTATAGGGAAATTAATTTTATCTCTGAATCAAGACATTTATGGGGAAAGTGGACTTCAAGGTCATCCATCTCAGTATTCTGGAGAAAAATCCTGGAACTCGGAAGATATTATGCTTGCTGCATCACATTCTAAAAAGTCACGTTAACAATTTAAAGTTGAATGTTTGGGCTGGCCCAGTGGCGCAAGTGGTTAAGTGTGCGTGCTCTGCTGTGGTGGCCCAGGGTTCACGGGGGCCCAAGGTTCGCGGGTTCTGATCCCGGGACTCACCGATGCACTGCTTGTCAAGCCATGTTGTGGCGGTGTCCCATATAAAGTGGAGGAAGATGATCATGGATGTTAGCCCCCTGCCAGTCTTCCTCAGCAAAAAGAGGAGGATTGGCAGATGTTAGCTCAGTGCTGATCTTCCTCACAAAGCAAAAATAAAAAACAAAATAAATAAGTTGAATGTTAGTATAGCCTCTACAGTCTTTGTTCAGAAGAAGGATGACTTTTTCCTGTCTTGAAAACTTCTGACTCCAGGGGCTCTCAGTTGGGCTTCAGAGAGGATAAGATGTTGGTGTTGTATCTGTTTCTCTTCAGCTGTAGGCTGCATCTTCTAAAGATCATAGAATTGAACATGGTCCAATGCATATATATGATTTGGGTCAAAAACTCAAAGTAATGAAACCAAGATAAGAATCTATAACTTTGGTTCATTTTTAAAGTTTTTATTTATTTATTTTTTTCCCCAAAAGCCCCAGTAGATATTTGTATGTTGTAGCTGCACATTCTTCTAGTTGCTGTATGTGGGATGAGGCCTCAGCAAGGCCAGAGAAGCGGTGCGTCAGTGCGCACCCGGGATCCGAAACCGTGCCGCCAGCAGTGGAGCTCATGCACTTAACCGCTAAGCCACGGGGCTGGCCCTATAACTTTGGTTCTTAATGAAGTGTTTCCTTTGATATCCTCATGCCTCTGTGATTACTAGTAAAAACTCACCAATGGATGAAGAGATATGGTTCTGCTGGCAATGTCTGGCTTGAAGATACATAGTTAAGGCTGCCACATCCCTAGGTAGATTAGACTTGACCTCTCTATGACCGCTGCCCTTGATCTTTGACCTGGGAAAAATAAGAATTTAAAAAAACTGTTGTTACTAGTACTGAATACTAGAAATGCCCATTAAAGGGTGAGTTTGATTTGGTAAACGAAAGGGAGTATAAGCAGAACAAAATCTTTAATATCTATGAAATTTCAAAATGTTCTAATTTTTTTAAATGTAACTCTATTTTTGCAACAATGCAAAATGTATATATATGAATGAATTATCCCTCTGTCCATTTCTTAAGATGTTTCCATTGGTTTGATGGATTTATCCTCTAATCAGGATTCCAAGTGTGAAAGAACATCTTGATATTTCAAAGAAAAGAAGCCGTTGATATTTGATTTTCTTTTAGCTTGGCATCCTACAGGTTTGAGAAATAAATTATCATGTAATGATACAAGGATTCTGAAATCTAATTGTTAATTAGAGGGATGTAAGGGATGATTGAATGGTGGTTCATCCCCATGGTCAGAGGTATTGTACACATGGACATGTAAACACGATTCAGGCTCGATCTCCTGGGTTACATGTAGATCCACAGGTCTTGACAGTGGCTTCAGAGCAGCTAACTTTTGTCTATTTCTCCCCTTCCTTCTCTCCAGCTTATCTCAAACAGTCCTGACTATCATGTTTTAAAATAAGACCAATTATAGTTATTTACACGAGCTTCTTGTTCATTATTGAAGAATAATAATCAGGCATAACATTAAATCATTTAACCTACCTAAATAAATTAGTTGTACCTTTCAATTGATTAGAACACTAAAGTTGGTTCAGAGTTTGATATTCACCAAGTGTGTTAATCTGCTTACAACCGCCATGTGCCTCACTCCTCTTATTAGTGTATCTTTGGCCAATCACAAGATTTTAATGACTCAAATCATCATAAATGAAGATAATGCACTGTCTTTTTGATGACCGGGAAGCACATGGGTCCATTTTGGAAATAAGCCCATCTGTGTTTGCTCCCCATGGGAAGTCTCTTGTCACTAGGTCTCTAGGTGGCTTGCACAACCCCTAGGTCTGCAATAGCTTTGTGCCTCTCCTCCTATTTGGGGTAGAAATAAAAGAGGTCAGAGAGACTTATTAAAGTTTTGGTTGCATGAAGTCTTCTATGAAGACCATCCATGCATATTGTTCTGGATAACTCTCTGTTCCTAAGATTACTAGTTATTTTAAGGGCTTGTCAGAAACTGTGAAAGGTCTGATGTTTTACCTTACCTGCAAACCAATAAGTTAGCCTACAATGGTCTTACAGATGCTGGCAAAAGACACGAGACACATGCGTCAGAGACAAAGGACTTAATGACACAACAATAGCAGTGGCCAGATCAGCATTTGCACCGGTTCACTAATTCTCACTTCCTACAGGGTGATACACAGTGGGCCAGGGGACATGCAGAGAGATGCAAGATCTCAGAGCCTAAGGAACTCAAATCGTTGATAAGGGGCAAGATGTCTGCTAACCTTTGCCCTGGGGGGGTGTTACTTTTATTATACTGGGTAGTAAGCAAGGCTGTCCTTTGCTCCAGAGGAGGACACTATTTCTATCTTCCAAGGCTGACAGCTCTACACACATCCTTCAAAAGACAGCTTGGTTTTACTGGCTTTCAAAGATAAGCTTGAATGAGACTTGATCATCATTCATTTCTTCTGTTTCCTTTATTGAGTTTGGACAAATAACCTCTTTTCTCTGTAAAGTTCACTAAATTTATTCATACATAAGGGATGATTTGGTTTTATTTATTAAGTTGAAATTTTCTTATTAGAGAAAATGATGAAACTATTATGAGTTGGATGTGAAATTATGTTTTTCCAGGAAAAATGTGAAAGTAGATCGGTGCTCGTAGAACTTTGCCACAAGGAGCTGATAGTAACTTAAATGATTTTAATTTGAATACTTTTTTGTACAACTTTCTTCCATCTTACATCATCCTCTCTGCTTCCTGTAATTCCCATATTGGAATGGGGCAGTTTCAGGGATTCACTGAACTCATATACAGTATTCAAATGGTTTTGTCTGTTGTGTTTTTTTAATTGAGATAAAGTTGACATACAACATTAAATTCGTTTCAGTGGTACGACATAATGATTCAATGTTTGTATATATGTTGAAAGGATTACCACAATAATTCCAGTTAACCTCCATCCCCATATAGAGTTACAAAGTTTTTCTCTTGTGATGAGGACATGGCATATTTCAAGGTGCAGAAGAATCAACGATGATGTCATACTTTTCCATATACAGCATGATGAATTTGCACATAAGCATACACCCTTGAGACTGTCACCACCATCAAGGCCACAAACATAGCCATCATTTCCCAAAGTTTTCTCTCACCTCCTTTATTACTATTATTCTGTTGTAAGAACTCTTAATATCTACTCTATTAGCATATGTAACGTATGCAATACAGTCTTGTTAACTGTAGGCACTATGCCGTATCCTAGATTTCCAGAACTTATTTCTCTTGATAACTGAAACTTTGTATTTTTGAACATCAGCTCCCCATTTCTCCATCTCCCCAGCCAATGGCAACCACCATTCTAACCTCTGCTTCTGTGAGTTTGACTATTTTAGATTCCACAAATAAGGAAATATTTGTCTTTCTCTGTCTGCCTTATTTCACTTAGCACAATGTCTTTTAGGTGCATTCATGTTGTCAAAAATAGCAGCAATTCCTTCTTTTTTCAATGTTGACGAATATTCCATTTCTTTATCCATTCATCCATCAGTGACGTTTAGGTTACTTCCATATCTTGGCTATTGTGAATTTGCTGCAATGAACATTAGAGGACAGATATCTCTTTGGAACACTGATTTCAATTCCTGTGGGTGTATACCAGAAGTGGGATTGCTGCATCATAGGCTAGTTTTCATTTTTGGAGGAAATTCCATACTGTTTTCCATAATGGCTGTACTAGTTTACATTCCCACAAGGGTTCCTTTTCTCCACATCCTCACCAACATTTGTCATCTTTAGTTTTTTTGATAATCGACATCATAACATGTGTGAAATGATAGCTCATTGTGGTTTTGATTTGTATTCCCTGATTTGTGATGCTGAACAACTTTTCATACACCTGCTGGCCACTTGTACGTCTTCACTGGAAAAATTTTACTCTGGTCCCTTGCCCATTTTTTAAATTGATTTGTCTTTTTGTTTTTGAGCCAAACAAAAAAAGGAAACAAAATTTCCAGGCATTATGGGTGCTTCCCAGTTGATGCAGATGGCTTTGTATTTACAGTGGTACAAAAAGATCATGTTTCGTGCTTTTTCTTCAGCTTGTCATAAGACCAGCAGTAGCTGAGACATGGCAGATAATCGGGATCTTCTGGGTTTGGAGGTTTACAAAATAAATGAGTGGTAAGGAATTATTTATTTTTCCAAGGAAATTATTGTGATCATAGTCCATGGAATCAAGGATTGATAGGTGTAGGAGGAAATTAAGGTGAGAATCGTTGATCTGGAATTACTACTGATCTTGAGGGACAGGTATGTACTGTATGAGTGTTTGAATAAAAATATTAGAGATCAGGAATTTGTGGTGGGTGAATATGTTTTCTGAATTATTTACTTTTGAACATAACCATTTGGATTATGTGAACATCTGGGATATGGGAGTAAGTTGCTAACAGGTGGTGGTTGATAATGTCACTATTGATTTAACCTCTATGAACACCAAGTGGTCAACGGATTAAGCAAATGAGTAGACAGAAAATACAGAAATGGTAAGATTTGGGATTTAGGAAAGGACTGGGGGTCGACTGTCCTGAGAGAGAGTGCCAGGACTTGTGCGGTTGAGAGTGACAAGGAAAAGAAGAGAATAGACCAACACTCAAACAAGGAGGGCGTGTTAACAGGATGGAGGGGGGAAATGATCTGGAGGGGCCTTGAGTTTTGACATTGAGCTTTCTGTTCTTGATGCAAATCTGCCTGATGACTTCCCAGGACACAGGTCAGATATATCCCGAGAGCGTAGATGGAGGGTGGAAGTACAAAACAACCAGGATAATTGTCCTAAAAAGGCAGGCTTCCTTTATCATTTGACCCAGTTTCATGATTTGTTTTTATAGGGTAAGAGGAAAAGAAGGATGATAAGTCACGTCTTCACAGAAGAAGCAGCATAACTGTGGGAAACAGTCGAAACCAAAGCCTGGCTTAAGCATTTCCATTCTTTTAAGGATGTTCAGTGACATATTCAAGAGGGCAGTTACTAGAATCCCATCCTATCCTGGCAATGACGGGTCTCTGAGAGGACAACTTGGACCATCCCCAACAGATCTGCTGGCCTGAGAGACCGCAAGGACTCCAGGTTTGCTGCAGTGCAGGACAACACGTAAGTCCTTTCAATCTTGCCAAAACGTTGTGAAAACTTGCACCTAGTCACACAGTTGATTCCCACCATGTGTGCTCGCAGGTGATCTCATTCCAGGTCCCATTCCCACACCTGCTGGTCTTCAGATTTGGCAGAGATGATTCCAGGAACTGATCTGTGCATTCCACAGCTCCACTGTGGAGGTATCAGGAAGGAGGAAGGGCAGTGAAGGGCACAGGAGCGAGACTGATGATAGCACTGATGGCGGACAGACATGCTAGCGAGGCAGAGAATGTGAGGGTCTAAGAAGGCCATCCTGACAGCAGATGAAATGGAGCAGGCACCTCAGTGAGGTCTCTTGACAGTGTCCCTAATGTTTCCTTGCTTTGAGCTCTTGAAACTTTAAAATATATTGATACTTTTCTTTTATTAAACTCTGCTTCGAGACATAGAAATTATAGACAACAGTTTCTTTCTGAGGTGAGAGGTTGAGTTTCAGGTGAGGAGAGAAAGATCTTCCTTTTTCATGCTATTCTCTCATGTTCCTTTACTATGTATATTATTTATTGCTTCTTTAAAGTCAGCAGCGAGTTATCAATGTCACGGGATGATTCAGTTTTTCCCCTCACAGTCACAGTAAAACCTACTAAAAATGGATTATTCTTTTTGTATAATATTCCAATAGAGTCTAAAATATTATTTCAAACACATTTTTGTGTCTATGTTCTCAAATTAGATATTTACTTCTAGGACTCTATTTTTCTGTTCTCTGTTGCATGCTAATTCATAGTTGCATCTAAGGAAATAGCAGATTTCCCTCAGTTTTTTAGATCCATATGTGTTGGAAATTTGATTCATGGAGATGAACATGGCAGTTGGGGGATCGTGCTATTATCAAAGGAGATATTTTCAGCATCAGTAATGCTGAAAGAACCCACTGCTTGTTGGGATTTAATTGTCTATTTGAGGGATCAAGCTTTCACTGTTGGCACTTCTCTTTCTCTTTGGAGGGAAAGTACAGCTTTCCCAATCTTTCCGTTACCAAATCACTTTCCTGGGTGGCTGAGCCGTGTCAGGAAGGGTTTGGGATGCCGGCAACCAGGATTCATTTTAAGCTTCTGGTTGTCCTGAGAAGACTTCCCTGGCAGAGTGCAGCCTGTATGTTTGGGTGACACTTGCAGCCATCAGAAATGAGGGGATAACTCACAAGTGCCAAGTGATTCATCTGGTCCTTGCCTTACAGGGTGTTCCCAAGAGATGCGGTTCAAAATGCCACTTGGTAACCATTTGAAAGCTCCTAGTCATGGGGCGGGTTCTCGGTGTGAGCTCAGAGCAGTGTCTGTTCACCACCAGATAGGAAACATTTCAGTATTTTAATTGGTAAGTCTGTGTTCATGCACGTCCATGGACAATCAGTTCAGTGGCATTCTCTGCTGGAGCCCCCCACACCCCTGTCTTGCCTCATCTTTGAAAGCTCCAAACAGTGTTCACACCCCAGTAGGTGGTGGTAATGTAACAACAGCACAGGACTGGGGACCAAAACACAAAAACCCAGGGACGACACAGTTTATGGGCTCGGGCCCAATTGCCCCATTTGGACGAGTTGGTAACATCAACACTTAGTGTGTAAACTGGAGGATTGTCCAAGACCATGGACCTCAGAGTGACCCAGGCTCAGAAGTCACCTTGGACAGCAAGGGACAGTGTGAGGTCACTCACTGGCCAGGATTATGGACCCTTATACTGGCAAAGTAGAGATCACCCAGGATCCATCAGGACAAGCCAGGGAGGAGGCTTGGGGCCTTCTAGGGAATGTCTGCCCTAAAGGGAATTGCATAAGGAAGGCAGGGGTGCTGAAAATCCTAGTTCACAGGGAGCAGTCATGTTTATGGAACAAAGCCCAGCAGTAGCCTTAAAAGCTGCATCAGAAATCTTTCCTCCTGGATACAGAACAAGCAAGAAAAGGAATTGAGAGTCCTGGACAAGGATCCCAGAGGGATTCAAATCTAGGTCAGGGGTGAACATGGATCCCCTAGAGGGGCCTCAGGAGCGAGGTCCTGCCTGCCTTTAGTTCATTTGCAAATGAGCTTCCTTGGGCCTTGTCCTCTCCAAGTGCACGTTTTGATCTTTTTACATTGTTTTCTCCACTTAGAGCTGATGCAATTCCAGAGATTGAACCAGAAAACTTCAAGTTCCTAAAATTTAGTCAAAAGAAATCTCAAAAAGAGAAGCAGAAAACGTTCCCTGTTTCTCAAGAATGGAGAAAGTCAGCCCCTGTCTGTGGCACGACATTGTCCTGGGTTGTGCTGTTTTAAAGACACCCACATTTCAGTGGTTGTTGCTCTGCCTGTGAAAGTACCTTCAACCTTAAAATACCAAGAGAACGGGCGAGGGCCACGTCTGCCCTTGGAGGAGCTGAATGATACTGAAATGAACTGATCTTCAGAATTAGGGGGACTTGGGAGAGTCCCCACTAACCAGGGAAGGGGCTGACACTTCTCCCTTCGCCCACATACAATAAGCTGAGGACCCAGGAGAGTTCGTGATTCAAGGAGAAATGTGAGATTCAGTGTATCACTCACATGCATACAGAAAACGACAGAACCACACCACAACTCCCAGGCTTTAAAGGGAACAGGACTTTAATATAATATTGAAATATAGCATTTATAATTTACAACAAATAACTACTGTCCCTCCCCAATGTGTGAATAGGTGCTGGGGTAGAGACATCAGGGAGCTGGGGTAGGGTTATGTCCTCTCGCATGGGTTTCTGGGGACCTCAGAGATCAGCTTACAATGCTCCACTTCCAGTCAGTTGGGAGGAGCAGGCCCAGTGCATCGAAAGCCTCCCAGCTGCGTCCCCGCAGCTGAGGATGGGGCTGTGATCAGCCACTGGCTCAGGGCTGGGTTTTGGGGCCTGGGGACTGAGTAGAAGAGTCGGGTTATCCTGGGGGGCCTCCCTCAGAACCATGGCCCCCACCCTGTCCCCACTGCACTGAGTGCTCCAGACTCTGTGCTCAGTGCTGTCAGCCACTAGTACCCCACTTGTCCCTGACACGCAAGAGATCATTTAGTATCACCTATTTCACAGAGGAGGAAATGGAGTCTCAGGAAGCTGAAGAGAGTCACCCCAGTCACAGGACTGCTCAGTAGTGGAGCTGGGATCCCAGTGCCAGCTGTCCGACTCCCCAAGGGCACGTTTAGCACGAAGCTTTACTGAACCCCTAAGAGTCAGTCACCACGGCCAAGACACTCACTCACCCCTGACCTTAATGATGGCGGGTTCTTCTTATCCTTGAGTATTCTGCTGGCCAACTAGGTCTGGGTGTCCAGCTGGCAGGACAGGCTGTAGCTACAGGACAGAGAGGCATCTGTGCGCCTACCAGGAGCCACACCTCAGGTGTCCCCCCACTGCCTGCCCAGCAGCTGGAGTCTAGGTGTCCCAGAGGTCGCCATGCAATAAGGACTGGGGCTGAGTGTGGGGCCACGGAGACAGGCTCTGTGGAATGGCCAACAGGGACAGTCCACCCCTGCCCCCCCCAACTCCTGCCTGGCCTCAGCTATCATTCTCGTTGAGCAGCTCCATGACCTGGAACCAAGGTCCGAATCGCTCCTCGGGCTTTGGTTGTAATTCTTTGCATGCACCTGGAGCACAAGGATCTGTCTCATGACTGGGTATTCCTGGGACCAGAGGGAAGGAGAGGATGCAGATAGAGCCTGGGTGGGGGATGCTTCATGGACCTTGTGGGTGGTGAGTAGTGGGGCAGGGGGCCAGTCCTGGGAACCCTCCTTCACTCCAGTTCCATCCAGGCTCTACCTGTTCACAGAATGGGAATACTTAGCCCCTCCTCCAGGAAGTTTTCCTTGAAGCCATCCTCCACTCAACCCACCCGCCAATTGGTTGGGTCTCCCACTTCTCTGTTATCAAACTCTTCCACTAAATGTAAGATACAGGTCGTGGAGCAAGGGACTGTTCTGCCCAGAGGGTTTCTGATTTCCCCCTCCTTCCCTTCCCCTGCAGGAGGTGCGGCAGCTGTTCACTTCAGTCCTCTTCTCAGATTGATCTCATTCCCCTGGAAGGCAGACAGCCAGAGTCCATCAGACAGAGCCCACTATGCTGACTAGCCCCCTATGTCCAACCCTTCTCAAGTTGCACTACTGCCAGGTCACCAGAGGGAGCCGGGCATGCACAGAAAACAGGACTTGGACCTAGGCCGAGCTCTGGGCTCCAGAGAAACAGGACTTGGGGGAGAGGCTGAGGGACCTGGCAGCACAACCCTCTCTGATGACAGACTTGGAGGCTGAGGCCTCAGGCAGACAGGACTGCTCAGCCACTTATGTGCTGCCTGACTTGGAGGGGTCCGAAATCTCTCTCCCTCCATGGGCAGCGTGGGAGGGAGAGGCTGAGTCCAGCTCAGATAAAACCTCAAGCAGCTGTGCCGTCAGGCAGCTCTGAGCTTCCCCAGCCTGAGGAACCGGAATGGGTGTCTCAGGTGGAGCCTCGGTTCACTCATCCCTAAGATGGGCCTGATGCTCGAGATCCCAGGGGTGGCTGAGAGGCTCTTATGACAGGATATGTGCCAAGTGCTGAGAGCTCAGATCTCAGTTCGGGGACTCCCCATCCCAAGGCTCAGGATCCTGGTCCTCCCTGCCTGGTCCTCAGGTGCACCCACCTCGAGATTATCACCCATCAGCAGGTGCAGCAACAGCAG
The DNA here is from genome assembly GCF_020826845.1 of Diceros bicornis minor. Classification (NCBI taxonomy): domain Eukaryota; kingdom Metazoa; phylum Chordata; class Mammalia; order Perissodactyla; family Rhinocerotidae; genus Diceros; species Diceros bicornis. The sequence goes on along the minus strand of NW_026690855.1, from coordinate 7,163,890 downwards.
GTGACCAAGGAAAGTGCCAAGATACGGGATGACACTCTGTGACATCAAGTTGTGGGTGGGATGAGTCCTTGCTCTCAAGTCGGCCCCCTGCGGACCCTCACCTGAAAAGTACTCACCCTCAGCCCCTGGCCCACCCCAGTGTTCCCACGGGGAGCAGCCTAGGATGCTTAGCAGCCTCCCCTCAACTCCTCCTCCTTTCACAGCCCAAGAACACCACATTTCTCCTCCTCACCTCCCAGGGCCGGCTTCTGGCAAATCACAGGGTGTGCGGTCCCTGGTCCTCCCCACAACAAACCCATCCTGCACCAGCTCTTCCAGGCCCTCCTCCTGGTCACTTCTACTGGGGGATTCAGGCACTGTGGCACCAAGAGGAAGGGGCCTCCTCTCTTGATTTGAGGGCATCCAGCTGGGAGGGCAGAGGCCCTCCCCCACAGGCACACTCACCTGCTGCTGCTGCTTCTCCTGCACTATCTGGAGGCTGGTCTGCGAGGGGGCAAACGTGGATGGCCCCTGCAGCCAGGGTCGAGGAGCGTGTCAGTAAACCCATAGTCCCCTCACCCCATTTCTCTCCAGCACCACTGTCCTCTGACCCTGGACATCTGACTCCAGGCAACTGGTACCAATAGCACTCCATCCTCCAAGGTGTTGTGATTCTAGAACAAGCCAAGCTCCAACTCTTACTCTGGGTGTGAGCTTGAGCTTTGGGCCAGGCCTCACTGAGCCTGTTTCCTCATCTGGAATGTGTGAGAACTCAAGCTACCTCACAGGTTCTCCTGAGGACTCAGTGTCACATGACATTGTTCTTGCCCTCACCCTTCCAGGTGGAGCAGGCAGAAAGCTCCCACAGTCCTTTCTTCCCTCTTACCTCATCACCACCCTGTGTGGCCTGCAACTGAGGCTCAACTGGAGGAAGACTGGCCCCCAAGTTCACTCTCACCTTTCAGGGTTCAGTTTGGACTGAGAGCCTGAGTTTCTTTATGTCTGCTGGCCTGGGCAATCTCGTGCTTCTCTCCTCTCTAGGCATCCACATTGGGAAGCCCGAGAACACTGGTATTTTATTCCTCAGTTACAGGGATTCGACAGAGTGAGAGAGAAAGAGAGAGAGATGGAACATGAAAGAGGGAGTAAGAGGAAGTGAGAGACTTTTTTAGTTAAAATTTAGACAAGACATCCCATGACTTTGGCTGTTATTATGTTAAGAAGCCAGTTACTAACTACTTAGTGGTTCCACGGGGATGGCTATACCATGGGTGAGGCTTACTGGGTACCACTGTGGAGATTGCCCACCTCATAGGCCAAGACGAGACACTTGGGTCGCATTCACCATTAAACAGGAAACAATTGAATGGTTTTATGTTGCAGGATGGCAGTATCTAAATTCCCATTAGTTTCAACACCCTCATGATGCTGACCTGAAAATGAGGCCAAGTTGGAAGCGACTGTTCCAATATCACATTGCTAGAACCAAGGTCTGTTTTGAGTGGTGTTCTGTGCTACCTGTCACCCCTTCTTGTTATTCTACCATCTCTAAGTTTGTGCCTTAGGTACATGTGACACCAGCCCACAGGGGTAATAGATATTCTGTCATATACACCGGGTGACATCCCTAGGAAGTAGATTCTAGCCTGATCCCCATGGTGCAGGTTTAGAGACTGTGGAGGAACTGAGAGGTACAGGGACTTTCTCAGGATGAAGAACTGGTAAGAAAAAAGAGGTCTGCATTCATCTCTGTCTCCTAAAAGCTAATAACCGACTTCGGATTCCAGGGAGCTGTGACTAGGGCTATGTAGGCTCCTTGTGTACAGTTAAAGAGATGACATGGGGGAGGAGGGTTAGCAGCCAGGGCACAGGGGGCAGCTCTGGACAAGTCTGATTGAGGGAAGGGGCCCAGGTAAAGGAATCTTGAAAAATGACCTCACTTCCTTGGTCATAGACCTCAACAGATCTTAGAACTCTGGTAACCAGGCACCCACAGCCCCCCATCCAGCTCACTTGACTGGAGACAGTCAACAGGAAAAAATATTTTGTTGTTGTATCCCAACGTTTGGAGGATCTAGGCTCAAAAAAACCCAGAAAGTGAAACTTTTTGGTCGTTGCCGACGTTGGCTCAGCCCTCATCCCCGATGCCTCTGGGCGTCTGGCAGGAGGCAGTAAAGGGTAACACGGGGCAGCCCAGGAAAGGCTAATGCAGGCCAGGACGCAACTGTGATCCCACTTGATCAGCCCCACACCCCTTACCCTTCATCGTGTGTGTGTGTCTGTGTGTGTTTGTGTGGAGAGGAGAAGGCAGGGTATGAGGGGCAGGCCATTCCTGGGCAGGAGCTGGTTGTTATGCGTCGGAAACATGGTGGGCCTGTCATGTTCATAGCCCAGGTCATGGCTGGCAGCATGAGAAAGTGAGCTCCTCTACTCTTATGTTATTGAGCCATAGAGGTTTCATCTCTTTTCCTGCCTGACCACAGTTCTTTGCAGGGATGTCCCTCTGTGACTGAACTGAGGAGCAGACTTTCTCTTGAGGGATGACCCCAGTGGCAGTGTGCAGGCAGCCCCTGATACCTTCAGGCCCACCTCCAGAGCAGTCTTTGCAGAACTCCAGTCAGAAGGTCATCGAGGAGCTGCCCAATGGTTTCAATTTCACCAACTCACTAGGCAAGGGGAAGGTGCCTGAGGCCACAAACACCATCCAGTGCTGCTCTGAGATGAGAGCAGGAGCAGAGGGTCTCCACACTCAGGACCTTGAGATGACCAGTTTGGACCAGAACTAGGGCATGACCAGACTGGGGCTGTCCCTTTTTCAAGCTAAAGGGGATGTACACTCAGGTAACCTTGCCTGGTTCAGAGCTGAGCTGCCATGACCCTCTTACCCTTACCCGGTGTGAGCTTCTGGAGGCCACTGAGGCAGAGGCAGAGGGTAAGGGGGACTTCAGGCTGGATATTCCTGGAAGGGAAGTGGGATCTTTCCTGTGTTTATAAGGACACATGGAAAGTCAGCTATGTGGGTGAATCTTTCTCTTCATCCCACTGTAGCACCAGCTGCAGAGCTCCAGCCAGTGGCAGAAGCAGAGCAGTGGGCAGTGGTGGAGGTAGAGCTGGCTCCAGCTCCGTTCACATCACAGTTTCTAGCGCTGGAGTCGGCGTCTCCTCCATCAGCAGGGATGGAGCTGGAGCAAGGGCCAACATCAGCTCCAGCAGGAGTGGGAGCTGCATAGCTGGAGTCACCTGGACCATCATTTCTAGTGGGAAGTCCATCTCCACCTGTGGCTGTTAAGGAGCATGAGAAGAAGCCCAACCTCACGGCCTTCTCTCCTAAGCTGGTGGTGGAGCAGTTGACCATGATGGATGCAGTGAGCAGCTGGGCTCTCAGGGCGGGGTGGAGCAGGCCTTCCCTCTGCCATCGTTGCCCCAGACCTGATCCAGACTCCCATGATCTGTGCCCAAATCCCAGCTCCACCCCTTACCAACCATATGACCTGGGCAACTTCTGGAACCCCCAAGCCTTTGCTGTCCACCTGCAGACCGTAGAGGTGGACACTAACAGGACCTGCTGCACAGAGTGGCTGTGCCAGCTCCATGAGGTAGAAGAGATGGAAAGCTGGGCAGGGCCTGGTCCATCAGTGGTGGAGGGGAACTCACTGTGTGCAGCCAGGTCTACGGTGGCCCAGCCGTCTCCTCAGGAGGCTCAACAGCCTCAGGACTTGACACCTGATGTGTGCTTCACTACAAGGGAGACAGACAAGGCCAGTGGTTGTAGCTGCCACGGGGGAATGTGCATCAGAATGGGGAGTGGGACCAGAGCGGAGATCAGGGTGGTGGAAGATGCCCTCTTGGCATGAGCAGAGTTGAGCCACCGTCTGGAGCTTGGAGTTAGCCAGGATGGGCTGGGTGCAAATGCTCCTCTCCCTTCCCTGTCGGGATTGGGTCTTGGGTCATCCTGTGCTGGGTACCTTTGGTGGACAGAGAAGAAAACCCAGGGACTCTCGCAAGGCTCAGGCCACATCCCGAGCTTCCTGAGCTCCAGCTCTAAACTGTGACACCTGTGTTGGACTTTAGGGGCTGTGGACAGAGAAGTGGCCTGTGGCAGGGCTGGATGACACTCCTCCTGTTCCCCAGGTGCTCTTCTGGAAGGTGGTGCCCTCTCAGTGCCTGGGATCCACCTGGCACAAGAAGAACAAGCCTGGTAGTGAGCACTAGACACCCACCATCCAGGCCACCATCGACCAGTTCAGAAGGGTGGCCAGCCTCATCATGACCACCTGCCTCGGGGACCCGATCATGACAGCCCAGGACAGGGCGAGGGTGGTAGAGCACTGGGTCCAGGTGGCCCAGGTGTGCCATGGGTGGCCCAATGGAGCTCCTCTCTGTAGACTTGGGAACTGCCTCTCCACCTTTATCAGCTCCCAAGATTGAAGTGTGTGGTCTAAGCTCCTGCAAGTCCTTAGTCCCTTCCTGCCAGGGGCCCACTGACCTTGACACCAGGTCCCAGTGCGAGGATGCTCACTTCCTACATGGCTAATTCCCTGAGTTGAGCTAAACTCCTCCTCCTTGTGAGTGTTTCTCTCTGGCTCCTAAATGTCCTTCTGGGGCTCCCTGAGCATCTGTCTCATCCAAGAGGGGAGATTTAAATAGAAGGGGACTGAAGCTAGAGCAAGCGGGGCTCCAGTGCCCAACCTCACACCTCATTCTCTTCCCTTCCCCAGGAGTGCGAGATCTGGAAGAACTTCTCCTCACCCCGCATTGTCATCTCTGCTCTGCAGAAAACCTCCACAAGCTACCTGAAGAACACATGGGGGGAAGTTTCCCCGTGGGTAGGCCTCTCTCTATAGGAAGACCAGGATGGATGGGGGATCTCCTGCATGACTGCCATTGGCGCCTCAGTCATCCGGGAAATCCTGGGAGGCAGCAAATCCTGGGGACAGGGCCTGGGCGTCGGCAGTTTGTATCTAAGTCTTCTGGTGTCCTTAGTGAACCAGTTCTGCTTCAGGACTCGGTTTCCCTAAATGTCAGCTACTGGGTTGAGCTACTTTGGAGATTTTCAAGTGTTTATAACAACAGAACGTTATGGCCAGTTGAAACTCATAGTGGTCAGAACAGAGCTGCTCTGTAGAGCTGGGGAGTGTAGACCCCAGTGACCAACAGGAGAGTCCCCTCCCAGTCCCATGAGACCTTAGCACTCAGAGGAGTCCAGTGAGAACACTCCTCCAGGCAGGTTGAATCTCTTGGGTTCTCAAAGAAAAGGGATTTGCACTCAGACCCCTCACATTATCCCTAAATTTATCCTTCCCTCTTTCCCCTCCCCTCGGGTAAAGCTCTCAAAAACTTAAAGAATTCTATAGCCAAGACGAGTCCTTGAGCAGAGAACTGATGACCAAGATAGAGTGGAGGCTGTGGGTCTGGAAAGAGAGGAGAGGAGAGAAGGGCAGGTGTACTGGGCAGGCTGCGGGTTTGATTGTTTCTCACTTGATCTTTCTCTGATACATTCCCGTCTATCTTGTCCAGGTTAACAAGCAGAGGAATCTGTTCCGCCCATGGGCAGCAGGGTGCCATTTTTGGGCAGGAGGCCCTGGTCATGGGACACAGTGGTGTTGGCTGGGCTGTTCCCAGAGGAGTTGCCGAGCTGGTACCATCAGCAGGTCTCTGACTTCCATGCACGTCCATCCTGCTGGATGTAGCTTCCTCCAGGCTGTTGCGGTGGGTTTAGCCCTCAGCCTAAACCTGTCCTCAGGAAGCCAGGCCCCTGCTGCTCCTTCTGTGTTCCAACGTCTGTGAAGACGTGACTATCATTCTTCTTATAATCCTTCTTTTCCTCTTACCCTACAAAAACCGATCATGAAAGTGGGTCAAATGATAAAGGAAGCCTGCCTTTTTAGGAGAATTATCCTGGCTGTTTTGTACTTCCACCCTCCCCCAATTCCCTGGGGATAGCTCTGACCTTTGTCCCGGGATGTTAACAGACAGATTTGCATCAAGAACAGAAACTTCAAGGTCAAAACTCAAGGCTACGCAAGATCATTGCTCCCCCTCCATCCTGTTAACACCCCCTCCTTGTTTGAGTGTGATTCTATTCTCTTCTTGTCCTTGTCACTCTCAACCGCACAAGTCCTGGCACTCCCACTCAGGACAGTAAGTCCCCAGTCCTTTACTAAATCCCAATTCTTACCATTTCTGTGTTTTCTGTCTACTCATTTGCTTAATCCATTGACCACGTGGTGTTCATAGAGGTTAAATCAATAGTGATATTATCAACCACACCCTGCTAACGACTTACTCCCATATCCCAGAGTTCCACATAATCCAAGTGGTTATGTTCAAAAGTAAATAATTAAGAAAACATATTCACTCACCACAAATTCCTGATCTCTAATATTTTTCTTAAAACACTCATACAGTACATACCTGTCCCTCAAGATCTGATGTAATGCCAATCAATCACCAATCCTCACCTTAATTGTCTCCTCCACCTATGAAATCCTGTATTCCATGGAATATGATCACAATAACTTCCTTGGAAAAATAAAAAAATCCTTACCGCTCATTTATTTTGTAAACCTCTAAACCCAGAAGATCCCGATTATCTGCCATGCTGCGGCTACTGCTGGTCTTATAAAAAGCTGAAGAAAAAACACGAAACATGATCTTTTGGTATGACTGTAAACAGAAAACCATCTGCATCAACTGGGAAGCATCCATAATGCCTGGAAATTTTGCTCTCCTTTTTTTGTGTTGGCTCAATAACAAAAAGACAAATCAATTTAAAAAATGGGCAAGAGACCACAATAGACTTTTTCCACTGAAGACATACAAGTGGCCAATAGGTCTATGAAAAGGTGTTTGGCATCGTTAATCATCAGGGAATACAAATCAAAACCACAGTGAGCTATCACTTCACACCTGTTAAGATGTTGATTATCAGAAAAACTAAAGATGACGAATATTGGTGAAGAAGTGAATAAAAGGAACCCTTATGGGAATGTAAACTAGTACAGCCATTATGAAAAACAGTACGGAGGTTCCTCCAGAAAAGAAAACTAGCATATGATCCAGCAATCCCACTTCTGGTATACACCCACAGGAATTGAAATCAGGGTCTCAAAAAGATACCTGTAATCTAATGTTCATTGCAGCTAATTCACAATAGCGAAGATATGGAAGTAACCTAAACGTCACTGATGATGAATGGATAAAGAAGTGGAATATTCTTCAACATTGAAAAAAGAAGGAATTCCTGCCATTTTTGACAACATGAGGGACCTAGAAGATATTATGCTAGGTGAAATAAGGCAGACAGAGAAAGACAAATACTTATATGTGGAATGTAAAATTGTCAAACTCATACAAGCAGAGGTTAGAATGGTGGTTGGCAGGGGCTGGGGAGATGGAGAAATGGGGAGCTGACTGTCAAAGGATACAAAGTTTCAGTTATCAAGATAAATCAGTTCTGGAGATGTAGGATATGGTGTAGTGCGTTCAGCTAAGAAAACTCTATTGCATACGTCACATTTGCTACTAGAGTAGATACTAAGAGTTCTTACCACAGAATGATAGTATTAAAGGAGGTGAGAGAAAACTTTGGAAGATAATGGATATGTTTGTGGCCTTGATGGTGCTGACAGTCTCAAGGGTGTATACTTATGTCCAAATTCATTACGCTGTATATAGAAAAGTATGACACCATCGTTGATTCTTCTGCACCCTGAAATATGTCATGTTTTCATCACAAGACAAAAACATTAGTAACTATGTATGGGGATAGATGTTAACTGTAATTATTGTGGTGATCATTTCAATATATACTCAAACATTGAATCATTACGTTGTACCCCTGAAACTGATATAATATTGTATGTCAACTTTACCTCAATTAAAAAAACACAACAAACAAAACCATTTGAATATTGTAAATGAGTTCAGTGAATCCCTGAAAGTGCCCCATTCCCATATGAGAGTTACAGGAAGCAGAGAGGATGAAGTAAATGGAAGAAAGATGCACAAAACACTATTCAAATTAAAATCACTTAAGTTGCTATCAGCTCCTTATGGCAAAGTTCTGTGAGCACTGATCTTCTTTCACATTTTTCCTGGAAAAGCATACTTTCAGATCCAACCCATAACAGTTGCATCATTTGCTCTAATAAGACAATTTCAACTTAATAAATAAAACCAAAAGCATCCCTTATGTATGAATAAAGTTAGTGAACTTTACAGAAGAAAGAACATATTAGCACAATCTCAATAAAGGAAACAGAAGAACTGAATGATGATCAAGTCTCATTCAAGCTTATCTTTGAAAACAGGTAAGACCGGGTTATCTTTTCAAGGATGTGTGTAGAGCTGTGAGCCTTGGAAGATAGAAATAGTGGCCTCCTCTGGAGCAAAGGGCAGCCTTGCTTACTGCCCAGTATAATAAAAATAACACCACCCCAGGGCAAAGGTTAACAGACATCCTGCCCGTTATCAAAGATTTGAGTTCCTTAGGCTCTGAGATCTTGCAACGCTCTCCATGTCACCTGGCCCACTGTGTATCACCCTGTAGGAAGTGGGATTTAGTGAACCAGTGCAAATGTTGATACTCTGGCCACTGCTATTGCTGTGTGTCATTAAGTCCTTTGTCTCTGACCCATGCATCTCGTGTCTTTTGCCAGCATCTGTAAAACCATTGTAGCCTAACTTATTAGCTTGCAGGAAAGGTAAAATATCAGACCTTTCACAGTTCCTGACAAGCCCTTAAAGTAACTAGTAGTCTCAGGAACCGAGAGCTATCCAGAACAATATGCATGGATGGTCTTCATAGAAGACTTCATGCAACCAAAACATTAATAAGTCTCTCTGATCTCTTTTATTTCTACCCCAAGTAGAAAGAGAGGCACCAAGCTATTACAGACCTAAGGCTTGCGCAAGCCACCTGGAGACCCAGTAACCAGCAACTTCCCATGGACAGCAAAGACAGATGGGCATATTTCCAAAATGGACCCATATGCCTCCCTAGCATCCAAAAGACAGTACACTATCTTAATTTATGATGATTTGAGTCATTAAAATCTTGTGATGGGCCAAAGATACACTTATACGAGGAGTCAGGCACATAGCAGTTATAAGCAGATTAACACACTTGGTGAATATCAAACTCTGAACTAAACGTAGTGTTCTAATCAATTATAAGGTACAACAAATTTAATTAGGTCAATTAAATGATATTTGATGGTATCCTTGATTATCACTCTCTAATAATGAACAAGAAACTCACGTAGATAACTATAATTGGTCTTACTTTAAAATATAGTAGCCAGGACTGTTTGAGATAAACTGGAGACAAGGAAGAGGAGAAATAGATAAAAGTTAGCTGCTCTGAAGCCACTGTCAAGACACCTGGATCTACATGTAACCCTGGAGATCGAGGCAGAAGGCTTTGTGCCTAGATCCCCCTGCACTGTGGTTATCAGGGATGTCACCGTGCTGAAGCAGGTTCCTGAATCGTGTTTACATGTCCATGTGTACAATACCCTTCACCATGGTGATGAACAACCATTCAATCACCTCTTAGACCCCTCTAATTAACAATTAGATTTCAAAATCATTGCATCATTTCATGATCATTTATTCCTCAAACCTCTGGGATCCCGAGCTAAAAGAAAATTAAATCTCAATGGTTTCTTTTTTGTGAAGGACAAAGATGTTCTTTCACACTTGGAATCCGGGTTAGAAGATAAATCCATCAAATCAGTAGAAACAACTTAAGAAATGGACAGAGGGATATTTCATTCATATATATACAAGGTTTGCACTGTGGCAAAAATAGTGTTATATTTTTAAAAATTAGAATTTTTTGAAATTTTATAGATATTAATGACTTTGTTCTGCTTATACTCCCTTTGGTTTACCAAACCAAACTCACTCTTTACTGGATATTTCTAGCATTGAGTTCTAATAACAGCAGCTTTTTTAAATTCTTATTTTTGCCCAGGTCAAAGACCAAGGGCAGAGATCATCAAGAGGTCAAGTCTAATCTACCTACAGATGTGGCAGGCTTAACTAGGGATGTTCAAGCCAGACATTGCCGGCAGAACCACATCTCTTCACCCATAGGTGAGTTTTTACTAGTAATCACAGAGACTTAAGGATATCAAAGGAAATTCTTTATTAAGAACAAAAGATATAGATTCCTATGTTGAGTTCATTACTTTGAATTTTTGAGCCAAATCACATATATCGATTGGACCATGTTCAATTCTATGATCTTTAGAAGACACAGCCTACAGCTGAAGAGAAATAGATACAACACCAATATCTTACCCTCTCTGAAGCACAACTGAGATCCCCTGGAGTCAGAAGTTTTCAAGACAAGAAAAAGTCATCCTTCATCTGAACAGAGAGAGTAGAGGCTATTCAAAGATTCAACTCACATTGTTAACATGACTTGTTAGAATGTGATGGAGCAAGCATAATACCTTCTAAATTTCATGATTTTTCTCCAGAATACTGAGATGGATGACCTTGAAGTCTAGGCTCCGCGTAAATGTGGTTATTCAGTGATAAAATTAATTTCCCTATAAAATAAGTCCCATAAAAGTGTTAAAAATATATCATAGTCTCTGACTAAAAGGAAACAAAGCATATTGAGTAGTTGAAAGCAGTGTAATAAATTCCATACAAGGATATTATAGCAGCATTATGTATAATAGTGAAACTGGATGTCATCCCTTTGCTATCAAAGAAGATATAAACGGATCATGGTATACCTATTCTTTGGAATACCTCTAAAACTTCTAAAAAGGTAAGTTAGAGTGATGTGCACTGATAAGGAGAGAGGTCTATGATATATGGTTTGGGAAACAGTAAATTTCAAAACGATGTAGTTATGTAATTTATGTTTAAAAAAAACGTTGTGTATTTATAAATTCATAAGAAATTTCCAGAAGAATAAGCCACAACCTCTTAACAATAGTTCCTTCTGAGTAGGAGAGTGAGGGGAATGTTTCACTTTACTCTACATAGATCAGTGCAATTTGACTTTTTTTACAGTGTGTATTTGTTTCATAATTAGAAAAATGAGTGATGTGACCATTTGGTGCAGGGCAACAGTATCATGTTCACCAGTCTCTGTACTCTATGTTACTGCACAGCATGGACTGTAGGAGAAAGCCCAGAGGAGCAATGAAGACAAAGAAGACATGGCGCCTGCAAAAATTCAGTGGAGTATTTCTACATAATAAACCTTCCAGGTGAGTGACAGTCAGTATCTTCCACTGCTCCAGCTCTCGCCATGAACCTAGTACCTTCCAGAGTAAGCCAGAGGACCACGCCCCACTAGTCCAATCCCTGCCTGGAGACTGTTTGTACAGGGTGACTGCCATCAAGCAGACAATGGACTCAGGATGGGGCGTATGCCTTTAGGGAGACTGGAAGAGAGGCATAAAGTGGAACACCAGCTAAGTGGTCACACCTGAGAAGCGGAGCTCCAGGTGGAGACACAAAATGTACTAAGAAACTGTGTGACGTGAAGGAAGCTACTCCATCTCTCTGAGCTTCAGTGTCCCCCCATGTAAAATGGGGATCACAGGACTACTTCACAGAGCTGTTGGGGAAGATACATAAAAGTGCCTGTGACAGCCAGTGTCCACATTATTAACAAAGTCATATCCGACTTCAAAATAATCGATGAAAAGAGTAATGGCAATGAGACCAAAGACAGGATGCTCAACTTCATAAGCAGCCCCAGAAGCATGAGAATGAGAGAGGCTCCTAGTAAGCAGGGTTCTTCACAGCTCCACTGGAGACGATGAACATGGGCTACACCAGGATAAGTCACTGTTGTACAGTGACTCGTGTAGTGAGGGTGGGTCCCTAAAGACACTGTGAAATCCAGTTACACACAGTGGCTCATAGGAAACAACTGCAAAGCAATCAATGCAGCAGTTAGGAATGGGAAGGGGCTGAGCATAGGAGGCTCAGAGCCACAAAATCTGACGGAAGACACTGAACCACGAGAGCTCAGCTCTGTCAACAGCTGCTGTGGTTGTACCAGGAGATCACATGTCTGAGACAGCCATTGTGGGGACTGCTGGGAGCACAGTGGTCACTGAAGTCACACCCCAACAGCAGTTGCATTGGAGCACAGAGAACCCGAGACTTTCCTCTCCATTATTTGTGGTTTTAAGATGATGAATATCCTCATGTTACAATGTCTCCTTCCAACCCTTGTGGATGAGTGTCATCAGAACCCCCTGAAGATGTCACAGGCCAGAGTAGGATGGACACTGGGGCTGGGGGAGTGGCGCTGCACTTGAACACACGGACTATCACCCGGGTCTATTGAACACGAGAGAAGAACTCGAGGAGATGGTCTAACGAGAATTCCCCGTCTTCCCACATTCAGACACTGTAGAGTTTCTCGTCCGTTCTTTACAAAAATGTTAAATAATTCAAGTCATTAATTCATAAAGAGGCAAATTCTTCACATAGTGACAGGGTCCAGTTTCCATGACCAGCTTTTTCAGTTGTTTTGATAATATCCCACATTCAGGAATCAGAAATGTAACTTATTGGGATGTGTAATATAAACAAGGACTTTTTTTCATGTAGATCAACACCCAGGTTTTTAGGGAGGACATGAATCATGAAAGCTGCTAAACATTCCTCCACAGGTTTCAATAAGACTTTTAAGATAATTTACCAAGCTCAGGAAAAGATAACTTGGCAATTCAAATTTTTTATTTCTGCATTCAAGCGTACAGCACAGACAAGAGAATGAGGAGAAAAAAATTAACAAGAAGGTCTTGCTTGCATTTCATCTTTTGCAAATAATCAGTATATTTTATGCTCTGTTCATTTCACTACTCTAATCAATTTTTAAAGAATACGGTACATTTGACTATCCCTGGGCATGTTTATCCGGGAAACTTGCCAGAATCCAAAGCAGAGATGTTAAAGCTGACGGGTTTCAAATGCTGCCCAGGTGCTGTCTACCATGAACATGCCTTTCCCAAAGCTGGACCACCGGTCTCTTCCTGAAGGATCAGAGTCATCACTCATGTCCTTGAGAGACTGGCCACTCAGGCCCGAGCTGAGATTAGGTGATCAAATACTTAAGCTATTCTCATCTTAAGGATGCTGTTTTGGAGGCCTCTGCACTGGAATGGGTTAGTGAAAACGGCCTACTAGATACTTGCCTGGGAATTGTGTTGTTCCCCTCTGCTCTTAGCAGATCCTAGGGAAACCAATGATTAACCCCAAGGATGCCTCAACTTCCACATCTGTGAAAAAGGCAAACAACAGCTAATGTTACCCCCAGCAAACTCTTAAATTGTGCTTGCAAGAGGGGCCACAAGGGCGAAGGTCTCCCAAAAGCTGATGAAATGATGGCACTTTGGCTGGAGAAGGCAGAGGTCAGCAGGCAAACTGGAAAGTTTCTGGGATGTCAAACCAGTTCCCATAAGCTCTTTAGAGAAGCACTTGACCTTGGACTAGGTAGGAGGCTGTAGAAAGACCCACAGGCATGCAGGTGGGAGGAGGAATCAAGCAACAGAGGGAGGTGGTGGGGAAGAGGCGCGAGTCCAGCTTCAATTTTGGACAGAAGCAGTTGCACGCTGCAGGCCCGCGGCTGCCCATGCAGCCGCCACACCCTCCTAACTCCCTGGTCCCTCTCATCCAGTCCCATCCCTCTGGGACTCAGTCCAGTTGGAGTGGGTGCAGGGCCAGAGTCCTGATTCAATGGGGGTTTGGCCCTCGGCCAAGCTCACATTGCCCTGTTCCTCCCCACAGGGCTAGGCACAGCCCTGTGCCCAGAACATCCTGGGAGTTCTAGTCTTGCAGCTCTACGGGCTGTCAGCTGGGACCGGTTAAGAGAGAAAAGCTCCCAGCATGCACAGCTCGTGGCCCCGACTCCTGCCTTGTCTCTCGGACCCTGGGCCCCACGCCTCTGATTCTCCATCCAACCCTCTTCTCTATACCACGCCCATTCTCCATGCGCTGCCCACCTCCCAGAGTATGCACAGTGTGGTTGGGCTGCATCCCTTGAGGCCGTTACTCAGGTAGGAGTGGGGTTCACCAGCATGGCTATTGCTGAGGTTGCTTGCAGCCCTGGTGGAAGCTCCCTGGCCAGTATTTGAAATGTAAATTCAATATCTAAAATGGAAATACCAGGTGCCTGGGATCCTGGAATTCGCCTTTTCTAGGCCACCTGTCCTACCATCCCCTCATCCCTTCAGGCTGCCATGATCCTCCCTCTGGACCCGTGGTCACGGTTGCTGCAGAGATCCTCCCTTTGGACCCAATCTGCTTGAACGGCCCATACCTTTGTCAGGAGTCTTAGAAGGACTGTCCTGAGCCATGTCATAAAAAGGAGAAAACATCACATTGGAGAGCCCCAATTCCTGCATTATACAGTCAGGAAACTCAGGTGCACTGGTAAGTGACCCCTAAGCCACTTCAGGGGACCACACACATGCCCCTTCTCCCACGCTGCACACAGGCTGGTTCACTGGACTTCCTTATCCCTCTGTGGACCTCTTGGCCTCATTAACATAGGCAACAACACCGAAAATTCCCTTTGGTCCTTCCCACAGGTTTAGGCAAGTTTGTGCAGGAAGGTAATAAACAATTTCTGCTCTACTATAGGGCTGGCTCCCTGGGAACTAGTTTTAATATCCCTGTTTAAATATACCCTCAGAATCACAAAATAATTTGTAGCTGTGGGGGGTTATGGTGATAATTCTCTGAAGTCGTTTTTCCATTTAGCTTTTCTGATTGACTCCAAATACTACAGCACCACGTGCTTCTCAGACTGGTGGATGCACAGCTCCACTTCTTTGTAGGGAGGACTCACAACAGCAGAATATCCGTGGCCTGACTTTCTGGAGCATCAGTATTACTACAAGATTTGGAACAAGCAAAGTTAGGTCATTTCCAAGGTAAGGAATTAAAAACTTAACACTAAGATGAGGTGATAAAGTCATATGCCATTAATAATTGTCAGTAATCTGTACCTGAAATGTCAGACTTTCTCTGAGAAAGAACTCTGAGACCCTATTTCCCATTGTTTCAAATAGGAAAAATTAGAAGGCATAGCAAATCTATTGAAAAACTCTACTAATTTCCTAAGTCACAATATGGAACCTAGACATAAGTTACGAACATCATGTACTCCTCATTTTTTTCCTCATTCAATCCAGTCCCACAGGTCTTGAGTGCATGCTGTGAACACGGCACTGTGCTAGGTGTCGATGCCTTGGTGACCATCATGGTGGGGGTGGACCGTGCTGGAGAAAGACGGCATCATAAAAACTCAAATACATGCCACTTAAAAAACTGAGGAAAAATGGAAAGACCCAGGAGCCATGCAAGGATGAGGGCATTAATAGATACTTGGGAGTATTAAAATCCATCTAATGGTGTCATGAGTGAATGTGTTCCACTTTAAAACAAAACACTGCTGTTATTCTGAGATATTAAGTTAGTATCTTTTTGCAAATATGCAGGATTTAAAATGTTTATTGATGAATAACATGCGTACAGAAATATATGGAGAAGTCATCCAATTAAATCTCAAAGAATTATTACAAACTGAACACACTTCTGTCACCAAGAACTGGCACCAGCTTTACTCAGGCCCTGACAATCCCTTTCTCCCTATTTCCTCCCCAAAGGTAACTGATATCTTACCAGCGAACACTGTATATCGAGTTTGTCTTCTTATACAAGTGTTTTATTACAGAACAATTTAAACAATATACAAAATAAGCAAAATAGCATAGTAGGCCCATCACCCAGCTTCAACAACTACTAATCATCTGCCATTTTTGTTTCATCCGCACTCCATCCCATTTCCACCTCACTTTATTCTTCTTTTAAGCCTTTGTGCGTGTGTGGTGAGTAAGATTTATGCAACTGAAAGGCACAAATCTCAACCGTACAGTTTTGGCAAATAAACATGCTCATATAACTTTCATCCCTTTAAGAATAG
This sequence comes from Diceros bicornis minor, assembly GCF_020826845.1. NCBI lineage: Eukaryota > Metazoa > Chordata > Mammalia > Perissodactyla > Rhinocerotidae > Diceros > Diceros bicornis. The sequence continues at coordinate 7,147,935 of NW_026690855.1, read as the reverse complement.
GATAATTTCCATCACCCCCAGAAAACTCCTTCCTGTTCCTTCCCAGGCAATATTTTCCTTTCCCCAATGCAACCCCTGTTCTGTGTTTTTCAGCATAGGTTCATCGTGGCTGAAATCATCACACGTGTGTTTTTTTCTGTCCAGCTTGCCTCCCTCAGCACGAGGTTGATGAGTCTCTCTCAGCATGTGCGTGTCAGCGTTTGCTCCTTGGCACGGCCGAGGGTGTTCTGCTCTGTGGATGTCCCAAAGTGCGCTCATCTTCCTCCTGGGGACGTGCAGGTCATCTCCTGTGAACAATCTTGTACAAACGTTTTTTGGTATGCTGTTTAATTCCTTTATTGGCATTTAAGTGACACACCTTTGCATTTTTACTGGTTGATCCAGATTACAATATGCATCTTTAACATATCACAGCCTACCTAGACTCAATAGTTCACCAGTTTAATCAATGTAAAATATGGAAGACTTGCTACAGAATAGTTCCATCTACCTCTGTCTGTCCTTTGTGCTATTGTTGTCATAAATTTTACATCTACCCATGTTATAAATCCCACAATACAGTGTTATAAATTTTGCTTTAAATACTCATAGGTATTTTAAAGAAATAAGAGAAATAAGTTAAGTATTTGGAAGGAAATGCTTTGAGACTCTGCAATTGTACTGTTTCTTCTTTAAGTTTCCTCCACAGTTTTTGCATTCATCAGTCAATCTTTCCAACAGTAATTATTACTGTAGCGTTCTAATGGCGATTTTCAATTTCATGCTATCTAGCATATTTATTATTTGGAATTCTGTGAGGAAGATTCCCCACCATCCCTCTCCCTTCCTTCTTCCTTTCTTTCTCTCTTTCTCTCATTCTTTTTTTTTTTCCGTTTTTTCTTTCTTCCTTCCCTTCCTTTCTTATTTAATCTTTTTTTATATCAGTATAGCCTCGTGGATATTTATTTTATTCTCTGGGTAATAATCCAATGCTTCCATTATTTATTTTGTTTCTCACAGTTTTCCAGCTTGAGTCATTGAGAAATCTTTTAGACTGATTCATTTTGACACGTCCCATCATTCTCTGTGTGTGTGTGTGTTTTTTTTTAAAGCACTTTCCTACTTTCTGGGACTACAAGATGATCCAGGCTCATTTTGTATTTTCTATCTCCAACCCTAGAATTAGCCATTTCTCCAAGAAAACCTGGTTCCTTTTATTGGAGAATGATATTTAGAAAACAAGATCTGGGAGCTAGATGTGCTCATTAATATTAGAGTGTCACTGCTTCTAGTCCCTCTTAGCAGAGCTTGGAAATGTATGTATGAATATAAACTCAAGTATATGCATCTCTCTATCGATCTATCAATCTATCTATCTTTTTTGATAGATATATTAAAAGAGACATGGATTCATACTGATACTTCCAACTCCAAGCCAGGACCACAGGGTTTATTCTAGCATTCTTCTTTTGTTTATTTGTAACTTCCTTCACCAACAGTGAGAAACTTAACTCCAGTTAGCTACAATATGTTTACTGTGTCAACTAGTTTCAGAATTGCTAATCCATACCCTTATGAAAAACAAATTTACCACCTAGAGTACAGTGTTTGTGTCCAGTACTTTAGTTTTACAGTATCCCGTCAAAACACTGTCTTCCAAAGTAACTTAGGTCAGGATCTTTCATCCCCACTCCTTCTGTATGGTTATGTCACATGCTTGTAATACAGTGAGATTCATTTGTCACTGCATTCCATCTGGGTTCCCCAGCATCCTGGTTGATTTTTAAAATTTGCAGAGTAAAATTCACTCTTTGCTGTGTACAGTTCTATGGGTTTTGACTTTTTGGTCATGCATCCATGTCCACAGTACCATACAGAGCTGTGTTTGCACCCCAAAAGTTCTCTCATATTATCCCTTTGTATTCAACCCCTTCCCCTACTCCATCCCTTGGCAACCACTGATCATTCTCCATCCCTGAAATTTTGCCTTTTCTAGAAAGTCATATACATGGAATCATATTCTATACAGCCTTTTGAATATGGTTTCCTTCACTTAGGGAAATGCAGCCAAGACTCATCCATGTTGTTGTGTGAATCAAGAGTTTATCCTGGGGCCGGGCCGTGGCTTAGCAGTTGAGTGTGTGCGCCCCCCTACTGGTGACCCAGGTTCAGATCCATGGTACCCACTGACACATCGCTTCTCAGGCCATGCTGAGGTCGTGTTCCACATACATCAACTAGAAGGGTGTGCAAATATGACATACAACTATCTACTGGGGCTTTGGGGGGAAAAAGGAGGAGGATTGACAATGGATGTTAACTCAGGGCTTATCTTCCTCAGAAAAAAAAAAGAGTTTATCCTTTTTATTGCCAAGTAGTATCATAATGTACCAATGCAACACAGTTTCTTTCTCCATTCACCTGATGAAGTACATTTAGTTTATTTCCAGCTTTTGGCAATTATGAATAAAATGGCTATAAAGATTCCCACAAAGATTTTTGTTTAAACATTAGTTTTCTTTTTTCTTCAGTAAATACCTAAGAGTGGGATATCTGAGTCATATAATAAGTGTATGTTTAGCTTTATAAGAACCTGCTCAACTGTTTTCTGAATGCAACTATCATGTTGCATTCCCAGTTCTAATTGCTCCTAGTCCTCACCAGCATGTGGTATTTGCAATTTTATTTTTTATTTCAGCCATCTAATAGACGTGCAGTATCTTATTGTGGCTTCTACTTCCTTTTTCAAAGTGAGTTCTACTAAATATAGAATTTTGTGTTGACTTTTGGGTTTTCTTTCTGCACTTGAATGATGCCATTTTGTTGTTGAGTTGTCTTTGTTTTTGATAGTATATCATCCATCATCCACATTATTTCTCCCTGTATGTAATGTCTTCCACTGTATGTGTGTATTTCCCTGACTGCTTTCAAGATTTTCTTTTTATCTTTGGATTTTAGTAGCTTGACTATCATGTACCTAAGTATGCTTTTCTTTTATATTTTATTTTATGGGTTTGCTGACTTTCTGGCATCTAAAATTTTAGATTTTCCACCAAATTTTGGAGGTTTTATGCTATTACTTATTGATTTGCCTTTCTGCCTCATTTAATTTTTCTGTCTCTCTCCTCTCTGCTTGGGACTCAATCATCTCACAGGTCATAAGGCTCTCTTCATTTTTCTTCAAAATTTTTACATTCTTTTCTTCAGACTGGATAATTTCTGTTGCTGTATCTTCATGTTTTTTCTACTATTTCTAATCTACTGGTAAACTCAAAAGTATTTTTTTATTTCATCTTCCTATTTGGTTCTTTTGTGTAATTTCCAGTTCTCTGCTAAGTTCCCACATCTGTTCATTCATTATGGAATATTTTTCTTTACCACTATGATCATCTTTATAATAACTGCTTTTGTATTCTTGAGTGCTAATTACAACACATAGGGGAGAGTTTCTACTGCCTGCTTTTGGTCACATATGGATTACATTTTCCTATTTCTTCAAATCTCATGCTTCTTTTAAATTGTGTACTAGAAATCATGAAATATAAGTATGGAGGCTCCGGATTCTATTGTATTCCTTGGAAGAGTTTTGTTATTTTTCTAGAAGGGAATCAACTTGGCTAGACTGAAATTCCAATCCTATCTCATTTACAGTGGGCATAGCTGAAATCCTAGTTTACTTCTTTGATCTTCCAACTGCTGTTTTTACACTAGGCCTTCTGGGGCCTACCCTGCATGTGTGTTGTTCAAAGATCTGCCAATTTGGAGTGTGTGGGGGAGACAATTACATATATATTTTGCGATTTTCCTCTTTGTGGCTCCCTCCCTTCCAGAATTTCTCCCCTAACTTTCCAGCTACTCTGCCAGCCCAAAAATACATCCTCTAACATTACAAGTAAGACTGTAGTTTTTCCCGTCTAGGCCATGTACAGCTTTTGGAATGCTTTGAGGCAAAGACTCAAGCTTGCAAATATCTCCTGGTGCAATTCCCATCATTTAAGGGAAGATTCCCTCTCAGTTCTGCTTGCTTTTGGAAGTGATTTATACATACACACAAATACACATTTACTATATGTGTATTACATATAGCCACACGTGTCTGTATAAATATATATAATATTTTGTGCAGATTTTACCACTGTTATCTGTAAGAGTGTTAGTTCAACAGGCTACTCCACCATTACTAGAAGCCAGACCTCGGTTTTGGTTCTTTCTTGGATTTTATATAAATGGAATTATAAAATATATAGCCTTTTGAATATAATTTCTTTTATGCAGCATTATGGTTGTGATATTCATCCATGCTATTACATGTAGCTAGTGTTTGTTCATTTGTTGAAAATAATTTTTTTAATGGTCATAAAATATGCATAACATAAAATTTTAACCTTTTTTCAGTGTACAGTTCAGTGACATTCAATACATTCACAGAATTGTGTAACCATAACCTCCAACCATCCACAGAACTATTTTCACCTTACACTGAAACTTTGTGCCCATTAAGCAACAACTCCCTGTTATCTCTCCCTCTTGCCCCTGGGAACCACCATTCTCCTTTGTATTCCTATAAATTTGACTACTCTAATTACCTTATATGAGTGGAATCATACAGTATTTTTCCTTTTGTGACTGGCTTTATTTCACTTAGCATAAATTCCTCAAGGTTCATCCATGTCATAGCATGTGTCAGAATTCCTTCCTTTTTAAGGGTGAAGAGTATTCCACTATGTATATACACCACATTTTTTGTCAGTTCGTTCAGTGATGGACACCTGGCTTGATTCCAGCTTCTGGCTATTTTGAATAATGCTGTTAAGAACACGGGAGTACATATATGTCTTTATACCTCTGCGTTAAGTTCTTTTGGATGTATACCAATAAATGGTGTTCTCAGATTCACTTTTTCACATGTAGGAGGGTTCCCCACACATCCAACAAGCAATTCTTGGAATGCCAGCTGGTTGCCATGTAATTCAACTCAATTTGATATTGACAACCCAGAGATACATCAGATTCCACAGGTTGATGGCTCCATCCTATAAGTCTGCACACCCACCCAACCTCACCTCAACTGCAGATGCCAGTTACAAGCCCAGGCTGTTACCTATACTTCTGACTTACTGGCTAAAAACCAAAGGTTCCCACAACCTTCTCCTTGGGTTTGATTAATTTGCTTAAGTGGCTCAGAAAACTCAGAGAATCATTTACTAGATCACCAGTTTATTATAAAAGGATATAATTCAAGAACAGCCTGTTGGAAGTGGTGCATAGGGAAAGGTATGGAGATGGTGCACAGAGCTTTCATACCATCTCCAGGTGGACCACTCTCCAAGCAGTCCTTGTCATTGCCAACCTGGAAGCTCTCTGAACCGCCTTCTATTGGGATTTTTATGGAGGCTCTCTCACATAGGTATGATCAATTATTAACTCAGTTTCCAGCCCCTCTCCTCTCTCTGGAGGATAAGGGGTAGGGCTAAAAATTCCAAGCTTCTAATCAGGGCTTGGTCTTTCTGGTGACCAGACCCCATTCAGGAGGCATCCAGGAGCCCAGCCAGAGTTGCCTCAACAAAACAAAAGATTCTCTTAGTGTTCTTATCACTGGGGAAATTACAAAGGTTTTAGGAGCTCTGTCCCAAGAACTGGATGGAGAGGCCAATAAATATGTTTTTTATTATTTCAGAAGCCATAAGTGGAATTTCTAGATCATATAGTAATTCTATTTTTAATTTTTGAAGGAACTGCCATACTGTTTTCCACATTTTTATATTCTCACACTCAGAACACAAGGGTTCCAATTGCTCAACATCCTTGCCAACACTTGTTATGTTCTGATTTTGTGATAGTAACTATCCTAATGGGTGTGAAAAGGTAGCTCACTGTGCTTTTATTTCACATTTTCCTGATACTTAGTGATGTTGAGCATCTTTTCTTGTGTTTCCTGTTCATTTTATATTTTCTTTGGAGAAATGTCTATTCAAGTATTTTGTGCATTTTTAAATTGAGTTTTTTTTATTGTTGAGTTGTAGAAGTTCTTTATTTATTCTAGATATTAATCCCTTATCAGATTTGTGATTTGCAAATATTTTCAACCATTCCATGGTTTGCCTTTTTACTCTGTTGAGAGTATCTTGTGATACAGAAAACTTTTTCATTTTGATGAAGTCCAATTTGTTATTTTTTTTGTTACTTATGTCTTTGGTGTCATACTAAAGAAATCATTGCTACAATGGCATTTGGACCCAATGACACACAACTTTTACCATGTGTTTTCTTCTAAGGATTTTATAGCTTCAACTCTAACATTTATATCTTTGATTCATTTTGAGTTAATATTTGTATATGGTGTAAAGTAAGGGTCCAACCTCATTCTTTTGCATGTGGATATCCAGTTTTCCCAACAACATTTGTTGAAAAACTGATCTTTTCTCCAATGAATGGTCTTTGTACCTTTGTCAAAAATCATTGGACCATATATGCAATGTTTTATTTCTGGGGTCTCTGTGCTATTTCATTAGTATAGTGTGTGTACTTATGCCAATACCACACTGTTTTGATTACTTTATAGTAAGTTTTGAAATCAGGAAGTGTGAGTTCTCTAACTTTCTTCTTCTTTTTCTAGATTGTTTTGGCTATTCAGTGTCCCTTGAGAGTCCATATGAATTTTAGGATAGATTTTTCTAACTTTGCCACACCATCATTGGAATTTTTACCTCTTTGAGTATGTTGATTCTTCAGTATTTTACTCTTTTTGATGCTATTGTAAATAAAAATGTAAAGTTTTTAAATTTCTTTTTTAGATTACTTATTATTAATGTCTAGAAGAACAACTAGTTTTTGCATGCTGATTTTGTGTCCCACTACTCTGCAGAATTTTCTATTTCTAAAAAAATTTTAATGGAATTTTTAGGGGTTTCAACATATAAGATACTGTTTGTAAGCAAATATAATATTACCTCTTCCTTTCCAATTTGGATGCTATTTCTTTCTTTTTCTTGCCTACTTGCCTTGGCTAGAACTTCTAATACCATGTTGAATAGAAGTGGTGAAAATGGGCCTTCTTGCCTTGTTCCTGATCTTAGAGAAAAAGCTTTCTTTCCTTCACCCTTGAATATGATGTTCTCTGTGGATTTCTATATATGGCTTTTATTATGTTGCAGTAGCTTTTTTTAACTCTGAGGGGATTTTTAGTGTTTTTAGCATGAAAGCATGTTTAGTTCTGTCAAACGCCTTGTCTGCATCCGTTGAGATGATCATGTGTTTTTTTTCCTTCATTCTGTTAATGTGGTTTATTACATTGATTCATTTTAATATATTGAAACATCCTTGTATTCCAGGAATAAATCCCACTTAAAAATGCTGTATAATCCTTTTAATATGCTGATGAATTTAGTTTATTACTATTTTATGAGGGATTTTTATATTAATATTCATCTAGGATTTTGACCTATAGTTTTCTTTTCTCTTAGTATCTTTGGCTTTGATATCAGGGTAGTGCTAATCCCATAGGATGACTTTAGAGGTATTCTCTCCTCTTCAACTTTTTGAAATAGTTTGAAAAGAATTGGTGTTAGTTAATTAAAAAAAAAAGTCTTTGGCCCAAGAATAAATTCAGCATAAAATAAATACAAATAAATATTTTTTAAAAATATGAGAAAATTTTCTTACTAAAAAAAATTTAAAAATTAAGCAAGTACATCACTTATCACTTTATTTCTAAAAAGTTTTTAAACCTACTAGTAAGCATGAACAAATTGTTAGAATTAAAATGACTAAAGTGATAATTTTCTTCATTGCAAATTTTCTGACAGAAGTATATGATGTCATCATGTATGACATCTGTTATGAAAAAGTGATCATTTTTTGTAGTATTTGAGAATATTATAAATTTTCCCAGTGGCCTCTGACAATACTCTGATATGCAAAGTTATCTTTTCAACATGTATGTCTCATCATCATCCTTACCAAATTAACAAACTCAGGTGCTAATTAATCAACTACTTTTCATATGATTCAGGTTCTCCACCATCAACTTCCCTAAGCATCAGGAAATACTACAACTTCTGCAAGATTAACAATTTTACCTTATAATTTATTCATTTCATGTGGTTTAAAACAGCCAAAAATCATTGATAAACTGACCCTACCCACACTAAAGCATTGTGAATTATAAAAGGTGGTCTCTGTTAAGTGAGGAGGGATTTCAGGTTGAACTTAATTTTATAAGTGGTCAATTTATTACAGTGTATTGTTCTGTTATGTATTTCACTTCTTTTCTAAAAAAAGTGATAGCTGAGGGCACTTAGATAAAAATTTGAGAAATTAAGGAACTGTTACACACTGTAAGCTTCAAATGTTTTCAAGCATAAGATACAATAAGAACTAAAACTACGAAATGGCACAGGAAATAGAGATAAGGGGATGAAATTGCAAAACTGAATCTATAATAATATTTCAATGGCTAATGTTGTGGTGCCAGGAAGGTGGTGAAGTCTAAGAATTCATAAAGATGATAATAAACACACTACAAAGAAAAAAGATTGAAATTTTCATAGAGAGAATTTTTACAGTGATATGACAGATAGAGAACAGGGAAGAGAAGTTGGAGTAAGAGACTATCTGCTTCTTAAATTATTTCCACTGTTGAGAACAAAACTCCAATTTGCTGAAATCTTTATTCCCTTCTATGACCCTATCTTTACCTGCAAAATCTCAGCATTGAATTGATGTCACAGTCCAGCTTTTCCATCCCTGGGGAACAGAGCAATTTATCTCATCTGAAACCTCAATTGCTGAGGCTGTGAAACAAGACTGGCCATCCGTTCTCGCAGAGGAGCGAACTGGAGGTAGGATTTTTGGTTCTGAATTCAGCTAAACATCTTCAAAGAATTGTATCTGGCCTTCCTTATCCAGGGCTATCAGTGAAGTGCTGGCTGGCTTTCAGAGAAGAGCAATTCACAATCAGTGGAGATATTTTCTGTTGAGCTCTCTAGAGAAGGCTGTGGGGCTTGTCAGTAAGAGTTGATTTCTATGCGGGTTATATTTTTTAATTTTATTCAGAGATTTACAAAGAAATCTACATGGTAAGTATTATTATCAACATAAAACGTTGTCTAGTCTCTGGTCATTAAAGCAAAATATTCCTCTCAGGGTCCACCCATGGACAAAGCCCAGATTTAATCTCCAAGAGTCAGCCAGGTACTCTGTGGTCCATGGGAAGCCCTCAAGTTTGCAGCCTGTTTCCTTGTGTGCTGTGCTGGTGTTTAATCTTCCATCTCTTCCTGGTACAACTAGACAGATGCCTATCAAATCATCAAGGGAGTTGACATTCGAGAAATGTACTTTTCATTATCTTTAGACTTCTACACTTTTCAAAAAGATTCTCAGCATGTCCAGTAATTGTGCAGCAGTTTACCCAACACTAAGGCTCTCACTATTAAAAGTTAAAACAAATAAATTTTGAAAAGGAAAACATGATCTTTGCAATTTTGTACAGAATCTATATAATGGGTGCATCCTTATAAATGGAGGTGATGGTGCTCAGGGCAAGCTAACCCAGGAGGCAACACTCTTGTATGCAGATTATTTTGAGCTGAAGACAATAAGAACTCAGAGAACTCAGGAAGAATATTTGAGTTTCCCTTCCCAAACTGCCTAAAGAATTTAAAACAAAAGATCTGTTTCAGGAAGGAGTTGTTATCATGATGGCTGTAAAGATAACGTAGGATAGAGGTTACAACAGGAAAGGCACCAAGCCCCTTTTATCAAAAACTCTATCTCTCCATGAGCACATTATCTATAGATGACCCTGAGATGAGTTGTCAGGCAAAAATTTGCATTTCTATCTCCATGTGAGTTGTCTTCTTGCCCTCTGAGGTCCCAGACCACTACCCATCCCCAACATCTTCCTCGTCTTTAACTACAATACTTAAGCGGGCAGCTTAGACAGAGGGACGAGTTGCTCATTTCTGAGTTTCTCCCATGTATACCTGTTATTAAACTTGGTTTTATTTTCTCCTGCTAACCTGGCTTGTTAATTATTTGGCCAGCCATAAGAACCTTAAGAAAAGGTCAGAGGCAGATACTCTCTCTCCCGCAACAGTTTTTGTGCCCAATGTAGGGCTACACTGGCTGGCAAGTTGCATTCTCTGGCTGGAAGAACTGTCTTCTCCCTGGATTACTGCAGATGATGAGATACGGGAACGCCTGACGAAAGCTGGCAAAATGTAAGACTTCTTACCACGTCAGCCTCCCACAATCTCTACCTGTGGAGTCCGGTGGAAGGAAGTGGTCCGAATTTTTTTCTCTTTCTAAATTTAGATTGGCAGGAGAAAATATTTGAGAAACTAGTTTCTTGTGCTTTTAGTGACGCTGGTAAATTTGGTAGAGTACTCTTGGTTTTGATCTTGATCCCTTTTCTCCCCAGAGATAGTCTCTGTTTTTCTCTTTTGTCTTTGTCTTTTGTATAGTGTGTCATAAGAAGGAAATACCATAAGGTAGGACACAGGCATAGGCCCTATAAGCCTACTGTCCGGGCCGGCCCCACAGACTGGTGAGTTTGCGGGTCTCACCAGACTGGCGTCTATTTAGACAAAGGTTGCTGTGGGTTAATAGGCACATGAAGTGAAGGTGATTGCCAAGGGAATCTTGGAAGCCAAAAAGGCCACAAATTTGGTGGGCACGGGTCGAGCAGTTAAGAGCCATTAGGGCACTCGCCACTTTCAGGAGACTCCCGTGACAGGATAAGTTGGGTCACGGAACGGGGTAGATGACACAGTTCCCCCGCCAATTGCAAGAAAATGTCCATGCAATGACGAGGTACTCTGTAAAGCACACAGTCTCCAACCCCGTGGCACCTCCCCCTCTAGGTATTATTCTGACTCCAAGAGACCTAAGGCGTGTCTAAAGCTGTCATTGTGCACATAAGAAAAAAACCGGATGAGGTTTTTCCTTCTGTCTTGTTCTGTGTCCTGAGACAACTTGAATTTGTGACAAGTGAGAATATTCTCCTTGGTCTCCACTATAAGGAAGGTGCATTTACTGGGGTGCCCTTGGTAGCCAGTTGAGTGGACTGGGGTTCTGAACTGTCTCTTTTTCCGGCTGTGCCAAGCTCTCAGGGGAGTTTGTCATAAAGGGCCCAGTCCATAAGGGCTTTTGTCGTCTTAACCTTCGTTGCTTGTTAGTGCTGGAAAAATCTCATTCCAGTATCACCTGCCCGGTGTCACAGATTAGCGGGTCTGTGACTGGAGGCTTCTCACACTATTGTGGGAGACCGGAGACACGGGTTTCACTACACCATCCTTACCGCCTGTGCAATGAAGGTCTTTACTTTCTCTGAATATATTTCATATTTAATTCTGTGGAACATGGGGGCTACATCATCTGCGCCCTCACCAGGGACGCCTCTTGCGTCCATTGTAAAGATTTATTCTAAGCTTGGGAAGTTACCTCTGGGTCTTTCCTTAAAAAGTCTTATTAGATATAGTCACTATTGGAATAAATATACAAATGAAGATCCTACTTGTCAATGACCAGACGACGGATTCTTTGAATTGGGAAAACTTCTAAATTGGGGGAAAAAATATGTTTTGAGAGCTCTCACACAATTGTTTAATTGGTACCTAAAAAAGAGCCAAAAAAGGAAGGGAAAAATTTAAATAGCCTTAAGACCTTGACTCAGGTTACAATTAAATTGAGAACATGTAAAAGTGTAAGTGTTGATAAGATTATAAAGGTTGGAATGTTTGAGCTAATTTTATATAAAGAGGTTACATCAACTTTGCCTGAGTATATTTTAAAATGTCTGACTGGGAATTCTTCCCTTGTCCAAAATCAGAAGAACAAGCCTATTAATAAAAGTCTTAATGATAACTATGTTTAAAGGTATAAGAGGTGATGAAATTTACATGAACTTTTGTACAAAAAACTGATGTTATTTCTATTACAGAACTGGTTAACAAAAATAGTAATTTAAATGATGGCTAATTTTATCTAATGTCTTATGAAGTCTTATAGACAATCTAAATAATTATTGGTAACAACTAAATAGTTGTGAAAAAGATGAATGTTGGGTGAACTTTAAATAATAATTATGTGTTATGGTGGTTACAGCTTCCAAACTCTTTTTGGTGACATAAAACTTTAGAGTTTTGCTAAATTTTGTGATAAAAATTCACTGAGTATCATCATTTCCAAATAAGATAAGATATTAGACATTGATTGCTAAACTTACATTTATCTACTTTTGGCTTTTCGTAACAGGAAAACTAAAAGGTGTTTTGGGTCTATTGGTAAACGTGTGTCTTATTAAAAGATTGTACTATAAAGTAACATATTTCTAGAAGTTATGATGTCTTTATAAATTTTCCTAGCCACAAGATCCTAGTGTAAAAGAAAGTTTATAATTGTTTACTTTGTTTTTACTTACAAATTGGGCTTTCTAAGAGTTAAAATTTCTAATTAGTATATGTGAATGAAGCTACAAAATATTAAGAAAATTATGTCTGTGTACAAGGAAAGTAAGATGTATAAAGAAGGAACAAAGAATGGAGATATTTTATTTGATTGATTAAGAAAGATAAATTTGTCTTCAAGTAGTAGGAGGGAAAAGAAAGACATGGGACAAATTCTGAATGTAAAAAGAAAGTTATAGGTTTGTGGAAGAGGAATTCTGGAAAAGGTGTTTTTGTATGGTCAAGTTGGCTCAGATTGAAATGAATTTAATTAAGTAAATGAGTTTTAATATCAGAAGGAAGCAGGTACAAAATTATAATATGGTCTTATTTCTCTTAAAACGATAATTCTCTTGAACTTGATAAAGAGGTTATAAAACATTTTTCGTTACGTTTGTGTAAGTCTACCTAAAAGACAGAAAAAAAAAACTGTTAAAATAATTTCCTGTATTCAAAAGACTGAGGTCTCTCTATCAAGGTTTTTGGACTGTCAATGCTCTCTTTGCTTTAACATTTTATATTTTTGACAAGCTCCCCAAAATTCATATAAATAAAGTCTTTTTTTTTACTTTTTTTTCTTTGAGAATTTTCAAAGGGTCCTGGAACTTCTCAAAGAAATTTGCTCTCTTCCTATAAGGGGAAAGATAGTAAATTTATTAGGCTTATTCAGTATGTTAAATTACATGGAAAGCATTGTCAGACAAGTGATGATAAGTCTGCTTAGGTGCTGTTATGTGGGCAAATGTTATTGACATAGGTGTTTTAAAATTGTATAACATTACTGAAGTTCTGATCTGTCCTGATTGTCAGTCATATTTCTGGTTATTATTATTTTAAAGTGTTGTATGTCACAAAATTAACCAAATTTCTCTGTCCATTGCCATTTTGAGGTCTTGTTGTTTACAGACTTATTTCTGTGCTCTAATGCTTTTCAAAATGTTTCCACTTCAGAAAAAATCATAGAAAGTACTCTGACATTTACGCTGGAGTACAGGTTTCTGACAAACTTTCTGATCATAAAACTGAACTTAGTAAGAAATTACAGAAATCTGATGGAAAGACTGATAACTTCATGAAGCTGCTAACAAAAAGATTGGGATCAAGAATGGATTACACAGGACTGAATGAACTGATAAGGATAATTATAATTTTTATGATTTTTCGTTTGAAGTATTACTGAATTTTTAATGTTTTTTTTTTTAGATTTAAGGAAAACTTTTTCTCTTTTCTCCTGAGCTAGCTATAACTTATAACAATTTGGTAAATGATATTTTTGTAAGTAAAATTGAAGTATTTTTCTTTCTCTATCTGATCCCTCGAATTTGGAATCTCTTAGTAAGTGAGTATTGTTTTCATGGCAATATAGTTATTTGCATAAGTTCAATAAGCATCTGTTCTCCTTATAACAGGACACAATTGGAAACACTGGTTATATTACCAAGGTTGTGACTGGAACATCATATTTGCGATATAACCATACAGCTTTTGAGGAATGAAGATTGGACTTTATGGAATAAAGCCACGTGGAAATATTGGCCTGGTACCTTATGTTCCAAGCAGCACTTACCAGGATAAGTAAAGAATGTCACTTATCTGGCAAACACAAGGAACCTCGAAATATTTTGGGGGAACCTCGGAGGAGAGGAAGTCACCTAAATCTGTAGGTATTACAGGCAAATTCTGATAACAAAATCCTTGGCTTGGCTTTCCTGGCCTGGAGAGGCCTTTAAAGTTCAATCTGAGATTCCTTATAAAAAGTTCCAGCAAATCAGATTTAAAAGAGCCTATGTGATCAATTGCTACTCTTGCTGTACTTATGTAAATAATTGTGCCAACTCTATTGGAACTAGACTTATTTTGCAAACTACTTAGTTTTAATTTGTCTATCTTTGATAAAAATGCGGGTGATTTTAGAAAGAAAAATTATATTTCAGTAAAAACTATAGTGTACATTTGCGGATATTAGATCCTAGTTTTGTTAATTGTATTTTAACGTTTTTGTTTTATATTGTTGACTCTACTGGACCCTGATTTCTTCTAGTCTCCTCAAATATCTGGCTACACATGTCCAAACTAACGTTTTTCATTTTTTCCATCATTTTCATTTCGAATCACTGAAAACTGAACCTGCCCTTTTTCCTGAAACCTTACAAACAGAAGCTGATGGACTTCATATAAACTTAAGAGATTACCCGATGACATCATCAGAGACATTTTAAACTCAAAAGCTGCTTTGACGTTGACATCTAAAAATCTTATCTGGCTGTCCTCTAAACTCAGAAACTGCTTTACAACTTGCTTCAACCATTAACCTTGTTTTTCTTTTGTTTACATAGAAATGTTTCCATTAAATACTTGATTTCTTGCCTCCACAATATAGGTGTAACCTTGAGAACCCACCTGCATCACCACCTTTTGAAATGTACGTAATTGAACTATCTATTATCAGAACTAAGAAATGTGCTCAGTGAGATGAAACAATCTACCAACTCATCTTATGGACTATGAAACTTCTTTAATTTTCAAAAGGACTGTGAAACTTCTAGGGAAGTTTCAGGGGAAGGAACTGACGGTGCTCCAGGCAAGTTACCCCAGGAGGCACCACTCTGGTATGCAGATTATTTCAAGATAAAGACAATAAGGAATCAGAGAACTCAGGAAGAATATTTGAGTTTCCCCTTCCAAACTGCCTAAAGAATTTAAAACAAAAGATCTGTTTCAGGAAGGAGTTATTATCATGATGGCTGTAAAGATAACATAGGATAGAGGTTACAACAGGAAAGACACCAAGCCCCTTATATCAAAAACTCTATCTCTCCCTGACCACATTATCTATAGATGACCCTGAGAGGAGTTGTCAGGCAAACATTTGCATTTCTATCTCCATGTGAGTTGCCTCTTGCTCTCTGAGGTCCCAGACCACTACCCACACCCAACACGTTCCTCGCCTTTAACTGCAATACTTAAGTAGGCAGCTTAGACAGAGGGATGAGTTGCTCATTTCTGAGTTTCTCCCATGTATACCTGTTATTAAACATGGTTTTATTTTCTCCTGCTAACCTGTCTTGTTAATTATTTGGCCTGCCATAAGAACCTTAAGGGAAAGGGCAGAGGGAGATTCTCCCTCTTCCCCCAACAACAAGATTATCTGATTCCCAGAAAAAGAAAACATTACTATAAGATTAAGGCTACAACTGTCAAAATGAATCCAAGATACACTCAAGTCAAGCTTTTGCTCAAAAGTTAATTGGCTCCTCTTTGAAACTTTATCATGTTTATTATGTAAGCATAATATAGAGCCTAGAATATAGAAAGTGCTTATTGGTAAGTTAACATTGTGATCATTTATTTTGTAAATGTTAGTATGAGAGATGTAATTTATTTTCTAGTCTATTCAGATTTTCAAGTTCTGCTAAACCTAAAGCCACATTACTGGCAAGTGGGATACCTCTAGCCATCTGAAAAATATGAATCCTAAACAGAAGCATATAAATTCTCTAGTCATCAGGTTTTAAGTTCTAAAACATTCTAAAGTTTTGGAACAAATCAATGGCATTCCAAATTACAGTAAGGCTACATGTGCCACACAGGATCCTACAGGAAGAGAAATCCAGATTTTAAATAGAGGAGATTATGCACAAAAATAAAGTAGGTTTTCAAATCTGAAAGGGGATTTCAAGAAAGAAGAGACTCTCAGAACATGTGGGAAGTGGTAAATAACTTACCACGGGCTCTCTAAAGGACAACATATTGTGGACAAAAGAGCTTCACACCAGAGAGCTAAAATGGCATCTCAGGAATCCTTCCGATGAAACAGATGCTGAACTACTATTTCCTGAAAATTAAAATGCACCTTGGCAGGCCCCGTGGCTTATAGTTTAAGTGTGCACGCTCCGCTACCTGCGGCCCGGGTTCGGATCCCGGGCGCACACTGACCCACCGCTTCTCTGGCCATGCTGAGGCCACATCCCACATACAGCAACTAGAAGGATGTGCAACTATGACAAACAACTATCTACTGGGGCTTTGGGGGAAAATAAAAGGAGGAGGATTGGCAGTGGATGTTAGCTCAGAGCTGGTCTTCCACAGCAAAATGAGGGGGATTAGCGTGGATGTTAGCTCAGGGCTGATCTTCCTCACAAAAAAAAAAAATAAAATGTATCTTATCCTCCAAACAAATACCACCTCCCTGCCTTGCAGCTTACGTGGACATAGTGATGTGTTGGAATCGTTTTTCTAATTCATTGGTTATTTTTTTTTTTTTTGAAGAGGATTGGCAGATGTTAGCACAGGGCTGATCTCCTCACAAAATTAAAAAAGATAGGTCTTGGCTCAAGCACAGAGTCTGCAGGTGGAGGAGGCCAGGAGGTGGGAAGCAATGCTGGGTTCCTGCAGGAGGAAACTGAGATGCCTCTCAGTCACAGGAAGACTGTGCCTGTCATGGCCCCCCCACCCCCATGCCCAAATATCATGTTCCTTTCTACTTCTATACCTTTCCTCTCTTCTCCCATTTGAAATCCTCACTCTTTCTTCCCTCCACCTGCTCAAAAGTGGTCCCTTTGAGGACTTGATCTAGTCCACATCTCCTTAGAAGCTGTCCTTAATTACAATTTTTCGATAACTTTCTCATTTTTTTAAGGTTCTGTAATACAACATACACTAAATACCTTGAGAGAATCAAATTATATCTTGCAAACAATTTCATGTATGTGGAGGAGCTTGGAACCTTATAATTCGTTATATTTCCTTCAATACCTATCACAAATAACTTGCACATAGAGGTCAATGGATGTCCAGTAAAGTTAAATAGAGTTGAAGCACACTTTATAAGCTAAAACTTTTATGAGTTCAGTTATTTCTTTAGATCAGCTGCTTGAACCATTTGTTTTTCTCCACAGGTCAACAGTGTTGCCTAGCACAAATGAATTTTACACCTTCTCAAACTCAATAGAGCAAAGATGGAACTTCATTCCCCTTGCAAGCCTTACTGCCCCAGAGAAAAGCAAAAACATGTGACGTCTAATACTTTCTTCACATTCTCATCTCAAATTGTAACTGTTTCCCAGTTGCTAATTGGTGTTCATTATTAAAACTGACAAAAAAGAGTGAAGTTAGCATCACGGCGGAGTGAGCTTTCCTGTGAACTCTTCCCCCGACAAGATACAACAAAAGCAACAGCCACAGACCAACAATGGAATCCCAGACAGTGAAAACCTAGAACGGAGTTATTCACACTGCCGCACATCTGAGAGCAGAACGTGCTGGGCCCCCGGAGGAATTGGAGAGAGGTAAGGAGAACTCCGCTCCCTCCCCATCAGATCAGTGATCCCGGTCCGTGCGGCTCCCAGAGAGGGGGGAGGGGCGGCCCTCGACGGGGAAACCGTGGCTCTTCAGACTCTCTCAGCCAGTGGGAAACTCCCGCACAGAGGACTCAGAGGAGCCACAAGGCTACCATCAACATCTGAGCACCCCAGAGAGCGGATAAAGTGGGACAAGCGAGAAGCCTCCCACGTCAGGAACCCAGAGGGCAATAGAGAGAGCTCCCCCCTCCCCACAACCCGGAGTCTGCAGCTTGACCAGACCAGACCTAGCGATCCGAGACAGACCTGATCAAGCGACTGGACCCGTGGATCGCAGCGGGAAAAAAAAAACAAAACTGTGGATCACAGCAGAAAAACCGGAGCAGAGTGCAGGAGGCTTAGACTACACAGCCCTTTACCACCAGACAGTGGCGGCAGGTAGAAATTGCAACCAGAGACTTCCAGGATGAGGAAAAACAAAACCAACACAGGAACCGCAATGCAAAAATATATGAAATCACCAGACCAGAAACAAAATGACAAGCACCCAGAAATCAACCCCGAAGACACAGAAATCCATAAACTAAATGACAGAGATTTCAAAATAGCTATCATAAAAACACTCAACGAAATACGAGACAACACAGACAAACAATTCAATGAGATTAGGAATTTCTTCACAAAAGAGATTGAAATCATAAAGAAAAACCAATCAGTGCTGATGGAGATGAAGAACACAATGGAGGAGATAAAGGAGAATCTGGAATCTTTAAAGAACAGAGCTGACAATATGGAGGAAAGAATTAGTACTTTAGAGGATAGGAATACAGATATACTCCAGATGGAAGAAGAGAGAGAACTAAGACTAAAAAGAAATGAAGAAAGACTCCGAGAAATATCAGACTCTATTAGAAAATGTAACATAAGAATTATAGGTATTCCTGAGGGAGAGGAGAGGGAAAGAGGAACAGAGAGCCTATTCAAGGAAATAATAGCTGAAAATTTCCCAAATCTGGGGAAGGAGCAGGAAAAACCAGTAAGCGAAGCCAACAGGACACCTATATATATTAACAGACAAAGGCCTTCACCACGACACCTAGTGGTAAGGTTAGCCAGGGTCAACGACAGAGAAACAATATTAAGGGCAGCTAGACAAAAACAAAAAATAACGTACAAAGGAACTCCCATCAGGCTCACAGCGGATTTCACAACAGAAACTTTTCAGGCTAGAAGAGACTGGAATGATATATTCAAAATACTGAAAGACAAAAACTTTCAGCCAAGAATACTCTATCCAGCAAAAATATCTTTCAAATATGGTGGAGAAATAGTAACTCTCCCAGATAAACAAAAGCTAAGGGAGTTCATGGCCACGAGACCTCCACTACAAGAAATACTCAAGAAGGCCCTCAGGCCTGAAAAAAAAGAAGAGAAAGGGAACACAAAGCTTGAGGAAAGAGAAAAGTAGGTAGACAAAATCAGAGAAATAGTAGATCTTTACCGGAATAGGTTAGCAACCACTTAAATACTAAACTCAAAGATCAAAGGAAGAAATTCACCAAAAATAAATTTAACCTCATCACTGTAAACACACAGCCACAACACAAGATAGAATAAGGTATAACAAGAGCAACTTAGAAGGGGAAGAGGAAAGTGACTGAAGTGACTTAGTATAAGGAAATAGGACGCTATCAGATAATGGACTATCTCATACACAAGATTTTTTGCCCAAACCTCAAGGTAACCACTAAACAAATAATCAAAGCAAAACCACATATGATAAACAAAGAGAAAACTAGAAGAATCATAAGACAGAACAACCAAACTGAATTGGCAGTCCAAAACAAATGGGACAAGAAACAAAGGAAATGCAAAAGAACCAGAAAATAAGTGACAAAACAGCAACATTAAGCCCGCATATATCAATAATTACCCTAAATGTAAATGGATTGAACTCTCCAATCAAAAGATACAGAGTGGCAGGATGGATTAAAAAGCAAGACCCAACAATATGCTGCCTTCAGGAAACACATCTTAGCACTAAAGACAAGCACAGGCTCAGAGTGAAAGGATGGAAGACAATACTCCAAGCTAATGGCAAACAAAAGAAAGCAGGTGTTGCCATACTCATATCAGACAAAGTAGACTTCAAGATAAAACAGGTTAAGAAGACAAAGAAGGGAAATATATAATGATAAAAGGGACATTACATCAAGAAGACACATCACTTATAAATATATATGCACCCAACATAGGAGCACCAATGTACATAAAGCAACTATTAACAAACCTAAAAGGAAAAATCAACAACACAATAATAGTAGGGGATCTTAACATCCCACTTACAGCAATGGATAGATCATTCAGACAAAAAGTTAATAAAGAAATATTAGACTTAAATGAAAAACTGGACGAAATGGACCTAGTAGACATATACAGAGCACTCCATCCAAAAACAGCTGACTACACATTCTTCTCAAGCACGCATGGAACATTCTCTAGGATAGACCATATGTTGGGAAACAAAGCAAACCTCAATAAATTTAAGAAGATTGAAATCATAACAAGCATCTTTTCAGACCATAAGGCTATGAAACTGGAAATGAACCATGAAAACCAATCTGGGAAAGTGACAAAAATGTGGAGATTAAACAACATGCTACTGAACAACCAATGGATCATTGATGAAATTAAAGGAGAAATCAAAAACTATCTGGAAACAAACAAAAATGATAACATGCCATATCAAACCATATGGGATGCAGCAAAAGCGGTCCTGAGAGGGAAACTCATAGCGATACAAACCCACCTTAACAAACAAGAAAAAGCCCTAATAGGCAACCTTAAATTACACCTAACAGAACCAGAAAAAGAAGAACAAACAAAGCCCAAAGCCAGCAGAAGGAGAGAAATAATAAAAATCGGAGCAGAAATAAATGATATTGAGACCAAAAATCAGTAGAAAGGATTAATGAAACAAAGAGTTGGTTCTTCGAGAAGATAAACAAAATAGACAAACCCTTAGCCAGGCTTACTAAGAAAAACAGAGAAAAGTCTCAAGTAAATAAAATTAGAAATGAAAGAGGAGAAATTACAACGGATACCATGGAAATACAGAGGATTATAAGAGAATACTATGAGAAATTATATGCCAACAAATTGGACAATCTAGAAGAAATGGATAAATTCATAGACTTATACAACCTCCCAAAATTGAACCAAGAAGAAATGGAGAATCTGAATAGACCAATCACAAGTAAAGAGATTGAAATAGTAATCAAAAACCTCCCAAAAAATAAAAGTCCAGGACCAGATGGCTTCCCCAGTGAATTTTACCAAACATTCAAAGATGATTTAATACCCATCCTCCTCAAACTAGTCCAAAAAATAGAAGAAGATGGAACACTTCCTAAATCATTCTATGAGGCCAACATCACCTTGATACCACACCAGACAAAGACAATACAAAGAAAGAAAATTACAGGCCAATATCGCTGATGAACATTGATGCAAAAATCCTCAACAAAATATTGGCAAACCGAATACAACAATACATTAAAAAGATCATACACCATGATGAAGTGGGATTTATACCAGAGACACAGGGATGGTCCAACATCCGCAAATCAATCAACGTGATACATCACATCAACAAAACAAAGAATAAAAACCACATGATCATCTCAATAGATGCAGAGAAGGCATTTGACAAGATACAACATTCATTTATGGAAAAAACTCTCAATAAAATGGGAATAGAAGGAAAGTACCTCAACATAATAAAGGCCATATATGACAAACCCACAGCTAACATCATACTCAACGGAGAAAGACTTAAAGCCATTCTTCTGAGAACAGGAACGAGGCAGGGCTGCCCACTCTCACCACTCCTGTTCAACATAGTACTGGAGGTTTTGGCCAGAGCAATTAGGCAAGAAAAAGGAATAAAAGGATTCCAAATAGGTAACGAAGAATTGAAACTCTCACTATTTGCAGATGACATGATTGTATATATAGAAAACCCTAAAGAATCTGTTGGAAAACTATTAGAAACAATCAACAACTACAGCAAATTTGCAGGGTACAAAATCAATCTACAAAAATCAGTTGCATTTCTATATGCTAATAATGAACTAACAGAAAGAGAGCTCAAAAAGATAATACCATTTACAATTGCATCAAAAAGAATAAAATACCTAGGAATAAATCTTACCAAGGAGGTGAAGGACCTATACAATGAGAACTACAAGACATTATTGAGGGAAATCCACGATGACATAAAGAAATGGAAAGATATCCCATGCACGTGGATTGGAAGAATAAACATAGTTAAAATGTCTATATTACCTAAAGCAATCTACAGATTCAATGCAATCCCAATCAGAATCCCAATGACATTCTTCACAGAAATAGAAAAAAGAATACTAAAATTTATATGGGGCAACAAAAGACCCCGAATAGCTAAAGAAATCCTAAAGAAAAAGAACAAAGCAGGAGGCATCACAATTCCTGACTTCAAAACATACTACAAAGCAATAGTAATCAAAACAGCATGGTACTGGTACAAAAACAGACACACAGATCAATGGAACAGAATTGAAAGCCAAGAAATAAAACCACACAAATACGGACAGCTAATTTTCAACAAAGGTGCTAAGAACATGCAATGGAGAAAGGAAAGTCTCTTCAACAAATGGTGTTTTGAAAACTGGACAGCCACATGCAAAAGAATGAAAGTGGACCATGTGCTATCGACATACACAAAAATTAACTCAAAATGGATCAAAGACCTGAAGGTGAGACCTAAAACTATAAAACTCATAGAAGAAAATATTGGCAAGACACTATTTGACATTGGTTTTAAAGGAATATTTTCGGATGACATGCCTACCCAGACTAGAGAAACTAAAGAAAAAATAAACAAGGGGGACTTTATCAGATTAAAGAGCTTTTATAAGACAAATGAAACCAGAATCAAGATGAACAGACAACCCACCAGCTGGGAGAGAATATTTGCAAAATATACATCTGCCAAGGGGTTGATCTCCATATTATATAAAGAACTCACACAATTGACAACAACAAACAAACAACCTGATCAAAAAATGGGCAGAGGAAATGAACAGACACTTCTCCAAGGAGATATACAGATGGCCAATAGGCACATGAAAAGATGCTCAACATCACTAATCATCAGGGAAATGCAAATCAAAACAACACTAAGATACCACCTCACGCCTGTTAGAATGGCTATAATCACCAAGACAAAAAACAACAAATGTTGGAGAGGATGTGGAGAAACAGGAACCCTCATACACAGCTGGTGGGAATGCAAATTGGTGCAGCCTCTATGGAAAACGGTATGGAGATTCCTTAAAGAATTAAAACTAGAGATGCCCTATGATCCAGCCATCTCACTACTGGGAATCTATCCAACGCACCTGAAATCAACAATCCAAAGAGGCTTATGCACTCCTATGTTCATTGCAGCATTATTCACCATAGCCAAGAAGTGGAAGCAACCTAAGTGTCCCTCGACTGACGATTGGATTAAGAAAATGTGGTATATATATACAATGGAATACTACTCAGCCATAAAAAAAAGACAAAATCGTCCCATTTGCAACAAGATGGATGGGCCTGGAGTGTATTATGTTAAGTGAAATAAGCCAGAAAGAGAAAGACAAACACTGTATGATCTCACTCATATGTGGAATATAAACAAACACATGGACAGAGAAAACTGGACTGTGGTTACCAAGGCAGTGGGGGTGGGGGGTGGGCACAAGGGGTGAAGGGAGTCATATATGTGGTGATGGACAAACAAAAATGTACAACCCACAATTTCACAATGTTAGAAAACATTAAAACATCAATAAAAAAAACTGACAAAAAAGTTTCTCATTATTTCTTTCATTCTTTTTTTGTTTTATGAGAAAGATCAGCCTTGAGCTAACTTACAATGCCAATCCTCCTCTTTTTGCTGAGGAAGATTGGTCCTGGGCTAACAATTGTGCCCATCTTCCTCTACATTATATGGGATGCCACCACAACATGGCTCGACAAGCGGTGCATTGGTGTGCGCCCGGGATCCAAACCTCTGAACCCAGGGCTGCTGTAGCGGAGTGTGCTCACTTAACTGCTGCACCACTGGGCTGGCCCCTCTCTCTATTTCTAAAGCTAAAATGTCTAAATCTTTCTCTGGGCTAGTTGGAGTTTCCATAAAATGAAAATGTACATTCCAGAAAAATCCTTAACTTTTCCAGAATAATCTTTAATATGATAAACACCTTGGCAAAAATGTCACTGATTTTCAATGTCAGTGCCTCCACAAGGGTATCCTTGCATTGTCTCCCCTCCCAACCACCTCTCACTTTGGCCCTCCCAGCCTCATGGGATCAAACTGTTTACTGAGCACTAAGAATGATCAGAGTCTTAGGGAGACTTCACGGATGACTAAGCCATGGTTTCTGACCCCAACAATCACTCTCCATCTCTGCTTTAACCTCTATTTTTCTTACTCTGGTTTCTACTTTAGTTGTTTACTTGTCTTGTGAATTGTTGTTTTGTGGTTTATAATTACCATGTAAATTCATATTACTTGTTGCCTTAGAATTTAGAAAGAACTTACATTAAACAATATTTTTTTCCCAGCCCTTTGATGTGTCTAATACCTTTCAATGAAATTCAAGTGGCTTCTTGTTTTTACGTCTCCATCATTATTTAGAATTATGTTCACCCCACATTTTTTAACTGACCAATGCTGCTTTACTCTTTAAACTTTTCTATGACAAGACTCACGTGAGGAATCCCTGAAGCACCATCAGCTAGGCATCCCCACATTCCTCACATCTGATTCCTTGATTTGTTCCTAACTAAAGGTGTTTCTGAAACTAATACTGAATTGTACCAAGTGGTCATTGCATAAAAAGCACTATCACAGATACCTTAAAGAGAACAAATGGAAAAGAATATTCAATTCCTCAGATAAGTTTACAATCAAATGAGGCATTGAGGGGACCTGGGGGCACTGATCAGAGCAGGAATCTAAGAGAAGAGTTTTAAGTCAATTTCAAATGAGGTTAAAACTGGAATGAGATAGTATTTTAACAGTTATCTGAAATCATAAACATTTTTCTGACCTTTGAGAATTTATTTGCATATAAACTGTACGTGTGGGGTAAGAGAGTGCTGATATTGTTTAATTTCTTTTTATTATTCACCACTTTGTAATAGATGTGGCTATTCACAATTAATAAATATCATAAAGTAGAGAGACCCTACTGCCTCTTGTTATCAATTCTTACACAAAGCTAAAGTTTTAAAGATCAAACTTCATTCTAGTTACCTTTCCACTAGTCTATTTATATCAGAAAGATGCTGAGTTTTAGGAAAATACTTCAAAACACAAATTTTATATGTAATTTCAAAAGCAAAATATGAGTTAAAAATTGGTGGTAACTAATTTTGCTGCTATATATTAATCTTTAACATGGGAGCAGACATTTTTAGAGAATATAATTGATATTTGCCTATTTATATATTGTAGAATGTTAAAGGATTTACAGTTTTAATAGTATTTCAAATACCGGAGAATAAAAAACAGAACTGTTTCAGTTTTATGAAATAGCTTTTAGACATAGCAGATTTTCAGAGCATATTACTTGAAAATAAAACAATCAGTTAGTGAGGTTTAAGACATGTGGTTTTATTTTAAACATGCTCATTCCATAGGAGCATCAATAAAAGCCCTCCAGCAGTAGCTGATGCTCTTTCCTTCCACCTGAGCACCAGCTGTATTTTCTTTAAGCACCAAACTCCCGGGCAACACCATAGC
This sequence comes from Diceros bicornis minor, assembly GCF_020826845.1. Lineage (NCBI taxonomy): Eukaryota > Metazoa > Chordata > Mammalia > Perissodactyla > Rhinocerotidae > Diceros > Diceros bicornis. The sequence goes on along the minus strand of NW_026690855.1, from coordinate 7,122,373 downwards.
CCTCAACTCTGTTTAGTTGAGAAAAGACTTTATGTGTCATGTGTTTTTTCTAGTGGTATGGTGCTCCCAGACTTATTAAATACAGGGAGAGAGTAAGAGTCTGAACACATTCAATAAACTCCAATGTGCTCAGGTGAGAAGACAGGTGCCTGAACTGACATCTGAAGAACTTAGAGGATGCATTCTGACTCTGCTTTGTGCCTCTGACTAAGCAGTCCTGGACATCCCCGTTACAGCCACAAATAACACAGGCAGCCTTGATGGACCAGAAGTCCTCCTATGTGCATCATTTGTACAGAGCAAACTGGCTTAAGACATTTCATTTCCTGCTGAAGTGGTAATTTACAGAGATACAGAACTGCCCTCTAGTGACTAAGAGAGCAGCAAAATGCTTTACATGAAAAGTGAAATTCTGAGTTTTATAAAATAGAACAGTGAAGCACTAAAGTTGGTAAAGTTGACACAATGTGGCACACGAAAGTTATAGTAAACCTGAAAAAATGTGTAGGTGAACTAATAAGTTGCTCTCTATGCCTCTAAAACATGTCTTGACATCCGACTCATAAATAGTAGAGTTTAAATATTATAGAATAACTTTGGAAACAAACTTCTCATCTCATCTCATCCAATGCTGTCGGCAGGAGCCGATATTAAATAGCCAGATGGTGAGTACCCATGTTGAAGCACCATTTTTATCACAGTGGAGAGAATATGAGGCATAAGACCAATGGACTGATGTTCAGATCTTCCCTCTTACCCTTGATCAATTTTGTAAACATGGTTTTCTTTATCAGTTAAACATGAATTAACAGTTACTTTAAAGGATTACTGTAAGAATTGCATAAGGGAATACAGTAAAGGAACTGGCGCACAGTAGATTGAGTTAATTCTCCTTCCCTGTCTCTCTTCTAAGAAACATACTGAAATAATCTAAGAATAGAACCCGTGTATAAAGTAAACTTATAACAAAGAGTCAATTGCTCCTGGAGTAAGGGACATCATTGTTGAGTGCTTAACCTCAACTGCCTCCAAATACTGTTAACTCTCAATTAATTTTATGTGTTTTCTGTTTTCCAGACACTTCACTGGCTACAAGGAAAGGAGAAGTGTGAAATTAATTTCACCCTTGAATGGCCTAGCTGTAACAACAGGTGTTTTAAATCACCTAGTTCTTCAGGTTTTCTGCTTATTACTATATAGTTTAACATGGTTCACAGCTGGAGAAAATAAGAAAATCATTATAATTTTACACACACGAATACGTCGACTACTACAGCTGAATTCTTAATATATAGAGCAATGTTGTGCATGTTTTGTGCTTGTTGATAGTACAGAATACTTTTCTCCAGGTTTTCTTTAATTTTACAGAAAGGAATACTACATTCCAGAGAGCCTAAGTACGTTGTCACACACTAACCAGAAACAGACCTGGGCTTAGAACTCAGGTCTGAGTCACCTGACTTCTACTGGACCACACTTAAGAGAGCACACCCTCTTCTTACTGGTAATTTCTAATACTAAGCTATTTTCAAAAGCACAGTTGAGAGAAATTGTAAATAAATAAAACATGATTTTATATAAAATTAAAAGCTGTGACCCACAATTTCTATTCCATATGAGTGTTTCCTTTCTTGTAGGTTTCTTGTTTTTAATACTAAGTCCATTTTGGTAACAAAAAAAAAGACATAATGTTTAGTTTCTTTAGTAACATAAAAAAAGCTTCTGTGGAAATTAAAAAGACACTAGCTAATGTCTCGTCTACTAAAGCAACTGAAGAATATTATTTGATTTTAGGAAAGCTCTGAGAGATTTTTTTAAAAATCATATCCACGTGACTATTAGTCCAGCCAGGCACATCTCCACATGACATCTCCTAGAGTGTCCAGTTTTCTGCTGGATCCAGCTATTGTCAGGCCCAATGCTCTGGCTGAGTAGAGAATGATGCCGCTTCTGAAAAGCATGTACTCAGTTCCACTTCAACGCTGATTGATGGAGACACTAGGAAAGGAAAAGATGAAAATATTACCCTAACCAATGATGTAAAACACAAGCTATGAACAACCGTTAAAAGAATTTTCTATGAAATTGATCAATTCTACTATCACTACACCGGGCTATTTCCTATCAGTAATTTGACACATAAACAAATAGAATAGCGTATTTAATGATATCAATTCTTTTAGTTGTGTGCTTTTCCTTTTAAAACTACATATGCTTATATGTGTTTGCTTTATTTTCAGGTGGTGTCACCGTGTCAAGTCCTCGCGGGCAGGTGGGGCCTTCACTGAGGACTCCCAAAGACCCCCCTACCCCCGGTGGCTGTGCATGTGCCCTTGGCCTCATGGGTTAAACCCAAGGCCACAGGGCTCCCATAGAGGCCAGAGAAAGAAGGGCCCATGAGAGAGGTATGCGAAGGCCTCAGGCTGTGCCAACTTCCTCTTCTCAGGTCCCTGAGAGAGAGAGACAGAGAGAGAGAGAGAGTGAGAGAGCGAGAGAGATCCCTGACCTCTGCATTGCTGACTCCACCACTGGTGCCATGTCACACACCATCCCCCTTCACCCAGCATCCCCATGCCACCCCTGGGAAGGCACCACCACTGGGAGGCCTGTTTCTGGTCACCTCCTTGTTGTCCCTTCAGGACCAGAGCCCAGTGCAGGGGATTTGGTTCAGACAAACATTTACATGTCCCTCTCCATGAGAATTTTCTTCTGCCACTCTCACATCCCAAACTCCACCCCCAACTTTCTCCTTTCTCTTATCTGAAGATAGTATTTAAGAGAAGCATCTCTGCCATTCTTTTGAGAGACTCCATTTCTCATGTGTCTCCCATGTATACATGTTATGAACCCAATTTAATCAGGCATGGATTCTTTTACTTGCCTATTTGCATCAGGAACATAATTACTAGCTAGAGAATTAATTAGAGAATATTCATGGTGAATGAAAGATGTCATTTCTAATAACATAATGGAATCCTTGAGGCTTTATTCTTGGGACATGTGTAGGATTAAGTCAGGACACACTGTGAGAGTGATAAATAAGTTCTATATATTTTTTTCTTCAAGACCATGAATTTCAGCCACAGTTCATACCCATCTACTTTGCAACAATGAAAAACAATTAAACAATGATCTTGAATATTTTGCCCTCAGATTCATTAGTCTTTAAATTATTAATTGAACAATTTAAATCTAGATGAGTGAAAGACTATGTAGACTTCTAGAATGTCACGTTAGGTCCTTTAGAAGTGAAGAATTGTTTTTATAAAACATTTCTATTCTTTCTTATACCTTGACAGTAATGTTACTCTGAATCTGTTTTAAAGAGGATAATGGCAGATTTACTTTAATTTGCACCCTTTTTTAAGTATATTTACCTAATATTTCTCAGTCTCTTGAAAACTTTTATCTTTAGCTCAGCCTTCATTTAAATCACCAGACCTATTTGATGAAGGTGACATGAACACTTACTCGAAAACTCCTCAGAAAATTACTAATTTAATCTGTACTCTGGACAATCCATTGTAAAACTCAAACTGGATTTGCCAGGCCCCTCAAAACGGCTCATAACTCTGTTTGCACATTTATCTGGGAACATACTAGCTGAAGGTAATTGTTCACCCCAAATGCTTTCTTTAACTCAATCAGCCATACTTCCAAAGTTTTCATGTAAATGTGACCAATTTGGTGAAATCCAAGTGACTTTTTTTGTTTTTGCATGCCAATGAGATTAAGAAAATAAGTATTTTAATTCTTGTTATTGATTTTAAAAATCAGAGATGAAGAAAACAAACTTCTTTGTCCACAGACATTTCTGCAAATGAAATTGTCTGAAAAACTGACAGCTAGCCCCCCGTTTTAACCACTAAACCATAAGAAATGTAATACTGTGGGCAAACACTTGAGCGTTGTCACCTGCAGGAGTCCCCAGCGCTGTTGCCCCATCAGGGCCACGGATCAGGGGAAGGATTCAGTGGAGGGGAGTCAGCTGTGCCCTCAGCATCCTTCCTTCCTTGGTCAGAACCCGGTCCCAGCTGCTCCCTGCCTCATCTTCTGGGGAAGCAGAGAATTCTTCTGGAGACACAACACATTGGGTGTTAAGGATGTCATCGTTCTTTTATAAACAGATGTTAGATCGTGTAATGGGCTTCTCAGGACAGGAGAAACCACCTCAAGGGAAAGCAGAACTTCTCCAGGAGCTGAAGGTCATCCAGCGAGAGCAGAGTCAAGGGCTGCACAGCATCAGCCTGCTCCTGCTCTCCATCTCATGGACACCTCTGTCCCCAATCCCCGACACCCCTCCCAGTGCCCCCACAAGGGTTCCCATTGTATCCACAGAGTCCCGCGCAAGCGCAGGACTGGTGCTCAGAGTGGCAGAGGGGCCGCTGACCTGGAGAGCCCCAGGGCGCATGCACTGGGGGCGGAGTCCCTGATGCGGAATTGGTGGCCACTGGAGTTTGTGTGGGGGGGCTCGGGCAGTTTCTGGATCCTTCCTCCAGGATTTTCAGCGCGAGGAGCTCTCCTTTCTGCAGTGTGGAGGAGCGCTGGGCAGGAGCGGCGCTGAGGTAGGTGGTGGGCAGCGGGCTCGGCGTGGAGATCTCCGCCGCATATGGCGGGAGCGTGGTGTCCAGGGCGGCGGATGGGACCGGGCGCTGGGGCTGCTGGCAGTCTGCTCCAGGCGGGGGAGCCCAACCTCTGTCCCTTGGAGGAGCAGAAGAGCGCCACTTGGCCAGCCTGTCCCTGTGCCTTGGCGGCGCCCCACCCCAGCGGGGCCTCACCTCGGCGGGGCCTCCTGCCCACCCATCCGAGGTGCAGGGGGCGGCAGGGAGTCGCCTGCCCTGTGAGCCCGCCCTTGAGTTCGCGCCCCCTGGGACCCCGTCTAGGCCAGTTCGCGACATCTCTGGGTGAACGCTTTCCTTCGGAAGAGGGCCTGTGGTCAGCGCTCCTCTGCCTGACTCCGCTCAGGCTATTGGGCTCCTCATTGCCTTCATTAAACAAATGAACGGTTTCTACATCCTTGGGACCACCTTTATAGAAAAGCCTGATTGCATTCATGGTTTCTGATAATTGACTCTATATTTGCAAGTTGAACTTTGAAGCCTGTGAATTGTTGTAAACTGCATTTAATGAAAGGGGCTTTAAACAATCTTTGGTGCAAATTGTGCAGCTTCCTAATACTAACTCACCTTCTGTTAACATAGACTGATGACTGATCAATTGATGATTGACGTAATGTGTATGGAATTTTGGTTTCAGTTGAAAAGATTTTCTTGGCAGTTGGTGCTAAAATTAAAATCGGATAAAGAGGAGGATTTTGGAAGTTGTATGTAGTGTCTGTTTTGTCTCCATACTCATTTAGAATTGTAAGAATTTAGATTTGGAAAGCCCATAGAACAAGAAGTTTTAAATTTTGATTTGACTGACAAGGGAAAAGGTCAAATATGGTAGGATTTCATTTATGTAATATTCTAGAAAAGATAAACCATAGGGAAAGACAACAGATCGTTAGTTGCCATTAGTTTTCATATTTAGTTAATCATTTAGTTTAATAGTTTAATCATTAGTTTTAATTTTTCTTATTAAAAAATACATTTTAATGATAGCATCCTAATTATGCTTTTGGATGATACCAGAAGTTAATAACCTATTAAATTCTGCAGTAGGAAGAAATGACATGTTGGTTATTGGTGTCTTTGAAGTGTAAGTATTGGCGGTAATGAAACTTTTAAATGAGCTTTTTTGGATTCTAAACTACTGATTTTTTACTAGATCCTGTTGGGCATGGCATGTTACAAGTTTTAAAAGGCTCTTTAAATTATTGTAGCAGACTGAAGCTATTAAATTATAATGTAAGCTCTTTATAGATGAAACAGGCAGAAATACAAAAAGCTATTCATCAATTTATCTTTGTTAAAAAATCAAGTATGTCTTACCATACACATGAATGACTTTTGGCTAGACAGACCTGATGTTGACAAGATGGACTCATTGGTATGGGGAACTTCTTTTGGAATGTTAAAATGGGAGAGGATATATAAATTTTACCTGAGGGTGACTCAAGTCGATATGGCATGTTCAGTTGCTTTTACACTCTTTCTGAATTATGATCTTGATTAAAAACCTGGTCATAGGCATTCCAAGACAATTAGACCATTTTATGTATCAATATATTAAAATGTCTTATTTCTCTGATACTTTCTGATTTCAGGGTGTCTGGGAAAAACAGTTTCTCAACATAGGTACTTTGGAATATAATTTTTGATTGTTGACTTATTGAATCATAGAACTGTTGAGTTGGAAATAATTTTAGTGGTTTAGAGCCTAAACTCTTCAATTTCCAGGAAATGGAAAGTGAGGTCTCTTGAGTTGTCGTTCACAGTCAGACTGCTACTTTAGTGGCAGAGTTGGAACTAAATGCTCAGATGCTTGTCTCCAGATTCCTAGTACAGTGATTTCTGTGCTACGTATTATTAAGTAGACAAACCAATGAGTTACCTTCTCATATCATATACGTAGCCAGCAGCGTTGATTATTTCCCATATGCATTTCTTTCCTTTCTTTTTTAAATAACTTCTAACAACAATTAATTTATTCCCATGCCATATTTAATGACTATCCTTGTGTGTGTCTCCTCGAGCACACGTGTGAACTCCTTAGAATGGACACCTGCCTGTGATTGGATTGTTGGGCCAGAGGATGATGTGCATCTGCATCTTGACGAGCTGCAGCCAAATCATCCTCTGAAGTTTTAACAATTTCCATTCCCTCCAACAGTGTTTGAGTCATCCTTGCCCTGGGAATTGTCAGATTGGCATTGTCAGATTTTTAAATTTTTGCCAATCTGATGGGTGAGAAATGAAGTATTTGTTTTCCTCTTTTGACAAACGCATAGAGCTGTGTAACACCCAAATCTGAGACACAGAACAGTTCCAGCACCCAGAACTCCCTTGAGCTGCTCTTTTGTAGACAACTCTTCCCCTAACCTTAACCACTGGTGGCTAATGATCTGTTGTCTTTCTCTATGGTTTGTGTTTTCTGGAATATCATATAAATGGAATCTTACAGTATTTGGCCTTTAGAATCTGGTATCTTTCATTTAGCATGATACATTTATTTGAGTGTTCATCCATGTTGTTGACTGTATCAGCAGTTCTTTCTGTTTTATAGCTGAATGTAGTATCCATTGTATGAATTTACCACAGTTTATCCATCCACCAGTTGAAGGACATTTGAGTTATTTTCAGTTTTGTCTTTTTTTGACTATGAATAAAGCTGCTATAAATCTTTATGATTTGAGAAGGCAAACAAGTTTTTGTATAAACTTGTCTTCTTCTCCTGGGTAAGCACATAGAAGTGGAATTGCTGGGTCATATGGTATGTGCATGTTTAACTTTATTTTAAAAACTCTTTGTGGTAGCAAAGTCCTGGCCCACAAAGATGTCCTAATCCCTGAACCTGGGAATACATTAGTTTACTTGGCAAAGGTGAATTAAATTTGCAGACGGAATTAAGGTTGCTGATCAACTGACTTTAAAATAGGGAGATTATCCTGGATATCCAGGTGGGTCCAGTGAATCTCAAAGGCCCTTAAAAGGGAAAGAGAAGCAGTAGAGTAGAGAAAAAGATAGAACAAGGGAAGCAGGGCCAGAGAGATGCCGAGTTCTTGGTTTTGAGGGTGGAGGAGGGGGGCCATAGGCTAAGGAATGTGGTGGTCTCTAGAAGCTTGAAAAGGCTAGGAAATGGATTAAGCTTTAAAGTCCCCCAAAAAGAACACAGCTCTGCCAACACCTTGATTATAGAACAAAGAGACCCGTGTCAGACTGCTAACCTACAGAACTGTAAAACGATAAATCTGAGTTGATTTAAGCCATGAAATTTGTGCTAATTTGTTACAGCAGCATAACAAACTCCACTTTAAAACTGTTTTCCAAAGAGGCTGAACCACTTTGTGTTCCCACCAGCAATGTAGGAGTGTTCCAGTTACATTCCATCCTCATTAACACTTGGTATGGTCAACTTCTTTAATTCTAGTCATACCAATATGTACATAGCAGGATCTCAGTGTGGTTTTTATGTGCCTTTTTCTCATGATTAACGACCTTGAGCATCTTTTCATGTGCTTATTTGCCATCTGTGTATCTTCTTTGGTGAAGTGTCCAAACCTGTGACCATTTTAAACTTGGATTTTCTTATTGCCGAGTTTTGAGAGTTCTTTATAGTCCTGTCAGACATGTGATTTGCAAAGGTCTTCTCCCAGTCTGTGGCTTGCCTTCTCCAGCCTCCCACGCGTGTCTTTGTAACGTCTGTGTAACGTAACTCGAGAGGTTTCACATGACCTTATCTTCCCTCAGATACAGAAACAGAGTGAAGTTGGAGCACCTGAGTCCAATCAGACCTTGATCAGATTTGGGTCTGAGTCTCAGTTTTAGTAAACCCAGGCCTTCCACTTTCCCCCTGTTCTTGTTTGCAGTGCTTCCCTTCCCCGCACAGGGTTCTGGTACAAAGTCTGGTAGATCTCTGTCTCCTCAGGTTTGGGAGCCCACAGAAAACTTAGTTACGCCCTTCAGACATTTCAGCGTAGCTCTCCAGCCTCCTACCTTACATTGTTCACAATATGGCAAATTCCCAATAGGTCACACTAGCAGTATGTTGGACTTAGGCTACTTCCACCACTTCTGGAGGTTTCGCTTTGCTTTGTGGAAGCTTTTGGCCTATTTCCCCAGATTCCTGTGTGGCACCAAAACTTAACAGAGATGCTGTGAGGAAGAGCAGTTGTGTGTCTGAGAGCCTTCAGGTTTCCTCTGCCACACCAAACTAGAAGTTTGGCTAGTTTCTCTTTTCCCTAGCCGAGGCTCTGACTGAGCAAGCCAGATCCTCGGCAAGCACTCAGAATCAGAATATGCCTGCAGGAGAAAGAAAGATAAAAATCCCTGCTCACATAAAAGAGTTTTCTTCTTTCTGGAATATTAGTTGGTTGGTTCTGAAGTTCTCTGATGCTCTAAAAATATATTTATAATTTATCTGGCTTTGTCCAGTTTTGCAGCAAGAGTGTTTTCCTGTCTTAGTCTCCTCTAAACCAGAAGTTCCCTTGTCATTAGTTTTTAACTCCATCAGTTATACCCTGTCAATATTATTATTGTTAGGTAAAGTCATGTTTTCAATGATTTATTCAGACGTTTACCCTTTTTTATTCTCACGATCCATTTTTACATCTTAGCATTTCTTCTTCGATCAATTTCTTCTTGAAGTACATTCTTTTTCACTTTTTAAATTTTTTCCTTGAGGAAGATTAGCCCTGGGCTAACATCTTTTCCTATCTTCCTCTATCTTGCATGTGGGTCACCACCACGGCATGGCTGATGAGTGCTGTATGTCGACACCTGAGATCCAAACCCATGAACCCAGGCAACCAAAGTGGTGCGTGGTGAACTTAAACCACTACACCAGGTGGCTGGCCCCCTTAAAGTACATTTCTTCGATGTTCCTTAATGAGCATTTGTTGGTGGTAATACTCTTAGTAAATGTTTGCATAAAAATATCTTTAATTCACCCCAGTTCTTGAGATATGGTTTGATTGGGTATAAACTGAAAGTTATCGTCTCTCTGTACCCTGAAGAATTAATCCAACTCTCTCTTGCCTTCCATTGTTAAGAAACGTATCATCGGACTAAATGTAAGTCTCCATAAGTGTTCTGTCACTCTGCGGGGCTTTAAATATCTTCTTTTGTATTTGGTGTTCTTTGGTTTCCCTGGATGGATCTGACTCTAGATTTATTTTTTAAATTCTGCTTGAGATGTATTCAGCTGCCTGAAGCTAGAGTAGAAGAATTTTATCAATTTTGGAAATTTCTGTTATTATGTCTGAATATTCCTTTAAATCATATATACATTTATATTTTTTAATTCAAATATATATATACACATTCTTATTTATACACATTCAATATATATTCATTAAATATATATTTATATTATTTAACACAATGTATTATATTATTCAATATAATGATTTATGTTATTCAAAAAAATACATATATTATTCATATATATAGTTTCCTTTACTTGACCAAACTCAAGCCAGGCTCCTTTGAGCCCTCTTCTTCACTAGGCCTTGATCTTGGCCTATAATAACTACAGCCTCTCAGCACTAATGGTTTCACCCCACACACACACATTAAAGACTTAAACACTGACATAGTTTCTAACAGCTCATATCCACATCCTTACGATGACATCTACCCCCTTATAGTGCCTGCCTGAGAAAGCTCAAGGCAGCCAAAAGAATTGACTGTTTGTTCTGGCCAACACTTGATCATTGGCCCCTGACATCCCTTTCTTAGAGCATTTACCCAAGAGTGCTTACAACTGTGAATCTTTCTTCTGTCTTTTTGAGTTGTGTATGTGTCTCCTATAACTGCATTTCTCAAGGACCTGAGAGCCATTCCTTTAGATGAGGACAGGGTGTCTGTCTCCCAGAATCTGTGAGAGAAGAGAAGTTAAAATTTGATCATTTCCAACTAGCCAACACAACTGGCCAGATCACACTGAACTGACCAACACTCTGTAACTTTTCCCTCCCTGACTCTACTGAGCCCCTGCTCACCCCTCTGCCTGCTCCCTCATTCTCCCTTTCAAATGCCCAGTCACCTATGTACAAATCAAATTGAGTTCAGCCCTGTTCCCTCTTCCCTACTGCAGTGGTATATTACTGATTAAAATCTGTTCTGATCATTTTAACTAGATTCTGACTTTGTGTATACTCTACATTTAACACACATTCTGATAATCTCATGCATATGCATATATATGCATATACCAACACAACCAGGTGCCCTCCAGGACCAGTTCAGCTGAGCCCATCTTATCAACAGAGTAGTTCCGCATTTTCTTTCAGGAACTGACACCCCTCGTCCAGTTCAGGCCAGTTGAGACCACCAACCCATCAACCGGGCCTGCGCACATGCTTGATAAGTGACCTTTTTGACATCGAGCTAAAAGCTCCATCCTCAGATCATGGTAACACTGCCAGTTTGTGAACACACATCTGATGAAGAGTCATGAAGCTTGACTTTGCTTGTGCAGATCATCAATTACCTCACTTCTCCTTACTTCCAATCATCTACCTCCACACATCAGACCACCCTGCCCTTCATCCCATAAATTGTAACCCAAGCCCTGGCTCAGGGAGACAGATCTGAGACAAACACGTGCCCCCGTCTCCTTACAGATCAATCTCACAAAATAAAGCTACAATTCTATCCCCAAAAGCTAATGCCAGAATAATTGCGTTTTTTAATGTAGATTGGGCAAGAGAACCTCAATATTGTGCGGTAACATTAATACATATATATATACTTAATGGATGTTTTATCTTCTTTTTCTTTTTCTTTGCTGAGGAGGATTCACCCTGAGCTAATATCTGTTGCCAATCCTCTTCTTTTTGCTGAGGAAGATTCACCGTGAGCTAACCTCTGTGCCAACCTTCCTCTATTTTGTATGTGGGTTGCCACCACAGAATGGCCAACTGATGAGTGGTGTAGGTCCATGCCAGGAACTGAACCTGGGCCGCTGAAATGGAGTTTTCTGAATTTAACCACTAGGCCATGGGTCTGGCCCATCTCTAATTGTTTTAAAGATGTTATTAGAGATGTAATTGAAGTTTCACTATGATCTCTGAATTTCCTTGCTGCTCCTTTAGTCCCTCACTTCAGTGTATGTGTTTCTTGCTCCATATTTCATTCTAGAGGAATTCCTCAAATATCTAGTGGTCCTTGGCTACCCATTCATATTTCTGTGATGAGGAGGAAACAGCTGAGTATTATCTCTGTGGGCCTGATGGGGCCTGTGTCTGTCTGGACTCAGTGTTTCTTCAGGGGTGTAGAGTGTTGACATAAACAAGCAAACAATGTTGGTACCCACGCTCTCTGTCTTTTTGTGTTAAATAAGTTAACATACTTATTCCACACATTCCCACAATGACAGACATCCTCTGAACACTTGGAAATGCTGACATCACACACACACAGACACACACAAACATACACACTATTTGCAAATGACCAGCAGCATTCAGACTGTAAACTGCACCTGATAATGCACACTGATAATCAGAACATACACACAAACTCACACTCATACAGACCACTCACTGTCTCAGAGCCCACAGTGACTTGAACTCTCTAAACACACACAGACATCAACAAAACACACCTTCACAGAGATGCTATAATAGCCATGCACCCTGTGACCATACAGAATTGCTGAACACACACATCCACACAACCAGGAACGTGACCGTGCACGTGTGGGCTTGATCAGGGGATTTTTCACACCTCAGCATCAACATGGACACCCCGGGGTGAGAGAGAGAGGCAGAGGGAACAGGGAGAACATGTGGGGAGCAGAGAGGAGGCACTTGCATAAAGCAAATATGATACCTGCAAAGCTGGTTGCTAAATGACATATGACTCAAAGGTATGAGGAGCCAAGAGGATCTGAAATGGTACAAAGGAGGTGACTGATACAAACCCATCACAAGATATTGAAATGTAAGGGACAGTGATATTTTAAAAGGCACTGAGGAGAGTTCATCAAAGCTTAGGTATAATTCCAGACAATGAGTGACATGGAATTCTGGCCAAAGAACAGCCATTATTGCTGTTAAAATTCCTATTTAAATGTTTCTTATTAAATTATACTCCTTGAAAAATGACAAATATTCATTGGTTTAAAACGTTTAAAACATTTCAGGATAAAATTACTGCAGGTTCCACTTTTATTGAGTAGATTTCCTTGGTCAACTATAAAAGTTGGACAAAGCACACAGAACAGCTTCTTGAAGGGTCAGAGAACATCCTGTGCAGGCAGGACTTGGGGGTCTATAATCTCTGAGATGAGGGAAGCACAAGATTGTGAGCATCAGCTCCATGCAGCTTCTCCCCTAAGGCATTTGCTATTTCAACAGTGAGAGAAGAGAGTCTGAGTAGAAAGAGGAGGAAAAATGAAATGAAATTTGGTTCCAGCAAAGTCCAGTAACTTCTGCTTCCAGTCAGATGTGGTAAAGGCAGAGCAACAATTAAACATTGATTTAATAAGTACAGTATGTTTGAAAACACCAAAGGGATGTGGAAGAAACAGGACTAGATGAAATAAAATTTCAAAAAGGGAAGAGCCTTTTTAGGTGAGATTGCAAGACACGCCCTCACCAGGGGGAAATTTGCGTAATCTGGACTGTGGCAATCAGACTTGTGTTAGCAGAAGACAATAGTAAGTATAATCTGTCATAATTGATCTATGTTAGCATTTTAATATCACAAGCTTTGTTTCCCTGTTAAATTTTATTGCCTCCACTAGAAGACTCTGTGAAGGGAAGGACATTGTATCATTTGCCATGTGATCTCCAGAACATTCTTCAGTTGGGGCTGTATGACTACTGTAAATATTTGTTAATTGTTGGTTTCATGAATGCTATGGACTGAATGTCTATGTAACCCAATTTCATAAGTTAAAATCCTAATCCCTGAGGCGATGGTATTTGAAATTGGGGCCTTTGGGAGTTAATTAGGTTAGGTGAGGCCATGAGTGTGAAGCCACCATGATGGGATTAGTGCCCTTATAAGGGGATGGAGGGCCAGAACTCTCTCTGCCAGATGAGGGTAGAGCAACAAGCTGTCCTTCTGCAAAACAGGAAGACAGGTCTCACCAAAAACAAATCAGCTGGAACCTAGATCTTGAACATCCCAGTCTAGAGAACTGTAAGGAATACATTTCTGTTGTTAAAAGTGTCCAGTCTAAGGACAGCCCAGTGGCGCGGCTAAGTGTGTGTGCTCCATTTCAGCGGCCTGAGGGTTTGCAGGGTCGGATTCCGGGTGCACACTGATGCACCGCTTGTCAAGCCATGCTGTGGCAGCGTCCCATATAAAAAGTAGAGGAAGATGGGCACAGATGTTAACCCAGGGCCAATCTTCCTCAGCAAAAATGAGGAGGATTGGCATCAGATCTTAGCTCAGGCCTGATCTTCCTCACACACACACAGACACACAAAAACCCAAAAGTGCCGAGTCTAGGGGCCTGCCCCACCACCTAGTAGTTAAGTTCAGTGAGCTCCTCTCTGGTAGCCTGGGTTTGGTTCCTGGACACAGACCTACACCACTCATCAGCAGCCATGTTGTGGGGGTGACCAACATACAAAATAGAGGAAGACTGGCATGGATGTTAGCTCATGGTGACTCTTCCTCAGCAAAAATATAAATAAAGAACCCAGTCTATGGTATTTTTGTTACAGCATCCCATACTGACTGGGACACTGAGTGTGTGAATAAGTTCATCTAGATCAATGATCCTTCTTCCACATGACACATTATTGCCAATGATTCCTAATTTGGTGTGAGTCAAATTTCCCTTAAGGATCATAAAGACGTTAGGACACTTCTCTGTAGTTATGCACATATTGATATGCATGAAAACGTTCATCAAGTGCTTTATCGATGCCTTAGTCTCACACCTCATCCCATTAGCCTTCAACGAACCTCAGTGTTACAACCAGTGCTTTGGGAAATAGAGGAAAGTACCTGGACACAAGAGGGTCTTGTATCCATCGTGCAGCTCCTGTCCTCTACCCAGCCATCTCCAGTGCAGGATCAATTTATAAGATGGGCTTTCCTCCAGGCAGTTCTGTCTTTCTCCCAGCCTGTTCTCATTTAGGATGATCTCACCAAGAGCAATGAGTGGAAATTGGAAAGGAAGAGCTACAGAAGGCATCTGTCAGGAGAAATTCTTTGTGGTTACATGATCTAGAATATGGACACTTGGCTGGTCTAAGGTGTCCCGAAAATGGAACCCTTCCCATGTCTGCAATATCCCTCTATGTCCTCTTTCCCCACCATCTCTCTGTTCTTGGTCGTAAAACTCCCTTGGCAACTACAATATAAAAATGCAAATAGAGAATGGTCCATTTCCAGTCTCAGAATTCTGTGAAATTTTACTGCCTATCCCCAGTCTCCCAGGACTAACACCCTTTCCACTGTTTTAAGATTAGATCTCATTTTAATCTCCTTGAATCAGAGTTTTCTCTCATCCTTGTTATGTATATACATTTTCTAACACAGAATATTGAAAACATTATTTTTGGCCCTACAATCTCCAGATTAATTCATAGCTATATTCTGATGGATGCATGCCTTTTTAATTATGCTTATAACTCCATTAACTATAGAAATTGACTAAATGATGAGTAGTAATGTACTAATACAGGAAAATGGCCCATTTTTATTCATCATAAAGTTTCATGTTTTCATCAAGACAAATACACGAATACTTAATTATTCAGCAAAAACTCTTACTGTGTATATGTAAGCAATTATAAATCTATTGGAGTTGGTTTACCTTGTCTATTATTCCTTGTTTCTGCATTGTCCCTTCAGCATTTCTACGAACCTTTTAGAATCCTGCATCTTTATCCTACTATTTTAAATACTGGGTCATTGACAAAACTCCACATAACTTATCCAGTTGTGTGCCAATGGGTCCTTTGTAGGGTGTCTTTCCGGGTACGTTTTCCAATGTGAACTCCAGCTGATGGCCTTGTGACACTGATGTAAATACTGGTGTCTCCACATATCATGGCACCAGTGGTGTGTGGTTCTTTACGGAGTCATATATAACCTAGTACTTTTCATTCAATCAGTGTAAACAATTCTATGGAAAGTAGATTGGGGACAATTAATAAAAGAAGATTGATTATGAACATGCTGTTAGGGAGAAAAATTGAACCTCTGGCTATAAAGTTTTATGTTTATGCAATTAATCAGCCACCCTAACAAATCTCGTTCATAGGCAGGGCTATATACATATATATATATTAGATTAAGATTATATCATTCATTAGTTTGAATAAGCTTTTGTAAAGTATGCCTTGTTTCTCTTGCCCTTTCATACTGGGAGAAATACGGAATAGATAGAAAACGACTGGCTCACTCTGGTCCTAACTCAGAGCACATAGGGCTTGAATCGTTGAACAAATGAGCCATTACCGGTGGCTACACCACTGGAATTTCCTGATCCAACATCGGTTATACATCCTATTGTGGATATGGACTCTAGAATAAGATTGTGCTGTTATCCTCACGGTAACTTGTTCTGTTGATCAATATTTTGGATCAATAAGTGATAAAATATTTTGACTAGCTGGTCTAGATTTTAATCACTCGGTGGTGACCAGACCTTGCAAAGGCAACATCATCATTTGTTGTCTAAATGAGAACTTGTATAAACGGCCACTCGAGGGTTTTACTCTCTCTTACATTTAAACAGTGAAATTGACCTTTGTCTGAAGAAGCGGGAATGACAAAATAAGACGAGAAAACCCTATGGAGCTTCAATGAATTAAAAAAAAACAAAGGTAAGCCAAATCAAGGGATAACAAAACTTAAATGGACTAACAATTTTGTTTGGGGTGACCTCAGAGAAGAAAATAACCTCTGAGTGATTAAAATCTAGACCAGCTAGTCAAAATATTTTATCACTTGTTGATCCAAAATATTGATCAACAGAACACGTTACCCTCGGGATAACAGCACAATCCTATTCTACACTCTGAATACACAATAGGGTGTATGTCTGTGATGTTGGATCAGGAGATCCCAGTGGTGTAGCTGTCATTATTTGCTCATTTGTTGAATGATTCAAGCCCTACATGATCTGAGTTCAGACCAGAGTAATCCAGTCAGTTTCTATCTATTCCATATTTCTCCCAGTATAAAAGGGCAAGAGAAACAAGACATACTTTACAAAAGCACATTCAAACTAATAGATGATATAATCTTAATCAAATATATATATGTATATAGACCTGCTTATAAACGGGGTTTGTTAGGGTGGCTGATTAATTGCATAAAAAGTAAACCATTATACCCAGAGGTTCAATTTTTCTCCCTAACAGCATGTTCATAATCAATCATCTTTTATTAATTGTCATCAATCTACTTTCCATAGCATTCCTTACACTAATTGAATGAAAATTATTAGGTTATATATGACTCTGTAAAGGACCTGTCTTGACGTGAGTACAGCCATGTTTGGCTGCTCCATCGACATATAGCCACCAGCACACAAAGAAATACAAAGCTGCTTTCTGTGTGGTGGGAACTGGCCTTTTCCTGACAACTGGCCTTTCTCCCATGGAGAGAGTTGAAAGTTGTAACATTTCAAGGCTCTTGGAGCATCGTGGCGTGGGATGGACTGGCTATCTGTGCCGGGCTAAGACGATAACCAAAGAGAACAATGCACGTACACAACTACTGAGCTGGGACGTTAGCTAAGGGGCTCAGTGCACGTACGCCACAGATAACCATTTTGTGCATGGGAACACTAGATGTGTGCTCTGTAAACTCTGTAACTGCTTATATAAACTGCTGGAAATTGAGACCTGGTGAGAGTTCCACCTGTGGAAGGGACACCTTGTCCAGGACGTGTGATCCTTGCCCAGCCGCGTTGATTGACAGGGCTTTCCCGGCAGTGGGGCGTGGATGTTGTGAGTAATTGATTTAATGTGAAGTAATTGATTTGATATGAAGTAATTGATTTGATGTGTTCTCTTTTCGGTCAACCTGGTGTTTCTCTTTCCGGTTGATTTGTGTCATTTCTCTTCAGCCGATGTGGATGTTTTCCCTTTCCAGTCGGGCTGATGTTTTTTCCCTCTTAATATTTGACCTATTCGGGTCTGTTTGCAGACTCTCGCCTTTACTATCGTCTATATAATAAAATATACCTTCAGTCCATTTGTTTGGAGTGGAAAGTGTCTTTTACATCTCCGATCGAATCCCTGAACCTCTCATAACAGACCACACATCTTTGGCCCCATGATCTGTGGAGACACCAGTATTTATATCAGTGTCACAAGGCCATCAGCTGGAGTTCACATTGGAAAATGTACTCGGGAAGACACCCTACGGAGAACCCATTAGCACACAACTGAACAAGTAATGTGGACTTTTGTCGATGACCATGTGAAAACGTACCTAGGAAGACACCCTACAAAGGATCCACTAACACACAACTGAATGAGTAATGTGGACTTTTGTCGATGACCTAGTATTTAAAATGGTAGGATAGGGCCGGCCTCGTAGCTGAGTGGTTAAGTGCGTGCGCTCCATTGCTGGTGGCCCGGGTTTGGATCCCAGGCTCGCACCGACACACTACTTCTCTGGCCACGCTGAGGCAGCTTCTCACATAGAGCAACTAGAAGGATATGCAGCTATGACATACAACGATCTACTGGGGCTTTGGGGGAAAAATAAATTAATAAAAATTATAACAAAAAAATAAAATGGTAGGATAAAGATGCAGAAATCTAAAGTGTTCATGGAAATGCTGAATGCACAATTCAGAAACAAGGAATAATCGACAAGGTAAACCAACTCCAATAGATTTATAATTGCTTACATGTACATAGTAAAAGTTTTTGCTGAACAATTAAGTATTCATGTATTTGTTTTGATGAAAACATGAAACTTTATGTTAAAATAATGGGTTATTTTCCTGTATTCGTACATTACTACTCAGCATTTAGTCAATTTCTATAGTTAATGGAGTTATAAACATAATTACAAAGTCATGCATCCATCAGAAAATAACTATGAGTGAATCTGGAGATTGTAGGGCCAAAAATAATGTTTTCAATATTATATATCAGAACATGTATATACATAACAAGGATGAGAGAAAACTCTGATTAAAGGAGATTAAAATGTAATCTAATCTTAAAAGAATAAAAAGAGTGTCAGTCCTGGAAGACTGGAGATAGGCAGTAAAATTTCACAGAATTCTGAGACTAGAAATGGGCCCTTCCCTACTTTCATTCTTTTATTGTCATTGCCAAGGCAATTTGGCCACCAAGAACAGAGAGATGGAGGGGAAAGAGGACATGGAAGGATATTGCAGACATGGGAAGGGTTCCATTTTCAGGACAACTTAGAACAGCCAGGTGTCCATATTCTAGGTCATGTAACCACAAAGAATTTCCCCTGGCAGATGCCTTCTGTAGCTCTTCTCTCCAAATTTCCACTCATTCCTCCTGGTGAGATCATCCTAAATGAGAACATGTTGGGAGAAAGACAGAGCTGCCTGGAGAAAAGCCTATCTTGTAAATTGACCGTGTTCTAGAGCTGGCTGGGCAAAGGACAGGAGCAACACGATGAATACCGACCCTTTTCAGTCTAGGGACTTTCCTTTATTGCCCTTTGGGGAATAGACTGACTGCAACACTGAGGTTCACTGAAGGCCAGTGGGATCAGGTGTGAGACTAAGGTGTCAATAAAGCACTTGATGTAACATGTTTTCATGTGTATCAATATGTGCATAACTAGGGAGAAGGGCCTTAACATCTTTATGATCCTTAAGGGAAATTTGACTCACACCAATTTAGGAATCATTGGCAGTAACGTGTCATGTAGAAGAAGGATCGTCAATCTAAATGAACTTATTCACACATTCAGTGTCCTAGTCAGTATGGGATACTGTAACAAAAATATCATAGACGGGGTACTTTATTTATTTATATTTTTGTTGAGGAAGATTCACCATGAGCTAACATCTGTGCCAGTCTTCCTCTATTTTGTATATGTGTCACCCCCACAGCATGGCTGCTGATGAGTGGTATAGGTCTTTGTCCAGGAACTGAACTCATGTTACCGAAGAGGAGCTCATTGAACTTAAAAACTAGGCCAAGGGGCAGAGCCCTAGACTGGGCATTTCTGGTGTGTGTGTGTGTGTGTGTGTGTGTGTGTGTGTGTGTGAGAGGAAGATCAGCCCTGAGCTAACATCAGATGACAACCTTCCTCTTTTTTTCTGAGGAAGATTGGCCCTGGGTTAACATCTGTGCCCACCTCCCTCTACTTTTTATATGGGAAGCTGCCACAGCATGGTTTGAGAAGCAGTGCATCGATGCATGCCTGGGATCTGAACCTGTGAACCCTGGGGCCACTGAAACGGAGCACCCACATTTAGCCACTGCACCACCTGGCCATCCCTAGACTGGGCACTCTTAACAACAAAAGTGCATTCCTCACAGTTCTGAAGACTGGCTTGTTCAAGATCTAGGTTCAAGCTGATTTGCTTTTGGTGAGAGCTCTCTTCCTGTTTTGCAGAAGGACAGCTTCTTGCTCTACCCTCATCTGGCAGAGAGAGCTCTGGCACTCCATCTCCTTGTAAGGTCACTAATTCCATCATGGGGGCTTCACACTCATGGCCTCATCTAAGCTAATTAACACACAAAGGCCCAATTCCAAATACCCTCAGGTCGGGGATTAGGATTTTAATGTATGAAATTGGATTACATAGACATTCAGTCCATAGCATTCATGAAACCAACCATTAACAAATATTTATAGAAGTCATACAGCCCAAACTGAAGAATGTTCTGGAGATCATGTGGCAAATGATACAATGTCTTTCCCTTCATAGAGTCTTCTAGTGGAGGGAGTAAAAGTTAACAGCCAAACAAAACTTGTGATATTCAAAAGCTAACATAGATCAATTATGACAGACTGTACTTATAATTGTCTTCTGGTAAGACAGGTCTGATTATCAGAGTCCAGATTAAGCAAATTCCCCCGGGTGAGGGCATGTGTGGCAATCTCACCTAAAAAGGCTCTTTCCCTTTTGAAATTTTCTTTCATCAAGTCCTGTTTGCTTCCACATCCCTTTGGTGTTTTCAAACAGACAGGATTTATTAAATCAATGTTATTTGTTACTCTGCCTTTACCACACATGACTAGAAGCAGAAGTTACTGGACTTGGCTGGAACCAAATTTCAGTTCATTTTTCCTCCTCATTCTGCTCAGACTCTCTTCTCTCACTGTTGAAATAACAAATGCCTTAGGGGAGAAGCCACGTGGAGATCGTGCTCACAATCTTGTGCTTCCCTAGTCTCAGAGATTGTAGACCCTCAAGTCTTGTTTCCACAGGATGTTCTACAACCCTTCAAACAGCTGTTCTGTGTGCTTTGTCCAGCTATTCTAGCTGGCCAAGAAAAGCTACTCAATAAAAGTGGAACTTGAAGTAACTTTATCCTGAAATGTTTTAAACATTTTAAACCAATGGCTATTTGTCATTTGTCAAGGAGTATTTCTATAATTTTATGAGAAACATTTAAATAGGAATTTTAACAGCAATAATGGCTGTTCTTTGGCCAGAATTCCATGTCATTCATTGTTTGGAATTATGTCTAAGCTTTGATGCACTCTCTTCAGTGCTTTTTAAAATATCACTGTTCCTTACTTTTAAATATCTTGTGATGGGTTTGTATCAGTCACCTCCTTTGTACCATTTCAGATCCTCTTGGCTCCTCATACCCTTGAGTCATATGTCATTTAGCAACCAGCTTTTTGGGTACCATATTTGCTTTATGCAAGTGTCACCTGATTGCTGCCCACATGTTCTCCCTGTGCCTTCTGCCTCTCCCTCTCGCCCCGGGGTGTCCATGTTGATGCAGAGGTGTGAAAAAACTCCTGATCAAGCCCCGATGTGCACGGCCACGTGCCTTGTTGTGTGGATGTCTATGTGTTCAACAATTCTGTATGGTCACATGGTGCATGGCTATTATGGCTTCTATGTGAAGGTGTGTTTTGTTGACGTGTGTGTGTTTAGAGAGTTCAAGTCACTGTGGGCTCTGAGACAGTGAGTGGTCTGTATGTGTGCGTGTTTGCGTGTATGTTCTGAGTATCAGTGTGCATTATCATGTGTAGTTTACGGTCTGAATGCTGCTGGTCATTTGCAAATAGTGTGTGTGTGTGTGGGTGTGTGTTGTCAGCATTTCCACGTGTTCAGAGGATGTCTGTCATTGTGGGAATGAGTAGAATAAGTATGTTGTTAGAGATCAGTGTGGGCACCAACATTGTTTGCCTGTTACTAGTTCAACTCTCAACACCCCTGAAGAAACATTGAGTCCAGACATTCAGAGACCCCATCAGGCCCACAGAGATCTTACTCAGCTGTTTCCTTCCCATCACAGAAATATGAACAGGTAGCCAAGGACCACTTGATATTTGAGGAATTCCTCTAACATGAAAGATGTAGCCAGAAACACATACACTGAAGTGAGGGACTAAAGGAACAGCAAGGAAATCCAGAGATCATAGTGAAACTTCAGTTGCATATCTAGTAACATCTTCAAAGCAATTAGACATGGGTTGGTCCCATGGCCTATTGGTTAAGTTAAGAAAACTCCACTTCAGTGATCCAGGTGCAGTTCCTGGGCATAGACCTACACCACTCACAAGTGGCCACGCTGTGGTGGCAACCCACATACAAAATTTAGGAAGGTTGACACAGGTGTTGGCTCAGGGTGAATCTTCCTCAGCAAAAAGAAGATTGGCAACAGATGTTAGCTCAGGGTGACTCCTCTTAAGCAAAGAGAATAAAAAAAATAAAACAACCAGTAAGTGTATATACATGTATTGATGTTACCGCACAATATTGAGGTTCTCTTGCCCAATGCACATTAAAAAAGCCAATTATTCTGGCATCAGCTTTTGGGAAATGAAGTGTAACTTTATTTTGTGAGATTGAGCTGCAAGGAGACCGGGGGCATGTGTCTGTCTCAGATCTGTCTCCCTGATCCAGGTCTTGGGACACAATTTATGCGATGAAGGGCAGGGTGTTCTGACATGTGGAGGTAGATGTTTGGAAGTAAGGAGAAGTGAGGTAATTGATGACCTGCGCAAGCAAAGTCAAGCTTTGCAGCTCTTCATCAGATGTGTGTTCACAAATTGACAGTGTTACCATGATCAGAGAATGGAGATTTTAGCTCCTTGATATCATAAAGGTCACATATAAAGCATTTGTGAACTCCCAGTTAATGAGTTGGTGGTCCCAACTTGTCTGAACTGGAAGAGGGGTCTCAGTTCCTGAAAGAAAACTAACTACTCTGTTCATAAGATGGGGTCAGTTGAACTGGTCCTGGAGGGCCCATGGTTACATTTGTATATGCGCGTCTATGCATATGCATGAGATTATCTGTATGTGTGTTAAATGTGGAATATACAGAAAGCCAGACTCTAGATAAAGTGGTCAAGACAGATTTTATTCAGGCATATACCACTGCAATAGGGAAGAAGGAACAGGATGAACTGAACTCAATTTGATTTGTACAGATGTGACTGGGCATTTGAAAGGGAGAATGAGGGAGCAGGCAGAGGGGTGAGCAGGGGCTCAGTAGAGTCAGGGAGGGAAAAGTTACAGAATGTTGGTCAGTGCAGTGTGATCTGGCCAGTTGTGTCTGCTAGTTGGAAATAATCAAAGTTTCACTTCTCTCCTCTCACAGCATCTGGGAGACAGACACCCTGTCTTCATCTCAAGGAATGGCTCTCAGGACCTTGAGAAATGCACTCCTGAGTTATAGCAGACACACCTACAACTCTAAAGGACAGAGGAAAGATTCACAGTTGTAAGCACTTTTGGGTAAATGCTCTAAGAAAGGGATGTCAGGGGCCAATGATCGATTGTTGGCCAGAACAAATAGTCAATTCTGTTGGCTGCCTTGAGCTTTCTCAAGCAGGCACTTTAAGGGGGCAGGGGTCATCCTAAGGATGTTGATTTGAGCTATTAGAAACTGTGTAAGTGTTTAAGTCTTATAATATGTGTGGGAATGTGAAACCATTTGTGCTGAGAGGCTGTAGTTATTATAGGCCAAGTTATTATAGGCTCAAAGGAGACTGGCTTGAGTTTGGCCAAGTACAGGAAACTATATATATAAATAATACTCGTATATTTTTTCAATAATAAAAATCACTATATTGAATAATATCATATATTGAATTAAATAATATAAATATATATTTAATGACTATATATTGAATGTGTATATGTATATATATTTGAATTAAATAATATAAATATATATATATGATTTAAAGGAAAATTCAGATATAGTAACAGAAATTTCCAGAATTGATAAAAGACTTCTACTCTAGATTGAGGCAGCTGAATACATCTCAAGCAAAATTAAAAAAAAAAACAAATTCTAGAGCCAGATCCATTCAGGGAAACCAAAGCACACTAAATACAAAAGAAGATATTCAAAGCCCCTCAGAGGAACAGAACACTGACAGAGACTTACATTTAGACCTATGATACATTACTTAACAATGGAAGGCAAGAGAGAGTTGGATTAAATCTTCAAGGTACAGAGAGAAAATAACTTTCAGTGTATACCCAATCAAACCATATCTCAATAACTAGGGTGACTTAAAGATATTTTTATACAAACATTTACTAAGGGTATTACCACGAACAAATGCTCATTAAGGAATTTCTAAAGAATGTACTTTAAGGGTGTCAGCCACCTGATGTAGTGGTTTAAGTTCAGCACACTCCGCTTCCCAGACCTGGGTTCATGAGTTTGGATCCCAGGCGTGGATCTACACCACTCATCAACCATGCTATGGTGATGATCCACATAGATAATAGAGGAAGATTGGCATAGATGTTAACCCAGGGCTAATCTTCCTCAAGGAAAAGACTTAAAAAGTAAAAAAGAATGTACTTTAAGAATAAAGAAACTGGGACAGCCTCGTGGGTAAGAAGCTAAGTGTGTGCGCTCCGCTACTGGTGGCCTGGGTTGAGATCCTGGGTGCGCACCGATGCACCCCTTCTCTGACCATGCTGAGGCCGTGTCCCACATACAACAACTAGAAGGCTGTGCAACTAAGACATACAACTATCTACTGGGGCTTTGGGGGTAAAAAAGAAGGGAGGAGGATTGGCAATAGATGTTAGCTCAGAGCTGGTCTTCCTCAACAAAAAGAGGAGGATTATCATGGATGTTAGCTCAGGGCTGATCTTCCTCACAAAAGAAAAAAGGAAGAAGAAACAAACTGATAGAATAAGAAATGGTAAGAGGTAAAAATGGATTGTGAAGATAAAAAAGGGTAAACATCGGAATAAATCATTGAAAGCATGATTTTTCCAAACAATCATAATATTGACAATATATAACTGATGGAGTTAAAAACTAATGACAAGGGAACTTCTGTTTTAGAGTAGACCAGGACAGGAAAGCACTCGCTGCAAAACTGGACAAAGCCAGATAAATTATAAATATATTTTTAGAGCATCAGAGAACTTCAGAATCAACCAACTAAAATTCCAGAAAGACGAAAAAGTTTTTTATGTGAGCCCTGCAGGCGTTTTCTGATTCTGGGTGGTTGCCGAGGATCTGGCCTGCTCAGCCAGATCCTCGGCTAGGGAAAAGAGAAACTAGCCAAACTTGTAGTGATTCTGCAGGACTGGTATGGCAGATGAAACCTGAGGGCTTTCAGACACACTACTGCTCTTTCTCGCAGCACTTGTGCTAAGTTTTGGTGCCACACAGGAATCTGGGGAAGTAGGCCAAAAGCCTCCACAAAACAAAATGAAACCTCCAGAAGTGGTGGAAGTGGCCTAAGTCCAACATACCGCTAGTCTGATCTGCAGGGAATTTCCCATATTGTGAAGAGATATCAGGTAGGAGGCTGGAGAGCTGTGCTGAGATGTCTGAAGGGTGTAGCTGAATAGTCTATGGGCTACCAAACTTGAGGAGACAGAAATCTACCAGACTTAGAACCAGACGCCTGTGCGGGGGAGGGGAGCACAGCAAACAGGAACGGGAAAGTGGAAGGGCTGGGTTTACTAAAAGTGAGACCCAGCCCCAACTCTGATCAAGGTCTGATTGGACTCAGGTGCTCCAACCTCACTCTGTTTCTCAATGAAGGAAAATAAAGTCATGTGGAACCTCTTGAGTTATGTTACACAGACCTTCCAAAGACACTGGTGAGAGGATGGAGAAGGCAAGCCACAGACTGGGAGAAGACCTTTGCAAATCACATATCTGACAGGACTATAAGGAACGCTCAAAACTCGGCAATAAGAAAATCCTAGTTTAAAATGGGCACAGGTTTGGACACTTCACCAAAGAAGATACACAGATGACAAATAAGCACATGAAAAGATACTCAACGTCATTAATCGTGAGAAAGATGCACATAAAAACCACATTGAGATCCTGCTGTGTACCTAGTAGAATGACTAGAATTAAAGAGGTTGAGCATACCAAGTGTTAATGAGGATGGAAAGTAACTGGAACACTCTTACATTGCTGGTGGGAACACAAAGTGGTTCAGCCTCTTTGGAAAACAGTTTTGTTTATTTACTTTTTTGTGTGGAAGATCAGCCCTGAGATAACATCCATGCTAATCCTCCTCTTTTTCTTGAGGAATACCAGCTCTGAGATAACATCTATTGCCAATCCTCCTCCTTTTTTTTTCCTCTCCAAAGCCCCAGTACATAGTTGTATGACATAGTTGCACATTCTTCTAGTTGCTGTATGTGGGACATGGCCCCAGCATGGCTGGAGAAGCGGTGCATCGGTGTGCACCCACAATCCAAACCCGGGTCACCAATAGCGGAGCAGACGCACTTAACCACTAAGCCACGGGGCCAGCCCCTGGAAAAACAGTTTTAAAGTGGAGTTTGTTATGCTGCTGTAACAAATTAGCACAAATTTCATGGCTTAAAACAACACAGATTTATAGTTTTACAGTTCTGTAGGTTAACAGTCTGACATGGGTCTCCTTGGGCTAAAATCAAGGTGTTGGCAGAACTAGGTTCTTTTGGGGGGACTATAAAGTTTAATCCATTTCCTAGCCCTTTCAAGCTTCTAGAGAACACCACATTCCTTAGCCTATGGCAACCCTCCGCCACCCTCAAAACCAAGAACTCGGCATCTCTCTGGCCCTGCTTCCCTTGTTGCAATTTTTTCTACTCTACTGCTTCTCTTTCCCTTTTAAGGGCCTTTGTGATGCACTGGGCCCACCTGGATAATCCATGGTAATCTCCCTATTTTAAAGGCAGTTGATCAGCAACCTTAATTCCATCTGCAAATTTAATTCACCTTTGCCAAGTCAACTAACGTATTCCCAGGTTTAGGGATTAGGACATCTTTGTGGGACATGACTTTACTACCACAAACAGTTTTTAAAATAAAGTTAAACATACACATACCATATGACCCAGCAATTTCACTTCTAGGTGCTTACCCAAGAGAAGAAGACGAATGTTCACACAAAAACTTGTTTGCAAAGATTTATAGTAGTTTTATTCATAGTCAAAAAAGACAAAACCGAAAATAACTCAAATGTCCTTCAACTGGTGGGTGGATAAACTGTGGTACATTCATACAATAGATACTACATTCAGCAATAAAACGGAAGGAACTGCTGATACAGTCAACAACATGGATGAACACTCAAATGTACGTATTGTGCTAAATGAAAGAAACAAGACTCAAAACGCTGAATACTGTAGGATTCCATTTATATGATATTCTAGAAAAGACAAACCATAGGGGAAGACAACAGATCATTAGCCATCAGGGGTTAAGGGTGGGGGAAGAGTTGACTACAAAATAGCAGCTAAAGGCAGTTCTGGGTGCTGGAACTGTTCTGTATCTTGATTTTGGTAGTTGCACAGCTCTATGCATTTGTCAAAATTAACGTACAAAGAGGAAAACAAATACATCATTTCTCACTCATCAGATTCGCAAAAATTTAAAAATCTGACAATGCTGATCTGACAATTCCCATGGCAAGGATGACTCAGACACTGTTGGCAGGAATAGAAATTGTTAAAACTTCAGAGGGTAATTTGGCTGCAGCTGGTCAAGTTGCAGATACACATCAGCCTCTGGCCTAGCAATCAAATCACAGTCAGGTGTCACTTCTAAGGAGTCCACGTGTGCTCGAGGAGACACACACAAAGTATAGTCATTAAACATGGTAAGGGAATGAATTAATTGTGGTTAGTCGTTACTTAAAAAAGAAAGGAAAAAAATGCATATGGGAAAGAATCAACCCTGCTGGCTACATATATGATCTGGGAAGGTAACTCATTTGTTTGTCTACTTAATAGTATGTAGCACAGAGAGCACTGTACTAGGAATCTGCAGACAAGTATCTGAGAATTTAGTTCCAACTCTGTCACTAAGTAGCAGTCAGACTATGGATGACTTAACTTGAGAAACCTCACTTTCCATTTCCTGGAAAATGAAGAGGTTAGGCTCTACAACCACTAAAATTATTTCCAACTCCACAATTCTGATTCAATAAGTCAACAATCAAAAATTATATTCCAATTTACCTATGTTGAGAAACTTTTTCCCAGATACCCTGAAATCAGAAACTATCAGGGAAATAGGACATCTTAAAATATTGATACATAAAATGGCCCAAATTTATTGGTACATCTATGACTAGCTGTTTAATCAAGATCGTAACTCAGAAAGAGCATATAAACAGTGAAACCTACCATATTGACTTGGGTCACCCTCAGGTAACACATATGTCCTCTCCCATTTTAACATTCCAAAACAAATTCACCATACTAATGAGTCCATCTTGTCAAGTTCAGGTCTATCTAGCCAAAAGTCATTCATGTATATGGTAAGATTTACTTCATTTTTTTAACAAAGATAAAATGATGAATGGCTTTTTGTATTTTTGCCTGTTTCATCTATAAAGATCTTACATTACAATTTAATAGCTTCAGCCTGCTACAATAATTTAAACAGCCTTTTGAAGCTTGTAATATGCCACGTCCAACAGGATCTAGTAAAAAAATCAGTAGTTCACAATCCGAAAAAGCTCATTTATATTCATTACCAACAATACTTACACTTCAAAGACACTAATAACCAACATATCATTTGTTCCTGCTGGAGAATTTAATAGGTTAAATTCTGGTATCATCCGAAAGCATAATTAGGATGCTATCATTAAAATGAATTTTTTAATCAGAAATATTAAAACTAATGATTAAACTAAATGATTAAATATTAAAATCAATGGCACCTAACGACTTCTTTTCTTTCCCTATGGTTTATCTTTTCTAGAATATCATATAAGTGAAATCCTACCGTATTTGGCCTTTTGACTTTTCACCCTATCAGTCTAATCAAAATTTGAAAATTCCTGTTCTATGAGCTTTCCAAATCTAAATTCTTACAATTGTAAATGAATATGGAGACAAAACACACACTACATACTACTTCTAAAAACCTCCTCCTTATCCGATTTTAATTCTATCACCAACTACCAAGAAAAATCTTTCCACTGATACCAAAATTCCCTACACATTATGTCAATCATCAATTGATCAGTCATCAGTCTATGTTAACAGAATGTGAGTTATTATTAGAAAGCTACATAATTTGCACCAAAGAGTGTTTAAAGCTCCTTTCATTAAATGCAGTTTGCAATAATTCACAGGCTTCAAAGTGTGCCTTGAAAATATACAGTCAATTATCAGAAACTATTAATGGGATTAGGCTTTTCTATAAAAGTGTTCCCAAGGAAGTAGGAATATTTATTTGTTTAAAGAACGCAATGAGGAGCCCAATAGCCTGAACAGAGTCAGACAGAGGAGCGCTGACCACAGGCCATCTTATGAAGGGCCGTGTTCACCGGGAGATATCCCGACCTGGCCTAGACAGGGTCCTGGGTGGCAGGAACTCAACGGCTCGTACAGAGGGCAGGCGACTCCCTGTCGCTCCCTGCACCTCTGCTGGGTGGGCAGGAGGACCCGCTGTGGTGGGGCCCCGCCAAGGCAGAGGGACCGGCCTACCAGGCTGCTCCTCTAAGGGACAAAGTTGGGCTCCTCCACTTGGAGCAGCCCGCCAGCAGCCCCGGCCCCCGCCCCCGTCACTGCGCTCCCGCCATCTGCAGCGGACATCTCCACACCGAGCCCGCTGCCCACTGCCGACCTCGGCGCCGCTCCTGCCCAGCGTTCCTCCACACTACAGAAAGGCAAGCTACCCAGCGCTGAAAATCCTGGTGGAAGGATCCAGAAACCACCAATACCCCCACACAAACCTCCGAGGCAGCCCCGTCCACACCAGGGACCCCCCCCTCCAGTGCACACGCTCTGGGGCTCTCCAGCTCGCCAGCCCCTCTGCTGCTCTGAGCGCCAGTCCTGCGCATGCTCGGGCGTCTCCGAGGATACAATGGGAACCGCTGGGGTGGGCGCCAGGAGCGGTTGGGGACTAAGATGTCCTTGAGAGGGAGAACGGGAGCGGGCTCTCCCTCTGCAGCTCTTCACTCTGCTCTCCCTGGATGACCGTCAGCTCCTGGAGAAGATCTGCCTTCCCTTGAGGTGGCTCCTCCTGTCCTGAGAAGTGCGTCACATGAACTAACATTTGTTTCAAAAAGAACGATGACATCCTTAACACCTGATGTGTCGTGTCCCCAGAAGAATTCTCTGTTTCCCCAGAAAACTAGACAGCAAGCAGCTGGGACCGTGTTCTGACCCAGGAAGGAAGGCTGCTGAGGGCACAGCTGTCTCCCCTCTGCCGGCTCCTTCCCCTGATTTGTGGCCCTGGTTGGGCTATAACGTTGGGGACTCGTGCAGGTGACAACGCTCAAGTGTTTGCCCATGGTATTACATTTCTTATGATTTAGTGGTTAAAATGGGAGGCTAGCTGTCAGTTTTCCCAACGATTTCACTCGCAGAAATGTCTTTGGACAAAGAGGTTTGTTTGCTTAATTTCTGGT
Source organism: Diceros bicornis minor (assembly GCF_020826845.1). NCBI lineage: Eukaryota > Metazoa > Chordata > Mammalia > Perissodactyla > Rhinocerotidae > Diceros > Diceros bicornis. Next base: position 7,091,795 of record NW_026690855.1, on the reverse strand, counting down.
TTTTATAATCAATAACAATAATTAAAATACTTATTTTCTTAATCTCATTGGCATGCTAAAACAAACAACTCACTTGGTTTTCACCAAATTGGCCACATTTTCCTTAAAACTTTGGGAATATTGCTGTTTGAGGTAAAGAAAGCATTTGGGAAGAACAATTACCCTTAGATAATATCTTCCCAGATAAATGTACAAACACATAGTTATGAGCCATTTTGAGGAGCCTGCAAAATCCAGTTTGAGTTCTACAATGGATCATCTGAAGGTTAAATTAGTAATTTTCTGAGGAGTTTGCTAGTAAATGTTCACGTCGCCTTCATCAAATAGGTCTGGTGATTTAAATGAAGGTTGAGCTTAATGATAAAATTTTTCAAGAGACTGAGAAATATTAAGTAAATGTACTAAAAACAAAAAGGTGCAAATCAAAGGAAAGCCTGCCATTATCCTCTTTAAAACAGAGTCACAGTAGCAGTATTGTCAAGGTATGAGAAGGAATAGAAATGCTTTATAAAGTCAATTCTTCACTTCCAAAGGACCTAACGTGACATTCTAGAAGTCTCCACAGTCTTTCACTCATCTAGATTAAAATTGCTCAATTTATATTTTAAAGACTAATTAATCTGAGGGCAAAATATTCAAGGTCAGTGTTTAATTGTTTTTCATTGTTGCAAAGTACATGGGTATAAAGTGTGGCTGAAATCCATGGTCTTGGAGAATAAAAATATATAGAACTTATTTATCACTCTCACAGCATGTCCTGACTTAATCCTACAAATGTCCCAAGAGTAAAACCTCAGTGAATTCCATTCTGTTCTTAGATATGACATCTTTCATTCGTAACGAATATTCTCAAATTAGGCTCTAGTTAGTAATTATGTTCCTGATGCAAATATGCAATAAATAAGAATCCATGCGTGATTAAATTTGGCTCAAGAGGACTACTTAGAGCCCAAATTTGTTTTTTGCTCTGTTTTTCTTTATCGATTTCTTTCTTTCTCCTCAGCGGAGTCGGCAGATAGATGACACAGAATGTTGAGAGACTGGAGGGCAGAGTCTTGAAGAATGTTGGATTTCCTAATCTTCCAGATCTTTTTTGTCTTTAAAATTCTACGATTTTTCTATTTATATAGGGGTTCATTTTTTTCATTATTTCTAATAGTGATCATAATAGTGAGACTAACAAAACTTAGCATTTGTGGAACATTTTTCATCATAAAAATTTACGTTATTCTGACAATTGTTAATATATTAAAAAGCCACTGAGAACTAATCTGATGCTCAGAGGATTTTTAGGTTAGTGAGACTGTTCTGTGCATAATGGTGGTTACATGTCACTATATGTGTGTCAAAACCCATGGAAATGTACGACACAAAGTGTGACCCTTAAACTAGAGACTGTAGTTTATAACAACGTTTCAATATTGTTCATTCATTATAACAAACGTATCACACTAATGCAAGGTGTTAATAATAGGGGAAACGGGGCTTGGGAGAGAGGAGAGAGGCAGTGTGGTGGGTGTAGGGAGCTCTATGTACTATCTGTTCAATTATCTGTAAATCTAAAACTGTACTCTTAAGAATAAAGTTTTTTAAAGTTTTACTGAAAGGCACCGAAAGATAAGCTAACACTGTAGGGCATCTATTTTATGCAGAAGGACAAAGAAGAAGTTGAAATGATTTAAAAAGTTCACCTTGTGAAGGTTTGAATTGTGGTGTGTTTCTGAAGCCTTAGACAAGGGCAGGACATAGAATTTGAGACATGGATGAAATAAATGAGAAGGAAGACATCAGAGTGATCAGAGCTGATCAAATAAATTTAGGACAAATTACTAAATCGGATGGATTTGTTTTTATTTTCTTTGCTTTTTAGAAATCTTACACCTTTCTATGAAAGCCACACGTGCACAGTGTCCACAAGTGTGTTTCCTACTGAGAGGCACCTGCTTCTCTCCCTCTGCATCTTCTATTCCTTTCCCCCTCCTCTCACTACCTCTGACTGATGGTCCCTGTTTCTATCTCCCTTCCTTACTCTCCCTCTCTCCTGTTTGTTTGTTTGTTTTATCCTTTATCTTTGTGTTTTCTTTCTCCTCTTACACATCAGACTAACCATAACCTTCCTGGTCATTGTTTAGTTCCACTGAAAGATCTCAGTATTTTCCATCAAGAAATGACAGATCAGTGTTCTGGGAAAATTTTCTCTATTTCAGCTACTTCACACTCAATCTGAAGCAGGAAAATTTCTTGAAAGTTGAATCAATTGTTTATATTTTTTTCTTTTTTGAATCCAAATTTCAGAGCTCCTGGTCATATTGGAAAAATTCCTGAAGACGGCTGCCTGGAGTTGAGCCATAGGAGTTCTTCCTATGGCCATAAAGGGGAATCCTTATTTTGGCAATGTGGCCTCAGAAGAAGCCCTCGTGGGAGAGGACTCTTTGCTAACCCTATGTTGTACCTAGGACTGGCTTCTCTTAAGACAGTGGTTCCTGAACTCCAGTGTGCATTAGAACCGTGTGAAGGTCCCCTACAACACAGAGAGCTGAGCCCATCCCAGAGTTTGTGATCCAGCAGGATGGGGTGACACGAGAATTTACGTCTCTGACCGTTTCCCAGGTGATGCTGCTGACCAGCCACACATTGAGAACCACCGGCTTAGAAACCCTAGGTTTCAAAGGATGCTTTGCTTGAGCAGACAGTCAAAAGTATCAAAATCGTAATCACGATTCACCAACAACTTGAATGTGTTGGCATTTGGATCTAAAGGCTCCTGAATTTTTAGGGGCTAAAGCAAATATTACTCTGAGTTCAGGGTTTGTGACTCTCCTAAGTGTCACACAATTCCTTTGCTTGCTTCCCTTGAGCCCTACCTGGCTAAGAAAGAATATTAAAAACAAAGCCAGCTTTGATTATTTAATCCTCAGTCAATTAAGACATTTTTGAGTGAGGTTTTTTTGACAGAATAGCTAACTTTATCTACACTATTGGAAACAAATTATTACTGATAACAATGGTTATTTACTAAGGTCTCAATATGTCTCAAGCCCTTTACATACTTTTATTTCTCTGCTTCTCAGAACCCTACGGGATCCCAGGTGTGTTTACTCTTTCTCCACAACTCCTCTAAGGAACCCCCCAGAGCACACTCATAATTGACCTCACCATGTTTTCTCTCATTTAATTTAGCAGTAGATTAAAATTACTGAAGAAACTTGAAGGGATCTTGAGCTCCAGCAGGAGAAGGTCTAAAGTCTACCCAGGACAAATGGCTTAGTGTTTGTTTCTGACAAGTTTCCAGGGACAAAGACTCCACAACCTTCAGAAACCAGTTCTGTTGATTATTAATATCTCTAATCAATGATATACATTAATTGTCTTTTTATTTATTGGTTGATTGTTTGCTATATTACTTTGCCATATAATAAAAGTTTTCTTTGTGTTATTTAAATATTTTTCACTTTATATCCACTTTTTAAAATTCGCCTTCTCTGGACTTCCTCATACATTGAAGATGGGAATTGTCCCCTATTAGCATTTTCCTCTTCAGTTTAGATAACCTCAGTTTCTTTACTGTGTTAAAAATATTTAATAAGTGTAGTGCTTTTTTTTCTCCAGTTCTTCTCTAGGTTCAACTTATTAGGTAGTGTCAGGGGAAGAGGGAGAATCTCCCTCTGCCCTTTCCCATAAGGTTCTTATGGCTGGCCAAATAATCAACAAGACAGGTTAGCAGGAGAAAATAATACCAAGTTTAATAACATGTATACATGGGAGAAAGCAGGAACACTGCGTTTCTCAACACAATAGCAGAAATTTTCGTCTTAAATACCATGTTCAGCCAATGACAAAGGAGGATTTTGGGGGTGATGGGAGTCACTTACAGGAGATTACCACTAAAGCACAGTAAACAAGATTAAGGTTATTATGCAGCTTTAAGGCCTCAACTTCCACATTGATAAGCCTCTAGAAATGAGGCCATCCCCCTCTCTTCTCAAAACAGAGAGGGAGATACCTTTACAAATGGAGATTTCCCTTATAAATGTAAATGATTGTCTGGCAACTCCTCGCAGGGTCATCCAGAGAATGTGGCCAGAGAGACAGAACATCTGATAAGAGGGGCTTGTTGGTGCCTTTCCTATTGTAATCTCCACCCTACATTATCTTTATAGCCATCATGATAGATCTGTTCCAGGAAGGAACCACCATGTCAAATTCTTTAGGCAGGTAGTGGGGGAGGTCAAATGTCCTTCAGAGAAAACAATCAAGGTAAGAGATATATTTCAGGGTGGCCAAATCTTGATCTCCCACAGTCCCACCTTTGAAACTAAAAGTTTCACAGTCTTTTTGAAACTTAAAGAAGTTTCATAGTCCAGAAGCTGAGTTGGTAGATTGTTTCATCTCACTGAACGCATTTCTTAGTCCTGATAATAGATCAGTTCAATTAAGTTCATTTTGGAAGGTGGTGATGCAGGTGGGCTCTCAAGGTTATGCCTATTTTATGGAAGCAAGCAATCAAGTATTTAATAGAAGCATTTCTATGGAAACAAAAGAAAAACAAGGTTAATGGTTGGAGCAAATTGGAAACGTGTTTCTGAATTAGGGGACAGCAAGTTAAGAAGATTTTTAGATATCAGCGTCAAAGCAGATTTTGCAGTTTAAAATGTCTCTGATGGTGTCGTCAGGTCATCTCAAGTTTATATCAAGTCCATCAGCTTCATTTTGTAAGGTTTCAGGAAAAAGGGGAGGTTCAGTTTTCAGAGATTTCAAATGAAAATGATGGAAAAAATCAAAAATGTTAGTTTGGACATCTGTAGCCAGATATTTTAGGAGACTAGAAGAAATCAGGATCCAGTCTAGTCAACAGATATAAAACAAAAACCTCAAAAAACAGCAAAATTAGGATCTAATATCCGCAAATGTATACTAGAGTTTTAACTGAAATATAATTTTTCTCTCTAAAATCACCCTCATTTTTATTAAGATAGCCAAATTAAAAATTACTAGTTTGCAAAATAAGTCTAGTTCCAATAGAGTTGGCACAATTATTTACATAAGTACAGCAAGAATAGCAATTGATCACATAGGCTCTTTTAAATCTGCTTTGCTGGAACATTTTATAAGGAATCTCGGATTGAACTTCAAAGGCCTCTCGAGGCCAGGAAAGCCAAGCCAAGGATTTTGTCATCAGACTTTGCCTGCAATACCTACAGATTTGGGTGAATTCTTCTCCTCCGAGGTTCCCCCCAAATATTTCGAGGTTCCTTGTACTTGCCAGATAAGTGACATTCTTTACTTATCCTGGTAAGTGCTGCTTGGAACATAAGGTACCAGGCCAATGTTTCCACGTGGCTTTATTCCATAAAGTCCAATCTTCATTCCTCAAAAGCTGTATGGTTATATCGCAAATATGATGTTCCAGTCACAACCTTGGTAATATAAGCAGTGTTTCCAATTGTATCCTATTATAAGGAGAACAGATTCTTATTGAACTTATGCAAATAACTATATTGCCATGAAAACAACAATACTCACTAAGAGTTTCCAAATTCGAGGGATCAGATAGAGAGAAAAAGATAAATATTTCAATTTTACTTACAAAAATATCATTTACCAAATTGCTATAAATCATAGCTAGCTCAGGAGAAAAGAGAAAAAGTTTTCCTTAAATCTGAAAAAACAAAACATTAGAAATTCAGCAATACTTCAAATGAAAAATCATAAAAATTATAATCATCCTTATCAGTTCATTCAGTCCTGTGTAATCCATTCTTGATCCCAATCTTTTTGTTAGCAGCTTCATGAAGTCATCAGTTTCTCCATCAGATTTCTGTAATTTCTTACCAAGTTCAGTTTTATGATCAGAAAGTTTATCAGAAGCCTGTACTTCAGTGTAAATGTCAGAGTCCTTTCTATGAGTTTTTCTGAAGTTGAAACATTTTGTAAAAGCATTAGAGCAAAGAAATGAGTCTGCAAACAACAAGACCTCAAAATGGCAATTGACAGAGAAATTTGGTTAATTTTGTGACATACAACATTTTAAAATAATAATAACCAGAATTATGACTGATAACAAGAACAGATCAGAATTTCAGTAATGTTATACAATTTTAAAACACCTATATCAATAACATTTACCCACATAATAGCACCTAAGCAGACTTATCATCACTTGTCTGACAATGCTTCCCATGTAATTTAACATACTGTATCAGCCTAATAAGTTTAGTATTATCTTTCTCCTTAAGAGAGCAAATTTCTTTGAGAAGTTCCAGGGCCTTTTGAAAATTCTCAAAGAAAAAAGTAAAAAAAAGACTTTATTTAAGATATGAATTTTGGGGAGCTTGTCAAAAATATAAACAGTCAAAGCAAACAGAGCATTAACAGTCCAAAAAGCCTTAATAGAGAGACCTCAGTCTTTTGAAAGTAGGAAATTATTTTAACAGTTTTTTTTTTTTAGGTAGACTTACTCAAAGGTAAAGAAAAATCTTTTATAACCTCTTTATCAAGTTCAAGAAAATTATCCTTTTAAGAGAAATAAGACCAAATTATAATTTTGTACCAGCTTACTTCTGATATTAAAACTCATTTACTTAATTAAATTCATTTCAACCTTAGCCAACTTGACGATGCAAAAACTGCTTTTCCAGAATTCCTTCCACAAACCTTCTATAGCTTTCTTTTCACATTCAGAATTTGTCCCATGTCTTTCTTTTCCCTCCTAGTACTTGAGGACAAATTTATCTTTCTTAATCAATCAAAAAAAATATTTCCATTCTTTGTACCTTCTTTATACATCTTACTTTCCCTGTACACAGACATATTTTTCTTAATATTTAGTGGCTTCAATCACATATACTAATTAGAAATTTTAACTCTTAGAAACCCCAATTTGTAAGTAAAAACTAAGTAAACAATTATAAATTTCTTTTACATCACTATCTTGTGGCTTGGAAAATTTATAAACACTTTATAACTTCTAGAAATATGTTACTTTATAGTACAATCTTTTAATAAAACACATGCTTATCAATAGACCCAAAACACCTTTTAGTTTTCCTGTAATGAAAAGCCAAAAGTAGACAAACGTACATTTAGCAATAAATGTCTAATATCTTATCTTATTTGGAAATGATCTAGATACTCAATTGAATTTTTATCATAAACTTTAGCAAAACTCTAAAGTTTTAAGTCACCAAAAAGAGTGTGGAAGCTGTAACCACCATAACACATCATTATTGTTTAAAGTTCATCTAACATTCATCTTTTTCACAACTATTTAGTTACTTGTTCCAAATAATTATTTAGATTGCCTACAAGACTTCATAAGACTTCAGATAAAATTAGCCATCATTTAAATTACTATTTTTGTTAACCAATTCTGTAATAGAAATAACATCAGTTTTTTTTCTACAAAATTTCATGTAAATTTCATCACCTCTTATATCTTTAAACATAGTTATCATTAAGATTTTTATCAATAGGTCTTGGTCTTCTAATTTTGGACAAGGGAAGCATTCCCACTCAGACATTTTAAAACATACTCTGGCAAAGCTGATGTAACCTCTTTATATAAAATTAGCTGAAACATTCCAAGCTTTATAATCTTATCAACACTTAACATGTTCTCAAGTCAATTGTAACCTGAGTCAAGGTCTTAAGGCTAGTCAAATGTTTTCCTTCCTTTTTCTGGCCTTTTCTTAGGTACCAAATAAATAATTATGTGAGAGCTCTCAAAACATTTTTTTTTCCCCAATTTAGAAGTTTTTCCAATTCAAAGGATCCGTCGTCTGGCCATTGACGAGTAGGATCTTCATTTGTATATTTATTCCAATAGTGACTTGAACCAATATGCCTTTTTAAGGAAAGACCCGGGGGTAAATTTCTACGCTTAGAATAAATCTTTACCATGGACGCAAGAGGCATCCCTGGTGAGGGCGCAGATGATGTAGCCCCCATGATCCACAGAATTCACTCCCAAAGATATTCAGAGACAGTAAAGACCTTCGTTGCACAGGTGGTAAGGATGGTGTCTCCGGTCTCCCACAATAGTGTGGGACGCCTCCAGTCATATACCCGCTAATCTGTGACACTGGGCAGGCGATACTGGAATGAGATTTTTCCAGCACTAACAAGCAACAAAGGTTAAGACGACAAAAGCCCTAATGGACTGGGCCCTTTATGACAAACTCCCCTGAGAGCTTGGCACAGCCGGACAAAGAGAGTTTGGAACCCCAGTCTACTTGACTGACCACCAAGGGGCACCCCGGTAAATGCACCTTCCGTATGGTGGAGACCAAGGAGAATATTCTCACTGGTCACAAAGCCAAGTTTTCAGGACACAGAACAAGACAAAGACCACTCTAGGAGGAAAAGGGATCAAGATCAAAACCAAGAGTACTCTACCAAATTTAAACTAAGAGTCACTAAAAGCACAAGAAACTAGTTTCCCAAATATTTTCTCTTGCCAATCTAAATTTAGAAAGAGAAAAAATTCTCACCATTTCCTTCCGCCGGACTCCGCAGATAGAGATTCCAGGAGGCTGACGTGGTAAGAAGTCTTACCTTTTTGCCAGCTTTCGTCAGGCGTTCCCGTATCTCATCATCTGCAGTAGTCCAGGGAGAAGGCAGGTCTTCCAGCCAGAGAAGGCAACTTGCCAGCCAGTGAGGCTCCTGGCGACTTCGCCAAAACTCTCAGGGGAAGAGGGAGAATCTCCCTCTGCCCTTTCCCTTAAGGTTCTTCTGGCTGGCCAAATAATTAACAAGAGAGGTTAGCAGGAGAAAATAATACCAAGTTTAATAACATGTATACATGGGAGAAACTCAGAAATGAGCAACTCGTCCCTCTGTCTACGCTGCTTGCTTAAGTATTGCAGCTAAAGGCAAGGAATGTGTTGGGGGTGGGTAGTGGCCTGGGACTTCAGAGGGCAGGAGGACAATTCTTTTCAGGGTCATCTATAGATAATGTGGTCAGGGAGAGATAGAGTTTTTTGATAAAAGTGGCTTGGTGTCTCTCCAATTGTAACATCTACCTTACATTATCATTACAACTATCGTGATAGAAGATCTGTTCCAGGAAGGAACCACCATGTCAAATTCTTTAGGCAGCTAATGGGGGAGGTCAAATGTCCCTCAGAGAAAACAATCAAGGCAAAGAGATACATTTCAGGGTGGCCAAATCTTGTTCTCCCACACAACAAATGTTAAGACGACAAAAGCCCTTATGGACTGGGCCCTTTATGACAAACTCCCCTGAGAGCTTGGCACAGCCAGACAAAGAGACAGTTCAGATCCCCAGTCTACTCGACTGGCCACCAAGGGGCACCCTGGTAAATGCACCTTCCGTATGGTAGAGACCAAGGAGAATATTCTCACTGGTCACAAAGCCAAGTTGTCTCAGGACACAGAACAAGACAGAAGGAAAAACCTCATCCGTTTTTTTTCTTATGTGCACAATGACAGCTTTAGCCATGCCTTAGGTCTCTTGGAGTCAGAATAATACCTAGGGGGGGAGGTGCCACGGGGTTGGGGACTGTGTGGTTTGCAGAGTACCTCGTCGTTGCATGGACATTTTCTTGCAGTTGGCGGGAGACCTGTGTCATCTACCCTGTTCTGTGACACAAATTATCCTGTCACGGGAGCCTTCTGAAAGTGGCGAGCGCCCTAATGGCTCTTAACTGCTCGACCCATGCCCACCAAATTTGCGGCCTTTTTGGCTTCCAAGATGCCCCTGGCAATGGCCTTAACTTCATGTGCATATTAACCCACAGCAAAGTTTGTCTAAATAGATGCCACTCTGCTGAGACCCGCAAACTCACCAGTCTGTGGGGCCGGCCCGGAGAGTAGGCTCATAGGGCCTATGCCTGCATCCTCTCCTATAGTATTTCCTTCTTATGACACAAGATACAAAAGACAGAGACAAAAGAGAAAAACAGAGACTATCTCTGGGAGGAAAAGGGATCAAGATCAAAACCAAGAGTACTCTATCAAATTTACCAGAGTCACTAAAAGCACAAGAAACTAGTTTCCCAAATATTTTCTCCTGCCAATCTAAATTTAGAAAGAGGAAAAAATTTCTCACCACTTCCTTCCACCGGACTCCACAGGTAGAGATTCCGGGAGGCTGACGTGGTAAGAAGTCTTACATTTTGCCGGCTTTCATCAGGGGTTCCCGTATTTCATCCGCTGTAGTAATCCAGGGAGAAGGCAATTCTTCCAGGCAGAGAAGGCAACTTGCTAGCCAGTGTAGCCCCACCTTGGGCACAAAAATTCTTATTTGATTTCTGATACTGGTGATTTGTGTTTCATTTCAGTGGTTTATTAACTTTATTAATATTTTTAAAAATAACTTTTAGCCTGATTTGTTTCTTTAATATTTTTCTATTTCATTGATTCTTATCATTATTATTGTTTCCATTCTGTACTTTTTCCAGTGTGATTCTCTTTTAATTCTTAAGACAGAAGCTGAGATTATGGATTTCCTGTCTGTCTTCTATATTCATACATTCATTTAAGGCTACACACCATTGTCTTGCAAGCACAGATGTAGCTAGTATCTCTTGTCTTCTCTAGTATATTTCTAAACTCTGTGCTGTAAGCCATGTCTGTCCCATAGGATCTCCAGCCCATGAGCCTGCAGCAATGCCAGCCTTCGTGTGTCTCCATCCCTCTACCTGAAGCTGATATCTTCTGTCCAGTGTCACCCTCTCATATGATTGCAGCCCACGTCTGACCTTTTGTGTTGTCAAGGTTTTCTCTCCCCTCTGTCCATACCACCTCTCAGAAGTCTCCATTCCTTGTTCCTGTAGTCCAAGGCAACCCATATGAGTCTCCATTCCATCTCTCTAAAACCCACGTCAGACACCTAATTTCATTCTCTCACATACTTGCAGGGGATATCTTTCCTCGAGTGTCTCTATCTCCTGTGCCCACATTTCATACCAGACCTCACATGTCTCTCTCACTCCATGTGTCTGCATCCCTTTCCATCCCTGAGTGTGCCTCTCAGCTGTGCTTCAGCCCATGCCAGCTCGTGTTTGTCTGCGTTCTCTATGCCTCCAGCCCATCTAGACAACCATTATTTTCATTTACTGTTCCTCTAGGCCCTGTCTGAACTCGTGTGTTTCCTTACCCTGTGCCTGTAGCCCATGTGTTCCTCAAGTATCTTCACCCAGTGTCCCACACTTGGGTGTCATTCACCCAAGGGACACTGGTTCCTCCTAGGTTTTGGTCATTGTGAATAAAGTTGCTTTTTAGATGTTCTTAGGGGGTCTGTGTGTGGATGTATATTTTCACGGTAGTTGGAGAAATACACTGGTGCACAATTGGTGCATCATATAGTGACACTGTACTTAGGTTCACAATAATTAGCAAGATGTCTTCTTAAGAGGTTATACTATGTGTATTCCCATCAGCAATGAATGAGATTTCCTATTGTCCCACATCCTCACCAGTAATTGGTATTGTCAGTTTTGAGATTTTAGCTATTCTACTAGAAGAGTAGAGTATCTCATTGGTGTTTTAATTTGCTTTTTCTTAATGCACAATGGATTTTATTTTCCAATAATTCCTTGTTGTTGAGCAATTTATATATGCTTATTTCCCATGTATATATATATTTTTTTGGTAACTTGTCTATTCATAATTTGGTCTATTTATTTTAATTTGGGGGGTTTGTTTTCTTGTTGCAGCGTTTGACTGGTTCTTTGAATAATTTGCATGCAAGGTTTTCTGCAGATATGTTTTTTACAAATGTATTATCTTAGTCAGGAGTTTGTATTTCCACTCTGTGAATGCTGTCTTTCCCAGATTGGAGAATTTAAATTTAACCAAGTCCACATGATTAATTCTTTTCTTCATGGATTGTGTTTTTTGTGTTGTATATGAAAACAAATCATCAAACTATAAATCATGAAGATTTTCTCTTATTTCCCAGCATGAATTTTATAGTTTTGTATTTTATATTTAAGTTGATGAGTGAATTTGAGTACATTTATTTCTAAGGTGCAAAATTTGTGTCTTTGTTCATTTATTTCCATAGGGTCGTCCTTTTGTATCATCACCATGGTTGATGATGACTAGAGACTAAAAGACTAAAGACTAAAAATCTATTATTTTTTATGTTGGAGTGCATTTATTGTCATGACCAAGATCAAGTTGTCTGTACTTGCAGAGGTCTATGTGTGGACTTTCCGTGTTTTTTCATTTACCTCTGTGTCTATTCATTTTAAAATATCACTGTCTCTTGATTATTCTAGTATTGTAAAATAGCACAGTCTCTTGACTTTGTAATTAATCTTGAAATTGAGAAGTGTGAGTTCATCAATTTGTTCTTCATCAGGATTGTCTATCTGACAAAGAAAGTCTGTATGTCTGTGTTATATCCAATGCTGAAAACTAACAAGCTTAAATAAGCTTTTATTTACCAAATATTATTTCATATCATGTTAACTGGAAAAACATTTGGATTTAGAAATAACTTTTCTAAGCACTTACTTCAAGTTAACTGAATAGAGCTCTTAATTTTGACCATACCCTCCAGAGGTAAAATACCGTGCACATATAACATACATGTAGACAGACACATATGAAGAAGAGACAGATTTTGGCGCTGACCCTGTGGCTTACTGGTTAAGTGCGCAAGCTCCGCTATTGGCGGCCCGGGTTCATATCTCGGGCAGACACTGACGCACTGCTTCTCTGGACATGCTGAGGCTGCGTCCCACATACAGCAACTAGAAGCATGTGCAACTATGACATACAACTATCTACTGGGAGCTTTGGGGAAGAAAAAAAGGAGGAGGAATGGCAATAGATGTTAGCTCAGAGCTGGTCTTCCTCAGCAAAAAGAGGAGGATTAGCACGGATGTTAACTCAGGGCTGATCTCCCTCACAAAAAAAAAAAGAAAAAAAGAAAACCGGTACTCAATTCTGCCTGTCAGTGGCAGTTTGGTGAGAAACTGAAGAGCCAGATTGTATGTATAACTGAGATCAAATGGTATTTGTCTTTCTCTGTCTCGGTAATTTCACTTAGCATAATGACCTCAAGGTCCATACATGACATTGCAAATGGCAAGATTTTCTCTTTCTTATTGCTGAATAATATTCCATTGTAAATATGTACCACATTTTCTTTCCTTTTTTTGTGAGGAAGATCAGCCCTGTGCTAACATGTGCCAATCCTCCTCTTTTTGCTGAGGAAGACTGGCCCTGGGCTAACATCCGTGCCCATCTTCCTCCACTTTGTATGGGACTCCATCACAACATGGACTGACAAGTGGTGAGGCAGTGCGCTCCCAGAATCTGAACCCCAGGCTACCACAGCAGAACACATGCACTTAACCACTACGCCACCAGGCCGGCCCATACTACATTTTCTTTATCCATTCATCTATTGATGGACATTTAGGTTGTTTCCATATCTTAGCTATATAAATAATGCTGTAATAATCACAGGGGTGCATATATCTTTTCAAGTTAGTGTTTTCATTTTTTTCGGATAAATACACTGAAGTGTATCTATTTTTAATTTTTTCAGGAACCTCCACTGTCTTTTCCATAGTGGCCCCACCAATTTAAATTCCCATGAACAGCGCACAAGTGTTCCCTTTTCTTCACATCCTTGCCAACACTTAGTATCTCTTGTCTCTTTGATGATCACCATCCTTACACGTGTGAGGTGATAGCTCTTTGTGGTCTTGATTTGCATTTCCCTGATGATTAGTGACATTGATCTCCTTCTCATGTATGTGGTGGCCATTTGGATGTCTTCTTTGGACAAATGTCTACTTAGTCTTTTGCCCATTTTTCGATTGGATTGCTTTTTTCTTATTGGGTTGTATGAGTTCTTTATAAATTTTCTTATGGGTTGTAAAAGCTTTTTATGAATTTTGGATATTTAACCCTTTATCTGATACGTGGTTTGTAAAATTTTTATCCCAACCTTTTGATTTTGTTCATTGTTTCTTTTGCTGGTCAGAAGCTTTTAAGTTTGATGTAGTCCCATTTGTTGATTTTTTCTTTTGTTGTTTGCGGTTTTGGTGGGCTAGCCACAAAATCATTCCCAAGACCAATGTCGGGGGACCTCTTCACCTATGTTTTCTTCTAGAAGTTTTACAGCTTCAGGTCTGAGAATGCACAAAAGGCCGGGAGGAGCAATGTCCCTTTTTTTCACAGCTGAACAGATTCAGTCTCTCATTTCTCTATCAAGCAGTTTTGTTCAGAACTTATAAAAACAATTCTTTCAAATTTTAAGCCAAATTAAAAAGGTCAGCCTGCCCCATTCACTCCAAAAGTGCCCTTTAGGATCCTCTGGTATAGGAAATACCCCTTGGGTTTCTCTTTCCTAGGAATGCTCCCCTGGGGTCCTCTGACCTAGGGTATGTACCAGTACCCCCTTAAGACACCTAGCCTTAAGACTTGAAAACAGCTCAAAGAAACTCTGAACTGTTGACTTACAATAAGGAAGTCCGAGTTTCAGGAGAACTCACCGGGATCACCTGAAGAATGCAGTGATCTGGGGGGCCCAATGGGCCCTTATTGGTACCCAATGACAGTTCAGTGTAGATTCTAGGTGGTCTCTGGTAGGTTTCTCTGAAATCCTGCCATGACTACACCAACAAATGTCTACGTCAATAATCCATAATCAATATATAAATCAAAATTGGAGTGAGTTTATTATGAGCAAACGTTTGAGGACTGTGCCCCTGGGCCTTCCTTTCCTAAGGAAGGAAGGGCGCCAAAGAATTGGGGTGTACAGAGCGGTTATATACCATCAAAGAGCATGTATCACATAGGATTGTAATGTCCCTTTTACTATAGCGACAAGATCACCCTGTCAGATTGCCTGGCCAGAATAGCTATTGATGGACACAGCAGGGAGCAGGTCTGCTATCTCGATGGGCTTGGCTGGATCAGGTCTGTTGTCTCGAACTGGGTGGTCACAGGATGACTGCAGCAACCAAATCCTAGCTTAGGGAGAAATGCTCATCCTTAAGGTAATGTCAATGAGGGGGAAGTTGCATCCTTATCTTAAGGGCATTTACTTTTCTCTTTCGGACACGGGAAAGCTGATACACAATGCAGGAGACAAGCCATTTTGGAAAAACAAACTCTGGCCAAATTAGTTTTACCCCAAATGGCTTCCTCATGTGCTCCAATATATCCTATTGCCTGCCATTTATTTATCAGTTCCTTAGTACTCATTGTGTGTCTGTTATGTATATAGAATATGTAATATCCTGGGGAAACAGGAGTCATACCATATGGTGCCTGGAGGCAGGGAGCATATAACCCTACTTGGAAAATAACTACATTTCTGAAATGCTAAACAGAAATACAGCAGAGAAAAAGACATGCCTCGATGGTCGAGGAAACGCCACAGCAAAGTTATTAATTGAATGCAAAACAGCGACAATCAGCACAAATGCCAAAAAAGCTCTGGAGACTCAAGTTTGCTCAACTAGCATCTCATAATAAAGCAAAGATTCAGCACTGGTTCTGGAGAGACCTTGATGTGGACATATGGTGACGACATTGAATTCTTCTGAGGAGGATTTTTTAATTTTTTTTTTTTGTGAGGAAGATCAGCCTTGAGCTAACATCCATGCTAATCATCCTCTTTTTGCTGAGGAAGACCAGCTCTGAGTTAACATCTATTGCCAATCCTCCT
The DNA here is from genome assembly GCF_020826845.1 of Diceros bicornis minor. Classification (NCBI taxonomy): domain Eukaryota; kingdom Metazoa; phylum Chordata; class Mammalia; order Perissodactyla; family Rhinocerotidae; genus Diceros; species Diceros bicornis. The sequence continues at coordinate 7,076,137 of NW_026690855.1, read as the reverse complement.
CCTTTTTTTTCCCCCAAAGCCCCAGTAGATAGTTGTATGTCATAGTTGCACATCCTTCTAGTTGTTGTATGTGGGACGTGGCCTCAGCATGGCTGGAGAAGCGGTGCGTCAGTGCCCGCCCGGGATCTGACCCCAGGCCGCCAGTAGCGGAGCACATGCACTTAACCACCAAGCCACGGGGCCGGCCCTGAAGAGGATTTTTTAAACACAGGAAATAATGTGTGATTATTCTAACTAAACATAGATTTTTAAAATCTCAAAACAAGTGGTACTCCTGGTGGGTTATTTCTGAATAACAGCTGTCATTGTCTTAGCTCTTTCCACATAGTAGTTGCCCCTGCGTCACACCAGCCCTACGAATAGGACCAAGGCGAGTATCATTCCTGATCTCCTGGTGAGAACACTGAGGACTTGTAAAGTTAGGACACCTGTCTGGGCCCCAGTGTTGATGATATCCTATGATTTTTGTCTACTCCCTATTTTTATTTATCTTCTGTAATTGCCATTATGTTTCGATATAACTGATAACTTGTTACCTTGGCTTTTCAAATGAAACCCACAAAGTTTTTCGGTGTCTTTTGGTACCTTTTAAGCAAATGAGGAAAATGATATTACCAGCTACAGCTGCTGCTCATATTGACAAGTCATTTCATTTATTTTTCTACCTGACAAGCGTGTTCATTCAATAGACATTAAGCGGCTGTTATGTAGTCATCGTGACATTGTCAAGAGTGGGTGGATTGACAGGACAAGTGTGCACACTTCTCGTGCTGAAGAGGCTTTCAGTGCATTTGAGGGAAGATGAAATACACTCAGGAAAGTGTTAAGCTGCCACCCTTGCAGACAGCACAACATTGTTGTCAAAACGAGGGGTGCAGGTGTGCCGTGTCTGTGTGCTGATTCCGGAGTGGTTCACGTGAGCTGGGGCTTCAACTTGACTTTAGTGATTGATGAGACTCTGTGAGGGGAGGACCAGGGAGGGCCTTCTAGTGGAGTGGAGCTTGACTCAGGAAACAGGGAGAGACGAATTTGGGGGGTGGACGAGAGGCATGTAGAAAAATTTAAGTGATAGTCTGGTTGAAGAGATGGCATGTGTAGACACTAAAAAACCATGAAAGAAAATGTGTTTTCCTTATTTGCTGCTACTGGATCCATTAGGTGAAGGAGAGGTTTTGAGATTACATCACAGCACTGCAATATGTGAGAGTCCTGGGGTGTGGCTGAAAGCCTGGAGGACCAACTGAACTTTCCATATATATATAGTTTATATGGGGTTGTATAGAATGCTTATAGAATACATTGTATTGGGGTGAACATGGAATCTTAAGTGAAACCGTTTATCCCTTTGGCTGTTGGTCTTGCCTGTTTTATATGGAGCCAGTGAAGTCCAAGACTGAATGGCATTGTGTTAGGATGATGAAGCGCTCTAGGCAAGAGTCCCTTAATCGGGGGATGTGCAGCTCGCTACCCGGATAGATGCCCGGCTACACCTTCCATGAAAGTTTCACATGATACAGATGTGAAGGAGGCAGGATCCTGTGCCTAAAGGCTGGCAACAGACAAGGAGACATTTTCCTAAACCAGCAGCTGGTGCAGCACTGTCAGGACATCACCCCTGACATCCTCTCTTGCTCGACTCTTACCTTCTTCCTCTAAGTATGAGGATATTCTCTGATGTTTTGGCCAATCCACATATACGGAATCCCTTCAGTTTCACCAATGAGAGCTCATTTCTAAATTCATGCTAATTAAACGAACCACTCATTTCACCAGTGAAAAGCTATTTCTGATATTCAGTAAGCTAAGTAGTGAAGCCTCTGGTGCTTATCAAGATATGACTAGCTTAAAGAGACGTGAATAGCTGAAACGCACAGCCAGGTCTGAAATGTGACACTTTCTGATACAAGACTAGCTGACTCCTGGAATCTGAATTCTCTATTATGGTCAATGACTCTCCCTGAAGGTAAAGCTTGAACTAACTGATCTATGCATTGTATATTACCGTCAATGCTGAAGAATATTTTATGAATTTTTTAATTTGTTAAAACATTTCAGAAAGAGCACCTCCTGTCCATCAGTTAATTCAGTTTACTTTATAGTCTCAACATGATGACTACAGTATGATTTTTATTTTTAATTTGCTCTTTACCTCTGCCGCACAGTTATTGTCTTCGCTTTGCTTTATAATCAACAAAGGTTTAGTGAAATATACATATAAGTAAGTAAAATATCATGAGGAGAAACCAGGAAATGCATATATTGAGCACACACATCCTAAATATGTTGTTGTTCTGAAATCCTAATGAGTAGTTTTGCAAGGTTTTTATAGGCCTCAAAGTGGCCTCCCTTGTGAGATTTCCACTTTACTTCCTGGTGCCAGATGTAGTTATGAGCCTTCTCATTCTGTCCAGATTCTATTGGTCTGTAGCTGGGAAAAGTATTCTTTGCCATCAGATGCCTGTCTAATTCTTTTATTCTTGTCTGGTTTATTTACTTTTTCACTATAATCCTCCCAAATAGTTCCCAACTTGGACCCAAGATAAGACAGTTTCCTGGACCTTTTGTTGTTGAAGGCAGGGAAGTTATTATCATCCTGTGGTGCCTAGTATAGGCTGTCCTTTGACTTGGCCACACGTATTCAAACAGATGTTAAAGGTACAGCATATTCGAATGTATTAAAGATGCTAAAAAGTTGCTTAAAAGATGCTTAAATTTCAGGGAGTTCTCCGATTGAGTGTCTGGATTTTCTGATCTTATAATCTCTGCCCATATGCCATCTCTACCTGTAAAGAACGAGAATTATCTTCCCAAAGACACAGCTCTTAGTTTCATTGAACGTTTCTATTCTTTTTCTAGCCTCTCTTTCATCTACTTCTGCTCTGATTTTTGTTATTTCTGTCCTTCTACTGACTTTAGGCTTTGTTTATTCTTCTTTTTCTAGTTCTTTTAGGTACCGTGTTAGATTGTTTATTTGGGATTTTCCTCGTTCCTTGACGTAGGCTCCTATTGCTATAAACTTCACTCTTAGTACTATTTTTGCTGCATCTCATAAATTTTCATATGTTGTTCTTCATTTTCATTTTTCTCTAGTAATATTTTGTTTTCTCCTTTGCTTCATTCATTGATCCAATAGTTGTTCAGTAGCATGTTGTTTAGTGTCCAAATATTTGTGACTTTTCCAACTCTTTCTTGTAGTTGATTTCTAGTTTCACACAATTGTGGTCAGAAAAATGCGTGATATGATTTCCGTCTTCTTAGAATTATTGAGGCTTGCTTTGTTCCCCAACATATGTCTATCTTTGAGAATGTTCCATGTGAACTTGAGAAGAATGTGTATTCTGCTGTTTTGGGATGAAATGTTCTCTATATATCTATTAAGACCATCTTGTCTGATGTTTCATTTAACGCCACTGTTTCCTTGTTGGCTTTCTGTCTGGATGATCAATCCATTGATGTGGGTGGGGTGTTGATATCCCCTAAAATTATTGTGTTGCTGTCAATTTCTTCCTTTAAGTCTGTTAATAGTTGCTTTATATAGTTTGTTGGTCCTGTGTTAGGTGCATGTATATTAATGTGTTATGTCTTCTTGGTGGAATGTCCCTTTTATCTTTATATAGTGACTGTCTTTGTCTCTTGTCAGGCAAGGGAAACAAAAGAAAAAATAAGAAAGTGGGACTACATCAGACTAAAAAAATTCTGCAAAGCAAAGGAAACTGTCAACAAAATGAAAAGACAACCTACCAACTGGGAGAAAATATTTGCAAATCATATGTCTGACAAGGGGCTAATTTCCAAAATATATAAAGAACTCATACAACTCCACAAAAAAAAAATGAACGACCTGATCAAAACATGGGCAGAGGATATGAAAAGACATTTTTCCAAAGAAGCTATACAGATGGCCAACAGGCACATTAAAGTTGTTTAACATCACTAATTATTAGGGAAATGCAAATCAAAACTACAATGAGATATCACCTCACACCCATCAGAATGGCTATTATTAAAAAGGCAAGAAATAACAAATGTTGGAGAGGATGTGGAGAAAAGGGAACCCTCATACATTGCTGGTGGGAACGGAAACTGGTGCAGCCACTAGGGAAAAATGATGGAGATTTCTCAAAAAATTAAAAATAAAAATACCATAAGATCCAACTATTCTACCTCTGCATATTTATCCAAAGAATATGAAGTCAGCAATTCAAAAAAATGTATGCACCCTCATGTTCTTCACAGCGTTATTCACAATAGCCAACACTGAGTAGCAACTCAAGTACTTATCAATGGATGAAAGAATAAAGATGTGATATATATACATATTTACCATAAAATACTACTCAGCCATAGAGAAGACAACCTCATGCCATTTGTGACAGTATGGATGGACATTGATGGTATTATACTAAGCGAAACAAGTCAGATAGAGAAAGAAAAATACTGATTGATTTCACTCATATGTGGAAAATAAACAAAAACATAGATAAGGAGTACAGATTAAGGTTAACAGAGGGAAAGAGAGAAAGGTGTAAAGGGGCACATATGTATGGTGATAGATGAAAACAAGACTATTGGTGGTGAACATGATCCAGTCTATACAGAACTGAAATATAGTAATGTAGACCTGAAATTTACACTTATAAGCTATATGACCTTAATAAAATTAAAAAGAAATTTATTTTTAAATATAGCAAGACCCACTTGACACCTGGGCTGCAGGCAGCCCACACACTCACTGAATTACAGAGAGGGGCAGTTTCCCAGGTGAGTCCTGTCTGTTTTGTCACCATCGGAACCTCCTGATGAAGAACACAGGCCCAAGGATGCTGAGGAATGTGGGACCCCTGGAGCAGGGAATGGTCTGAGAGTGTGTGACACAAAGTATCTGTGCAGTGCATACTAGGTTGTGAGTTTGTGCTTCTCTTCAAGGTATGTCTTTGATCATAATCTGCAGGTAACTCAAGGAAAATCACTGGTAGGCTTGTTAAATGGAAAATTCTCATGTCCCAACTTCAATGCTGCTGAGTTAGAATTCCAGGGAAGGGGACACTGGACTTGTCCATTTATTACCGTGTAGACTGAAGTCTGAGAAGCACTGCTGCTGGCGTCCAGCTGTAGCCACTGCCCGAGGTCAAAGCTCCACATCTTGTGAGGCCTGAGACGGCTCCCAGGGGAGATTTCTGTCTGTCGTCTGCAGAGGGGCGGCCACCTTACCTCTTCCCACTGACTCGCTTCCCTAACTGGCTTCCTTGTGCCTCTCTTAGTCCTTTTCTTTACCTTCAGAGATAACTGGGAGAGGCAAGATAGAGATACAAATTTTACTAAATCTAACATTTAAGTAATCTTTAAAAAATTGTACAGCGTTAAGATGTAATATTTAATTTTATTTGGGGTTGTTTTTTGTCTTTGTGCCTTTTGTTGTTTTAAAGTATTTTGTGTTATTGGCTGGGAAGATAGCATGAGATTAACATCAGCTTTATATGGAACCGTAAACCAGGAAAGCACTTTATATTTGTCACACAAAATTAAGAATCACATTTGTGTAATGATGTATAAAGGAATTTGGTTGTTTTATTATTTGTTTTTTCTTCTTTTTGGCATAATAAAGTCCCAGTTTCTTCTTGGTGGACTGAGCAGGACTGTTGATGTCTGATCTATAAGTGAAGAGTTAATAGAAGGGCATTGTTACTATTCAGAAATCTCTCCTTCACCAACTTTTCTTAAATGGTAGCATGGGTGTTAGAGTTAAGAATTTTGATGTTTCCCCCATTGGATTATAGAGAGAAATATAGTCATTAGAGACTTAAATTGGAGTTGTAGTCAAAGAGCATAACATAAGAGCACTGAGCTTGGGCTCTGCCATTTATCAGCTTTGTAATCTGGGTGAGTTTTCTAGCCACTCTACCCAGTCTCTTCATCTGTAAAATGGTAAGAAGAAAAACATCTACTAAATCAGGATATTTTGAGGGATATAAGAGTTCATGTATGTTTAAGCACAGAAGTAACATTCAGATTGCCGTGCCTGGTTCAGTAGAAGTGTTTGCTGCTGTTATTATAATTATCATTATTTTATCTCCTTATCTTCCTCATGAGTTCCCTGTAAAACCAACAATGATCCACAGTGTCAACAGTTTTATTCTTGGTCCCTGCTTAAAGGCCTGCAAAGGGAGCCTCGTGCTTATAACCTCCTGTTTTATCCCAGTCTCTGGAGGGATGCATTGACCTCTTTCTTCTTTGCACTAGGCACTGAATGGGGGCCCACACCCAACCCCGCATGTCCTCCTTTTAGTATCCGATGGTTTTGAAACACTGCTTGGTGTTTACTTGGTGGACTATACTCCTTGACATGAACAACTCATGGGAGATAAGATGTAGGAAACATTGTTCTATGTAGGTCTCTGAGTTTATCATATAGCAGAGTACAGTTGATCAAGGGCCAAGGTAGAGTTCCTTAATGCAAAGATCTTCAGAGATGAGGGTGTTCTAATGTGACACCACCTGAAAATAAAGTAAGAACATAAAAGCATATGCAGTTTTACAAGGAAAAGCACACAACTAAAAGAATTGATCCCATTAAATACACTATTCTATTTGTTTATGCATCAAATTACTGATAGGAAATAGCCACGTGTAGAGATAGTAGAATTGATCGATTTCATAGAGAATTCTTTTTAACAGTTGTTCATATCTTGTGTTTTACATCATCGATTAGGGTGATATTTTCATCTTTTCCTGTCCTAGTGTATTTATCTTTCTCAATTTTTCTAAGAGATATATTTATAATATCGTGTAAAATTCTAGGGCAATTTAAAAAAAGTTATGAAACATTTTAAGTTGTTGATATTGTATATTGGAGGAGCACTAGATTTCAAGTGAATTAGTGATGATTAGAGTTTTAGTTTGGTGAAAGATGGTAGTTGGAATTGATACCAGGATGTTTGTAACCCAGTTTTTTCTTCATTTTTTGATGTAGTTTTCAAAATGACAGAGCAAGTAATTTTTAATATAATAACTTGTCTCATTTTAAAATATGTGTTCTTGGAGAGGGTGATGGAGGTAGGTAGAAAATAGTTTAATGTAGTGATTTGTTTTTCTCCAGTTGATCTGTTATAAACCCAACAGCCATATAGCATCCTTTTGTCCAAATGACCTGATGGCACTTTCTTGACTTTTCTTACTGTGACTCTAGTAATCTGAGGTCACACTATCTTCTCCCTCCTAGTCATGTTTTCAGTAGTAAGATTGACATTGTCAATAATATAGTGACAACTTTGCACACAGTCTACTATTTACTAAAATATATATATATATTAATTGCAAACTTTGATAACATAATTGTTAAGTTTGAACTATTTGCAGTGCACTTGACAACTGATTGTTGCACATGATTGTGTAGTGACATCATAGTTAAAATCATTATTTGTAACATGTGACCCCTTTCAATTTTATTTTAAAGGAAAGGGTTCAATGACTCTTTTCTTTTTGAAGAAGAAAGACTTGCATTTCCATCTTAGAAAATTGAGTACTGGTTTTTTGCCTTTATTTTTTTGTCTTCAGCTCTTTTTCCTACTGGTTACTAATTCACATGTCCAGTTACTTCAGATTCATGGTGCTACCTTCTCTGCCTTTTTCATGGCCCTCACTTTAATTTTTCCATAATCCCTTCTGTGAAAGAGGTTTCTCTCCATCTTCATAGATCAAGGAAGGAACCAACCCTCCTTTGTATGAACTTGGAGACAGAGGCCAAAGTGAAGCCTTGGTGCCCCTCCCCACCAGTGAATTGCAGAAGGGCTGCAGATTCCTGTGAATCTTTTGCTCCCCTCCTGGCTCCCTACATAGTTGGCATTGTCTCCAGGGAGGAGCTCAGATTGGTACAATCAAATTTTTAAGTCTATAGAAGCCTGCTGAAAGATAAGACTGGCTAGAAAGGACATCCGCAAGCAGTGTGTTCCAAAAGTTGGTAGCAGAAACATTAAGAAGAAGAAAACATTTCCGTTTATCCTGTTTTCTCTTTATCTTCTCTCCCTTCCTTTTCCTTTACCTAGATGGTACAAAACATTTCCACCCCCCATGGTGGTTGTTTTTTTCCTAAAAGCCCCAGTACATTGTTATATATCTTAGTTGTATGTCAACCCATGGTGGCTCTTTTCCTGGAGTCCCATGGCATTTTATTCATATCTCTTTCATTCAAATTATTTCTGTAGTGTAATTTATCTGTTTATACATATCTGTCTTACTTGCAGACTGCCAACATTTCAAGACCTTTGGGCTCATAGTATATACTTAAATATTTGAGTAAATAAATGAAGCTCTTTTGTTGAATAAGATCTAAATAAATAAAGTACCTACTCAGCACATGAGTGCAAGCATTTGAAAGGGAGTTTTGTGGCTGCTAAAGCAGACTGTGGATCAGTTTAGGGACTCAATGCCAAAATTGCTCAATAGATTTAGATAAAATGAAAGAGATAATTAACTTTAGTTTTAAAATTCATGGAGAACAGGAGCAGGATATCTAGGTGTGAATCAGGACTTGATCATTCTTGTTGCATCTTTGGAAAATCCAGTCCTTTATGTTTCTATGAAAATGTCACTGGCCAATAGAATGAACAGAGGACTGATTTTTAGAAAGGCAATTTGGTCACAGGAAGTCCTGGAGGAAAATATATGGAAGGAGAGCTGGCAGAAACATGGCAGAAACGTTTTGTGTATAAACTCTAAAAATTGGGTTTACATGCTGTCTGAAAGTACTGTAACCCAACATTTCTCCAATATAGATTTGAGCAGCTTTTAAATACCTAGGTATACAAAAGGATTACAAAGGAAAATAGATCAAACTGAAAGGAGTTTAGAATGGAACAATGCAATGAAGCTGAAGTAAGCCAGCACACTGAAAAGTGTTTCGGAAAGACCTGCAGTTTTCTTTCTTTTTTTTTCCTTCTTTTTATTTATTTTTTCCCCCAACACCCCAGTAGATAATTGTATGTCATAGATGCACATCCTTCTAGTTGCTGTACATGGACACAACCTCAGCATGGCCGGAGAAGCGGTGCTTTGGTGCGCGCCCGGGATCCGAACCCTGGCAGCAAGTAGCGGAGTGCATGCACTTAACCACAAAGCCACGGGGCCGGCTCAGAAGGACCTGCAGTTTTTAAAGGTAGTTGGAAATATATCCCTCAAGTTTAAAGTAGAAAGGGTAATGGGAACAATTCTCTATCATCTCATGTCTATGAGATTAAAAGCAACAGTCTCTCAGAGAAGCAAAACTTTTCTGGTCTCTAATGTCCCAAAAAGTGTTTTGAATGGTGCCTAATGAAAGAGATTCTGTGTGACATAATGCAAATACGGTATCATCAACTCATTTCCAAGTTTAGTTCAAACATTTTAAGACATGTTCAATTGAGGTAATGCAGAATTCTATAAGGGACCAAGTAAGAGGCCGACAGCATTCTCTCTCAGCTTTTCACTTGACCAAGTGAGAAAATGTTCTTGAACAGATTGACCACGTCTCCTCAAGGCAATGCTCCATTTTCAATTTTTCTTTTTGTAAACTCAGCCTGCGTTTCCCATTACATATGCAAGCTAAAGCCTGTTTGTAGACATCCTTCGTTGGCAATGAGGAGCAGATCCATACTATTAAGTAATCAAATAAGCAGAACATCTGGTTGGAACTTTTTAGGAAATTGACAGGTTTAAGCCAACCTTCATTGGTGGAAGGACATGTTATATCAGAATTAAAATATCTACCATTTATTATGCAGCTAATCATAAGTCGTGCTATTTAAATGAAACTGAATGAATTCTTCTTCTATTAAGTTGACTAGATTTTAGTCAAACTGATGTGTAATTTTATATAGGTGCATTTTTACTTAAAATGTAAAACTCTTTAGAGACCTCTTCATTCAGTTTTAGAGGCATATTTTATATATTTTGGTGATTTTATTTATTTTCCTTCATAGCAGAGAGGCACATCCTACTCTTTTTCTTGCTGCCCTCTCTCTCCAAGATAAAACTCATCTAAGTTTATTTTGTTTTATAAGGCATAGGCTTACATTGTGATGATAAAGAGATCATTTCTGAAACATATTTGGAACTGTAGGGAGTCCAGAATTTTAGATTATGCTCAGAATTTTGTGAGGTAACTTCAATAAAGATGGAACATTTAAAGTTTTGCCAAGAAAGTTTTCTCCTACTTTTCTTCACAGTAATTAAAAAAAAAAGGTTAGTTTCTTAATTCTTCAGATGGGTGATTGTAGGAGTTGGCAGGATTATATGTACCCTTGAGAGATCTCTCTGAGTTACTCTTTCAAAACAACCATCCTGGGCAGGCCCCATGGCTTAGCGGTTAGGTGATCACACTCCGCTGTTAGCGGCCCTGGTTCAGATCCCGGGCGCGAACCGACGCACTGGCTTCTCCGGCCATGCTGAGGTCACATCCTACATACAGCAACTAGAAGGATGTTCAGCTATGACGTACAACTATCTACTGGACCTTTGGGGGAAACAAATAAATAAATAAAATTAAAAATGTAATTAAAAAGAAAAACACCATCCTACTTCATGAATATTTAATGGGGACTCTGTCAGTCCCAGAGCTGCTGAGAGAAGCAGTTCCCAAAGCTCCAGCAGGTCCTGGGAGAGGAGAGCGATGTAATCAGTGTCATCAGAGTTTGGATGAGCAGTAGTCATTCTCTGGATGTTAGAACTGAGTGGAGTTTGCAAGCGCAGCCCAGTGACTCTAGACCTGAGCCCTGCTCAGAAACCAGTTGACTTGTCATTTGCTCTGAGCATGGTGTCTTCACTCTGCTCGTGCCCCTTTTTGTCATTTCTCATGATCCTCCTGACTCTTTCTCTTTCCTACACCTACTTTCTTCTTTTTCTCTCTTTCTTACTCTTACTCTATTATATTCCTTCTCCTTAGCCTTTTTTTCTTCCTTGTCTTATTGTTCTCATTCATTTTCTTTTTATTTTGTAGTACAGATACTCTGTACATCACTTTCATCTTAAAATCTTGACCCTCTACAATTCTTATACTTCAGTTAGCTATTTTGAAGAGAGTATTTTGATAAATTTCTCTTAGAAGTTATAACATGCTGATTCAAGGAGATAAAAACTATCACGAAAGGGATGGGGATAGAGAATGAATTCAGTTCAGGTAGCCATGGAATTAGACAGAGGGAAACTGAGAGCTTAGGTGTGGGTGTTCAAAATATTTCCTGATACATCTTTGTAGTTCATTGTTGTGGTAAACTGCACACAGTCTTATTTACTATTGGAGCCTAGAAGTTTGCTACTCTGGGCAGGTCAGGTCTCGGCCCGTAGAAAAGAAGCTAGGAAACACTGTATGCATTTCTAACGTAAAGAACTGTTAGTGTTCCACCAGGAGACACTTTGGGCTCTTCCCTGCACTATCTGAATAGAAAAAGAGGAAGAGAAGCTTTTCTCCATCTGCACAAAACCAGCACTTTATCTTGAGTTGGAGAGAGTTTGCATGTGACTGAAAACAAAAGTTTTCCTGAGTTTGGATTTGCTTTAATAGGATCTATTGGCTGGCTTTGATGTTAAAGGTCTTTATTCAAAATTGGCTACCTCTAGTGCTAAGTTCAGAGTGGAGATTTGTCAGTATAAGTGAGAAGAATCCCTTTTGGATTAACTCAGTGAAATATAGTATTTGGGAAAAAGATTATATTTGAAGGCCACTTGTTAATATTCTGTCGCCACAGTGACATCTGTTGGTAAGTGACTATTTCATGCTATTCTCAATGATTTCTGTTTGAAAGACACACCCTGAGCTTGATAAATAAATGGCAAGGAATAGGATATATTGGAGCATATGAGGAAGTCATTTGGGGTAAATCTAATTCGGACTGAGTTTGTTTTTCCAAAAGGGCCTGTCGCCTGCATTGTGTATCTGCTTTGCCGTGTCTCAAAGAGAAGAGTAAATGCCCTTAACATAAGGATGCAACTTCCCCCTCATTGACATTGCCTTAAGGATAAGCATTTCTCCCTAAGCTTGGATTTTACTGCTGCACTCATCCTGTGACCACCCAGCTCCAGACAACAGACCTGACACCAGCCATGCCCAACGAGACAGCAGACCTGCTCCACGCTGTTTCCATCTATAGCTATTCTGGCAGGGCGATCTTGTGGCTATTGTAAAAGGGACATTACAATCCTATGTGATACTTGCTCTTTGACGGTATATAACCACTCTGTACACCCCACTTCTTCAGTGCCCTTCCTTCCTTATGGAAGGAAGGCCCAGGGCCATGGTCCTCAAAATTTAGCTCATAATAAATTCACCCCAATTTTGATTTATACATTGGTTATGGATTATTTATGTAGACATTTGTTGGTGTAGTCATGGCAAGATTTCAGAGAAACCCACCAGAGACCACCTGGAATCTACACTGAACTGGCATTTGGTACCAATAGGAGCCCATTGTGCTCCCCAGATCACTGCATTCTTCAGGTGACCCGAGTGAGTTCTCCTGACACCTGGACCTCTTTATTTTAAGTCGATGGTCCAGAGTTTATTTGAGCTGTTTTCAAGGCTTAAGACTAGGTGTCTTAAGGAGGTACTGATACATTCCCTAAGTCAGAGGAACCTAGGGAGGAATTCCTAGGAAAGTGAAATGTAGAGAGAATTTCCTAGGCCAGAGGAGCCTAGGGGGAACTTTTGGAGTGAATGGAGCAGGGTGACTTTTTAATATAGCTTAAAATTGGGAAGAATTATGTTTATAAAGTATGAACAAAACTGCTTGATAGAGAAATGAGAGGCTGAATCTGTTTAGCTCCAAAGAAAAGGGACATTGCTCCTCCTGACCTTTCGGGAATTCTCAAGCAACTGAGAATCTCATCGTGGGTGTCAGAGACAAACCCCACGACTTGTAACTCTCCTTCCTATAGTGAGCTCCACTATCATTCATGTTAATTTATCACAGGTTTGTCCAGGGACGTGCACGGGACGGTTAGTCACCTGCACTGCAAACCCCCACGGCAGTACCTAGACTGCGGGCAGGAGAAACTAAGGCATGTAAGAGAGTGATTATGACCTTTCTTTAGGGAGTAACACTCACAAGCAGCACACTCCTGACCCACTACACAGTCCCTAGAAATTGTTCAGACTTTGTAGCAAAATAAAAGAAAAGGAAAGTGGGAAATTGAGTTTGCTTGACCATTCCCGGCTGGGCTGCCTGGCCTCTGAACCCAGGAGACTTGCGCAAGTGCTAAGACAGCAGGGAGCCTAAGACTGAAAGAAAAAAGAAATTGGAAGGAAGCTTTCTGCAGATGGAAACTGCTAAATTTTCTAAAACAGAGGCTATAAAATCTTTGTTGCATCTGTCTGTTCTTTACGTGTGTGTTTCTACATGTATGTTATATGTGCGTGGTATTTTACCTCCAGAGTTTATGGTCAAAATCAAGAGGTCTATTCAATTAACTTGAAATAAGCACTCACAAAAGTTAGTTCTAAATCCAAATGTTTTTCCAGTTAACGTGATATGAAATAATCTTTGGTAAATAAAAGCTTATTTAAGCTTGTTAGTTTTCAGCATTGGATATAATGCAGATATGCAGCTTTTATTCGTCAAATAAACTGAGGTTATTTCTACTACAAAACTGGTCTCAAAAATAATAAATGATGGCTAATATTATCTAATGTCTCATAAAGTCTTGTAGGCAATCTAAATAATTATTGAGGGGCCGGCCCCATGGCTTGGCAGTTAAGTGCACGCACTCTGCTGCTGGTGGCCCAGCTTCGGATCCAGGGCGCGCACCGAGGCAACACTTCTCCGGCCATCCTGAGGCTGAGTCCCACATATAGCAACTAGAAGGGTGTGCAGCTATGACATACAACTATCTACTGGGGCTTTGGGGGGGGAAAATAAATAAATAAAATTTTTAAAACATAATAAATAATTATTGAGAACAGGTAACTAAATAGGTGAGTATTAAGTGAACTTTAAACAATAATATGTTATAATGTATATAGCTTCTAAACTCTTTTTGGTGACTTAAAAATTTAGGATTTTGCTAAATTTTATGATAAAAATTCATTGAGTATCTAGATCATTTCCAAATAAGATAAGATATTAGACATTGCTGAGTATAGGTTTATCTACTTTTGGCTTATTACAGAAAAACTACAAGGTGTTTTGGGTCTATTGGTAAACATGTCTTGTGTTTTATTTAAAAGATTGTACTATAAAGTAAGATGTTTCCAAAAATTATAAAAAGTGTCCATATAAATTTGTCAAGCCAAGAAATGCTAATGTAAAAGAAATTTTATGATTGCTTACTTAGTTTTTTACTTAAAAATTAAGGTTTCTAAGGGTTAAAAATTTCTAATATGTGATTAAGCTACTAAAAACTTAAGAAAAATATGTTTGTATTCAAGGAGAGTAAGATGTGTGTTTTCGTTAAGAAGATATAAAAAATAGAAATATTTTTGTTTGGTTAGGAAAGATAAATTTGCCCTGAAAAGTACTAGAAGGAAAAAACAGGAGTGCATGGCAAAAATTCTGAATGTAAACAAAAAGTTATAGAAGGTTTGCTGAAAGAGAAACCCTGAGGAGTTTTATACATGGTCGAGTTGGCTAAGATTAAACTAAATCCAACTAAGTAAATGATTTTTAATATCAAAAGTAAGCTGTTACAAAATTCAAATTTGGTCTTCTTCCTTTTAAAAGGATAATTTTATTCTACTCTTTTTTTTTTCCCCTAGCCCCAGTAGATAGTTGTACATCATAGTTGCACATCCTTCTAGTTGCTGTATGTGGGGCGTGGCCTCAGCATGGCCAGAGAAGCAGTGTGTTGCATCGGTGCGCACCTGAGATCCGAACCCAGGGCCGCCAGCAGCAGAAGGCACACATCCAACCGCTAAGCCATGGGGCCACCCCTATTCTACTCTTAATCTTCTCTTGATAGAGGTTATTACATAAAAAGATTTTTCTTTACATTTGAGTTAAGTTTATCTAAAGAACAGAGATCTGTTTTGTTAAGGTAATTCCCTATGTTCAAAAGACTGAGGTTTCTCTATTAAGCTCTTTTTGACTGTTTAAATGTTGTTTGTTTATTAAGCATGGTTTCACTGCGACAAGAACAGGAACTCCTTGATCTTGTCTGACCAAGTGCTTAAAACCTCTCTGCATTTTTGACAATCTCCCCAAAATTCATATCCTGAATAAAGTCTTTCTTATAACATTTTTCTTTGAGAATTTTCAAAGATCCCTGGCAATTCTCAAGTAAATTTGATCTCTTCCTATAAAGAGGGAGATACTAAACTAATTAGGCTTGTTAAGTACGCTAAATTGCATGGGAAGCATTATCAAGTAAATGATAAAACTTTTAGGTTACACTGCGTAGGTAAATATTACCCACTATTTTAACCCTGCTATCTTGCTTCCAACATTACAAGAGGAAGGACCAAGACTGCATTCTATTTAATTTGGTTTACAGATGGGTCTTACTTAAATGATAAGCAAGATATTACCAAGCTGGATATGCTGTCCAGCCTCGAGAATCCCTGTGTGGGGGAAGAAGGAGAATCCTCCTCTGCCCTCTCCCTTAAGGTTTTTATGGCTGGCCAAATAATTAACAAGACAGGTTAGCAGAAGAAAATAATACCAAGTATAATAACATGTATACATGGGAGAAACCAGGGACACTGCATTTCTCAACACAATAGCAGAAATTCTCTTCTTAAATACCGTCTTTACGTAAAGACAGAGGAGGATGTTGGGGGTGGGTGGGTGTCAGTTACAGGAGATCTCCACTAAAGCACTGTAAACAAGAGTAAGGCTATTATGCATAGTTAAGGCCTCACCTTCCACATTGATAAGTTTCTAGAAATGAGGTCATCTCCCTTCTTCCCAATACAGAGAGAGATATACCTTTACAAATGGAGATTTCCCTTATAAATGTAAATGTTTGTCTGGCAACTCCTCACAGGGTCATCCAGAGAATGTGGCCAGAGAGACAGAACTTCTGATAAGATGGGCTTGTTGGTGCCTTTCTTATTGTAACATCTATTTTACATTATATTACAGCCATCAGATAGAAGATCTGTTGCAGGAAGGAGTTACTATGTCAAATTCTTTAGGCAGTTAGTGGGGGAGGTCAAATGTCCGTCAGAGAAAACAATCGAGGTAAAGAGATTATATTTCAGGGTGGCCAAATCCTGATCTCGCACACCTGCTAATTCCTATAACTCTGCTAACCCAATAAAAGACTTCTTTCCACAGGCTTGAAAGAAATCGCCACGGAAGAAGAGAAACAGATATAGCAGTCAAAAGGGGGAATTTTTATCACCCCCTCACAGCTGTGGCTTGCACCTAGTAAAAAAAAACATAGTACTGTGGGGAGACAGGGAAAATCCCCCTCTGCTCTTTCCCTTAAGGTTCTTATGGCTGGCCAAATAACCAACAAGACAGGGTAGCAGGAGAAAATAATACCAAGTTTAATAACATGTATACATGGGAGAAACTCAGAAATGAGCAACTCGTCCCTCTGTCTAAGCTGCTTGCTTAAGTATTGTAGCTAAAGGTGAGGAAGGTGTTGGAGGTGGATAGTGGTCTGGGACTTCAGAATGCAAGAAGACAATTCTTTTCAAGGTCATCTATAGATAATGTGGTCAAGGAGAGATAGAGATTTTTGATAAAAGGGGCTTGGTGCCCCTCCCATTGTAAGATCTATTTTACATTATCATTACAGCCATCATGATAGAGGATCTGTTCCTGGAAGGAGCCACCATGTCAAATTCTTTAGGCAGTTAGTGGGGGAGGTCAAATGTCCCTCAGAGAAAGCAATCAAGGTAAAGAGATGTATTTCAGGGTGGCCAAATCTTGATCTCCCACAGTCTCGCCTTTGAAACTAAAATTTTCACAGTCCTTTTGAAACTTAAAGAAGTTTCATGGTCCAGAAGCTGAGTTAGTAGATTGTTTCATCTCACTGAACATATTTCTTAGTCCTGATAATAGATCAGTTCAATTAAATTCATTTTAGAAGGTGCTGATGCAGGTGGGTTCTCAAGCTTACACCTATAATGTGGAAGCAAGTAATCAAGTATTTAATAGAAGCATTTCTGTGTAAACAAAAGAAAAATAAGGTTAATGTTTGGAGCAAGTTGTAAAGCAGTTTCTGAGTTTACAGGACAGCCAGTTAAGAAAATTTTTAGATGTCAGCATCAAAGCATCTTTAGTAGTTTAAAATGTCTCTGATGATGTCGTCAGGTCATCTCTCAAGTTTATATCAAGTCCATTGGCTTCAGTTTGTAAGGCTTCAGGAAAAAAGGCAGGTTTAATTCTCAGTGATTCCAAATGAAAATGATGGAAAAAATGAAAAACATTATTTTGGAGATCTGTATCCAGATATTTTAGGAGACTAGAAGAAATCAGGATCCAGTCCAGTCAACAGATAGAAAAGAAAAACCTCAAAAGACAATTAACAAAACTTGAATCTAATATCCGCAAATATACACTATAGTTTTTACTGAAATATAATTTTTCTCTCTAAAATCACCCTCATTTTTATCAAAGATAGCCAAATTTAGACTAACTAGTTTGTAAAATAAGTCTAGTTCCAATAAAGTTGACCCAATTATTTACATAAGTACATCAATAATAGCAATTGATCATATAAGCTCTTTTAAATCTGCTTTGTTGGAACTTTTTATAAGGAATCTCAGATTGAACTTTAAAGGCCTCTCGAGGCCAGGAAAACCAAGCCAAGGATTTTGTCATCAGACTTCGCCTGCAATACCTACAGATTTGGGTGAATTCCTCTCTTCTGAGGTTCCCCCAAAATATTTCGAGGTTCCTTGTACCTTCTAGATAACTGACATTGTTTACTTATCCAGTAAATGCTGCTTGGAACATTGAACATAAGGCACCAGGCCAATATTTCCACATGGCTTTATTCCATAAAGTCCAATCTTCATTTCTCAAAACTTTATGGCTATATCGCAAAAATGATGTTCCAGTCACAACTTTGGTAATATAACCAGTGTTTCCAATTGTGTCCTGTTATAAGGAGAACAGATTCTTATTGAACTTATGCAAATAACTATATTGCCATGAAAACAACAATACTTACTTACTAAGAGTTTTTAAATTCTGGAGGGATCAGGTAGAGAGAAAAAGAGCAATATTTTAACATTGCTTACAAAACTATCATTTACCAAATTTCTGTAAGTTATAGCTAGCTCAGGACAAAAGAGAAAAAGTTTTCCTTAAATCTGAAAAAAGAAAACATTAAAAATTCAGCAATTCTTCAAATGAAAAATCATAAAAATTATAATCATCCTTATCAGTTCATTCAGTCCTGTGTAATCCATTTTTGATCCCAATCTTTTTGTTAGCGGCTTCATGAAGTCATCAGTTTCTCCATCAGATTTCTGTAATTTCTTATCCAGTTCAGTTTTATGATCAGCAAGTTTATCAGAAGCCTGTACTCCAGTGTAACTGTCAGAGTCCTTTCCATGAATTTTTCTGAAGTTGAAACATTTTGCAAAAGCATTAGAGCAAAGAAATAAGTCTGTAAACAAGACCTCAAAATGGCAATTGACAAAGAAATTTGGTTAATTTTGTGACATACAACACTTTAAAATAATAACCAGAATTATGACTGACAAACAGGACAGATCAGAATTTCAGTAATGTTATACTATTTTAAAACGCCTATATCAATAACATTTACCCACAAAATACCACTTAAGCAGGTTTATCATCACTTGTCTGAGAATGCTTCCCATGTAGTTTAACATACTGAGTAAGCCTAATAAGTTTAGTATCTTCCTCCTTATAGGAAGAGACCAAATATCTACACACTATGATGAGAACAAGACAACATCAGTTGTAGACAGCTGCCCCAAGACTCCGGACCAGGCCTGTATTCTCAACCTTAAATCCACTCATTTAAACCTTTGTTATGCTTAAACTGTATACCTATTTTATAATTTGATGGTGCTCAGGGCAAGCTACCTCAGGAGGCACCACTCTGGTATGCGGATTATTTCAAGCTGAAGACAATAAGGACTCAGAGTGCTCAGGGAGAATATTTGAGTTTCCCCTCCCAAACTGCCTAAAGAATTTAAAACAAAAGATCTGTTTCAAGAAAGAGTTGTTATCATGATGGCTGTAAAGGTAATATAGGATAGATGTTACAATAGGAAAGGTACCAAGCCTCTTTTATCAAAAACTCTGTCTCTCCCTGACCACATTATCTATAGATGACCCTGAAAAGAATTGTCTTCCTGCCCTCTGAAGTCCCAGGCCACCACCCACCCACAACACGCTCCTCGTCTTTAGCTGCAATACTTAAGCAAGCAGCTTAGACAGTGGGACCAGTTGTTCATTTCTGAGTTTCTCCCATGTATACCTGTTATTAAACTTGTTATTATTTTCTCCTGCTAACCTGTCTTGTTAATTATTTGACCAGCCATAAGAACCTTAAGGAAAATGGCAGAGGGAGATTCTCCCTCTTCCCCCGACAAATTGTTACAGTTAAGATTTTCAGAATACTATCATACTTAAGGAAAGTGATTGATTTGGAACACACTGGTCTTAAAGTCCAGGCATTTATCAGGAGGCTCCTAATATAACTTAATGGTTATATAGAACAAATCTCTGGCCTTTGACTACTGGCTTGATGGCTAAAACACTGCACCCGATATTCCCTCAAATGCAGGGAAAGATTCACAGTGACAACTGCTGCCAACATTCCTCTGCTTAAGGCCAGATGGGCTCATTCAGTGTTCCCCTGGTATCACCACCGAGCAGCTAGCTATATTTGTTCCTTTTTTAGGGCTAAATGATGTCACATCACATACAGAATCCCTTAATGACAGTCAAGCAGGAATTGCCTTATTAAACACTAAGTTGTCTTTAATAAAAAGACTGTCTTTCAAAATAGAATGGCCTTAGATATTTTAAGTACATCCCAAGGTGGTACACGTACAATCATTCAAACTGAATGCTGTGTTTTCATACCTGACGAGTCTTCCAATGTGTCATCTCTGCTAAAGCACATGAAAAAGCAGGTGAATGCCATAAGCGATCCTGCGTTCAGTCTTGAGTTTTTTGGTTTGCTCCCTTCTGGTATTGGTTCCCTTTTTCGATCTGGACTGAAATTCCTATTTCTATTACTTCTTGGAATTCTTGTATAATCATAATATTTAAACTAATTGCTGTTTTCTTTACTCAGTGCTGTGAGACTGTCATGTAAGCTGGAGTAATGAAAGCTGAGGTGGCCGATTAATCTTATAACCTTGAACAAACTTCCTTTTTGATAAGGACTAGGCCTAAGAACTCATTTTAAACTAATCTTTTCAAAGATGTTAAATTATTATCATTGTTACTGTACTTGTTCTATAATTGTGAAGAGCATAAATACAAGGAGTCATAAAAAGCACATATGCAATGTTTGTGCAACAACCTAAAATTAATCCAAAACCCATGAAATGCTTCCTCTATTAGTATGTATATATACCTCTTTTCTTGTCCACTATATCCAATTAATTCCCCCCAAGGTGGACAACGGGACAAATAAATGAGACAAAAGCCTGGCACCGAGGGACATGAGGGACCCAGGGCAGGCAGCAACCACTCTGGGGCCGAAAGACAATATTTTGATCATCAATGCTTTTTATCAAAAGATTATAGATCAAAAAGGAGAAAACGACAAATAAATGGGAAGCAATAGGATATATTGGAGCATATGAGGAAGCCGTTTGGGGTAAAACTAATTCGACCTGTGTTTGTTTTTCCAGAAGGGCTTGTCATCTGCATCGTGTATCTGCTTTGCCATGTCCCAAAGAGACGAATAAATTCCCTTAAGATAAGGATGCAACTTCCACCTCCTTGGCATTTCCTTAAGGATAAGCATTTCTCCCTAGGCTGGGATTTGACTGCTGCACTGATCCTGTGATCACCCAGGTCCAGACAACAGACCTGACACCAGTCACACCCTCCCCACTGTGTCCATCAATAGCTATTCTGGCAGGGCAATCTGGCAGGGAGATCTTGTGGCTATTGTGAAAGGGACATTGCAATCTGATGTGATACATGCTCTTTGATGGTATATAACCGCTCTGTACACTCCACATCTTTGGTGTCCTTCCTTCTTTAGGGAAAAAAGGCCCTGGGCCATGGTCCTCAAAAGTTGGCTCATAATAAACTCACCCCAATTTTGATTTATAGATTGATTATAGATTATTTACGTCGACATGTTTTACAAGTAATATCTTGAAAGGAAAAAACAATAAAGCAGCAGCCCTGCATTGCACATGAAAGTTGTGCTCCCCCTGGTGGGAAAATGAGGATACAACATTGGTCGAGCACTTGATTTTATAATCCACTGGTGCCTTTCAAAAATATAGCTATTATTGTAAGAGTAAAGATATCCTTAATAATACTGTCACAAAACAGGTTTTCCCACCTTCTTTTTGTCAGAGATGAGACCGACATCAGCCTGGGGCACTTGAAGAGGCATGGTGGACTCAGCTGAGGATTATTTAATTACTGTGAGTTAATTAGCCAATAGCGAATAAGATGCAGAATGATTAAAAAGAGGTAAAGGGGGGGCCGGCCCGGTGGCGCAAGCGGTTAAGTGCGCGCGCTCCGCTGCGGCGGCCCGGGGTTCGCTGGTTCGGATCCCGGGCGCGCACCGTTGCACTGCTTGGCAAGCCATGCTGTGGCGGCGTCCCATATAAAGTGGAGGAAGATGGGCACAGATGTTAGCCCAGGGCCGTCTTCCTCAGCAAAAAAAAAAAGAGGACGATTGGCGGATGTTAGCACAGGGCTGATCTCCTCACAAAAAAAAAAAAATAATAAAAAAAAAAAAGAGGTAAAGGGACATAAAGTTGGAAATAATTAAGAAAAATAGTGCCTTCAAAATATCCTCTCATTATTTTTATAGCATTTGTTTTGAGGCATGACTAGGATAGTATCTTAGATTTTTCTAAATCCTTATCTCCAGAGCATATATTACTGAGTTTTTCATTAAATATGATAATGCCAAAGAAAACCTTGACAAAAGTATTCTGTACTATCAACAAGGACAAAACATGTACAACATTGCTCTATATATTAAGATTCCAGCTGTAATAGTCAAAATATATATTCATGTGTGTAAAATTATAATGATTTTCTATTTTTCTCGGGCTGTGAACCATGGTAAAATATATAGTAATAAGAAGAAAACCTGATGTTACAGCTAGGCCATTCAAGGGTGAAATAGATCAATTTAAATTTCACACCTTCTCCTTTCCTTGTAGCCAGTGAAGTGTCTGGAAGACCAAAAACACATAAAATTAATTGAGAGTTAACAGTGTTTGGAAGCAGTTGAGGTTAAGCCCTCAACAATGGTAGCCCTTACTTCAGGAGCCATTGACTCTTTGTCATAAGTTTATTGTATAGACGAGTTCTATTCTCAGATGATTTGTGTATGTTTCATAGAAGAGAGACAGGGCAGGAGAATTAACTGTCACTCTACACCGGTTCCTTTACTGTATTACCTCATGCAATTCTTACAGTAATCCTTTAAAGTAACTATTATAATTCATATTTAACTGATAAAGAAAACCATGTTTAGGCGCCTGCCTGGTGGGACAAGGAGTTAAGTGCGCGCATTCCGCTGCATCAGCCCGGGGTTCACCGGTTCTGATCCTGGGCCTGTGCCAATGCACCGCTTGGCAAGCCATGCTGTGGTGGCGTCCAGTATAAAGTGGAGGCAGATGGGCACGGATGTTAGTCCAGGGTCAGTCTCCCTCAGCAAAAAAGTATGTAGATTGGCAGATGTTAGCACAGGGCTGATCTTCCTCACAAAAAAAAAAGTTAAAATGACCATGTTTACAAAATTGATCAAGGGTAAAAGGGAAGATCTGAACATCAGTCTGTTGGGTTTTATGCCTCATATTCTCTCCACTGTGATAAAAATGGTGTTTCAACATGGGTACTCACCATCTGGCTATTTAATACTGGCTCCTGCCAACAGCAGTGGATGAGATGAGATGAGAAATTTATTTCCAAAGTTATTCTATTATATTTAAATTATACTATTTATGAGTCAAATGTCAAGTCATATTTTAGAGGCATAGAGAACAGCTGATTACTTCACCTACACATTTTCTAGTCTTACTATAACTTTCGTGTGTCACATTCTGTCAACTTTGTGTCAACTTTACCAACTTTAGTGCTTCACTGTTCTTTTTTTAAAAACTTACAATTTCATTTTCCATGTAAAGCACCTTGCTGTTTTCTTCCTAGTCACTAGATGGCAGTTCTATATCTCTGTAAATTACCACTGCAGCAGGAAATGAGAGGTCTTAAGCCAGTTTGTTCTGTACAAATGATGGACATAGGAGGAATTCTGGTCCATCAAGGCTGCCTGTGTTATTCCGTGGCTGTAACGGGGATGTCCAGGACTGCTTAGGCAGGCATGAAGCAGAGTCAGAAAGCATCCTCTAAGTTCTTCTTCGGATGTGAGTTCAGGCACTTACCATCTCACCTGAGCACACTAGAGTTTACTGAATGTGTTCTGTCTCTTACTCTCTCTGTGTAGTTAATAAGGCTGGCAGCTCCATACCCCTAGAAAAAACACATGACACATAAAACCTTTTCTCAACTAAACGGAGTTGAGGGCTATGGTGTTGCCCGAGAGTCTGATGCTTAAAGCAAACGCAGCTGGTGCTCATATGGAGGGAAAGAGTGTCAGCTACTCCTGGAGGGCTTTTATTGATGCTCCTATGGAATTAGCAAGTTTAAAATAAAACCACATGGCTTATACCTCACTAACTGATTATTTTGTTTTCAAGTAATGTGTTGTGAAAATCTATGTCTAAAATCTATGTCTAAAAAACTATTTCCTAAATCTGAAACAATTCTCTTTTTTATTCTCTGGTATTTGAAATATTATTAAAACTGTAAATCCTTTAACATTCTACAATATACAAATAGGCAAATATCAATTATATTCTCAAAAAATGTTTGTTCCCATGTTAAAGATTAATATATGGTAGCAAAATGGGTTACCACCCAGTTTTTAAACTAAATTTTTGCTTTTGAAATTACATATGAAATTTGTGTTTTGAAGTATTTTCCTAAAACTCAGCATCTTTCTGATATAAATGGACTAGTTGAAAGGTAACTAGAATGAAATTTGATCTTTAAAACTCTAACTTTGTGTAAGAATTGATAATATCAGGCAGTTGAAAGTTGGGTCTCTCCACATTATGATATTTATTAATTGTGAATAGCCAGATCTATTACAAAGTGCTGAATAATAAAAAGAAATTAAACAATATCAGCACTCTCTTACCCCACACGTACATTTTATATGCAAATAAACTCTCAAAGGTCAGAAAAATGCTTATGATTTTGGATAACTGGTAAAATACTATCTCATTCCAGTTTTAACCTCATTTGAAATTGACTTAAAACTCTTCTCTTAGGATCCTGCTCTGATCAGTGCCCCCGGTCCCCTCAATGCCTCATTTGATTGCAAACCTATCTGAGGAATTGAATATTCTTTTGCATTTGTTCTCTTTAAGGTATCTGTGATAGTGCTTTTTATACAATGACCACTTGGTACAATTTATTATTCGTTTCAGAAACATCTTTGGCCGGCCTCGTGGCTTAGCAGTTAAGTGTGTGCGTGGCGCTACTGGCAGCCTGAGTTCAGATCTCGGGCGTGCACTGACATACTGCTTCTCTGGCCATGCTGAGGGTGCATCCCACATATAGTACCTAGAAGTATGTGCAACTATGACATACAGCTATCTAGTGGAGCTGTGGAGAAAAAAAAGGAGGAGGATTGGCAATAGATGTTAACTCAGAGCTGGTCTTCCTCAGCAAAGAAAAAGAGGAGGATCAGCATGGATGTTAGCTCAGAGCTGATCTTCTTCACACACACACAAAAGAAACATCTTTATTTAGGAACAAATCAAGGAAACAGATGTGAGGAATGTAGGGTCACGTAGCATGGTGCCTTTTTTTTTTTA
Source organism: Diceros bicornis minor (assembly GCF_020826845.1). Lineage (NCBI taxonomy): Eukaryota > Metazoa > Chordata > Mammalia > Perissodactyla > Rhinocerotidae > Diceros > Diceros bicornis. Next base: position 7,051,146 of record NW_026690855.1, on the reverse strand, counting down.
AATGTTTTGTTTATTGCAGTAACATTGGTTTATAACATTGTATAAATTTCAGGTATACATCATTATACTTCGATTTCTGCATAGATTACATCATGTTCACCATAGTGGCTGCACCAGTTTGCACTCCCACCAACAGTGTATGAGACATCCCTTTTCTCCACATCCTCTCAAACACATGTTGTTTCGTGTCTTGTTAATTATAGCCATTCTGACGGGCGTGAGGCGATATCTCATTGTAGTTTTAATTTGCATTTCCCTGATAGTTAATGATTTTGAACATCTTTTCATGTGTCTTTTGGCCATCTGTATATCTTCTTTGGAGAAATGTCTGTTCAGGTCTTTGCCCATTTTTAATTGGGTTGGTAGTTTTTTTGTTGTTGAGATGCATGAGTTCTTTATATATTTTGGAGATTAAGCCCTTATCAGTAGTATGGTTTGCAAATATATTCTCCCAATTGTTAGAGTGTCTTTTCGTTTTGTTGATGGTTTCCTTTGCTGTGCAGAAGATTTTTAGTTTGATGTAGTCCCATTTGTTTATTTTTTCTATTGTTTCTCTTGCCCAGTCAGACGTGGTGTTTGAAAAGATGTTGCTAAGACCGATGTCAAAGAGTGTGCTGCCTATGTTTTCTTCCAGAAGTTTCACAGTTTCAGGTCTTACATTCAAGTCTTTAATCCATTTGGAGTTAATTTTTGTGTATGGTGTACGGTAAGGGTCTACATTCATTTTTTTGCACATGGCTATCCAGTTTTCCCAACACCATTTGCTGAAGAGACTTTCTTTTCTCCATTGTATGTTCTTGGCTCCTTTGTCAAACATTAGCTGTCCATAGATGTGTGGGTTTATTTCCGGGATTTCGATTCTATTCCATTGATCTGTGTGTCTGTTTTTGTGCCAGTACCGTGCTGTTTTGGTTGCTATAGCTTTGTAATATATTTTGAAATCAGGGAGTGTGATACCTCCAGCTTTGTTCTTTTTTCTCATGATTCCTTTAGCTATTTGGGATCTTTTGTTGTTCCATATAAATTTTAGGATTCTTTGTTCTATTTCTGTGAAAAATGTTGTTGAAACTTAGATAAGGATTGCATTGAATCTATAGATAGCTTTAGGAAGTATGGACATCTTAACTATGTTAATTCTTCCAATCCAAGAGGACGGAATATCTTTCCATTTCTTTGTGTCTTCTTCAATTTCTTTCAGCAATGTTTTATAGTTTTCCGTGTATAGCTCTTTCACCTCTTTTGTTAAGTTTATTCTTAGGTATTCTATTCTTTTTGTTGCAATTGTAAATGGAGTTGTATTCTTTTTTTTTTTTTTGAGGAGATCAGCCCTGTGCTAACATCTGCCAATCCTCCCCCATTTTTTTTTTTTTTGCTGAGGAAAACTGGGCCTAGGCTAACATCTGTGCCCTTCTTGCTCCACTTTATATGGGATGCCGCCACAGCATGGCTTTACAAGTGGTGCGTCGTTGCACACCCAGGATCTGAACCGGCGAACTCCGGGCTGCCGCAGCGGAGTGCCTGCACTTAACCACTTGCGCCACCAGGCCAGCCCTGGGGTTGTATTCTTAATTTCCCTTTCTGCTACTTCGTTGTTAGTGTATAGAAATGCAACTGATTATTTTAGGTTGATGTTGTATCCTGCAACTTTATCATATTTGTTTATTACTTCTAAAAGTTTTCTGGTGGATTCTTTAGGGTTTTCTATATACAAAATCATGTCATCTGCAAGTAGTGACAGTTTCACTTCTTTCTTTCCAATTTGGATCCCTTTTATTTCTTTCTCTTGCCTGATTGCTCTGGCTAGGACTTCCAGTATTATGTTAAATAAGAGTGGTGAGAGTGGGCATCCTTGTCTGGTTCCTGTTCTTAGAGGGATAGCTTTCAGTTTTTCACCATTGAGGATGATATTAGCTGTGGGTTTGTCATATATGGTCATTATTATGTTGAGGTACTTTCCTTCTATACCCATTTTATTCAAAGTTTTTATCATAAATAGATGCTGTATCTTGTCAAATGCTTTCTATGCATCTATTGAGATGATCATGTGATTTTTATTCTTCATTTTATTAATATGGTATATTACATTGATTGATTTGCAAATGTTAAACCATCCCTGCATACCTGGAATAAATCCCACTTGATGATGGTGTATAATATTTTTAACGTATTGTTGTACGCGATTTGCTAGTATTTTGTTGAGGATTTTTGCATCGATGTTCATCAGTGGTATTGGCCTGTAATTTTCTTTTTTTTTGTGTTATCCTCGTCTGGTTTTGGTATCAGGGTAATGTCGGCTTTGTAGAATAAGTTAGGGAGCTTCCCCCCTCCATCAAATTTTTGGAAGAGTTTGAGAAGGATAGGTATTAAGTCTTCTTTAAATGTTTGGTAGAATTCACCAGGGAAACCATCTGGTCCTGGACTTTTATTTTTGGGGAGGTTTGTGATTACTGTCTCGATCTCCTTACTGGTGATAGGTCTATTCAAATTCTCTACTTCTTCTTGATTCAGTTTTGGAAGGTTGTGTGATTCTAAGAATTTATCCATTTCTTCCAGATTGTCGAATTGGTTGGCATATAGCTTTTCATAGTATTCTCTTATAATCTTTGGTTTTCTGAGGTGTCTTTTGTAATTTCTCCTCTTTCAATTCTGATTTTACTTATTTGTGCCTTCTCTCCTTTTTTCTTGGTGAGTCTAGCTAAAGATTTGTCAAGTTTGTTTATCTTTTCAAAGAACCAACTCTTGGTTTTATTAATGTTTTCTATTTTTTTTTTTGGTCTCTACTTCATTTATTTCTGCTCTGATTTTTATTATTTCCTTTCTTCTACTGATTTTGGGCTGTGTTTGTTCTTCTTTTTCCAGTTCCTTTAGGTGCATTGTTAGATTGTTTATTTGAGATTTTTCTTGTTTGTTGAGATAGGCCTGTATTGCTATAAACATCCCTCTCAGAACCGCTTTTACTGTATACCATAAATTCTGGTATGTCATATTTTGATTTTCATTTGTCTCCAGGTATTTTTTGATTTCTTCTTTGATTTCTTCGTTGACCCAGTCGTTGTTCAGTAGCATTTTGTTTAATCTCCACGTATTTGTGGCTTTTCTGAGTTTCTTCCTATAGTTGATTTCTAGTTTCATACCGTTGTGGTCAGAAAAGATGCTTGGTATTATTTCAATCTTCTTAAATTTATGGAGACTTGTTTTGTGGCCTAATATGTGATCAATCCTGGAGAATGTTCCATGTGCATTTGAAAAGAACGTGTATTCTTCTGTTTTTGGATGGAATGCTCTGTATATATCTACTAGGTCCATCTGTTCTAGTGTATCATTAAGGCCAATGTTTCCTTATTGATCTTCTGTTTGGATGATCTATCCGTTGGTGCAAGTGGAGTGTTAAAGTCCCCTACAATTATTGTGTTACTGTCTATTTCTCCCTTTATGTCTGTTAATAATTGCTTTATGTATTTAGGTGCACCTACATTGGGAGCATAGATATTTACAAGTGTTATATCCTCTTGTTGGATTGTTCCCTTGATCATTATGTAATGCCCTTCTTTGTCTCTTTTTACAGTTTTTGTTTTAAAGTCTATTTTTTCTGATATGAGTACTGCTACCCCAGCTTTCTTTTCATTGCCAATTTGCATGGAATATCTTTTTCCATCCCTTCACTTTCAGTTTGTGAGTGTCTTTAGGTCTGAAGTGTGTCTTTTGTATGCAGCATATATATGGGTCTTGTTTTTTTATCCAGTCAGCCACCCTATGCCTTTTAATTGGAGCATTTAGTCCATTGACGTTTAGAGTAGCTATCGATAAGTATGTACTTACTGCCATTTTTTAAATTTTTTTCTCAGTGTTTTAGTAGTCGTTCTCTGTTCCTTTCTTCTTTTATACAGAATTGATGGTCTCTTTAGTTTGACCTCTGTCTGAAAGCTCTATTCTTTAACTTCCCTCCTCCCTCCTTTTATGTTTTTGATATCATATCTAACCTGTTTTTCTGCATTTGTATCCATTACCCTCTTATGATGGAAATAAATAATTTTTCCTATTTGTTTTCTTCTCTTTTCCGCTTAAATCAGTCCCTTTAACTTTTCATGTAGCACTGGTTTCTTGGTGATAAACTCCTTTAATTTTTGCTTGTCAGGGAAATTTTTTATCTCTCCTTCCATTTTGAATGATAACCTTGCTGGGTAGGGTATTTTTGGCTGTAAATTTTTTCCTTTTTAGCACTTTAAATATCATACCATTCTCTTCTAGCCTGTAAGGTTTCTGCTGAGAATTCAGCTGATAGCCTTATGGGGTTTCCTTTGTATGTAACTTGTCTTTCTCTTGCAGCTTTTAGAACTCTCTCTTTATCTTTAATTCTGGACATTTTGATTATAATGTGTCTTGGTGTGGGCCTCTTTGGGTTTATCTTGTTTGGAGCTTTCTGTGCTTCCTGTACTTGGATGTCTGTTTTGTCCCTTAGGTTAGGGAAGTTTTCATCTATTATTTCTTGAAATAGATTCTCTGCCCATTTTTCTCGCTCTTCTCCTTCCAAGACACCTATCACACAGATGTTAGTGTGCTTTATGATATCCCAGTGGTCCCTTAGACTGTCCTCACTCTTTTTAACTCTTTTCTCTTTTACCTCTTCAGCTTGGGTAATGTCTTCTAGTTTTTCATCCATCTCACAGATCCGTTCTTCTGTATTCTCTACTCTGCTTTTGAGTCCCTCTAGTGATTTTTTTCATTTCCAGTATTGTATTCTTCATTTCTGATTGGTTCTTTTTATATCTTCCATTACTTAGTTGGCATTCTCACTGAGATCATCTATTCTCCCCAGATCAGTGAGCATCCTTAACACTCTTTGTTTGAACTCTCTGTCAGGTATGTTGCTCATTTCCTTTCACTTAGTTCCTTTTCTGGGGTTTTGTCCTGTTCCCTTACTTGGAATGTATTCCTTTGCCTCCTCATTTTGCCTCTTTCCCTGTGCTTGTGTCTACATATTACGTACGTCAGCTATGTCTCCTGCTTTGGATAGGTGACCTGATGTAAGTGATGGCTTAGGAGGCCTGCAGTGTGCTTCCCTAAGTTCTCAATGTTCCAGGGGTGACCATTATGTGGGCTATGCGTGTCCTTCTGTTGTGGCCAGTTTGCTCTCCCTGTAGGTGCCCAGAGAGGCCGTGTTATGCTCCTTGCCAGCTGTTGTAATGCTCAGCTGCTTGTAGTTGTTGTGGGCCCTTCAGTCTATTTATCAGGTGTGGGGAGCCCCAGCACAGTTGGCTGCAAGTTCTAACACCACATTTGTGTTGCAGTATTTCTTTTAAGTGAGTAGGCGCCCAGCGTGGCAGGTTGTTAGGCTCAGGGCCTTACAATTGCTATAAGCCTACAGCCTTTAGGTCTCTTGTCAGCTCTCTGAGGATTACAGCTGAGTGGGGCTGGCCTCAGGCATGGGAGCACCCAATTGTTTCAGGCTTTGGAAGGTGTGGCAAACACCCTCTGTGGGTCTTTGAGAAGCACAAGTCTTCTGCAGCTGACAAGCCTTGCCGCCCACAGGTCCACATACACTGTCAACACAGTCCTGCCCCGTGTGCATGCCCTAACCTCCTGAAGTGGACCCAGTCTCTCCATGGTGGGAACCCCACACACTCCACTACCACCCCACACACTCCACCTGCTCCTTGTGCACGCCCTGCCCCAATGAAGTTGTCTCAGTTGCCAGGCTGCAGAGAATACAGTCACCAATCTATGCAGGCCCACAAGTTGCCTGAGGGCTTGTTGTTGGGTGGGGCCAGTCTCTAGGGAGGGCTGCCCACCCTGGCTGAGCTGGATTAAATTGGTGCTCTAGCGGGTGGGACAGACCCTGGGCTAGCAGACCTCAGGGAGAACTCCAATGGCGTCTATGTCAGCACGCCCACACCAGGCCACAACAATATTCGCCACCAATGTCCCAGTACCTGGAGAGGTCTCACCTCTCACCGAGATGCACACAGGGCCTATTAGGTGAGTCTCTTTTCACCAAAACATTGTACACCTTTCTTTCTGGTGATTTTAGGTTGCTTTCTGAAACGGGTGAGTTTGTGCATGGGCCCTTTAAGAGACGGTTTCTAATTTGTTTGTGAACCAGCTTTTCTGGTGGTACTCCCTAATGTTTTAGTAACAGACAAAGTCAGTTATTTTGCCACTCATCTCGATTGTGCTGGGTCCACAACATGCCCACAGCGGGAGGGCTCCCTGGCTCAGGGCCCCGCTGCTCCAGGGAGGGCTGCCTACCTTTGGGCAACTCCTGGGCGGCCGTGAGGTGCTGCAGCTTGGGAAGGTGACATTTTTCCTCTCCAGAAGGGAGTTTCTTCCTCTTCTACCTCAGTTAGGATTGTCCGTTGTTGCAGGAGTTCCTCTTATCCAGTTTTCAGTTCTGTCTCAGCGGTAATTTTTCCACGAGTAGTTGTAAATTGGCTGTGTCTGTGGGAGGAGGTGAGTTCAGAGTCTGCCTGTGCTGCCATCTTGACTTCCTCCTCCTGATGGTGCTTGAGGGAATTCTCACGTGAGTCTTGGCATAGAAAAGTTTAAAGAGTAAAGCAACATTGGTCAGATTAAAAGTGTTGCATGAACATAATTCTGAAGGAATAATGATTGAGACATAAAAACAAGAAGCCACTTGAATTGCATTGGACGGTATTAGAGACATCAAAGGACTATGAAAAACTCTAAGGTGAAAAGTAATATGAATTTACATGATAATTATAAACCACTAAACAACAATTCACAAGACAAGTAAACAACTAAAATAAAAACCAGAATAAGAAAAATAGAAGTTAAAGGAGAGATGGAGAGTGATGGTTGGGGTCAGAAAACATGGCTGAGTCATCCTTGAAGTCTCCTTCAGACTCTGATCATTCTTACTGCTCAGTAAACACTTTGAGCCCATCAGCCTGGGGAGGGGCAAAGTGAGAGGTGGTTGGAGGGGAGACAATGCAAGGATACCCTTGTGGAGGCACAGACATTGAAAATCAGTGACATTTTGCAAAGGTATTTACCATAATATATTAAGGATTATTCTGGAAATTTAAGGATTTTTCTGGAATGTACATTTTCATTTTATGGAAACTCCAACTAGCCCAGAGAATGATTTAGACATTTCAGCTTTAGAAATAAAGAGAGGTGCCACCCCTGTGGCACAACGGTTAAGTGCGCACGCTCCACTGTGGTGGCCCCGGGGTGACAGGTTTGGATCCTGGTGCACACCGACACACCGTTTGTCAAACCATGCTGTGGTAGCATCCCATATAAAGTAGAGGAAGATGGGCACAGATGTTAATCCAAGGCCAATCTTCTTCAGCAAAAAGAAGAAGATTAGCATCAGAAGTTAGCTCAGGGCTGATCTTCCTCACAAAAAACCAAATAATAAAAAAAAAAATAAGTTGATGGTCCAGGAGTTTATTTGTGCTGTTTTAAGGTCTTGAGACTAGAGGCTTTGAAGGGTACCGGTACGTTTCCTAGGTGGAGAAAAACCTAGGGGGAATTTCCTAGACCAAGGGACCTTAGGGGAAGCTTGGAGTAAACTGAGTTGGTTGTCCTTTTAATTTGGCTTTAAAATTGGAAAGAATTATGTTTATAAGGTATGAACAAAACTGCTTGATAAAGAAATGAGAGTCTGAACTTGTTCAACTATGAAGAAAAGAGACATGGCTCCTCCCGGCTGAAAAGGCGTTTTACAGGTGACAGAAAATCCTCAGTAGGAGTGTCAGAGGTGAACCTCACGACGTATAGTGGTCCTATAGGGCGTTCCATTATCATTCACATTAATTAATTATAGCTTCGTCCGGGGACTGGCACATGAGTGTTTATTACCCGCACTCCGAACCCCCTCGGTGGTCCTAGACTGCCAACGGGAGAAATCGAGACAGGTAAGAGAGTGATTACGACATTCCTTTAGGGAATAACACTCAAAGAAGCACACTTGTGACCCACTACACAGTTCCTAGAAGTTGTTCAGTCTTTATAAAAAAATAAACAAAAAAACAGAACTAAAAATGGGAAACCATGCTCCAAAAGCCTGCTGGCTTCCAGATGGACAAGCCCCCACGGGGACTCCCGCTGGTTTCACGTATACTGCATACGGAAACAATCCTTGCAAGTATTTAACTAAATGGGAAAGGATAACTAAGGATGACTTAGGTCGTAAATGGCCAAATTTGGGAACGTTTGACTTCTGAAAACTACTGTATTTACACACACAGGTTGAAAAAGCCTGCAATAAAACCAAAACAAAAGAATAAGAAGCTTATTATGATTGGCATTTAGAGGCTTCAAAGAATAATAATGATAAAATGACTTCTTTACAGGAGACTAACCATAAACTGACTGAGACCATTTCTGAATTAAAGAGAGAGAAGTCAGAAGCTGTCCACCCCCCTCACCTCCTCTACCCCCTCCACTGCCTCCGCTTTCAGCACCTCAGAGCTCATCTCCTTCTCCCTCAGCACCTGTGTATCCTTTCCTTTCTGACCTTCCATGCCCTGACCTATCCACTTCACCTTCTCCTCCCTCACCTCCTCCTCCTCCCTCTCCTCCTCCTCCTCCTTCACCTCCTCGTCCTCCTTAACCTTCCCCTCCTCCTCCACCCCTAAAGAAAACAAGGAGTAACTCTCAGGGAACAGATACTGAAAGTCCTAAAGTTGTAGTGGCTGCCTTTAAGCAGAAACCTGTTACTGGGTGAGGTGAGCCTGCTCTTGTGTATACTCCTTGGATTAGAAGTGAATATAAGAACTTGACGAAGGATTTCCCAGACCCTTTGCAAGATCCTTTAGGGTTTGCGCAAGAATTTGATTTTATTGTTAGAACATATGCACAGGATATTCAGATTTATATCAGCTTGTGCATTTGCTGGTGTCTGAGAACAAAGCAAATGAATGGATAAAAGAGGCAGATTGGAGAAACCCCCTGGAGGATTTCCATAGGCATGAGCCTCATGACCTTAAATAGTGTAGGGATATCACTCAAAACTTACACAAAGCCATTCCAGTAGTTTTTCCCAGGAAGATAGATTGGGCTAAAGTCCATCAATGTAAGCATAGACCCGAGGAATCTATCTTTGATTATTTTGAAAGGCTTGAGAAAACCTTCAAACAGCACTCTGGGATGGCTCCTGAATGTTTTGAGGATCATTAAAATGATTCAATTTTCAATTCAATTTCCTTAGAAGGATTAGATGAGGAATTAGCAATGTTAGTTAAGAGACATGAACTCATTGGACTTTAATGCACACTAGTGCTCTTGTCACTATTACAGATAAACTATCTAAAACCTTCCAGAAAAAAAAAGGCCTCTAAGGTTATGAGTATACAGCTACAACAGCTTCGTGGCCCAACAAAGGGTATCCTTGAGGGTATAATGCAAAGTGAAATAAGTCAGAGGGAGAAGGTCAAATACCATATGATTTCCTTCATTAAGTAGTAGATAATAACAACAATAAAAAACCATATAGGGACAGAGATTGAATTGGTGGTTACCAGAGGGGAAGGTGGGAGGGAGGAGGGTGAAAGGGATAATTCGGTACATGTGTGTGGTGATGGGTTGTAATTAGTATTTTGGTGGCGAACATGATGGAATCTATGCAGAAATAGAAGTACAATGATGTACACCTGAAATTTTTACAATGTCATAAACCAATGTTACCGCAATAAACAAAAAATTAAAAAAAAAATCTAACCAGAAATGAAATCACCATTTCTGTTACTATTGCAAAAAGCCTGGTCGTTTCAAACAAGACTGCCATAAACTCAAATGGGATTTAGGGGGTGACAACGATAAACAAGAATAGGGCTGCTCCGAAGATTATGAGAGGGCATTTCCCCTCCTCCTCACAAATGCCGTAGGGGAAATTGAGATAACTATTGGAGGGGAAACTTTAAAGGTCCTTGTAGATACCATGGCTACCTTCTCTGTCCTCAACCCTACCCTTATTCATTGCCCTCTCCCTTGGAGTAAACAGACAGTTCAAATGGTAAGGGTTTCGAATTTTCCAATGCAGGTTTTTAAATCAGAACCAGTAATTTTTCAATTAAGAACCATCACAGGAAAAAATGTGTTTCTCCTGGTTAAATGTGCTCCAATTCATTTGATTGGACGAGATCTTCTAGAAGCATACAACGTCCTTTCACAAAAGGGTGAAATGTTTCTAGATTCAGAAAATCAGGATGCTGGCCAGACTGGAATTGCTGAAAGGTTGATGATTGTGAAATCAATGACTCAAATAGAAGAGAAAACTGATGACATGTTATTACAAGTGCCTAGAGAATTATGGTCATCATCCTCTTCAGATATTGGGAAAATTAAATCAGCCACTCCTATTAAGGTGACTTTGACAACTCTAAGCCTCTATCTAACATTCGGCAACATCCACTTAGACCAGAGGCATTAAATGGGATAAGCCCTATCATTCAGGAATTTCTTGAAAAGAGACTTATAATTCCTTGTACTAGTCCCTGTAATACACCTATCTTGCCTGTAAAAAAGCCGAATGGGAAATGCTGGAGATTTGTTCAAGATCCGAGACCTATAAAGAACATCGTGATTCCCCGACATCCTGTGGTTCCTAACCCACACACTTTGCTCTCGGCCATTCCAACTAACAGCTGCTATTTCTCAGTCACTGATTTGGGTAGTGCCTTCTTCAGCATTCCCGTGGAAAAGAATAGTCAATATCTTTTTGCCTTGACGTGGGAAGATCGCCAGAATACCTGGACAGCGATGCCACAGGGCTATACTGAGATGCCCACATATTTTTCCCAGATACTCAAGGCTGACTTAGTGAATATAGAATTCCCTAATGACTCCACTTTAATTCAATATGTGGATGATTTCTCTTGCGTTCAAACACTAAGTTGGATTCTCAGAAGGACACAATTTATCTGTTGCAACAGCTAGCATCTAAGGGGCATAAATTGTCCAAGGACAAATTACATTTTTACCTGCCTGTTGTAAAATATCTAGGATACTTGATATCTAAGGATGGACTGTTGATTGATTCTGAAATGATTAAAGGAATCCTGGTTTTTTCTCTCCCTAAGACAAAGAAACAGTTAAGAGGATTCCTAGGACTAACTGGATATTGCAGGAACTGGATGCCTAACTTTTCACTTATTGCCCAGTCCTTATATACATTACTAAAGTCTGACCAGCCTGATTTCATTGAATGGACACCAGAAGGAGAGAAGGCAGCAACTACCTTAAAGTCTCTTTTGGCCCAAGCACCAGCCTTAGGACATCCTAATTACAGCTTGCCATTTTTCCTCTTCATACATGAAGATAAAGGAAATCCCTTAGGTATCTTAACTCAAAAGCATGAAGGTCGACATCGACCTACAGGTTATTATAGTCAACAGTTAGACTCAGTGGCAAAAGGGCTTCCACCTTGTATGAGAGCCATTTCAGTAGCAGCGCTCTTATACAAGACCAGTGAAGAAATGCTGATGGGGTCTCCTTTGACTATCTATGTTCCTCACTCAGTCAAATCTCTCCTAAATTCTCATCACACTCAGCATTACTCTGTCAGCCGACTAGCCTCCTATGAAGTTCTGTTGCTCTGTGCTCCTAATATTACCTTAGCCCTATGTAATAATCTTACCCCTGCAACTTTACTTCTAGCATCACAAGAAGAAGATGGCCACGACTACCTTTATTAACCAATTACCTACTTACACCTAGGAATGATTTGCAAGAAACTCCCATTGATAATGCTGATCTAATTTGGTTTACAGGTGGATCTTACTCAAAGGATGAACAAGGATGTTATCGAGCTGGATATGCAGTAACGTCCTCAGTAGATGTAATCGAGAGTTTTTACTTAGCAGAGATAAAGTCAGCACAGCAAGCCGAGTTAATTGCTTTAACTTGAGCTTGTCAATTGGCCAGAGATCAGGTAGCAAATATCGACGCTGATGGTCGTTATCCTTTCCGAGCAACACATGACTTTGGAATGCTGTGGAAACAACGAGGGTTATTAACATCTTCGGATCAGCTTATAAAGCAGGGGAAACAGGTTGCAGAATTATTATATTCTATACAGCTACCGAAATAACTAGCGATTATTAAAATGCCAGGGCATCCAAAATTTGATATTTTGGAAGCTAAAGGAAACCAGCTTGCTGATGCAGCTGCTAAACAAGCAGCCTTGAAGGCTCGCCCTACCCAGCCTCGAGAATGCCTGCTGCTTCCTATTAACTCTGCTAACCCAGTAAAAGACTTCCTTCTACAGGTCCAAGTAGTGGCCATGGAAGAAGAAAAACACATATGGCAGTCAAAAGGGGGAATTTTTGACACCCTCTCACAGATGTGGTTTGGGCCCAATAGGAAACCCATGATACTTATTGGAGCACAATTGCCCCTGCTCCAGCATATACACCAACTAACCCACTGGGCAACTGAACAGGTGATTTTATGGGGAAAACAATACTATTGGAAACTTTTTCCCACAGTGACCCATAAAACTTATACTCGTTGTGTTATATGCCCAAAGTATAATCCAGGGAAAACACTTCATGGGTCATAAGGCCACTTTCCCCTTCCTAAGGGACCCTTTGAGGGCAATTGAACTTTGTCTAAATGCCACCATCTCAAGGATATAAATATATCTTGGTAATAATCTGTGTGTTCTCACATTGGGTTGAGGCCCTTCCTTGCAGAAGAGCAACGGCTCTAACAGTAGGTAAATTACTATTAGAGAGAATAATTCCTGCTTGGGGAATTCCTACCGAGTTACATAGTGACCAGGAAACTCATTTCACTGGACAAATAATTAAATCTATTTGTAATATTTGGCCAATAATGCAGAATTTCCACTTCGCTTACCATCCCCAATCCTCAGGATCGGTGGAAAGAACTAATAGCTCGATCAAAATTCAGTTGGCAAAGCTTTCAGAAGCATTTAATCTCTCATGGCCAAAAGCTCTTCCACTAGTGCTCCTCAGTCTTAGATCTACATCCTTTGGTAATCATCGACTGTCTCCTTTTGAAATAATAACTGGACGACCTATGCAATTTGATGAAGAAATGTAGGAACCAACTTTACTTATTGTTAATGTCTCATTGAGGCTCTTAAGAGAAATGAGAAATTGGTAGCTAATTCTTTTCGCAGTAAGGTCCCAGGAGACGAAGACCTTAAGGATCATGGATTACAACCTGGAGATTTTGTTTATTGGAAAAGACACCTGATAAAGGACTCTTTGCAGCCCCGTTGAAAAGGACCATATCAGGTGCTTTTAACCAATCCATGTGCTGCAAAATTAAAAGGCGTAAACTCATGAATTCACACTTCTCATTTAAAAAAGGCTTCTCCACCTGAATGGACTTCAACTCCAGTCTCTGACACCCAACTTCGACAGACCAAGACGAATATCTCCAAATCAGGATAAGAAGAAGACGACATCTGTTGTAGACAGCTGTCCTGAGACTCTGAACCAGGCCTGTATTTCTAACATTATATCTCTTCATTTAAACCCTTGTAGTGTTTAAGATTTATGTAATTGCTAAAATAATGAATTTCTAGATTGCCTTACCATTTTCCTACACCAATGCTTTACCCTTCAACTTTATAAGATAGATTAGAACCTAATTACAAAACCATTTGTTGATGACAAAAAAATAAAGGCCATTTAAGGTTTCCCTAATACAATGTTTGTTTTTCCAATCTACATCTGAATGGGCCTCTGATGGCAATGCTTTTCTGCAATGGGCACATTCCTTTGTTACACATAAAAATCAGTCTACTTGTTGGCTATGTGGCCAACTTCCACTTTCTAAGACCCTTGGTGGGTCTTTCCCTTTCGAGGCACAGATTGGAAATCTCTAAAGCAATTTATTGTGATACAGAGATCTAGTTCTAATGTTCACATTTCTTCTGATATTACTAATTATGATCCTGAAACATGGTTAATAGCCCATACTATTAGTAATACAGGACACTGTTATTCTTTTCTATTACTCAAACCATCCAATTATCCCAACAAATTGCAGATAAACAAAAGAAAACAGACATTACAGTAAAAACCATGGAAGGTTTCATACAAATTTGGGATAGATATGTTTGGCTTACTCCTAGTCATGGATCTTTAAACATACCAGCACCTTTATGTTGGGAACAGAGAAATCATTCCAAACAAAATCTACCAATTTACACTCTAAAGATGGGCTGGATACCCACCGAGTCATGTCAGAATACTATTATACGTAAAAAAGTGATTGGTTTGGAACAGACTGGTCTCGAAGACCAGGTGTCTATTGGATGGCTCCTAATGGAACTCACTGGTTATGTCGAACAAACCTCTGGCCTTGGCTGTCACCAGAATGGCTCGGGCGCTGCACTCTGGGCTTCTCTTGCATACAGGGAAAGATTCGTCCAGAGCTAACATCTGTGGCCAATCTGCCTCTCCTTAAGGCCAGATGGGCTCATTCAGTGTTATACTTGTATGACCACCTAGTAGCTATATTTGCTCCTTCCTTGGGGTTGGAGGATGTCATATCACATATAGAGTCTCTGACAAAATTTACTCAACAACCCCTTAACGATAGTCAGGAAAGAATATCTTTTTTAAATACTGAAATATCTTTAATGAGAAAAGCTGTCCTTCAAAATAGAATGGCCTGAGATATTCTTACAGCAACCCAAGGTGGTACATGTGCGATCAAACTGAATGCTGTGTGTTTATACCTGACAAGTCTTCCAACGTGTCACCTCTACTAAAGCACATGGAAAAACAGGTGAATGCCTTAAGTGATCCTACACCCAGCCTTGATTTGTTTGGTTGGCTCCCTTCTGGTATTGGTTCCCTTTTTCGATCTGGATTGCAATTCCTATTTCTATTACTTTTTGGAATTCTTGTACTAATCATTATGTTCAAACTGTTGTTTTCTTTACCTAGTGTTGTAAGACTGGCATGCAAACTAGAGTAATGGTGGCTCGATGACTTCAGATGGCTGATCAATCTTATAACCCTGGACAAATTTCCTTTTCTGATAAGGACTATGCCTAAAAACTCATTTTAAACTAATCTTTAAAAAAATATTTAATTATTATCATTGTTACTGTACTTGTTTTACAATTGTGCACAATGTAGCATAAGGGGCTATATATATTAAAAAAAAAGCACATATAAAATGTTTGTGCAACAACCTAAAATTAATCCAAAGTCCATGAAATGCTTCCTCCGTTTATATATATATACCTCTTTGCTTGTCCACAATATCCGACTAATTCCACCCAAAGTGAACAACTGGGCAAATAGATGAGATAAAAGCCTGGCACCAAGGGACGTGATAGAATCAGGGCATGCAGCAACCACCATGACTCTGGGGGAAAATATTTTGATCATCAATGCTTTCTATCAAAAGATTATACATCAAAAGGGGGAAAATGATAAATAAATGGTAAACAATAGGATATATTGGAGCACATGAGGAAACCATTTGGTGTAAAACTAGTTGGGCTTGACCTAGATTTTTTTTTCCAAAAGGGGCCTGTAGCCTCTGTTCATCCGTTATATATCTATTTTAAGCAATTAACATGTCCCAAAGACAAGAACAATACCCTTAAGATGTAAATGCAACTTCCCCCACATTGGCATTTCCTTAAGGATAAGCATTTCTCCCTAGGCTAGGATTTGGTTGCTGTGCCCATCCTGTGACCACTCAACTCAAGACAACAGCCATGCCCATGGAAACAGCAGAGCTGATACCCACCGTATCCAACAATTGACGTGCTGACAGGTCAATGTCGTGGCTATTGTAAAAAGGACATTGCAATCACATGTGGTACACGCTCTTTGATGGTATATAACCACTCTGTACACCCCACTTCTTTTTTTTTTAATAATTTTATTTATTTATTTATTTTTCCCCCAAAGCCACAGTAGATAGTTGCATGTCATAGCTGCACATCCTTCCAGTTGCTGCATGTGGGACGCGGCCACAGCATGGCCAGAGAAGCGGTGCGTTGGTGCGCGCCCAGGATCCAAACCTGAGCCACCAGCAGTGGAGCATGTGCACTTAACCACTAAGTCATGGGGCTGACACTGTACACCTCACTTCTTTGGAGTGTTCCATTTCCTCATGAAAGGACTCTCTCGGGCTATATGGTCCTCAAAGGTTGATTCATAATAAACTCACCCCAATTTTGATTTATAGATTGGTTACCGATTATTTGCATCAACATTCTATTTGTCCCTCCAGTATCTAAACACAGTACTTGACACCTTTGGTGCACTCAGAAAATGTTTGATGAGTGAATAAGTATGTGGGAGACCACACTGACTGGAGCAGAAGGGGTTTTTCGGGGAGTAGTAGAAATTTCGCTGACATTCCTACCATTAGTAGTTGAAGCTCTGGGCTTTGGACCAGTTTGTCTGGGCACCAATCACAGTGATTCCACTTTTAACTGGGGAATCTGTGCAAATTATTTACTCTCTGACCCTTATTTTCCACATCTATAAAATGGGGCTACTGAGAACTCCTGTCTCATAGGGTTTTAGTGAAATTTAAATGCATTAACTAATGTAAAGTGCTTAAAAGAGCTCCTGGCACATAGTAGGCACTAAAATGTTAGCTGTTATGTTATCATTATTGCTCTTATTTCTGAGCAATACTCTGGTTTTGAAAAGATGCTTTCATAATATAGTTGATCCTCATTATTTGTGGAGTCCGTGGTTGCACACTTGCCCACTAGCTAAAATGTACTGGCAGCCCCCAAATGAACACTCTCAGGGCTTTCATGTCCATTTGAAGATATGCACAATGTGGTGAGAAATTTGATTCTCTTGAAGTGCATGTTCCCAACTGAGGGGGAACCAGGTTACGCTCCGCCCTCTTGTTTCAGCCTATACTGTAAACAAGTGTCCATCTTGCAGTCTACTTAGTGCCCCATTTCTCATCTTTTTGTGCCTTGTGTTGGTGACTTTGCTGTTTAATATGTCCCCCATGTGTAGTGCTGCAATGCTGCCTGGTATTCCTCAGGGCAAGAGGCTGTGAGGTGTCTTTACAAAGAAAGTATGCATGTTCGACAAGCTTCCTTCAGACACGAGTTACAGTGCTGTTGGTGTGAATTCAATGTTAATATATCAACAATATATATTAAATAAGGTGACTTTAAAGAGAAACACAGAGAACAAAGTTATGTATTGATCAGTTGAAGAAAATGTGACTAAGGCTTGCAGGAACCTAACACTGCATTTCCCGTAGGAGCAGTGGGTCATATTCACTGATTGAGTGTTCACAGTGACTTTATAGAATGTCATACTGTGCATAATTAGAACTGCCTGTATCTTATGTAATCCTCACATACTCCTTTATAGTAGGTAGGGTAGGGAACAGGGTGTCCATATTTTGCTATTAAAGTAAGGCTATTACAGACCTTATGAACCAAGTAGAGAATTTAAAATGTCTTGTGTTCAGCATAAGAGCCATGATTTTTTTTTTTTTTTGGTGAGGAAGATCAGAGCTGAACTAACATCTATGGCCAATCCCCCTCTTTTTGCTGAGGAAGACTGGCCCTGGGCTAACATCTGTGCCTATCTTCCTCCATTTTATATGGGACACCACCACAGCATGGCCTGACAAGTGGTGCATCGGTGCGCGCCTGGGATCCGAACCTGGGCTACCAGCAGCAGAGCATGGGCACTTAACTGGTACGCCACGGGGCTGGCCCCTAGCCATGAGTTTTTGAGCAAGGAAGATCTATGATGAACTCATGTTTAAGGAACAATTACCTGACAAGAGAATGCGGTATTGAGAGGAAGAGGGAGAACTGAGCCGGAAATGAGGACCAGCTGTGAAACTCTCCAAGAATTCTCATTGCTATGTGAGGAGATTCAAAGCTAAGGTGCTGATGTGATAAAGGAAAAGTAGCAGCCAAAGGATGAAATAATGGGTTTTGTAATCATATATAGGGTATAAATCAGGCTGTGGTTCTCAAAGTGGGCTCCCTGAACCAGCAGCAGCAGCAGCACCTGGGAACTGGGTTAGAAATACAAATTCTCTGGTGCTGCTGCAGACCTGCTGAACTGGAAACTCTGTGGTGGGGCCTGGCCATCTGGGTTTCAACAAGGCCCCCAGGTGCTTCTCGTGCTTCTGGTGCTCATCACGTTTAAGAGCCAATGAATTAGAAAAATGATTCCAACACGTCACCATGTCCAGGTAAGCTACAAGACAGGGAGGTGGTATTTGTTTGGAGGATAAGATGCATTTTAAATTTTAGGAAAAAATAGTCAGCATCTGTTTCATTGTAAGGTTTCCAGAGATGCCATCTTAGCTCTCTACCTGTGAAGCTCTTTTTTCTACAAAATGTTCTCCTTTAGAGAGCCCTTGGTAAGTGATTTACCACTTACCACATGTTCTGATAATCCCTTCTTCCTTGAAATCCCCTTTCAGACTTGAATATGTACTTTATTTTTGTGCACAATCTCCTCTATTTAAAATCTGGATTTCTCTTCCTATGGGATCATGTATGGCACATGCAAACTTACTGTCAATTTGGAATGCCATTGGTTTGTTCCAAAACCTTAGAAAGTTTTAGAATTTAGAACCTGATGAATAGAGAATGTATAAGCTTTTGTGTAGGACTCATATTTTTCATATGTCTAGAGATATTCCCGACTTGCCAGTAATGTGGCCTTAGATTTAGCAGAACTTGAAAATCTGAATATAGTAGAAAATGACTTATATAACTCATACTAACATTTACAAAATAAATGATCAGAATGTTAACTTACCAATAAGCACTTTCCATATTCTAGGCTCTGAAGGTATCTTGCTTACATAATAAACATGATAAAGTTTCAAAGATGAGCCAATTAACTTTTGAGCAAAAGCTTGACTTGAGTGTATCTTGGCTTCCTTTTTGACAGTTGTAGCCTTAATGTTACATTAACCTTTTCCTTTTCTGGGAATCAGATGATCTTGTATTTGGTGAACATTTTAATTTTTAATGGCCACTTGTATTTTGTGATATGCACGTCTTCAAACAATCTATAAGAACTAACCATTACCACCCACATATAAGATTATACAGGAATGGAGGAATTTTGTCTGACTTGTATTTAATTGTTCAGCCAAAGCAGATGGCAGACTCTACCACATACAATGATTTAAGGGTTTGAAGCAGTATTTTTAAATACAAATAGTCTCAAAATTAATAATAGAGACAATATATTATTTACTGTGTTAACTAACCAAAACAGTTAAATTTGCTCTTTCCTCCATTTTTTAAGGATGCACCCATTATATAGATTCTGTACAAAATTGCAAAGATCATTTTTTCCATTTTCAAAATTTATTTATTTTAATTTTTAATAGTGATAACCTTAGTGTTGGGTAAATTGCTGCACAATTACTGGAAATGCTGAAAGTCTTTTGGAAAAGTGTAGAAGTCTAAAGATAATGAAAAGTACATTTCTCCAATGTCAAGTCCTTTGATCTTCTGTCTAGTTGTACTCTGAAGAGATGGAAGATTAAGTACCAGCACAGGACACAAGGGAACAGGCTGCCAACTTGAGGGCTTCCCACGGACCACAGAGTGCCTGGCAGACTCTTGGAGATTAAATCTGGGCTTTGTCCATGGGTGGGCCCTGAGAGGAGGATTTTGCTTAAATGACCAGAGAATAGACAACATTTTTTCTTGATAATAATTAATATTTATCATGTAAATTTCTTTATAAATCTCTGAATAAAATAAAAAAACGTAGCCAGTATAGCAATCAACTCTTACTGACAAGCCCCACAGCCTTCTCTAGAGAGCTCAACAGAAAATGTCTCCACTGACTGTGAATTGCTCTTCTCTGAAAGCCAGCCAGCCCTTCACTGATAGCCCTGGATAAAGAAGGTCAGATACAATTCTTTGAAGATGTTTAGCTGAATTCAGAACCAAAAATCCTACCTCCAGTTGGCTCCTTTGTGAGAATGGATGGCCGGCCTTATTTCACAGGCTGGGCAGTTGAGGTTTCAGATGAGCTTAATTGCTCTCTTCCCCAAGTATGGAAAAGGAGGCTTAGAGATGAGATTTTGCAGGTAAAGATAGGGTCATAGAGGGGAATAAATATTTCAGCAAATTGGTTTTTTGTTCTCTATAGTAGAAATAATTTAAGAAGCAGAGAGTCTCTTTCTCCAATATCTCTTCCCTTTTCTCTATTTGTAATATCGCTGTAAAAATTCTCTCTATAAAAATTTCAGTATTTTTTCTTTGCAGTCTGTTTATTATCATCTTTATGAATTCTTTGACTTCACCACCTTCTTGGCACCACAACGCTAGCCACTGAGATATTATTATAGATTTAGTTTTGCAATTTCATCCTCTTATCTCTATTTCCTCTCCCATTTCTTAGTTTTAGTTCATTTTTTTTTTAATTTTTTGTTTATTGTCGTAACATTGGTTTATAACATTCTATAAATTTCAGGTGTACATCATTATACTTTTATTTCTGCATAGATTGCATCATGTTCACCACCCAAATACTAATTACAACCCATCACCACACACATGTGCCGAATTATCCCTTTCGCCCTCCTCTCCCCCCTTCCCACTGTTAGTTTTAGTTCTTATTGTATCTTATGCTTCAAAACATTTGAAGCTTACAGAGTATATCTGTTCCTTATTTTCTCAACTTTTTATTATCTAAGTGTCCTCAACTATCACTTTTTTTAAAAAAGAAGTGAAATACATAACAGAACAACACACTGTAATAAATTGACCACTTATAAAATTAAGTTCAACCTGAAATCCCTCCCCACTTAACAGAGACAATCTTTTATAATTCACCATGATTTAGTTCAGGCAGGATCAGTTTATCAAAGATTTTTGGATGCTTTAAACCACATGAGATAAGTACAGTGTAAAGTAAAATGGTTAATCTTGCAGAATTTGTAGAATTTCTTGATGGTTAAGGAAGTTGATGGTGGAGAGCCTCAATTATATGAAAAGTAGTTGATTAATTAGCACCTGACAGAGTTTGTTAATTTGGTAAACACATATATGTTGAAAAGATAAGTTTGCATATCAGAGTATTGTCAGATGCCACGGAAAATTCATAATGTTCTCAAATACTACAAAAAATGACCATTTTTTCATAAAAGATGTCATACATAATGGCATCATATACCTCTGTCAGAAAATTTGCAATGAAGAAAATTAACACTTGAGTCATTTTAATTCTAACAATTTGTTTATGCTTACTATTAGGTTAAAAAATTTTCTAGAAATAAAGTGATGAGTGATATACTTGCTTAATTTTTAATTTTTTTAGGAAAAAACATTTTCACATTTTAAAAATATATTTATTTTTATTTATTTTATGCTGAATTTATTCCTGGGCCCAAAGACTTTTTTTTAATTAACAAACACCAATTCTTTTCAAACGCTTTCCAAAAGTTGAAGAGGAGAGAATACTTCTAAAGTCATCCTATGGGGTTAGCACTACCCTGATATCAAAGCCAAATCGATTAAAAGAAAAGAAAACTAGAGGTCAATATCTTTGATGAAGAGTGATACAAAAATCCTCAATAAAATAATAACAAACCCAATTAAGCAGCATATTAAAAGGATTATGCATCATTTTTCTAAAATAATTTTATTTATTTACTTAATTTTTCCACCCAAAGCCCCAGTAGATAGTCGTATGTCATAGCTGCACATTCTTCTAGTTGCTGTATGTGAGACGTGGCCTCAGCATGGCCGGAGAAGCGGTGCGTCGGTGTGTGCCTGGTATCCAAACCCAGGCCGCCAACACTGGAGCACGTGCACTTAACCGCTAAGAAATGGTGCCGGCCCATTTTAAGTGGGATTTATTCCTGGAATTCAACATGTTTCAATATATGAAAATGAATCAATGTAATAAACCACATTAACAGGATAAAGGAAAAAAACACATGATCATCTCAATGGATGCAGAAAAAGTGATTGACAAAAGTAAACATGCTTTGATGTTAAAAACACCAAAAAACCCTCATAGTAAAAGGAAACTACTTCAACATAATAAAAGTCATATATAGAAATCCACAGAGAACAATGTATTCAAGTGTGAAAGAGTGAAAGTATTTCCTCTAAGATCAGGAACAATGCAAGAAGATCCACTTTCACCACCTCTATTCAACATGGTATTAGAAGATCTAGCCAAAGCAATTAGGCAAGAAAAAGAAAGACATAGCATCCAAACTGGAAAGGAAGATATAACATTGTATTTTTTCACAAATAATATCTTATATGTTGAAACCCTTAAAAATTCCACAAATAAATTCTTAGAACTAATAAATTCTGCAGAGTAGTGGGACACAAAATAAATATGCAAAAATTAGTTGTTCTTCTATACATTAACAATAAGTAATCTGAAAAAGAAATTTAAAAACTTTACATTTTTATTTACAGTAGCATCAAAAAGAGTAAAATACTTAAGAACCAACTTACACAAGGAGCTAAAAATTCCAATGATGTTTTTTGCAAAAATAGAAAAATATATCCTAAAATTCATATGAACTCTCAAGGGACTCTGAATAGCCAAAACAATCTAGAAAAAGAAGAACAAAGTTAGAGAACTCACACTTTCTGATTTCAAAACATACTACAAAGTAAACAAAACTGTGTGGTACTGGCATAAATACACACAATATACTAATGAAATAGCATGAAAGCCCTCAAATAAACCTTTGCATATATGGTCAAATGAATTCTGACAAGGGTGCAAAGACCATTCATTGAAGAATGGATAAGTTTTTCTAAATATGGTGCTGGGAAAACTGGATACCCACATGCATAAAAATGAGGTTGGACTCTTACCCTACACCACATACAAAAATTAACTCAAAATGAATCAAAGATCTAAATGTTAGAGTTGAAGCTATAAAATCTTTAGAAGAAAACACAGGGTAAAAGCTGCATGTCATTGGGTCCAAAAGACATTGCCAACAATGATTTCTTTCATCTGACACCAAAGCCATAAGCAACAAGAACAACAAAATAACAAATCGGACTTCATCAAAATGCAAAAGTTTTCTGTATCACAAGATACTATCAACAGAGTAAAAAGGTCACCCACAGAACAGTTGAAAATATTTGCAAATCACATATCTGATAAGGGATTAATAGCTAGAATATATAAAGAACTCCTACAACCCAACAATTAAAAAACCACAATTTAAAAATGCAAAAAGGACTTGAATAGACATTTCTCCAAAGAAGATATAAAATGGCCAGTACACACATGAAAAGATGCTCAACATCACTAAGTATCAGGAAAATGCAAAATAAAAGCACAATGAGATACCTCTTCACACCCATTAGGATAGTTACTATCACAAAATCAGAAAATAACAAGGATTGGCAAGGATGTTGAGAAACTGGAACCGTTGTGCTCTGATGGTGAGAACATAAAACCGTGGAAAACAGTATGACAGTTCCTTCAAAAATTAAAAATAGAATTACCATATGACCTAGCAATTCCACTTATGGGTTCTGAAATAATAGAAAATATATTTATTGGTCTCTGCCTCCAATTCCTGACACAGAGCTCCTAAAACACTTGTAATTTCCTAAGTGATAAGAACACTAGGAGAATCATTTGTTCTATTGAGGCAACTCTGTGTGGGCTCCTGGATGGCTCCTGGATGGGGGCTGGTAACCAGAAAGCCCAAGCCCTGATTAAAAGGTTGAATTTTTTAGCCCTACCCCTTATCCATCACAGAGGGGAGAGGGGTTAGAAACTGAGTTAATAATTGATCATGCCTAAGTGAGGGAGCCTTCATAAAAATCCCAATAGAAGGAAGTTCATAGAGCTTCCAGGTTGGCCATGACAGGGAGTGCTTGGAGAGTGGTGAACCTGGAGATGGCATGAAAGTTCTGTGCCCCTTCTCACATATCTTTCCCTATGCACCACTTCCATCAGGCTGTTCTTGAGTTATATCCTTTTATAATAAACTAGTGATCTAGTAAATGTTTCTCTGAGTTTTGTGGGCCACTCTAGCAGATTAATCAAGCCCAAGGAGGAGGTTGTGGGAACCTCTGGTTTATAGGCAGTCAGTCAGAAGTACAGGTAACAACCTGGGCTTGTAAAAGGCACCTGAAGTTGAGGTGAGGTTGGGGTGAGTGTGCAGTCTTATAGGACTGAGCCCTCAACTTGTGGATTCAGATGTATCTCTGGGTTGACAGCATCAAATTTAGTTGAATTATCTGATGACCAGCTGGCATTCCAAGAGTTGCTTGTTGGAGGTGTGAAGAACTCTCCCACATGTGAAAAAATGAATCTCAGAACACCATTTATGAGTATACACCTAAAAGAATTGAAGAGAGAGGTAGAAATACATATGTACACTCGTGTTGTTAACAGCATTATTCAAAATAACCAAAAGCTAGAAGCAAGCCAGGTATCCATCAATAGATGAATTGACAAAAAAAAAAAAATGTGGTGTATACAGACAGTGGAATATGATTCACCCTTAAAAAGGAAGGAATTCTGACACATGCTATGACATGGATGAACCTTGAGGACTTTATGTTAAGTGAAATAAAGCCAGCCACAAAAGGAAAAATATTGTGATTCCACTCATATAAGGTACTTAGAGTAATCAAATTTATAGGAACAGAAAGGAGACTGGTGCAAGAGGGAGGGACAACAGGGAGTTGTTGCATAATGGGCACAGAGTTTCAGTCCAAGGTGAAAATAGTTCTGTGGATGGTTAGAGGTTATGGTTACACAATAATGTGAATGTATTGAATGTCACTGAACTGCACACTTAAAAATGGTTAAAATGGTCAATTTTATGTTATGAATATATTATGACCATTGAAACTATTATTTTCAACAAATGAACAAACAATAGCTACATGCAACAACATCGATGACTATCGCAACGATAATGCTGCATAAAAGAAATTATATTGAAAAAGCTATATATTTTATAATTCCATTTGTATAAAATCCAAAAAAGAAACAAAACTGAGATCTCGCTTCCAGTAATGGTTGAGTAGCTTGTTGAACTAACACTCTCACAGATAACAATGATAAAATCTGCATAAAATATTATATATATTTATATAGAATCATGTATCTATATGTAATACAGGTACAATAAATGTGTATAGGTGTGTATGTATAAATCTCTTCCAAAAGCAAGCAGAACTGAGAGGGAGTCTTCCCTTGAAGGATGAGAATTGCACCAGGAGATATTTGCAAGCCTGAGTCTTTTTCCTCAAAGCATTCCAAAATCTGTACTTGGCCCAGACAGGGGAAAAACTACAGTCTTACTTGTAATGTTAGAGGATGTATTTTCGGGCTGGAAGAGTAGCTGGAAAGTTAGGGGAGAAATTTTGGAAGGGAGGGAACCATAAAGAGGAAACATCTCAAAATATGTGTGTGACTCTCCCTCACACAGACATCAAATTTGCAGATCTTTGAACAACACACATGCAGGGTAGGCCCCAAGGGGCCTAGTGTAAAAACAGCAGTTGGAAGATGAAAGAATTGAATGAGAATTTCAGCTATGCCCACTGTAAAGGAAAGAAGATTGGAATTTCAGTCCAGCCAAGTTAACTCCCTGCTAAAAAAATAACAACACTCTTCAAAGGAATACAATAGAATCCAGAGTCTCTATAACTATGACTCATGGTTTCCAGTACACAATTTAAAAAATCATGAGATTTGAAGAAATAGGAAAATGTAATCCATATATGACCCAAAGCAGGCACTAGAAACTATCCCAAACGTGTTGCAATTAGCAGACAAGGATAAGAAATCAACGATTATAAAGATGATCATGGTGGTAAATAAAAATATTCTCATAATGAATGAACAGATGTTGAAACTCAGCAGAGAAATGGAAATTACAAAAAAGAACGAAATAGGAAGATGAAATAAAAAAATACTTTTGAGTTTACCAGTAAATTAGAAATAGTAGAAGAAACATGAAGATAGATCAATAGAAATTATCCAACCTGAAGAAAAGAATGTAAAAATTTTGAAGAAAAATGAAGAGAGCCTTACCTGTGAGATGATTGAGTCCCCAGCAGAGAGGGGAGAGACAGAAAAATTAAATGAGGCAGAAAGGCAAATCAACAAGTAATAGCATAAAACTTTCAAAATTTGGTGGAAAATCTAAAATTTTAGATCGAAGAAAGTCAGCAACCTCACAAAATAAAATACAAAATAAAACCATACATAGGCACATGATAGTCAAGCTGCTAAAATCCAAAGGTAAAAAGAAGAACTTGAAAGCAGTCAAGGAAATACTGGGGAAGACATTACATACAGGGAGAAATAATGTGAATGATGAATGATATATTATCAAAAACAAAAGAGACAAAGCAACAACAAAATGACATCTTTCAAGTGCAGAAAGAAAACCCAAAAGTCAACACAGGATTCTATATTTAGCAGAACTCACTTTCAAAAAGGAAGCAGAAGCCACAATAAGATACCGGGCACCTATTAGTTGGCTAAAATAAAAAATAAAATTGCAAATGCCAATAAAATTGCAAATACCCAGTGCTGGTGAGGACTAGAAACAACTAGAACTGGGAATGTAACATGATAGTTGCATTCGGAAAACAGTTTAGCAGGTTCTTATAAAGTTAAACCTACACTTATTATGTGACTCAGATATCCCACTCCTAGGGATTTACTGAAGCAAATTGAAAACTAATGTTTAAACAAAAATCTTTGTGTGAATATTGATAGCCATTTTATTCATAATTGTCAAAAGCTGGAAATAAACTAAATGTCCTTTATCAGGTGAATGGAGAAAGAAACTGTGGTGCACTGGGACATTAGAATACTACTTGGCAGTAAAAAGGATAAACTTTTGATTCACACAACAAGATGGATGAATCTTGAATGCATTTCTCTAAGTGAAGGAGGCCAGATTCAAAAGGCTATGTACTATGATTCCATTTACATGACTTTCTAGAAAAGTCAGAATTAAAGGGATGGAAAATGATCAGTGGTTGCCAAGAGATGGAGTGGGGGAAGGGGTTGACTACAAAGAGACAGTATGAAAGAATTTTGGGGGTGAAAAAAACAGCTCGGTATGGTACTGTGGAGGTGGATACACGACCATAAATTTGTCAAAACACGTAAAACTGTACATCACAAAGGGTGAATTTTACTCTGCAAATTTTACAAATCAATCAGGATGCTGAGGAACTCAGATGGAATGCAGTGACAAATGAATCTCACTGTATTCCAAGTATGTGACATAACGAGACTGAAGGGCTGAGGATGGAAGGTCCTAACCTAAGTAACATTGGAAGACAGTGTTTTGATGGGATACTGTAGAATTAAAGTACTGGACACAAACACTGTACTCTAGGTGGTAAATTTGTTTTCATAAGGGTATGGATTAGTAATTCTGAAACTAGTTGACACATTAGTAAATATTGCAAATATCTGGAGTTAAGTTTCTCACTGTTGGTGAAAGAAGTGACGAATAAACAAAAGGAAAAGGCTAGAATAAATTCTGTGGTGCTGGATTGGAGTTGGAAGTATCAGTATGAATCCATGTCTCTTTTAATATATCTATCCAAATAGAAAGATAGATTGCTAGATAGATTGAAAGATCTATAGATAGGTGTGTATACCTGATTTTATATTCATACATACATTTCCAAGCTCTGCTGAGAGTGTCTAGAAGCAATGACACTCTAGTATCAATGAGCATACCTAGCTCCCTGATCTTGGTTTCTAAATATAATTCTCCAATAAAAAGAACCAGGTTTTCTTGGAGAAATGGCTGATTCTAAGGCTGGAGATGGAAAATACAAGGTGAGCCTGGAGCATCTTGTAGTGCCAGAAATTAAGAAAGTGCTTTAAAAAAACACAGAATATGATGAGATGTGTCAAAAGGAATCAATCTGAAAGACATCCCAGTGGCTCAAGATAGAAAACTGTAAGCAACAAAATAAATAACAGTAGCATCGGATTATTACCCAGAGAATAAAATAAATATCCATGAGTCTATACTGATATAAAAAAGATTAAATAAGAAAGGAAGAAAGAAAGAAAAAGAAAAAAAGGGGAAAAAAAGAAAGAGAGAAAGAAAGGAAGAAGGAAGGGGGGGAATCTTCCTCACACAATTCCAAATAATAAATGTGGCTGGATAGCATGAAATAGAAAATTGCCACTAGAATGCTACAGTAATAATTACTGTGGGCAAGTCTGACTGATGAATGCAAAAACTGTGGGTGAAACTTAAAGAAGAAACAGTACCTTTGCAGAGCCTCAAAGCATCTCCCTCCAAATACTTAACTTTTTTCTCTTAAATTCTTTAAAAGACTTATGACTATTTAAAGCAAAAATTATAACACTGTATTGTGGGATTTATAACATGGGTAGATGTAAATTGTATGACAACAATAGCACAAAGGACAGACAGAGGTAAATGCAACTGTTCTGTAGCAAGACTTCCATATTTTACATTGAATAAACTGGTGCACTATTAAGTCCAGGTAGACTGTGATATGTTAAAGATGCATATTGTAATCTGGACCAACCACTAAAAACTGCAAAGGTGTGCCACTTAAATGCTAATAAAGGAATTAAACAGCATACAAAAAGCGTTTATACAAGAATTTTCGCAGGAGATGACCTGCACGTCCCCAGGAGGAAGATGAGCCCACTGTGGGGCATCCGCAGAGCAGAATGCCCTCAGCTGTGCCGAGGAGCAAACGCTGACACACACATGCTGTGTGAGCCTCACCAACCTCGTGCCGAGGGAGGCAAGGTGGACAGAAAACAATACACGTGTGATGATTTCAGCCAAGACGAACCTATGCTGAAAAAATCAGAACAGTGGTTGCTTCAAGGGTAGGAAAAAATTGTCTGGGAAGGAACAGGAAGGAGTTTTCTGGGGTTGATGGAAATATCCTATTCTTAAAGGGGTGAAGGTTATATGGGCATGTTTATTTGCCAAAACTATACTGTTCTTATTTCTGCCTTTCAGTGTGCATACATCTTACCCCACCCCCACACACAAAAGACTAAAAGAATAATAAAGTGAGGTGGGAATGATATGGAGTGTGGATGAAACAAAAATGACAGATGATTAGTAGTTGTTGAAGCTGGGTGATGGGCCTACTATGCTATTTTGATTATTTTGTATATTGTTTAAATTGTTCTGTAATAAAACACTTGTGTAAGAAGACAAACTTGATATACAGTGTTCACTGGTAAGATACTGGTTATCATTGGGGAGGAAGGAGGGAGAAAGGGATTGTTGGGGCCTGAGTGAAGCTGGTGCTAGTTCTTAGTCACACAAGTGTGTTCACTTTGTAATAATTCTTTGAGGTTTACATAGATGACTTCTGCATATATTTCTGTACATGTTATACATCAATAAACATTTTAAATCCTGCATATATGCACAAAGATACTAACTCATTGTCTCAGACTAACAGCAGTGTTTTGTTTTAAAGTGGAACACGTTTCCTCATGACACCATTAGATGGATTATCATACTCCCAAGTATCTAATAATGCCCTCACCCTTGTGCGGCACCGTGGATCTTTCCATTTTTGCCTCAATTTGGCAAGTGGCATGGCTTTGAGATTTTATGATGCAATCACTTTCCAGCAAGGCCCACCCACACGATGATACTCACCAAGGCCTCAACACCTAGCACAGTGCCGTGTTCACAGCATGAACTCAAGACTTGTGGGACTGGGTTGAATGAGGAAGAAAACGAGGAGCAATGATGTTCATAACTTATGTCTAGGTGCCATAACGTGACTGAGGAAATTGGTAGGGTTTTTCAATAGATTTGCTATGACTTCTAATTTTTCCTATTTAAAACAATGAGAAATAGGATCTCAGAGCTCTTTCTCAGAGAAAGTCTGACATTTCAGGCACAGGTTACTAACAATTATTAATGGCATATGACTTTCCCACCTCATCTTAGTGTTAAGTTTTTAATTCCTTACCTTGGAAATGACCTAACTTTGCTTCTTCCAAATCTTGTAGTAATACTGAAGCTCCAGAAAATCTGGCCACGGATATTCTTCTGTTGCGCGTCCTCCCTGCAAAGAAGTGGAGCTGTGCATCCACCAGTCTGAGAAGTGTGTGGTGCTGTAGTATTTGGAGTCAATCAGAGAAGCTAAATGGAAAAATGACTTCAGAGAGTTATCACCATAACCCCCCACAGCAAAAACTTATTTTGCTTCATTATTTTATGATTCTGAGGGTATACTTAAAAAGCCGTATTAAAACTGGTTCCCAGGAGCCAGCCCTATAGTAGACCAGAAATTGCATATTACATTCCTCGACGAACTTGCCTAACATTGTGGGAAGGACGAACGGGAAGTTTCAGTGCTGTTGCCTGTGTCAATGAGGTCAAGAGGTCCAGACTGGGATAAGGAAGTCCAGTGAACAAGCCTGTGTGCAGCCTCAGAGAAGGGGCGTGCGTGTGGGCCCCTGAATGGCTTAGGGGTCACTTACCAGTACACGTGGTTTTCCTGTCTGTATAATGCAGGAATGGGGCTGCCCACTGTGATGTTTTCTGCTTTTAATGACATGGCTCAGGGCAGTCCTTCTAAGACGCCTGGCCAAGGTATGGGGCCTTCAGGTTGGCAGGGTCCAAAGGGAGGGTCTCTGCAGCGACCCTGACCATGGGGTCCAGAGGGAGGATCATGGCAGCCTAGAAGGATGGAGGGGATGGTAGGGCAGATGGCCTTGAAAAGGCAAATTCCAGGATCCTAGGCACCTGGTATTTCCATTTGAGATATGAAAGCAGATGGTCGGGGCCCAGGGGCAGAGGGACAAGGCGGGAGTTGGGGCCCCTAGCTGTGCATGTTGGGAGCTTTTGTCTCTTAACCGCTCCCAGCCGGCAGCCTGCATGGCTGCAGGACTACAACTCAAAGGATGCTCTGGGCACGGGATGATGCCTAGCCCTGGGGGGAGGAGCAGGGCTGTGTGAGCTTGGCCGAGGGCCAAACCGCCGTTGACTTAGGACTCTGGTCCTACACCTGCTCTGTGTGGACTGAGTTCCAGAGGGATGTGATGGGCCGAGAGGGACCACGGTGTTACGAAGGTGTGGCGGCTGCAAGGGCAGCTGCGGGCGTGCAGCGTGCAACTACTTTTGTCCAAAATTGAAGCCACACTCGCGCCTCTTCCCCACCGCCTCCCTCCGTTGCTTGATTCCTCCTCCTACCTGCATGCCTGTGGGTCTTTCCACAGCCTCCTACCTAGTCCAGGGCCAGCTGCTTCTCTAAACTGCTTATGGGAACTGGTTTGACATCCCAGAAACTTTCCACTTTGCCTGCTGCCCTCTGCCTTCTCCAGCCAAAGTACCATCATTTCATCAGCTTTTGGGAGACATTCGCCCTTGTGGTCCCTCTTGCAAGCACAACTTAAGAGCTTTGCAGGGTGGTAACTTTGGCTGTTGCTTGCCTTTTTGGCAGATGTGGAAGGTGAGGTATCTGTGAGGTTAATCATTGGTTTCCCCGGGATCCGCTAACAGCGGAGGATAAAAACCCCAATTCCCAGGCAAGTATCTAGTAGGCCGTTTTCACCAACCCATTCCAGTGCAGAGGCCTCCAAAACAGCAACTTTAAGATGAGAATAGCTTAAGCATTTTGCCCTTTAGGTTGATCACCTAATCTCAGCTCAGGCCTGAGTGGCTGACCAGTCTCTTAGGGACATGGGTGGCAACTCAGATCCCTCAGGAAGAGAACGGTGGTCCAGCTTTTGGAGAGGGATGTTCAAGGTAGAGAGCACTTGGGCAGCATTTGAAACCCATCAGCTTTAACATCTCTGCTTTGGATTCCGGCAAGGTTCCCAGATAAACATGCCTAGGGATAGTCAGATGTATGGTATTCTTTAAAAATTGATTACAGTAGTGAAAAGAACAAAGCATAAAATATCCTGCTTATTTGCCAAAGATAAAATGCAAGCAAGACCTGCCTGTTAATTTTTTTCTGGTCATTCTCTTGCCTGTTCCGTACACTTGAATGCAGAAACAAAAAACTTGAATTGCCAAATTCTCTTTTCCTGAGATTAGTAAATTAAGTTAAAAGTCTTATTGAAACCTGTGGAGGAATGGTTAGCAGCTTTCATGATTTATGTCATCCCTAAAAATCTTGGCTTCGATCTACATGAAGAAAAGTCCTTGTTTATATTACACACCCCGATAGGTTACTTTCCGATTCCTCAATGTGGGATATTATCAAAGCAAGTGAAAAACCTGGTCATGGAAACTGGACCCTGTCACTCTGTCAAGAATTTGTTTCTTTATGAATTAATGACACATGAATTCTTTAACATTTTTGTAGAGAAAGGATGAGAAACTGTAGTGTCTCTGAATGTGACAAGACAGGGAATTCTCATTAGACCACATCCTTGGGTTCTTCTCTCGTGTTCAATAGGCCCAGGTGATAGTCCGTGTAGTCAGGTGCAGCGCCGCCACCTCAGTCCCCAGTGTTCCATACTACTCTGGCCTGTGCTCTCTTCAGGGTGTTCTGATGACACTCGTCCAGAAAGGTTGGAAAAAGACATTGTAACATGACGATATTCATCATCTTGAAACCGGGATTAATGGAGAGGAAAGTCTCGGGGTCTGTGTGCTCCGATGCACTGCTGTTGGGGTGTGGCCGCAGTGACCACTGTGCTCCCAGCAGTCCCCACAATGGCTGCCTCAGACGTTTGATCTCCTGGCGCAACCACAGCAGCTGTTGACAGAGCTGGGTGCTTGTGCTTCAGTGTCTTCCATCAGATTTTGTGGCTCTGACCCTCTTCTGCTCAGCCCCTTCACATTCCTATCTGTTGCGTTGGTTTCTTTGTAGTTGTCTCCTAGGAGCCACTGTATGTAACTGTATTTCATTGTCTTTAGGGACCCACGATCTCTAAACGAGTCACTACACAACACCCACTTATGCTGGTGTAGCCCGTGTTCACCATCTCCAGTGGAGCTGTGAAGAGCCCTGCTTACTTGGAGCTCCTCTCATTCTCATGCTGCTGGGTCTGTTACGAAGCTGGGCCTCTTGTCTTTGGTCTCATTAACAATTATTCTTTTCATTGATTATTTTGAAGTCGGATATGACTTTGTTAATAATGTGGACACTAGCTGTCACAGGCACTTTTATGTATCTTCCCCAACAGCTCTGTGAAGTAGGTCTGTGA
Organism: Diceros bicornis minor; assembly: GCF_020826845.1. NCBI lineage: Eukaryota > Metazoa > Chordata > Mammalia > Perissodactyla > Rhinocerotidae > Diceros > Diceros bicornis. The sequence continues at coordinate 7,018,039 of NW_026690855.1, read as the reverse complement.
TCCCCATTTTACAGAGGGGGACACTGAGGCTCAGAGAGGTCGAGTAACTTCGTTCACTTCACACAGTTTCTTGGTACATTCTGAGCCTCCACCTGGATCTCCGTCTCTCAGGTGTGTGCACTTAGCTGGTGTTCCACTTTGTCCCTCTCTGCCAGCATTCCCAAAGTCACATGCCCCATCCTGAGTCCATTGTCTGATTGTTGGCAGTCACTCTGCACAAACAGGCCCAGGGTGGGGAGTGAACTAGCAGGGAGTGGTCATCCGGCCTACGATGGGCAGGTTCTAGGTTCATGGCGAGAGCTGGAGCAGTGGAAGATACTGACCGTCACTCGCCAGGAAGGTTTCTTATGTAGAAATACTCCACTGACTTTTTGCAGGTGTCATGTCTTTTTGTCTTCATTGCTCCTCTGGGCTTTCTCCTACAGTCCATGCTGTGCAGTAACATACAGTACAGAGACTGGTGAACATAATACTGTTGCCCTGCACCAAATGGTCACATCACTCATTTTTCTAATTATGAAAGAATTACATACTTTGTAAAAAAAGTCAAATTATACAGATCTATGTAGAGTAAAGTGAAACCTTCCCCTTCCATCCCCTTCCCTGCAAACTCATTCCCCTACTCAGAAGGAACTATTGTTAAGAGGTTGCAGCTTATTCTTCTGGACATTTCCAATGAATTTATAAATACACATAAAGTTTTTTTTAACATAAATTACATAACTACATCGTTTTGCAATTTGCTGTTTCCCAAAACATATATCATAGACGTCTCTCCTTATCAGTGTACGTCACTCTAATTTAGCTTTTTAGAAGTTTTGGAGCTACTCCAAAGAACAGGAATACCACAATCTGTTTTGTTCTTCTTTGATACAGATGGGGTTATTTCCAGTTTCACTATTATACATAATGCTGCAGTAAGATCCTTGTATGGAATTTATTACACTGCTATTCAACTGCTCAATTTTCTTTGTTCCCTTTTAGTCAGACTATGATATATTTGTAACAATTTTATGGGAATTATTTTATAGGGAAATTAATTTTATCTCTGAATAAAGACATTTATGGGGAAACTTGACTTCAAGGTCAACCATCTCAGTATTCTGGAGAAAAATCATGAAACTTAGAAGGTATTATGCTAGCTGCATCACATTCTAACAAGTCACGTTAACAATTTAAAGTTGAATGTTTGGGCTGGCCGGGTGGCGCAAGCGGTTAATTGCGCGGGCTCCGCTGCGGCGGCCTGGGGTTCGCGGCGGCCCGAGGTTCGCAGGTTCAGATCCCGGGCACCCACCGACGCACTGCTTGTTAAGCCATGCTGTGGTGGCGTCCCATAAAAAGTGGAGGAAGATGGGCATGGATGTTAGCCCACGGCCAGTCTTCCTCAGCAAAAAGAGGAGGATTGTCATATGTTAGCTCAGGGCAGATCTTCTTCACAAAACAAAAATAAAAAGCAAAATAAATAAAGTTGAATGTTTGTATAGCCTCTACAGTCTTTGTTCAGAAGAAGGATGACTTTTTCTTGTCTTGAAACCTTCTAACTCCAGGGGCTCTCAGTTTGGCTTCAGAGAGGATAAGATGTTGGTGTTGTAGCTGTTTCTCTTCAGCTGAAGGCTGCATCATCTAAAGGTCATAGAATTGAACATGGTCCAATCGATATATGCGATTTGGGTCAAAAATTCAAAGTAATGAACCCAAGATTGGAATCTGTAACTTTGGTTCTTAATGAAGAATCTCCTTTGATATCCTCAAGTCTCTGTGATTACTAGTAAAAACTCACCTATGGATGAAGAGACGTGGTTCTGCTGGCAATGTGTGGCTTGAACATCCATAGTTAAGGCTGCCACATCCCTAGGTAGATTAGACTTGACCTCTCTACGACCTCTGCCCTTGTTCTTTGACCTGGGAAAAATAAGAATTTAAAAAAACTGTTGTTACTAACACTGAATGCTAGAAATGCCCATTAAAGAGTGAGTTTGATTTGGTAAACCAAAGGGAGTACATGCAGAACAAAGTCTTTAATATCTATGAAATTTCAAAAAGTTCTAATTTTTTTAAATGTAACTCTATTTTTGCAACAATTCAAAATATATATATATATGTATGAAATATCCCTCTGTCCATTTCTTAAGTTGTTTCCATTGATTTGATGGATTTATCCTCTAATCAGGATTCCAAGTGTGAAAGAACATCTTGGTCTTTCAAAGAAAAGAAGCCATTGATATTTGATTTTCTTTTAGCTCGGCATCCTACAGGTTTGAGGAATAAATTATCATTTTAATGATACAATGATTCTGAAATCTAATTGTTAATTAGAGGGGTGTAAGGGATGATTGAATGGTGGCTCATCCCCATGGTCAGGGGTATTGTACACATGGACGTGTAAACACGATTCAGGAACCTGCTTCAGCTCCGTGACATCCCTGAGAACCAAAGTGCAGGAGGATATAGGGGCATAGCCATCTGCCTCGATCTCTTGGGTTACATGTAGATCCAGAGGTCTTGACAGTGGCTTCAGAGCAGCTAACTTTTGTCTATTTCTCCCCTTCCTTCTCTCCAGCTTATCTCAAACAGTCCTGACTATCATGTTTTAAAGTAAGACCAATTATAGTTATTTACATGAGCTTCTTGTTCGTTATTGCAGATTAATAATCAGGGATACCATTAAATATCATTTAATCTACCTAATTAAATTTGTTGTACTTTTTAATTGATTAGAACACTAAAGTTAGTTCAGAGTTTGATATGCACCAAGTGTGTTAATCTGCTTACAACTGCCATGTACCTCACTCCACTTAGAAGTGTATCTTTGGCCCATCACAAGATTTTAATGACTCAAGTCATCATAAGCTAAGATATGCACGGTCTTTTTGATGACCGGGAGGAACATGGGTCCATTTTGGAAATATGCCCATCTGTCTTTGCACCCCATGGGAAGTTTCTGGTCACTAGGTCTCCAGGTGGCTTGCACAAGCCCTAGGTCTGTAATAGCTTGGTGCCTCTCCTTCTACTTGGGGTAGAAATAAAAGAGATCAGAGAGACTTATTAAAGTTTTGGTTGCATGAAGTCTTCTATGAAGACCATCCATGCATATTGTTCTGGATAGCTCTCTGTTCCTAAGACTACTAGTTATTTTAAGGGCTTGTCAGGAACTGTGAAAGGTTTGATGTTTTACCTTACCTGCAAACCAATAAGTTAGCCTACATTGGTCTTGCAGATGCTGGCAAAAGTCACGAGTCCCATGCGTCAGAGACAAAGGACTTAATGACACAACAATAGCAGTGGCCAGAGTATCAGCATTTGCACCGGTTCACTAAATCTCACTTCCTACAGGGTGATACACAGTGGGCCAGGTGACATGCAGAGGGTTGCAAGATCTCAGAGCCTAAGGAACTCAAATCTTTGATAACGGGCAGGATGTCTGCTAACCTTTGCCCTGGGGGGGTGTTATTTTTATTATACTGGGCAGTAAGCAAGCCTGCCCTTTGCTCCAGAGGAGGCCACTATTTCTATCTTCCAAGGCTGACAGCTCTACACACATCCTTGAAAAGACAGCCTGGTTTTACTGGCTTTCAAAGATAAGCTTTAATGAGACTTGATCGTCATTCAGTTCTTCTGTTTCCTTTATTGGGATTGTGCAAATATGCTCTTTTATCTGTAAAGTTCACTAACTTTATTCATACATAACAGATGCTTTTCTTTTTATTTATTAAGTTGAAATTTTCTTATTAGAGAAAATGATGAAACTATTATGGGTTGGATGTGAAAGTATGTTTTTCCAGGAAAAATGTGAAAGTAGATCGGTGCTTGCAGAACTTTGCCACAAGGAGCTGATAGCAACTTAAATGATTTTAATTTGAATACTCTTTTGTACAACTTTCTTCCATCTTACATCATCCTCTCTGCTTCCTGTAATTCCCATATGGGAATGGGGCAGTTTCAGGGATTCACTAAACTCATATACAGTATTCAAATGGTTTTGTCAGTTGTGTTTTTTTAATTGAGATAAAGTTGACATACAACATTAAATTAGTTTCAGCGGTATGACATAATGATTCAATGTTTGTATATATGTTGAAATGATCACCACAATAATTCCAGTTAACATCCGTCCCCATATAGAGTTACAAATTTTTTCTCTTGTGATGAGGACATGGCATATTTCAAGGTGCAGAAGAATCAACGATGATGTTATACATTTCCATATACAGCTTGATGAATTTGGACATAAGCATACACCCTTGAGACTGTCACCACCATCAAGGCCACAAACATATCCATCATCTCCCAAAGTTTTCTCTCACCTCCTTTATTACTATTATTCTCTGGCAAGAGCTCTTAATATCTACTCTATTAGCAAATGTAATGCAAGCAATACAGTCTTGTTAGCTGTAGGCACTATGCCTTATCCTAGATTTCCAGAACTTATTTATCTTGATAACTGAAACTTTGTATCTTTGAACATCAGCTCCCCATTTCTCCATCTCCCCAGCCCCTGGCAACCACCATTCTAACCTCTGCTTGTGTGAGTTTGACTATTCTAGATTCCACAAATAAGGAAATATTTGTCTTTCTCTGTCTGCCTTATTTCACTTAGCACAATGTCTTCTAGGTGCAGTCATGTTGTCAAAAATAGCAGCAATTCCTTCTTTTTTCAATGTTGATGAATATTCCATTTCTTTATCCATTCATCCATCAGTGACGTTTAGGTTACTTCCACATCTTGGCTATTGTGAATTTGCTGCAATGAACATTAGAGGGCAGGTATCTCTTTGAGACCCTGATTTCAATTCCTGTGGGTGTATACCAGAAGTGGGATTGCTGGATCATAGGCTAGTTTTCATTTTTGGAGGAACCTCCATACTGTTTTCCATAATGGTTGTATTAGTTTACATTCCCACGAGGTTTCCTTTTTTCCACATCCTCACCAACATTTGTCATCTTTAGTTTTTTTGATAATCGCCATCATAACAGGTGTGAAATGATAGCTCATTGTGGTTTTGATTTGCATTCCCTGATTTGTGATGCTGAACACCTTTTCATACACCTGTTGGTCACCTGTATGTCTTCACTGGAAAAATTTTACTCTGGTGCCTTGACCATTTTTTAAATTGATTTTTCTTTTTGTTTTTGAGCCAAACAAAACAAGAGAACAAAATTTCCAGGCATTATGGGTGCTTCCCAGTTGATGCAGATGGCTTTGTATTTACAGTGGTACAAAAAGATCATGTTTCGTGCTTTTTCTTCAGCTTGTCATAAGATCAGCAGGCGCTGCGGCATGGCAGATAATCGGGATCTTCTGGGTTTGTAGGTTTACAAAATAAATGAGTGGTATGGAATTATTTATTTTTCCAAGGAAATTATTGTGATCATAGTCCATGGAATCCAGGATTGATAGGTGTAGGAGAAAATTAAGGTGAGTATCGTTGATCTGGCATTACTACTGATCTTGAGGGACAGGTATCTACTGTATGAATGTTTGAATAAAAATATTAAAGATCAGGAATTTGTGGTGAGTGAATATGTTTTCTGAATTATTTACTTTTGAACATAACAATTTGGATTATGTGAACATCTGGGATATGGGAGTAAGTTGCTAACAGGGGGTGGTTGATAACATCACTATTGATTTAATCTCTATGAACACCAAGTGGTCAATGGATTAAGCAAATGAGTAGACAGAAAACACAGAAATGGTAAGATTTGGGGTTTAGTAAATTACTGGGGACTGACTGTCCTGAGAGGGAGTGCCAGGACTTGTGCGGTTGAGAGTGACAAGGAAAAGAAGAGAATAGAATTACACTCAAAAAAGGAGGGCATGTTAACAGAATGGAGGGGGAAATGATCTGGAGGAGCCTTGAGTTTGACCTTGAGCTTTCTGTTCTTGATGCAAATCTGCCTGATGACATCCTAGGAAACAGGTCAGATCTATCCCCAGATGATAGAGGGAGGGTGGAAGTACAAAACATCCAGGATAATTGTCCTAAAAAGGCAGGCCTCCTTTATCATTTGATCCAGTTTCATGATTTGTTTTCATAGGGTAAGAGGAAAAGAAGAATGATAAGTCACGTCTTCACAGAAGAAGCAGCGTAACTGTGGGAACCAGTCCAAACCAAAGCCAGGTTTAAGCATTTCCATTCTTTTAAGGATGTCCAGTGACATATTCAAGAGGCCAGTTACTAGAATCCCATCCCATCCTGGCAATGACTGGTCTCTGAGAGGACAACTTGGACCAGCCCCACCAGATCTGCTGGCCCGAGAGACTGCAAGGACTCCAGGCCTGCAGCAGTGTAGGACAACTCGTAAGTCCTTTAAATCTTGCCAAAACGTTGCAAAAACTTGCACCTAGTCACACAGGTGAATCCCTGCCAGGTGTGCTCGCAGGTGGTCTGCATTCCAGGTCCCATGCTAACTCCTGCTAGACTTCAGATTTGGCAGAGATGATTCCAGGAACTGATCTGTGCATTCCACTGCTCCACTGTGGAAGTATCAGGAAGGATTAAAGGGCAGTGAAGAGCACAGGAGCGAGAAAGGTGTTAGCACTGATGGCGGACAGACTTGCTAGTGAGGCAGAGAAAGTGAGGGCCTAAGAAGGCCGTCCTGACAGCAGATGAAATGGAACAGGAACCTCAGTGAGGTCTCTTGGCAGCGTCCCTAATGTTTCCTTGCTTTGAGCTCTTGAAACTTTAAAATATATCGATATTTTCTTTTATTAAACTCTGCTTCGAGACAGAAAATATAGACAACAGTTTCTTTCTGACGTGAGAGGTTGAGTTTCAGGTGAGGAGAGAAAGATCTTCCTTTTTCATGCTGTTCTCTCATTTTCCTTTACTATGTATATTATTTATTTGTACTTTAAAGTCAGCAGCGAATTATCAACGTCACGGGGTGATTCAGTTTTTCCCCTCATAGTCACAGTAAAAGCTACTAAAAGTGGTTTCTTCTTTTTCTATAATTCCAATAGATTCCAAAATATTATTTCAAACGCACTTTTATGTCTATGTTCTCAAATTAGATATTTACTTCTAGGGCTCCATTTTCCAGTTCTCTGTTGCATGCTAATTCAGAGTTGCATCTAAGGAAATACCAGATTTCCCTCAGTTTTTTAGATCCATATGTGTTGGAAATTTGATTCATGGAAATGGACATGGCAGTTGGGGAATCGTGCTATTATCAAAAGAGATCTTTTCAGCATCAGTAATGCTGAAAGAAACCACTGCTTGTTGGGATTTAATTGTCTATTTGAGGGATCAAGCTTTCACTATTGGTAGTTCTCTTTCTCCTTGGAGGGAAAGTACAGCCTTCCCAGTCTTTCCATTACCAAATCACATTCCTGGGTGGCTGTGCCGTGTCAGGAATGGCTTGGGATGCCGGGAACCAGGATTCATTTTCAGCTTCTGGTTGTCCTGAGAAGGCTTCCCTGGCAGAGTGCAGCCTGTGTGTCTGGGTGAAACTTGCAGCCATCAGAAAGGAGGGGACAATTCACAAATGCGAAGCGATTCATCTGGTCCTTGTCTTACAGGGTGCTCCCAAGGGATGAGGTTCAAAATGCCACTGGGTATCCCTTTGAAAGCTCCTAGTCATGGGGTGGGTTCTCGGTGCTAGCTCAGAGCAGTGTCTGTTCACCATCAGATAGGAAGCATTGCAGTATTTTAATTGGTAAGGCTGTGTTCATGCATGTCCATGGACCATCAGTTCAGTGGCATTCCCTGCTGGAGCCCCCCACACCCCTGTCATGCTTCATCTTTCAAATCTTCAAACAGTGTTCACACCCCAACAGGTGGTGGTAATGTAACCACAGCACAGGACTGGGGACAAGAACACAACCACCGAGGGGCGACACAGTTTATGGGCTTGGGCCCAATTGCCACATTTGGACGAGTTGGTAATACCAGCACATAGTGTGTAAACTGGAGGATTGTCCAAGACCATGGACCTCAGAATGACACGGGCTCAGAAGTCACCTTGGACAGCAAGGGACATGTGAGGTCACTCACTGGCCAGGATTATGGTCGCTTATACTGGCAAAGTAGAGCTCACCAGGGGTCCATCAGGACAAGCGAGGGAGGAGGCTTGGGGCCTTCTGGGGAATGTTTTCCCTAAAGGGAATTGCTTAAGGAAGGCAGGGGTGTTGAAAATCCTAGTTCACAGTGAGCAGTCTTGTTTATGGAACGAGGCCCAGCAGTAGCCTTAAAAGCTGCGTCACAAATCTTTCCGCCTGGATACAAAACAAGCAAGGAAAGGAATTCAGAGTCTTGGACAAGGATCACAGCAGGATTCAAATCCGGGTCAGGGGTGAACACGGAGCCCCTAGTGGGGCCTCAGGCGCTAGGTCCTGCCTGCCTGTAGTCCATTTGCTAATGAGCTTCCTTGGGCCTTGTCCTCTCCAAGTGCACGTTTTGATCTTTTTACATTGTTTTCCCCACTTAGAGCTGATGCAATTCCAGAGATTGAACTAGAAAACTACAAGTTCCTAAAATTTAGTCAAAAGAAATCTCAAAAAGAGAAGCAGAAATCGTTCCCTGTTCCTCAAGAATGTAGAAAGGCAGCTCCTGCCTTTGGCACGACATGGTCCTGGGTAGTGCTGTTTTAAAGACACCCACATTTCAGTGGTTGTTGTTATGCCTGTGAAAGTACCTTCAACCTTAAAATCCCACGAGAATGGGCGGGAGGCCATGTCTGCTCCTGGAGGAGCTGAATGATACTGAAATGAACTGTTCTTCGGAATTAGGGGGACTTGGGTGTGTTCCCACTAGCCAGCGAAGGGCTGGCCCTTCTCTCTTCTCCCACATACAATAAGCTGATGACCCAGAAGAGTTCGTGATTCAAGGAGAAATGTGAGATTCAGTGTCTCACTTACATGCCTACAGAAAGCGAGAGAACCACACCACAACTCCCAGGCTGTAAAGGGAACAGGACTTTAATATAATATTCAAATATGGCATTTATTGTTTACAACAAATAACTACTGTCCCTCCACAATGTGTGAATTGGTCCTGGGGTATAGACATCAGGGAGCTGGGGTGGGGTCGTCCCCTCTCTCTTGGGTTTAAGGGGACCTCAGAGATCAGCTTACAATGCTCCCCTTCCCGTCAAGAGGTAAGAGCTGGCCCAGTGCAGCCCAAGCCTCCTAGCTATGTCCCCGCTGCTGAGGATGGAGCTGTGATAGGCCACTGGTACGGGGGTTGGTGTTGGGGCCTGGGGACTGAGTAGAAGAGTCGGGTTATCCTGGGGGGCCTCCCTCAGAATCATGGCCCCCACCCTGTCCCCACTGCACTGAGTGCTCCAGACTCTGTGCTCAGTGCTGTCAGCCACCAGTACCCCATTTGTCACTGCCACGCGAGCGATCATTTAGTATCACCTATTTCACAGAGGAGGAAACGGAGTCTCAGGAAGCTGAAGAGAGTCACCCCAGTCACAGGACTGCTCATTAATGGAGCTGGGATCCCAGGGCCAGTTGTCCGACTCCCTAAGGGCACGTTTAACCCGAAGTTTTACTGAACCAATAGGAGTCAGTCACCACAGCCCAGACACTCACTCACCCCTGACCTTGATGATGGCGGGTTCTTCTTGGCCTTAAGTATTTTTCTGGCCAACTAGGTCTGGGTGTCCAGCTGGCAGGACAGGTTGTAGCTCCAGGACAGAGAGGCACCTGTGAGCTTAAGAGGAGCCACACCTAAGGTGTCCCCCCACTGCCTGCCCAGCAGCTGGAGTCTGGGTGTCCCAGAGGGCGCCATGCAATAAGGCTTGGGGCTGAGTGGGGGGCCACAGAGACAGGCTCTGTGGACTGGCCAACATGGAGAGTCCACCCCTGCTCTCACCCAACTCCTGCCCGGCCTCAACTATCATTCTCGTTGAGCAGCTCCATGTCCTGGAGCCAGGCCCCAAATCGCTCCTCGGGCCGTACGTTGTAATTCTTTGTGGCCACCTGGAGCAGCAGGATCTCCCTCATGACTGGGTATTCCTGGGACCAGAGGGAAAGAGAGGCTGTAGATAGGGACTGAGTGGGGGATGCTGCATGGACATTGTGGGGGGTGAGGAGTGGGGCAGGGGACCTGTCCTGGGAAATGTCCTTCCCTCCAGTTCCATCCAGGCTCTACCTGTTCTCAGAATGGGAATAATCAGCCTCTCCTCCAGGATATTTTCCTTGATGCCACCATCCCCTCAACCCACGGCCAATTGGATGGGTCTCCCACTTCTCTGTTATCAAACTCTTCCACTCAATGTAAGATACAGGGGGTGGAGCCAGGGACTGTTCTGCCCAGAGGGTCTCTGAATTCCTCCTCCTTCCCCTCCCCTAAAGGGGGTGTGGAAGCTCTTCACTTCAGTCCTCTTCTCAGGTTGATCTCATTCTCCTGGAAGGCACAGAGCCAGAGTCCATCAGACAGAGCCCCCTAGACTGACTAGCCCCCTAGGCCCACCCCTTCTCAAGTTGCACTACTGCCAGGTCCCCAGAGGGGGCCGGGCATGCAGAGAAAACAGGACTTGGACCTAGGACTGGCTCTAGGCTCCAGAGGAGGAGGACATAGGGGAGAGGCTAAAGGACCTGGCAGCACAACCCTCTCTGATGACAGACTTGGAGGCTAAGGCCTCAGGCAGAGGGGACTTCTCAGCCACTTATGTGCTGCCTGACTTGGAGGGTCCCGAATCCTCTCTCCCTCCATGGGCAGCATGGGAGAGAAAGGCTGAGTCCAGCTCAGATAAAACCTCCTGCAGCTGTGCCGTCAGGCAGCTCTGAGCTTCCCCAGCCTGGGGAATCGGAATGGGTGTCTCAGGTGGAACCTCTGTTCTCTCATCCCTAAGATGTGCCTGATGTCCCAGCTCCAAGGGGCGGCTGTGAGGCTCTCATGAGAGATGTGCCAAGTGCTGAGAGTTCAGAGCTCACTTCGGGGGCTACTGCAGCCCATGGCTCATGATCCTCCCTGCCTGGTCCTCAGGTGCACCCACCTCGAGATTATCACCCATCAGCAGGTGCAGCATCACCAGGTGACCAAGGAAAGTGACAATATAGTGGATGACACTCTGTGACATCAGAGTGTGGGTGGGATGAGCCCTTGCTCTCAAGTTGGGCCCCTGCAAACACTCCCCTGAAAAGTCCTCACCCTCAGCCTCCTGGCCCACACCAGGGTTCCCACGGGGAGCAGCCTAGGACCCTTAGCAGCCTCCCCTCAATTCCTCCTCCCTTCACACCTCAAGAACACCACACTCCTCCTCCTCACCTCTCAGGGCTGGCTTCTGGCAAATCACAGGGTATGCGGTCCCTGGTCCTCCCCACAACAACCCATCCTGTACCAGCTCTTCTAGGCCCTCCTCCTGGTCACTTCTACTGGGCGATTCAGGCACTGTGGCAGCAAGAGGAAGGGCTGTCCTCTCTTGATTTGAGGCCTGCATCTGGGAAGGCAGAACCCCTCCCCTACAGGAACACTCAACTGCTGCTGTTGCTTCTCATGCACTCTATGGGGGCTGATCTGCGGGGGGGGGGGTGCAAACGTGGAGGGCCCCTCCTGCCAGGGTCGAGGAGAGTGTCAGCAAGGCCATAGTCCCCTCACCCCATTTCTTTCCAGCACCACTGGCCTCTGACCCTGGACATCTGACTCCAGGCAACTGGTACCAATAGCACTCCATCCTCCAAGATGTTATGATTCTAGAACAAGCCCAGCTCCAACTCTCACTCTGGGTGTGAACTTGGGCTTTGGGCCAGGACTCCCTGAGCCTATTTCCTCATCTGGAATGTGTGAGAACTCCAGCTACCTCACAGGTTCTCCTGAGGACTCAGTGTCACATGACATTGTTCTCGCCCTCACCATTCCAGGTGGAGCAGGCAGAAAGCTCCCACATTCCTTTCCTCCCTCTTACCTCATCACCACCCTGTGTGGCCTGCAACTGAGGCTCAACTGGGAGAGGACTGGCCCCGAAGTTCACTCTCAGCTTTTAGGGTACAGTTTGGACTGAAAGCCTGAGTTTCTTTCTGTCTGTTGTCCTGGGCGATCTCGTGCTTCTCTCCTCTCTAGTCGTCCACATTGGGCAGCCCGAAAACACTGGTATTTGATTCCTCAGTTACAGGGATTCGACAGAGTGAGAGAGAGAGGGATGGAACATGAAAGAGGGAGTAAGATGAAGTGGGAGACTTTTTTAGTTAAAATTTAGACAAGACATCCCATCACTTTTGCTGCTATTATGTTAAGAAGCCAGTTACTAACTACTTAGTGGTTCCACTGGGATGACTATACCATGGGTGGAGCTTACTGGGTACCATTGCGGAGGCTGCCCACCTCATAGGACAAGACGAGGCACTAGAGTCGCATTCTCCATTAAACAGGAAACAATTGAATGGTTTTATGTTGCAGGATGGCAGTATGTAAATTTCCATTAGTTTCAACCCCCTCATGATGCTGACCTGAAAATGAGGCCAAGTTGGAAGCGACTGTTCCAATATCACATTGCTAGAACCAAGGCTTGTTTTGAGTGGTGTTCTGTGCTATCTGTCAGCCCTTCTTGTTATTCTTCCATCTCTAAGATTGTGCCTTAGGTACATGTGACACCAGCCCACAGGGGTAATAGATATTATGTCATATACACCGGGTGACATCCCTAAGAAGTAGATTTTAGCCTGATCCCCATGGTGCAGGTTTAGAGACTGGGGAGGACCTGAGAGGTACAGGGACATTCTCAGGATGAAGAACTGGTAAGAAAAAGCAAGTCTGCATTCATCTCTGTCTCCTCAAAGCTACGACCCGACTTAGGTTTCCAGGGAGCTGTGGCTAGGGCTGTGTAGGCTCCTTGTGTACAGTTCAGGAGATGACATGGGGGAGGAGGGTTAGCAGCCAGGGCACAGGGGGCAGCTCTGGACAAGTCTGATTGAGGAAAGGGGCCTAGGTAAAGGAATCTTGAAAAAAGACCTCACTTCCTTGGTCATAGACCTCAAAAGATCTTAGAACTCTGGTATCCAGGCACCCACAGCCCCCCATCCAGCTCACTTGACTGGAGGCAGTCAACAGGAAAAAATATTTTGTTGTTGTATCCCAAATTTTGGAGGATCTAGGCACAAAAAAACCCAGAAAGAGAAACTTTTTGGTCATTGCTGACGTTGCCTCAGCCCTCATCCCCGATGCATCTGGGCATCTGGCAGGAGGCAGAGAAGGGTAACACGGGGCAACCCAGGAAAGGCTAGTGTAGGCCAGGACACAACTGTGATCCCACCTGATCAGCCCCACACCCCTGTCCCTCATCTTGTGTGTGTGTGTGTCTGTGTGTGTTTGTGTGTACAGAAGGCAGGGTATGAGGGGCAGGCCATTCCTGGGCAGGAGCTGGTTGTTAGGTGTCGGAAGCATGGTGGGCCTGTCATGTTCATAGCCCAGGTCATGGCTGGCAGCATGGGAAGGTGATCTCCTCTACTTTTATGTTATTGAGCCATAGAGGTTTCATCTCTTTTCCTGCCTGACCACAGTTGTTTGCAGGGATGTCCCTCTGTGCCTGAACTGAGGAGCAGACTTTCTCTTGGAGGATGACCCCAGTGGCAATGTGCAGGCAATCCCTGATTCCTTCAGGCCCAGCTCCAGAGCAGTCTTTGCAGAACTCCAGTAAGAAAGTCATCAAGGAGCTGCCCAGTCGTTTCAATTTCACCAACTCACTAGGCAAGAGGAAGGTGCCTGAGGCCACAAACACCACCCAGTGTTGCTCTGAGATGAGAACAGGAGCAGAGGGTCTCCACACTCAGGACCTTGAAATGACCAGGTTGGACCAGAACTAGGGAGTGACCAGAATGGGGCTGTCCCTTTTTCAAGCTAAAGGGGATGTACATGCAGGTAACCTTGCCTGTTTCGGAGCTGAGCTGCCATGACCCTCTTACCCTTGCCCGGTGTGAGCTTCTGGAGGCCACTGAGGCAGAGGCAGAGGGTAAGGGGGACTGCAGGCTGGATATTCCTGGAAGGGAAGTGGGATCTTTCCTGTGTTTATAAGGACACATGGAAAGTCAGCTATGTGAGTGAATCTTTCTCTTTATCCCACTGTAGCGCCAGCTGCAGACCTCCAGCCAGTGGCAGAAGCAGAGCAGTGGGCAGTGGTGGAGGTAGAGCTGGCTCCAGCTCCGTTCACATCACCACTACTAGAGCTGACGCCAGCGTCCCCTCCATCAGCAATGTTGGAGCTGGAGCAAGGGCCGACATCGACTCCAGTAGGAGTGAGAGCTGCTGAGCTGGAGTCACTTGCACCATCATTTCTAATGGGAAGTCCATCTCCACCTGTGGCTGTTAAGGAGCGTGAGAAGAAGCCCAACCTCATTGCCTTCTCTCCTAAGCTGGTGGTGGAGCAGTTGACCGTGAGGGATGTGGTGAAAAGCTGGGATTTCAGTGCAGGGTGGAGCAGGCCTTCCCTCTGCCATCGTTGCCCCAGACCTGATCCAAACTCCGATGATCTGGGCCCAAATCCCAGCTCCACCCCTTACCAACCATATGCCCTGGGCAACTTCCGGAACCCCCAAGCCTTTGCTGTCCACCTGCAGACCATAGAGGTGGACACTAACAGGACCTGCTGCACAGAGTGGCTGTGCCGGCTCCATGAGGTTGAAGAGATGGAAAGCTTGACAGGGCCTGGCCCATCAGTGGTGGAGGGGAACTCACTGTGTGCAGCCAGGTCTATGGTGGTCCAGCCGTCTCCTCAGGAGGCTCAACAGCCTCAGGACTTGACACTTGATGTGTGCTTCACTACAAGGGAGACAGACAAGGCCAGTGGTTGTAGCTGCCACGGGGGAATGTGCATCAGAATGGGGAGTGAGACCAGAACGGAGATCAGGGTGGTGGCAGATACCCCCTTGGCATGAGCAGAGTTGAGCCACCATCTGGAGCTTGGAGTTAGCCAGGACGGGCTGGGTGCAAATGCCCCTCTCCCTTCCCTGCCGCGAGTGGGTCCTGGGTCATCCTGTGTTGGGTACCCTCGGTGGACAGAGAAGAAAACACAGGGACTCTCACAAGGCTCAGGCCACATCCTGAGCTTCCTGAGCTCCAGCTCTAAACTGTGACAACTGTGGGGGACTTTAGTGGCTGTGGACACAGAGGTGGCCTGTGGCAGGGCTGGATGACACTCCCCTTGTCCCCCAGGAGCTCTTCTGGAAGGTGGTGCCCTCTCAGTGCCTGAGATCCACCTGGCACAAGAAGAATAAGCCTGGCAGTGAGCACTAGACACCCACCATCCAGGCCACCATCGACCAGTTCAGAAGGGTGGCCAGCTTCGTCATCACCACCTGCCTCGGGGATGCGAGAATGACAGCCCAGGACAGGGCGAGGGTGGTAGAGCTCTGGGTCCAGGTGGCCCAGGTGTGCTGTGGGAGGCCCAGTAGAGCGACTCTCTGGAGACTTTGGAATTGCCTCTCCACCTTTATCAGCTCCCAGGATTGAAGTGTGTGGACTAAGCTCCTGCAGGTCCCTAGGCCCTTCCTGCCAGGGGCCCCACTGAATTTGACTCCAGGTCCCAGTGGGAGGATGCTCACTTCCTACTTGGCTCCTTCCCTGGGTTGAGCTAAACTCCTCCTCCTTGTGAGTGTTACTTTCTGGGTCCTAAATGTCCTTCTGGGGCTCCCTGAGCATCTGTCTCATCCAGAAGGGGATATGTAAATAGAAGGGGACTGAAGCGAGAGCAAGCGGGGCTCCAGTGCCCAACCTCACACATCATTCTCTTCCCTTCCCCAGGAGTGCGAGATCTGGAAGAACTTCTCCTCGCCCCGCACTTTCATCTCTGCTCTGCAAAAAACATCCACAAGCCACCTGAAGAACACACGCAGGGAAGAGAGGTAGGCCTCTCTCCATAGGAGGACCAGGATGGATGGGAGATCTCCTGTATGTCTGCCATTGGCGCCTCAGTCAGCAGAGAACTCCTGGGAGGCAGCAAATGCTGGGGACAGGGCCTGGGAGTGGGCAGTTGGGTCTCTAAGTCTCCTGGTGTCCTTAGTGAACAAGTTCTGCTTCAGGACTCGGTTTCCCTAAATGTCAGCTATTAGGTTGAGCCACAATGGAGATTTTCAAGTGTTTATAGCAACAGAACTCTATGGCCAGTTGAAACTCATAGTGGTCAAAACAGAGCTGCTCTGTAGAGCTGGGGAGTGGAGACCCCAGTGACCAACAGGAGAGTCCCCTCCCAATACCATGAGACCTTAGTGCTCAGAGGAGCCCAGTGAGAACACTCCTCCAGGCAGGTTGAATCTCTTGGGTTGTCAAAGAAAAGGGATTTGCACTCAGACCCCTCACATTATCCCTAAATTTATCCTTCCCTTTTTCCTCTCCCCTCGGGTAAAACTCTGAAAAACTTAAGGAGGTCTATAGCCAAGATGAGTCCTTAAGCAGAGAACTGATGACCAAGATAGAGTGGAAGCTGTGGGTCTGGAAAGAGAGGAGGGGGGAGGGGGCAGGGGTACTGGGCAGGCTGTGCTTTTGATAGTTTCTCACTTGAACTTTCTCTGAAACATTCCAGTCTATCTTGTCCAGGTTAACAAGCAGAGGGATCTGTTCAGCTAATGAGCAGCAGGGTGCCATTTTTGAGCAGGAGGCCCTGGTCGTGGGACACAGTGGTGTTGGTTGTGCTGTTCCAGGAGGAGTTGCTGATCTGGTGCCATCAGCAGGTCTCTGGTTTCCATGCACGTCCATCCTGCTGGATGTAGCTTCTTCCAAGCTGTTGCGGTGGGTTTAGCCCTCAGCCTAAACCTGTCCTCAGGAAGCCAGGCCCCTGCTGCTCCTTCTGTCTTCACCATGTCTCCAAGGGGAGGGCACCCAGCCTTTCCCAGGGACATGCATGGCAGAGGATTCCCATGGTCCAGGTGGACAAACTTGCTGCTCATCCTTGGGCCTGAATGGCTGGACCAGAGACAGATGTGTGTGCTTTTGGGGACCCCCCCGGACGCC
Organism: Diceros bicornis minor; assembly: GCF_020826845.1. NCBI lineage: Eukaryota > Metazoa > Chordata > Mammalia > Perissodactyla > Rhinocerotidae > Diceros > Diceros bicornis. The sequence goes on along the minus strand of NW_026690855.1, from coordinate 7,001,150 downwards.
TAGAGCAGTCACTCGAGTCAACCACAAGAGTCTCATCTGAGTGCCTGATTGGCAATGACATATGCCCCCAGGGGCTTATGAGAAGCGTCTAGGCAACTCATGGATTCTTAGTGGATCCTGCTGAAAGGACGTTAGGAGCTTCACGTAAATGAGGAAGCAAAGCGTCCTGTCACCACCTTCCCTGTGGATCAGAGGTGGCACATTGGGGGTTCAGTTCCTGAGTGGATAAAGAAAGAGTTCAGGGCAGGGGAATGTCCTGAGGGGTTCCTTGGGGAGGAGAAGGCTTTGGCATGGCCTCTGGCCCAGCCTGGGGGCCAGACACTCCACGAGACTGGGGCAGGCAGGAGCCATGCAACCAGACTCCCAAGACACCCCGTCCTCTCCACTGCTCGGCCCAGGACCAAGATGTGAGAGCTCAGAGGACAGGACTGTTGTCAGTGGTGGGGCTGAGGGTTAAGTTAGGATGTGGGAACAGGGCATCTGGCTGGGAGGAGCAAGCGGCCTCTCCTCTTTGGGCCCCTGAGCAACTCACTGCCCCTGTTTGGACCTCTGTCTCCTCATCAGGGAAGGGAGGGATGGTGATTGTGTGGTGCAGGCCTCCCACGGTGATGATGAGTTAAGAGTGAGGAAAGGACTGTGGGAGCTTTCTCCCTGCTCCGCCTGGAGGGGTGAGGGAGAGCACAATGATGACAGTCATGTGACACTGAGTCCTCAGGAGTACTTGTGAGGTAGCTGGAGTTCTCACACCTTCCATATGAGAAAAGAGGCTCTGGGAGGCCAGACCGAAAGCCCAAGCTCACACCCAGAGTGCAAGTTGGAGCTGGGCTTGTTCTAGAATCACAAAACCTTGGAGGATGTATTGGCATTGGTACCAGTTGACTCGAGTCAGCTGTCCGGGTTTGGAGGTCAGTGGTGCTGGAGAGAAATGGGGTGAGGGGAGTATGGCCCGTTGACACTCTCCTCTACCCTGGCAGGAGGGGTCCTCCACGTTTGCCCCCCCACAGATCAGCCCCCATAGAGTGCAGGAGAAGCAGCAGCAGCAGGTGAGTGTGCCTGTGGGGGAGGGGCTCTGCCCTCCCAGTTGGAGGCCTCAAATCAAGAGAGGATGGCCCTTCCTCTTGCTGCCACAGTGCCTGAATCCCCCAGTAGAAGTGACCAGGAGAAGGGCTTGGGAGATCTGGTGCAGGATGATTGTTGTGGGGAGGGCCAGGGACCGCATACCCTGTGATTTGCGAGAAGCCAGCCCTGGGAGGTGAGGAGGAAGAGTGTGGTGTTCTTAGGGTGTGAAGGGAGGAGGAATTGAGGGGAGGCTGCTAAGGGTCCTAGGCTGCTCCCCGTGGGAACCCTGGGGTGCGCCAGGAGGCTGAGGTTGAGGACTTTTCAGGGGAGTGTCTGCAGGGGGCCGACTTGCGAGCAAGGGCTCATCCCACCCACACTCTGATGTCACAGAGTGTCATCCCCTATATTGTCACTTCCCTTGGTCACCTGGTGATGCTGCACCTGCTGATGGGTGATAATCTCGAGGTGGGTGCACCTGAGGACCAGGCATTGAGGACCAGGATCCTGAGCTTTGGGATGTGGGAGCCCCTGAACTGAGCTCTGAGCTCTCAGCACTTGGCACATCTCTCATGAGAGTCTCACAGCCGCCTCTGGGAGCTGGGGCATCAGGCACATCTTAGGGATGAGAGAACAGAGGTTCCACCTGAGACACCCATTCCGAATCCCCAGGCTGGGGAAGCTCAGAACTGCCTGACGGCACAGCTGCGTGAAGTTTTATCTGAGCTGGACTCAGCCTCTCCCTCCCATGCTGCCCATGGAGGGAGAGAGGATTCGGGCCCCTCCAAGTCAGGCAGCACATAAGTGGCTGAGCAGTCCCCTCTGCCTGAGGCCTCAGCCTCCAAGTCTGTCATCAGAGAGGGTTGTGCTTCCAGGTCCCTTAGCCTCTCCCCCATGTCCTCCTTCTCTGGAGCCCAGAGCCAGGCCTAGGTCCAAGTCCTGTTTTCTCTGCATGCCCGGCCCCCTCTGGGGACCTGGCAGTAGTGCAACTTGAGAAGGGGTGGGCCTAGGGGGCTAGTCAGTCTAAGGGGCTCTGTCTGATGGACTCTGGCTCTGTGCCTTCCAGGAGAATGAGATAAACCTGAGAAGAGGACTGAAGTGAACAGCTGCCACACCCCCTTCAGGGGAGGGGAAGGAGGAGGAATTCAGAGACCCTCTGGGCAGAACAGTCCCTGGCTCCACCCCCTGTATCTTACATTGAGTGGAAGAGTTTGATAACAGAGAAGTGGGAGACACATCCAGTTGGCAGGTGGGTTGAGGGGAGGATGGCATCAAGGAAAAAGTCCTGGAGGAGGCGCTGCTTATTCCCATTCTGAGAACAGGTAAAACCTGGTAGGAACTGGAGGGAAGGAGGTTTCCCAGGACTGGTCCCCACCCCACCCCTGACACCCGACAAGACCCATGCAGAATCCCTCACCCAGGCCCTAACTACAGCCTCTCCTTCCTTCTGGTCCCAGGAATACCCAGTCATGAGGGAGATCCTGCTGCTCCAGGTGGCCACAAAGAATTACAACCTAGAGCCCAAGGAGCGATTTGGGGCCTGGTTCCAGGACATGGAGGTGCTCAACGAGAATGATAGTTGAGGCCGGGCAGGAGTTGGGTGAGGGCAGGGGTGGACTCTCCCTGTTGGCCAGTCCAGAGATCCTGTCTCCGTGGACCCCCACTCAGCCCCAGGCCTTATTGCATGGCGACCTGTGGGACACTCAGACTCCAGCTACTGGGCAGGCAGTGGGTGGACACGTGAGGTGTGGTTTGTCTTAGGTTCACAGGAGCCTCTCTGTCCTGGAGCTACAGCCTGTCCTGCCAGCTGGACCCCCAGACCTAGTTGGCCAACAGAATACTCAAGGCCAAGAAGAACCCGCCATCATCAAGGCCAGGGATGAGTGAGTGTCTGGGCCGGGGTGACTGACTCCTAGGGGTTCAGTAACGCTTCGGGGTAAGCATGGCATTGGGTAGTCGAACAGCTGGCAATGGGATCCCAGCTCCACTACTGAGCAGTCCTGTGACTGGGGTGACTCTCTTCAGCTTCCTGAGACTCCATTTCCCTCTCTGTGAAATAGGTGATACTAAATGATCGCTCGCGTGGCAGGGACAAATGGGGTACTGGTGGCTGACAACACTGAGCACAGTGTCTGGAGCACCCAGTGCAGTGGGGACAGGGTGGGGGCCATGATTCTTCCAGGCCACCAACATAACCCGACTCTTCTACTCAGTCCCCAGGCCCCAACACTGAGCCCCGTACCAGTGGCTGATCACAGCCTCATCCTCTGCAGCGGGGACACAGCTGGGAGGTTTTCCATGCACCGGGCCAGCTCCTCCCACCTGACAGGAAGGGAAGCATTGTAAGCTGATTCCTGTGACCCATGACGCCCAAGAGAGAGGGGACACACCCACCTCAGCTCCCTGACATCTCTACCCCAGCAACTATTCACCCACTGGGGAGGCACAGAAGTTATTTGTTGGAAACAATAAATGTCATATTTGAATATTATATTAAAGTCCTTTTTCCCTTTACGGTCTGGGAGTTGTGGTGTGGTTCTCTCGCTTTCTGTAGGCATGTAAGTGAGACACTGAATCTCACATTTCTCCTTGAATCACGAACTCTTCCGGGTCATCAGCTTATTGTACGTGGGAGAAGGGAGAAGGGCCAGCCCCTTCCCTGGCTAGTGGGGACACCCCCAAATCCCCCTAAATCCGAAGACCAGTTCATTTCAATATCATTCAGCTCCTCCAGGAGCAGACGTGTCCCCCTGCCCGTTCTCTTGGGATTTAAAGGCTGAAGGTACTTTCACAGGCAGAGCAACAACCACTGAAATGTGGGTGTCTTTAAAACAGCACTACCCAGGACCATGTCGTGCCACAGGCAGGGGCTGCCTTCTACATTCTTGAGGAACAGGGAACGTTTAATGCTTCTCTTTTTGAGATTTCTTTTGACTAAATTTTAGGAACTTGTAGTTTTCTAGTTCAATCTCTGGAATTGCATCAGCTCTAAGTGGGGAAAACAATGTAAAAAGATCAAAACGTGCACTTGGAGAGGACAAGGCCCAAGGAAGCTCATTTGCAAATGGACTAAAGGCAGGAAGGACCTCTCTCCTGAGGCCCCTCTAAGGGCTCCCTGTTCACCCCTGACCCGGATTTGAATCCTGCTGTGATCCTTGTCCAAGACTCTGAATTCCTTTTATTGCTTGTTTTGTATCCAGGCGGAAAGATTTGTGATACGGCTTTTAAGGCTACTGCTGGGCCTCGTTCCATAAACATGACTGTTCCCTGTCAACTAGGATTTTCAACACCCCTGCCTTCCTTAAGCAATTCCCTTTAGGGCAGAAATTCCCTAGAAGGTCCCAAGCCTCTTTTCTGGCTTGGCCAGAGGATCCCCGGTGAGCTCTACTTTGACAATATAAGGGAGTATAATCCTAGCCAGTGAGTGACCCCACACTGTCCCTTGCTGTCCAAGGTGACATCTGAGCCCGTGTCGTTCTGAGGTCCATGATCTTGGACAATCATCCAGTTTACACACTAAGTGTTGGTGTTAACAACTCGTCCAAATGCGGAAATTGGGCCCGAGCACTTAAACAGTGTCACCCCTGGGTGGTTGTGTTTTTTCCCCCAATCCTGTGCTGTGGTTACATTACCCCAACCTCCTGGGGTGTGAAGACTGTTTGAAGCTTTGAAAGATGAGGTATGACAGGGGTGTGGGGGGCTCCAGCAGGGAATGCCACAGAACTGATGGTCCATGGACGTGCGTGAACACAGCCTTACCAATTAAAATACTGAAATGCTTCCCATCTGGTGGTGAACAGACACTGTTCTGAGCTCACACAGAGAACCCACCCCATGACTAGGAGATTTCAAATGGTTACCAAGTGGCATTTTGAACCTCATCCCTTAGGAACACCCTTTAAGACAAGGGACAGATGAATCGCTTGGCACTTGTGTGGTATCCTCTCCTTTCTGATGGCTGCAAGTGTCACCCAGACACACAGGCTGCACTCTGCCAGGGAAGCCTTGTCAGAACAGCCAGAATTTGAGGATGAACCCTGGTTCCCGTCATCTCAAGACCTTCCTGACATGGCACAGCCACCCAGGAAAGTGATTTGGTAATGGAAACACTGGGAAGGCTGTACTTTCCCTCCAAAGAGAAAGAGAAGTGCCAACAGTGAAAGCTTGATCCCTCAAATAGACAATTAAATCCCAACAAGCAGTGGTTTCTTTCAACATTATTGATGCTGAAAAGATCTCTTTTGGTAATAACACGATCCCCTAACTGCCATGTCCATTTCCATGAATCACATTTCCAACACATATGGATCTAAAAAACTGTGGGAAATCTGGTATTTCCTTAGATGCAACTCTGAATTGGCATGCAACAGAGAACAGAAAAATGGAGACCTAGAAGTAAATATCTAATTTGAGAACATAGACACAAAAGTGATTTGAAATAATATTTTGGAGTCTATTGGAATATTACACAAAAAGAATAATCCACTTTATGTAGGTTTTACTGTGACTGTGATGGGAAAAGCTGAATCATCCCGTGACGTTCATAACTGGCTGCTGACTTTAAAGTACAAATAAATATTGTACATAGTAAAGGAAAATGAGAAAACAGCATGAAAAAGGAAGATCTTTCTCTCCTCACCTGAAACTCAACCTCTCACCTCAGAAAAAAACCGCTATCTATATTTTCTATGTCACGCAGCAGAGTTTAATAAAAGAAAAGTATTGGTATATTTTAAAAGTTCAAGAGCTCAAAGCACGGAAACATTAGGGATGCAGCCATGAGACCTCACTGAGGTGCCTGCTCCATTTCATCTGCTGTCAGGACGGCCTTCTTGGCCCCTCACTTTCTCTGCCTCGCTAGCAAGTCTGTCGGCCATCAGTGCTATCACCAGTCTCGCTCCTGTGCTCTTCACTGCCCTTTCCTCCTTCCTGATACGTTCCTCAGTCGTCAGAAATTGTTGGCAGTCGAGCTGTGGAATGCCCATATCAGCTCCTGGAATCATCTCTGCCAAATCTGAAGACAAGTAGGAGGGCTCAAGGGACCTGGAATGCAGACCACCTGCGAGCACACCTGGCAGGGATTCACCTGTGTGACTAGGTGCAAGTTTTTGCAATGCTTTGGCGAGATTGAAAGGACTTACGAGTTGTCCCGCACTGTTGCAGGTCTGGAGTCCTTGCGGTCTCTGGGCCCAGCAGACTTGGTGGGGCTGGTCCAAGGAATCCTCCCAGAGACCCGTCATTGCCAGGATGTGATGGGATTCTAGTCACCGTCCTCTTGAATATGTCACTGGACATCCTCAAAGGGATGGAGATGTTTAAACCAGGCTTTGGTTTGGACTGGTTTTCACAGTTATGCTGCTTCCTCTGCGAAGACGTGTCTGTCATCCTTCTTATCATCCTTCTTTTCCTCTTACTCTACAAAAACCAATCATGAAAGTGGGTCAAATGATAAAAGAAGCCTGCCTTTTTAGGACAATTATCCTGGTTGTTTTGTACTTCCACCCCCCCCCATCCTCTGGGGACAGCTCTGACCTGTGTCCTGGGATGTCATCAGGCAGATTTGCATCAAGAACAGAAAGCTCAAGGTCAAAATTCAAGAGTACTCCAGATCATTTCTCCCCCTCCATCCTGTTAACACCCTCTCCTTGTTTGAGTGTGATTCTATTCTCTTCTTGTCCTTGTCACTCTCAACCGCACAAGTCCTGTCACTCCCACTCAGGACAGTCAGTCCCCAGTTCTTTACTAAAACCCAAATCTTACCATTTCTGTGTTTTCTATCTACTCATTTGCTTAATCCATTGACCACTTGGTGTTCATAGAGGTTAAATCAATAGTGATATTGTCAACCACCCTCTGTTAACGACTTCCTCCAATCTCCCAGCTGTTCACATAATCCTAGTGGTTATGTTCAAAAGTAAACAATTCAGAAAACATATTCACCCACAACAAATTCCTGATCTCTAATATTTTTATTCAAACACTCATACAGTAGATACCTGTCACTCAAGATCAGAAGTAATGCCAGATCACCAATCCTCACCTTAATTTCCTCCTACACCTATCTAATCCTGGATTCCATGGACTACGATCACAGTAATTTCCTTGGAAATATAAAAAATTCCTTACCACTCATCTATTTTGTAAACCTCCAAACCCAGAAGATCCCGATTATCTGCCATGCCACAGCTACTGCTGGTCTTACAACAAGCTGAAGAAAAAGCACGAAACATGACCTTTTGGTACCACTGTAAACACAAAACCGTCTGCATCAACTGGGAATCACCCATAACCCCTGGAAATTTTGTTCTCTTTTTTTTCTGTTGGCTCAATAACAAAAAGACAAATCAATTTAAAATATGAGCAACAGACCACAATAGACTTTTTCCAATGAAGACATACAAGTGGCCAATAGATGTATGAAAAGGTGTTTGGCACCGTTAATCATCAGGGAATGTAAATCAAAACCACAATGAGGTATCACTTCACACTTGTTAAGACGGCGTTTATCAAAAAAACTAAAGATGACAAATATTGGTGAAGATGTGGAGAAAAGGAAACCTTGTGGGAATGTAAACTAGTACAGCCATTATGGAAAACAGTATGGAGGTTCCTCCACAAAAGAAAACTAGCCTATGATCCAGCAATCCCACTTCTGGTGTATACCCAGAGGAATTGAAATCAAGGTCTCAAAGAGATACCTGTACTCTAATGTTCATTGCAGCTAATTCACAATAGTGAAGATATGGAAGTAACCTAAACGTCATTGATGGATTAATGGATAAAGAAATGGAATATTCGTCAGCCTTGAAAAAAGAAGCCATTCCTGCCATTTTTGACAACATGAGGGACCTAGAAGATATTATGCTAAGTGAAATAAGGCAGACAGAGAAAGGCAAATACTTATATGTGGAATGTAAAATTGTCAAGCAGAGGTTAGAATGGTGGTTGTCAGGGGCTGGATGGATGGGGAAATGGGGAGCTGATTATCAAAGGATACAAAGTTTCAGTTATCAAGATAAATAAGTTCTGGACATGTAGGATATGGCGTAGTGTCTTCAGCTAACAAAACTCTATTGCATACGTCACATTTGCTACTTGAGTAGATACTAAGAGTTCTTACCACAGAGTGATAGTAATAAAGGAGGTGAGAGAAAACTTTGGAAGGTGATGAATATGTTTGTGGTCTTGATGGTGATGACAGTCTCAAGGGTGTATACATATGTCCAAATTCATCAAGCTGTATATAGAAAAGTATGACACCATCTTTGATTCTTCTGCACCTTGAAATATGCCATGTCCTCATCACAAGAGAAAAATATTTGTAACTATGTATGGACGAATGTTAACTGGACTTATTGTGGTGATCATTTCAATATATACTCAAACATTGAATCATTACGTTGTACCCATGAAACTGATATAATGTTGTATGTCAACTTTACCTCAATTAAAAAAACCACAACAGACAAAACCATTTGAATATTGTAAATGAGTTCAGTGAATCCCTGAAAGTGCCCCATTCCCATATGAGAGTTAAAGGAAGCAGAGAGGATGAAGTAAATGGAAGAAAGTTGTATAAAACAGTATTCAAATTAAAATCATTTAAGTTGCTATCAGCTCCTTGTGGCAAAGTTCTGTGCGCACTAATCTTCTTTCACATTTTTCCTGGAAATCATACTTTCAGATCCAACCCATAACAGTTTCATCATTTGCTCTAATAAGACAATTTCAACTTAATAAATAAAACCAACAGCATCCCTTATGTATGAATAAAATTAGTGAACTTTACAGAGAAAAGAGCATATTTGCACAATCTCAATAAAGGAAACAGAAGAACTGAATGATGATCAAGTCTCATTCAAGCTTATCTTTGAAAGTCAGTAAGACCAGGTTATCTTTTCAAGGATGTGTGTAGAGCTGTCAGCCTTGGAAGATAGAAATAGTGGCCTCCTCTGGAGCAAAGAGCAGGCTTGCTTACTGCCCAGTATAATAAAAATAACACCCCCCCCCCCAGGGCAAAGGTTAGCAGACATCTTGCCCGTTATCAAAGATTTGAGTTCCTTAGGCTCTGAGATCTTGCAACCCTCTCCATGTCCCCTGGCCCACTGTGTATCACCCTGTAGGAAGTGAGATTTAGTGAACCGGTGCAAATGCTGATACTCTGGCCACTGCTATTGTTGTGTCATTAAGTCCTTTATCTCTGACCCATGGGTCTCATGTCTTTTGCCAGCATCTGTAAAACCTTTGTAGGCTACCTTATTAGCTTGCAGGAAAGGTAAAATATCAGACCTTTCACAGTTCCTGACAAGCCCTTAAAGTAACTAGTAGTCTTAGGAACAGAGAGCTATCCAGAACAATATGCATGGATGGTCTTCATAGAAGACTTCATGCAACAAAAACTTTAATAAGTCACTCTAATCTCCTTTATTTCTACCCCAATTAGGAGAGGCACCAAACTATTACAGACCTAGGGCTTGTGGAAGCCACCTTTGCTCCAGAGGAGGCCACTATTTCTATCTTCCAAGGCTGACAGCTCTACACACATCCTTGAAAAGATAACCTAGTCTTACTGACTTTCAAAGATAAGCTTGAATGAGACTTGATCATCATTCAGTTCTTCTGTTTGCTTTATTGAGATTGTGCAAATATGCTCTTTTCTCTGTAAAGTTCACTAACTTTATTCATACATAAGGGATGCTTTTGGTTTTATTTATTAAATTGAAATTGTCTTATTAGAGCAAATGATGAAACTGTTATGGGTTGGATCTGAAAGAATGATTTCCTGGAGACCTAGTGACCAGAAACTTCCCACAGGGAGCAAAGACAGATGGGCATATTTCCAAAATGGACCCATATGCCTCCCTATCATCCAAAAGACAGTACATTATCTTAATCTATGATGATTTGAGTCATAAAATCTTGTGATGGGCCAAAGATACACTTCTAAGAGGAATGAGGCACATAGCAGTTGTAAGCAGATTAACACGCTTGGTGAATATCAAACGCCGAACTAAACGCAGTGTTCTAATCAATTATAAGGTACAACAAATTTAATAAGGTCAATTAAATGATATTTAATGGTATCCTTGATTATTACTCTACAATAATGAACAAGAAACTCATGTAGATAACTACAATTGGTCTTACTTTAAAATATGGTAGTCAGGACTGTTTGAGATAAACTGGAGATAAGGAAGGGGAGAAATAGATAAAAGTTAGCTGCTCTGAAGCCACTGTCAAGACTCCTGGATCTACATGTAACCCAGGAGATCGAGGCAGACGGCTGTGTACCTAGATCCTCCTGCACTGTGGTTCTTAGGGATGTCACGGAGCTGAAGCAGCTTCCTGAATCGTGTTTACACGTCCATGTGTACAATACCCCTGACCATGGGGATGAACCACCATTCAATCATCCCTTACACCCCCCTAATTAACAATTAGATTTCAAAATCATTGTATCATTACATGATCATTTATTCCTCAAACCTGTGGGATGCCGAGCTAAAAGAAAATTAAATTTCAATGGTTTCTTTTCTTTGAAGGACCAAGATGTTCTTTCACACTTGGAATCTGGGTTAGAAGATAAATCCATCAAATCAATGGAAACAACTTAAGAAATGTACAGAGGGATACTTCATTCATATATACACAGTTTGCACTGTGGCAAAACTAGAGTTATATTTTTAAAAATTAGAATTTTTTGAAATTTTATAGATATTAAAGACTTTGTTCTGCTTATACTCCCTTTGGTTTACCAAACCAAACTCACTCTTTAATGGGCTTTTCTAGCATTGAGTGCTAATAACAGTAACTTTTTTAAATTCTTATTTTTCTCAGCTCAAAGACCAAGGGCAGAGGTCATCAAGAGGTCAAGTCTAATCTACCTACAGATGTGGCAGGATCAACTATGGATGTTCAGCCAGACATTACCAGCAGAACCACATCTCTTCACCCATAGGTGAGTTTTTACAAGTAATGACAGGGACTTAGGGATATCAAAGGAAATTCTTTATTAAGAACCAAAGTTATAGATTCCTATCCTGGGTTCATTACTTTGAATTTTTGAACCAAATCATGTATATCGATTGGACCATGTTCAATTCTATGATCTTTAGAAGACGCAGCCTATAGCTGAAGAGAAATAGATACAACACCAATATCTTACACTCTCTGAAGCACAACTGAGAGCCCCTGGAGTCAGAAGTTTTCAAGACAAGAAAAAGTTATCCTTCATTTGAACAGAAAAAGTAGAGGCTGTTCAAAGATTCAACTTTAAATTGTTAATATGACTTGTTAGAATATGATGGAGCAAGCATAATACCTTCTAAGTTTCATGATTTTTCTCCTGAATACTGAGATGGATGACCTTGAAGTGCAGCTTCCCCACACATGTCGTTATTCAGTGATAAAATTAATTTCCCTATAAAATAATTACCATAAAATTGTTACAAATATATCATAGTCTCTGACTAAAAGGAAACAAAGCAAATCGAGCAGTTGAAAGCAGTGTAATAAATTCCACACAAGGATCTTATAGCAGCATTATGTATAATAGTGAAACTGGATGTAATCCCTTTGCTATCAAAGAAGATATAAACGGATCATGGTATACCTATTCTTTGGAATACCTCTAAAACTTCTAAAAAGGTAAGTTAGAATGATGTGCACTGATAAGGAGAGAGGTCTATGATATATGGTTTGGGAAACAACAAAATGCAAAACGATGTAGTTATGTAATTTATGTTTAAAAAAAAACTTTGTATATTTACAAATTCATAGGAAATTTCCAGAAGAATAAGCCACAACCTCTTAACAATAGTTCCTTCTGAGTAGGAGAGTGAGTTTTCAGGGAAGGGGATGAAAGGGGAATGTTTCACTTTACTCTACATAGATCAGTGCAATTTGACTTTTTTACAGTGTGTACTTGTTTCATAATTAGAAAAATGAGTGATGTGATCGTTTGGTGCATGGCAACAGTATTATGTGCACCAGTCTCTGTTTTCTATGTTACTGCACAGCATGGACTGTAGGAGAAAGCGCAGAGGAGCAATGAAGACAAAGAAGACAGGACACCTGCAGAAAGTCAGTGGAGTATTTCTCCATAACAAACCTTCCAGGTGAGTGACGGTCAGTATCTTCCACTGCTCCAGCTCACGCTGGAGCCTAGAACATGCCCAGGGTAAGCCGGAGGACCATGCCCGCTAGTCCACTCCCTGCACGGAGCCTGTTTTTGCAGGGTGACTGCCATCAAGCAGACAATAGACTCAGGATGGGGCGTGTGCCTTTGGGGAGGCTGGCAGAGAGGCATAAAGTGGAACACCAGCTAAGTGCACACACCTGAGAGGCGGAGCTCCAGGTGGAGACACAAAATGTACCAAGAAACTGTGAAGTGAAGGAAGCTACTCCATCTCTCTGAGCTTCAGTGTCCCCCCTGTAATGTGTGGATCACAGGTCTACTTCACAGAGCTGTTGGGGAAGATACATAAAAGTTTCTGTGACAGCCAGTGTCACATTATTAACAAAGTCATGTCTGACTTCAAAATAATCGATGAAAAGAATAATGTTAATGAGACCAAAGACGGGATGCTCAACTTCGTAAGCAGCCCCAGCAGCATGAGAGTGAGAGGAGCTCCGAGAAAGCAGGGTTCTTCACAGCTCCACTGGAGACGATGAACACGGGCTACACCAGGATAAGTCGCTGTTGTACAGTGACTCGTGTAGTGAGGGTGGGTCCCTAAAGACACTGTGAAATCCAGTTACACACAGTGGCTCCTAGGAAACAACTACAAAGCAATCAACTCAGCAGATAGGAATGGGAAGGGGGCGAGCATAGGAGGGTCAGAGCCACAAAATCTGACGGAAGACACTGAACCACGAGCGCTCAGCTCTGTCAACAGCTTCTGTGGTTGCACCAGGAGATCAAACGTTGAGACAGCCATTGTGAGGACTGCTGGGAGCACAGTGGTCACAGCAGCCACACCCTAACAGCAGTTGCATCAGAGCACACAGACCCTGAGACTTTCCTCTCCATTAATCCTTGTTTCAAGACGATGAATATCCTCATGTTACAATGTCTCCTTCCAACCCTTGTGGACGAGTGTCATCAGAACCCCCTGAAGAGGTCACAGGCCAGAGTAGGATGGAACACTGGGGGCTGGGGGAGCGGCGTTGCACCTGACAACACGGACTATCACCCGGGTCTATTGAACACGAGAGAAGAACCCGAGGATGTGGTCCAATGAGAATTCCCTGTCTTGCCACATTCAGAGACACTGCAGAGTTTCTCGTCCGTCCTTTAAAAAAAATGTTAAAGAATTCATGTCACTAATTCATAACGAGGCAAATTCTTCACATAGTGACAGGGTCCAGTTTCCATGACCAACTTATTCAGTTGTTAGATAATATCCCACATTCAGGAATTGGAAATGTAACCTACTGGGATGTGTAATATAAACAAGGACTTTTTTTCATGGAGATCAACACCCAAAGTTTTAGGGAAGACATAAATCGTGAAAGCTGCTAACCATTCCTCCACAAGTTTCAATAAGACTTTTAAGTTAATTTACCAATCTCAGGAAAAGATAACTTTTCAATTCAAATTTTTTTTTCTGCATTCAAGCGTACAATACAGCCAAGAGAATGAGCATAAAAAAATTAACAAGAAGGTCTTGCTTGCATTTCATCTTTTGCAAATAATCAGGGTATTTTATGCTCTGTCCCTTTCACTGCTGTAATCAATTTTTAAAGAATACGTTACATCTGACTATCCCTGGGCATGTTTATCCTGGAACCTTGCCGGAATCCAAAGCAGAGCTGTTAAAGCTGACGGGTTTCAAATGCCGCCCAGGTGCTGTCTACCATGAACATCACTCGCCCAAAGCTGGACCACCGGTCTCTTCCTGAGGGATCAGAGTCATCACTTATGTCCCTGAGAGACTGGACGCTCAGGCCTGAGCTGAGATTAGGTGATCAATCTGAAGGGCAAAATGCTTAAGCTATTCTCATCCTAACGATGCTGTTTTGGAGGCCTCTGCATTGGAATGGGTTGGTGAAAACGGCCTACTAGTTACTTGCTTGGGAATTGTGTTGTTCTCCTCTGCCCTTAGCAGATCCTGGGAAACCAATGATTAACCTCACGGATGACTTAACTTCTACATCTGTGAAAAAGGCAAGCAACAGCTAATGTTACCACCTTGCAAAACTCCAAAGTTGTGCTTCCAAGAGGGACCACAAGGGCGAATTTCTCCCCAAAGCGGATGAAATGATGGCACTTTGGCTGGAGAAGGCAGAGGGCAGCAGGCAAAGTGGAAAGTTTCTGGGATGTCTAACCAGTTCCCATAAGCAGTTTAGAGAAGCACCTGGCCCTGGATTAGGTAGGAGGCTGTGGAAGGACCCACAGGTACACAGGGGGGAGGAGGAATCAAGCAAAGGAGGGAGGCGGTGGGGAAGAGGCGCCAGTCTGGGCTTCAATTTTGGACAAAAGCAATTGCACGCTGCAGGCCTGCGGCTTCCCATGCAGCTGCCACACCCTCCTAACTCCCTGGTCCCTTTCGTCCAGTCACATCCCTCTGGGAATCATTCCACATGGAGCGGGTGCAGGACCTGAGTCCTGAGTCAATGGTTTGGCCCTCGGCCAAGCTCACACCGCCCTGCTCCTCCCTCCAGGGCCAGGCACCGCCCTGTACCCAGAGCATCCTGGGCGTTCTAGTCCTGCAGCCCTCCAGGTTGCCAGCTGGGAGCGGTTAAGAGAGAAAAGCTCCCAACATGCACAGCTTGTGGCCCCAACTCTTGCCTTGTCCTTCGGCCCCTGGGCCCCACCCCTCAGTTTCTCCATCCCACCCTCTTGCCCACCTGTTCTCTATACCACGCCCAATCTCCATGCCCTGCCCACCCCCCAGAGTATGCGCAGTGTGGTTGGGCTGCATCCCTTGAGGCCGGTACTCAGGTAGGGGTGGGGCTCACCAGCCTGGCTATTGCTGAGGTTGCTTGCAGCCCTGGTGGAAGCCCCCTGGCCAGTATTTGAAATGTAAATTCAAGATCTAAAATGGAAATATCGGGTGCCTGGGATCCTGGAATTTGCCCTTTCCATGTAACCTGTCCTACCATCCCCCCTATCTCACCAGGCTGCCATCATCCTCCCTCTGGAACCCGTGGTCAGGGTCGCTGCAGAGATCCTCCCTTTGGACCCAATCTGCCTGAAGGGCCCATACCTGATCAGGAGTCTTAGAAGGACTGCCCTGAGCCATGTCATAAAAAGGAGAAAACATCACATTGGACAGCCCAAATTCCTGCATTATATAGACAGGAAACTCAGGTGCACTGGTAAGTGACCCCTAAGCCACTTCAGAGGAACACATGCATGCCCCTACTCCCAAGCTGCACACAGGCTGGTTCACTGGACTTCCTTATCCCAGTGTGGACCTCTTGGCCTCGTTAACATAGGCAACAACACCGAAACTTCCCATTGGTCCTTCCCACAGTGTTAGGCAAGTTTGTGCAGGAAGGTAATATGCAATTTCTGCTCTACTATAGGGCTGGCTCCTTGGGAACTAGTTTTAATATCCCTGTTTAAATATACCCGCAGAATCACAAAATAATTAAACAAAATAATTTGTTGCTGTGGAGGGTTATGGTGATAATTCTCTGAAGTCGTTTTTCCATTTAGCTTTTCTGATTGACTCCAAATACTACAGCACCACACGCTTCTTAGACTGGTGGATGCACAGCTCCACTTCTTTCCAGGAAGAATGCACAACAGCAGAATATCCGTGGCCTGACTTTCTGGGGCATCAGTATTACTACAAGATTTGGAAGAAGCAAAGTTAGGTCATTTCCAATGTAAGGAATTAAAAACTTAACACTAAGGTGAGGTGGGAAAGTCATATGCCATTAATAATTGTCAGTAATCTGTGCCTGAAATGTCAGACTTTCTCTGAGAAAGAACTCTGAGACCCTATTTCCCATTGTTTTAAATAGGAAAATTTAGAAGGCATAGCAAATCTATCGAAAAACTCTACCAATTTCCTAAGTCACAATATGGCACCTAGACATAAGTTACGAACATCGTGTGCTCTTCATTTTGTTCCTTCCAACCCAGTCCCACAGGTCTTGAGTGCAAGCTGTGAACACGGCACTGTGCTAGGTGTCGAGGCCTTGGTAAGCATCGTGGTGGGGGTGGACCTTGCTGGAGAAAGATGACATCATAAAATCTCAAATCCATGCCACTTACAAAACTGAGGCAAAAATGGAAAGACCCAGGGGACCATGCAAGGATGAGGGCATTAATAGATACTTGGGAGTATTAAAATCCATTTAATGTTGTAATGAGTGAATGTGTTCCACTTTAAAACAAAAGACTGCTGTTATTCTGAGATATTGAGTTAGTATCTTTGTGCAAATATGCAGGATTTAAAATGTTTATTGATGTATAACATGTGTACAGAAATATATGCAGAAGTCATCCACGTAAACCACAAAGAATTATTACAAAGTGAACACACTTGTGTGACAAAGAACTAGCACCAGCTTTATTAAGGCCCCCGACAATCCTTTTCTCCCTATTTCCGCCCCAAAGGTAACTGATATCTTACCAGCAAACACTGTCAGTCAAGTTTGTCTTCTTATAGAAGTGTTTTATTACAGAACAACTTAAATAATATACAAAATAGCACAGTAGGCCCGTCACCCAGTTTCAACAACTACTAATCATCTGCCATTTTTGTTTCATCCGCACTCCATCCCATTCCCACCTCACTTTATTTTTCTTTTAAGCCTCTGTGCGTGTGTGGTGAGTAAGATGTATGCACACTGAAAGGCACAACTCTCAACTGTACAGTTTTGGCAAATAAACATGCCCATATAATTTTCATCCCTTTAAGAATAGAATATTTCCATCACCCCCAGAAAACTCCTTCCTGTTCCTTCCCAGGCAATGTTTTCCTTCCCTCGATGCAACTCCTGTTCTGGTTTATTCAGCATAGGTTCATCTTGGCTGAAATCATCTCATGTGTGTTGTTTTCTGTCCAGCTTGCCTCCCTCAGCACGAGGTTGATGAGTCTCTCTCAGCATGTGTGTGTCAGCGTTTGCTCCTCAGCACAGCTGAGGGCGTTCTGCTCTGTGGATGTCCCAAAGTGCGCTCATCTTCCTCCTGGGGACATGCAGGTCATCTCCTGTGAACAGTCTTGTAAAAACGTGTTTTGGCATGCTGTTTAATTCCTTTATTAGCATTTAAGTTACACACCTTTGCATTCTTACTTGGTGGTCCAGATTACAATATGCATCTTTAAGATATCACATCCTACCTAGACTTAATAGTTCACCAGTTTAATCAATGTAAAATATGGAAGCCTTGTTACAGAACAGTTCCATTTACCTCTGTCTGTCCTTTGTGCTATTGCTGTCATAAATTTTACATCTACTCATGTTATAAATCCCACAATACAGTGTTATAATTTTTGCTTTAGATAGTCATAGGTATTTTAAAGAAATAAGAGGTGCCGGCCCCGTGGCTTAGCGGTTAAGTACATGCGCTCCACTGCTTGCGGCCTGGGTTCGGATCCCTGGCGCACACCGATGCACCACTTCTCCAACCATGCTGAGGCCGTGTCCCACATACAGCAACTAGAAGGATATGCAGCTATGACATACAACTATCTACTGGGGCTTTGGGGGGAAAATAAATAAATAAATAAATAAATAAAATCATAAAAAAAGAAATAAGAGAAATAAGTTAAGTGTTTGGAAAGGAAATACTTTGAGACTCTACAAGTGTACTGTTTCTTCTTTAAGTTTCATCCACAGTTTTTGCATTCATCAATCATTCTTTCCAACAGTAATTATTACTGTAGTGTTAAAGTGACAATTTTCTATTTCATGCTATCTAGCGCTTTTATTATTTGGAATTCTGTGAGCAAGATTTCTCCCCCCTTCCTTCTTCCTTTCTTTCTCTCATTCTCTCATTCTTTTTTCCCCCTTTTTTCTTTCTTCCTTCCCTTCCTTTCTTATTTAATCTTTTTTATATCAGTATAGCCTCGTGGATATTTATTTTATTCTCTGAGTAATTATCCAATGCTACCATTATTTATTTTGTTGCTCACAGTTTTCCAGCTTGAGTCATTGGAAAGTCTTTCATATTAATTCCTTTTGACACGTCCCATCATTTTCTGTGTGTTTTTTTTTTTGAAAGTACTTTCATACTTTCTGGCACTACAAGATGATCCAGGCTCATCTTGTATTTTCCATCTCCAGCCATAGAATTAGCCATTTCTCCAAGAAAATCTGCTTTATTTTATTGGAGAATGATATTTAGAAAACAAGATCTGGGAGCTAGGTGTGCTCATTAATACTAGAGTGTCACTGCTTCTAGACCTTCTCAGCAGAGCTTGGAAATGTATGTATGAATATAAACTCAGGTAGACACATCTGTCTATCAATCTATCCATCTATATATCAGTCTATTTATCTATTTGGATAGATATATTAAAAGAGACATGGATTCATACTGATACTTCGAAATCCAATCCAGCAGCATAGAGTTTATTCTAGCATTCTCCTTTTGTTTATTTGTAACTTCTTTCACCAACAGTGAGAAACTTAACTCCAGTTAGCTACAATATATTTGCTAATGTGTCAACTAGTTTCAGAATTGCTAATCCATACCCTTATGAAAAACAAATTTACCACCTAGAGTAGAGTGTTTGTGTCCAGTACTTTAGTTCAACAGTATCCCGTCAAATCACTGTCTTCCAAAGTAACTTAGGTCAGGACCTTTCATCCCCACCCCTTCTGTATGGTTAGGTCACATGTTTGTAATACAGTGAGATTCATTTGTCACTGCATTCCATCTGAGTTCCCCAGCATCCTGATTGATTTTTAAAATTTGCAGAGTAAAATTCACTCTTTGTGGTGTACAGTTCTATGGGTTTTGACTTTATGGTCATGCATCCATACACAGAGTACCATACTGAGCTGTTTTTCACCCCCAAAGTTCTCTCATGCTATCCCTTTGTATTCAACCCCTTCCCCTACTCCATCCCTTGGCAACTACTGATCATTTTCCATCCCTGTAATTCTGCCTTTTCTAGAAAGTCATATAAATGGAATCATATATTATACAGCTTTTTGAATCTGACTTCCTTTACTTAGAGAAATGCATCAAAGATTCATCCATTTTGTTGCGTGAATCAAGAGTTTATCCTGGGACCGGCCCCGTGGCCTAGCTGTTGAGTGCGTGCCCTCCCCTACTGGCTGCCCAGGTTCGGATACAGGGCACGCACTTACACACTGCTTCTCTGGCCATGCTGAGGCCGTGTCTCACATAAAGCAACTAGAAGGGTGTGCAATTATGACATACAACTATCTATTAGGGTTTTGGGGGGGAAAAAGGAGGAGGATTGGCAATGGATGTTAGCTCAGGGCTTATTTTTCTCACACACACAAAAAAAGAGTTTATCCTTTTGATTGCCAAGTAGTAGTGTAATGTACTGATGCATCACAGTTTCTTTCTCCATTCACCTGATGAAGGACATTTAGTTTATGTCCAGCTTTTGGCAATTATGAATAAAATGTCTATAAAGATTCCCACAAAGATTTTTGTTTAAACACTAGTTTTCAATTTTCTTCAGTAAATACCTAGGAGTGGGATATCTCAGTCATATAATAAGTGTACGTTTAGCTTTATAAGAACCTGCTCAACTGTTTTCTGAATGCAACTATCATGTTGCATTCCCAGTTCTAATTGCTCCTACTCCTCACCCACCTCCTCATGTGGTATTTTCAATTTTATTTTTTAATTTCAGGCACCTAATAGGCGTGCAGTATCTTATTATGGCTTCTGCTTCATTTTTGAAAGTGAGTTCTGCTAAATATAGAATCTTGTGTTGACTTTTGGGTTTTCTTTCTGCACTTGAAAGATGTCATTTTGTTGTTGAGTTGTCTCTTTTGTTTTTGATAATATATCATCCATCATTCACTTTATTTCTCCCTGTATGTAATGTCTTCCCCTGTATATATGTATTTCCCTGACTGCTTTCAAGAGTTACTTTTTATCTTCGGATTTTAGTAGCTTGACTATCATTTACCTAAGTATGCTTTTATTTTATGTTTTATTTTGTGGGTTTGCTGACTTTCTTGGATCTAAAATTTTAGATTTTCCACCAAATTTTAGAAGTTTTATGCTATTACTTATTGATTTGCCTTTCTGCCTCATTTAATTTTTCTGTCCTTCTCCTCTCTGCTTGGGACTCAACCATCTCACAGGTCATAAGGCTCTCTTCATTTTTCTTCAAAATTTTTACACTCTTTTCTTCAGACTGGATAATTTCTATTGCTGTATCTTCATGTTTTTTCTACTGTATCTAGTCTACTGGTAAACTCAAAAGTATTTATTTTATTTCATCTTCCTATTTGGTTCTTTTGTGTAATTTCCACTTCTCTGCTGAGTTCCCACATCTGTTCATTCATTATTTGAATATTTTTCTTTACTACCCTGATCATCTTTATAATAGCTTTTTTCGTATTGTTGACTGCTAATTACAACACATTGGGGAGAGTTTCTACTGCCTGCTTTTGGTCACATATGGATTACATTTTCCTGTTTCTTCAAATCTCATGCTTCTTTTAAATTGTGTACTGGAAATCATGAAAGATAGGTATAGAGGCTCCGGATTCTATTGTATTTCTTTGAAGAGTGTTGTTATTTTTCTAGCAGGGAATCAACTTGGCTGGACTGAAATTCCAATCCTAGCTCCTTTATAGTGGGCATAGCTGAAATCCTCAGTCAGTTCTTTCATCTTCCAACTGCTGTTTTTACACTAGGCCTTCTGGGGCCTACCCTGTATATGTGTTGTTCAAAGATCTGCCAATTTGGTGTGTGTGGGGGAGAGACTTACATATATATTTTGCGATTTTCCTCTTTGTGTCTCCCTCCCTTCCAGAATTTCTCCCCTAACTTTCCAGCTACTCTGCCAGCCCAAAAATACATCCTGTAACTTTACAAGTAAGACTGTAGTTTTTCCCCTGTCTAGGCATGTACAGATTTTGGAATGCTTTGACGCAACAGATTCAAGCTTGTAAATATCTCCTGGTGCAATTTCCATCATTTAAGGGAAGATTCCCTCTCAGTTCAGCTTGCTTGTGGAAGTGATTTAAACTTACACACATATACACATTTATTATATGTGTTTTATATATAACTACACGAGTCTGTATAAATATATATAATATTTTGTGCAGATTTTATCATTGTTATCTGTGAGAGTGTTAGTTCAACAAGCTACTCCACCATTAGTAGAAACCAGAACTCGGTTTTGTTTCTTTCTTGAATTTTATATAAATGGAATTATAAAATATATAGCCTTTTGCATATAATTTCTTTTATGCAGCATTATGGTTATGATATTCATCCATGCTATTGCATGTAGCTAGTGTTTGTTCATTTGTTGAAAATAATTAATTTTTTAAAGGTCATAAAATATGTTGAACATAAAATTGTAACCATTTTTAGGTGTACACTTCAGCGACATTCAACACCTTCACATAATTGTGTAGCCATAACCTCCAACCATCCACAGAACTATTTTCACATTGCGCTGAAACTTTGTGCCCGTTAAACAACTCCCTGTTATCCCTCCCTCTTGCCCCTGGGAACCACCATTCTCCTTTCTATTCCTATAAATTTGACTACTCTAATTACCTTATATGAGTGGAATCATACAGTATTTTTTCTTTTGTGACTGGCTTTATTTCACTTAACATAAAGTCCGCAAGGTTCATCCATGTCATAACATGTGTCAGAATTCCTTCCTTTTTAAGGGTGAATAGTATTCCACTATGTGTATGCACCACATTTTTTTGTCAATTCATCAACTGATGGACACATGGCTTGATGCCATCTTCCAGCTATTTTGAATAATGCTGTTAAGAACATGGGTGTACATATATGTCTTTATACCTCTGTGTTCAGTTCTTTTGGGTGTATACCCATAAATGGTGTTCTCAGATTCACTTTTTCACATATAACAGGGTTCCCCACACCTCCAAGAAGCAATTCTTGGAACGCCACCTGGTTGCCAGATAATTCAACTCAATTTGATGCTGACAACCCAGAGATACATCAGATTTTACAGGTTGATGGCTCCGTCCTATAATTCTGCACAGCCACCTAACCTCACCTTTACTTCAGATGCCAGTTACAAGCCTAAGTTGTTACTTGTACTTCTGACTTACTGGCTATAAATCAGAGGTTCCCACAACCTCCTCCTTGGTTTTGATTAATTTGCTAGAGTGACTCACAAAACTCAGAGAAACATTTACTAGATCACCAGTTTATTATAAAAGGTTATAATTCAAGAAGAGCCTGTTGGAAGTGGTGCATAGCGGAAGGTATGGAGATAGTACACAAAGCTTTCATGCCATCTCCAGGTGCACCACTCTCCAAGCAGTCCTTGTCATTGCCAACCTGGAAGCTCTCTGAACCGCCTTCTATTGGGATTTTTATGGAGGCTCTCTCACATAGGCATGATCAATTATTAACTCAGTTTCCAGCCCCTCTCCTTTCTCTGAAGGATAAGGGGTAGGGCTAAAAATTCGAAGCTTCTAATCAGGGCTTGGTCTTTCTGGTGACCAACCCCCATCCAGGAGCCATCCTGGAGCCCACCCAGAGTTGCCCCAATAGAACAAAAGATTCTCTTAGTGTTCTTATCACTGGGGAAATTACAAAGACTTTAGGAGCTCTGTGCCAAGAACTGTACGCAGAGGCACATTAATATGTTTTTTATTATTTCAGAACACATAAGTGGAATTTTTAGATCATATAGTAATTCTATTTTTAATTTTTGAAGGAACTGCCATACTGTTTTCCACAGTTTTATATTCTCACCATCAGAGCACAAGGGTTCCAATTTCTCAACATCCTTGCCAACACTTATGTTCTGATTTTGTGATAGTAACTATCCTAATGGGTGTGAAAAGGTAGCTCATTGTGCTTTTATTTCACATTTTCCTGATACTTAGTGATGTTGAGCATCTTTCCTTGTGTTTCCTGTTCATTTTATATTTTCTTTGGAGAAATTTCTATTCATGTATTTTGTGCATTTTTAAATTGAGGGGTTTTTTTTTATTGTTGAGTTGTAGAAGTTCTTTATTTATTCTAGATATTAATCCCTTATCAGATTTGTGATTTGCAAATATTTTCAACCATTCCACGGTTTGCCTTTTTACTCTGTTGATAGTATCTTGTGATACAGAAAACTTCTTCATTTTTATGAAGTCCAATTTGTTATTTTTTTGTTACTTATGTCTTTGGTGTCATATTAAAGAAATCCTTTTTGCAATGGCATTTGGACCCAATGACATACAGCTTTTATCATGTGTTTTCTTCTAAGGATTTTATATCTTCAACTCTAACATTTATATCTTTGATCCATTTTGAGTTAATTTTTGTATAATGTGTAAAGTAAGGGTCCAACCTCATTCTTTTGCATGTGGGTATCCAGTTTTCCCAACAACATATGTTGAAAAACTGATCTTTTCTCCAATGAATGATCTTTGTACCTTTGTCAAAAATCATTGGACCTTATATGCAAAGTTTTATTTCTGGGGTCTCTGTGCTATTTCATTAGTATAGTGTGTGTATTTATGCCAGTACCACACTGTTTTGATTACTTTATAGTAAGTTTTGAAATCAGGAAGTGTGAGTTCTCTAACTTTGTTCTTCTTTTTCTAGACTGTTTTGGCTATTCTGTGTCCCTTGAGAGTCCATATGAATTTTAGGATAGATTTTTCTATTTTTGCAAAACCATCATTGGAATTTTTACCTCTTTGAGTAAGTTGATTCTTAAGTATTTTACTCTTTTTGTTGCTATTGTAAATAAAAATGTAAAGTTTTAAAATTTCTTTTTCAGATTACTTATTATTAATGTATAGAAGAACAACTAGTTTTTGCATGTTGATTTTGTGTCCCACTACTCTGCAGAATTTACTAGTTCTAACAATTTTTTGGTGGGAGTTTTAGGGGTTTCAACATATAAGATACTATTTGTAAACAAATGTAATATTACTTCTTCTTTTCCAATTTGGATGCTATTTCTTTCTTTTTCTTGCCTAATTGCTTTGGCTATATCTTCTAATACCATGTTGAATAGAAGTGGTGAAAATGAGCCTTCTTCTCTTGTTCCTGATCTTAGAGAAAAAGCTTTCAGTCTTTCACCCTTGAAAATGATGTTCTCTTTGGATTTCTATATATGGCTTTTATTATGTTGAAGTAGTTTCCTTTTACTTTGAGTGTTTTTTTAGTGGTTTTAGAATGAAAGCATGTTGAGTTTTGTTAAATGCTTTTTCTGCATCCATTGAGATGATCATGTTTTCTTCCCTCATTCTGTTAATGTGGTTTATTACATTAATTCATTTCCATATATTGAAACATCCTTGTATTCCAGGAATAAATGCCACTTAAAAATGCTGTATAATCCTTTTAATTTGTTGATGAATTTAGTTTATTACTATTTTATGGAGGATTTTTATATCAATATTCATCAAAGATATTGACCTATAGTTTTCTTTTGTCTTAGTGTCTTTGGCTTTGATATCAGGGTAGTGCTAATCCCAAGGATGACTTTAGAGGTATTTTCTCCTGTTAATCTTTTTGAAAGAGCTTGAAAATTATTGGTGTTAGTTAATTATAAAAAAAGGTCTTTGGGCCCAGGAATAAACTCAGCATAAAATAAATACAAATAAATATTTTTTAAAAATATGAAAAAGTTTTTTACTAAAAAAATTTAAAAATTTAGCAAGTACATCACTTATCACTTTGTTTCTAAAAAGTTTTTTAACCTACTCGTAAGCATGAACAAATTGTTAGAATTAAAATGACTCAAGTGTTAATTTTCTTCATTGCAAGTTTTCTTACAGAAGTATATGATGCCATCATGTATGACATCTTTTATGAAAAAATGGTCATTTTTTGTAGTATTTGAGAATATTATGAATTTTCCCAGTGGCCTCTGACAATACTCTGATATGCAGTTATCTTTTCAACATGTATGTCTCATCATCATCCTTACCAAATTAACAAACTCAGGTGCTAATTAATCAACTGCTTTTCATATGATTCAGGTTCTCCACCACCAACTCCCCTAAGCATCAGGAAATTCTACAACTTCTGCAAGATTAACGATTTTACCTTACACTGTATATATCTCATGTGGTTTAAAACATCCAAAAATCATTGATAAACTGACCCTGCCCAGACTAAAGCATTGTTAATTATAAAAGATGGTCTCTGTTAAGTGGGGAGGGATTTCAGGTTGAACTTAATTTTATAAGTGATCAATTTATTACAGTGTACTGTTCTGTTATGTATTTCACTTCTTTTCTAAAAAAGACTGATAGTTGAGGGCACTTAGATAATAAAAATTTGAGAAAATAAGGAACTGTTACACACTGTAAGCTTCAAATGTTTTCAAGCATAAGATACAATAAGAACTAAAACTACGAAATGACGAAGGAAATAGAGATAAGGGGATGAAGTTGCAAAACTGAATCTATAACAATATCTCAAAGGCTAGCTTTGTGGTGCCAAGAAGGTGGTGAAGTCAACGAATTCATAAAGATGATAATAAACACACTACAAAGAAAAAAGGCTGAAATTTTCATAGAGAGAATTTTTACAGTGATATGACAGATAGAGAACAGGGAAGAGAAGTTGGAGTGAGAGACTATCTGCTTCTTAAATTATTTCCACTGTAGAGAACAACAAACCAATTTGCTGAAATCTTTATTCCCCTCTATGACCCTATCTTTACCTGCAAAATCTCAGCCCTGAATCGATGTCACAGTCCAGCTTTTCCATCCCTGGAGAACAGAGCAATTTATCTCATATGAAATCTCAAGAGCTCAGGCTGTGAAACAAGGCCGGCCATCCATTCTCACAGAGGAGCCAACTGGAGGTAGGATTTTTGGTTGTGAATTCAGCTAAATATCTTCAAATAATTGTATCTGGCCTTCCTTATCCAGGGCTATCATTGAAGTGCTGGCTGGCTTTCAGAGAAGAGCAATTCACAGTCAGTGGAGACATTTTCTGTTGAGCTCTCTAGAGAAGGCTGTGGGGCTTGTTAGTAAGAGTTGGTTTCTATGAGGATTATACTTTTTTATTTTATTCAGAGATTTATAAAGAAATTTACATGGTAAGAATTATTATCAACAAAATACGTTGTCTATTCTCTGGTCATTTAAGCAAAATGTTTCTCTCAGGGCCAACCCATGGATAAAGCCCAGATTTAATCTCTAAGAGTCTGCTAGGCACTCTGTGGTCCATGGGAAGCCCTCAAGTTGGCAGCCTGTTTCCTTGTGTGCTGTCCTGGTGTTCAATCTTCCATCTCTTCCGGGTACAACTAGACAGATGCCTATGAGATCATCAAGGGACTTGACATTGGAGAAATGTACTTTTCATTATCTTTAGACTTCTACACTTTTCAAAAAGACTCTCAGCATTTCCAGTAATTGTGCAGCAGTTTACCCAACACTAAGGTTCTCACTATTATATGTTAAAACAAATAAATTTTGAAAAGGAAAAAGTGATCTTTGCAATTTTGTACAGAATCTATATAATGGGTGCATCCTTATAAATGGAGGTGATGGTGCTCTGGGCAAGCTACTCCATTGGGCACCACCCTGGTGTGTGTATTGTTTCGAGCTGAAGAAAATAAGGACTCAGAGAACTCAGGAAGAATATTTGAATTTCCCCTCCCAAACTGCCTAAAGAATTTAAAACAAAAAATCTGTTTCAGGAAGGAGTTATTATCGTGATGGTTGTAAAGATAACATAGGCTAGAGGTTACAATAGGAAAGGCACCAAGCCCCTTTTATCAAAAACTCTATCTCTCTCTGACCACATTATCTATAGATGACCCTGAGAAGAGTTGTCAGGCAAAAATTTGCATGTCTATCTCCATGTGAGTTGTCTTCTTGCCCTCTGTGGTCCTAGACCACTACCCACCCCCAACACCTTCCTCTTCTTTAGCTACAATACTTAAGCGGGCAGCTTAGACAGAGGGATGAGTTGTTCATTTCTGAGTTTCTCCCATGTATACATGTTATTAAACTTGGTATTATTTTCTCCTGCTAACCTGTCTTGTTAATTATTTGGCCATCCATGAGAAACTTAAGAAAAAGGAAGAGGGAGATTCTCTTACTCCCTCAACAGTTTTTGCGCCCAATGTGGGGCTACACTGGCTGACAAGTTGCGTTCTCTGGCTGGAAGAAATGCCTTCTCCCTGGATTACTGCAGGGGATGAAATACGGGGACTCCTGACGAAAGCCGGCAAAATGTAAGACTTCTTACCACGTCAGCCTCCCGGAATCTCTACCTGTGGAGTCCGGTGGAAGGAAGTGGTGAGAAATTTATTCGCTTTCGAAATTTAAATTGGCAGGAGAAAATATTTGGGAAACTAGTTTCTTGTGCTTTTAGTGACGCTGGTACATTTGGTAGAGTACTCTTGGTTTTGATCTTGATCCCTTTTCCTCCCAGAGATAGTCTCTGTTTTTCTCTTTTGTCTCTGTCTTTCGTATCGTGTGTCATAAGAAGGAAATACCCTAGGGTAGGACGTAGGCATAGGCCCTATGAGCCTACTGTCCGGGCCTGCCCCACAGACTGGTGAGTTTGTGGGTCTCACAAGACTGGTGTCTATTTAGACAAACTTTGCTGTGGGTTAATATGCACGTGAAGTGAAGGCCACTGCCAAGGGCATCTGGAAAGCCAAAAAGGCCTCAAATTTGGTGGGCACGGGTCGAGCAGTTAAGAGCCATTAGGGCTCTCGCCACTTTCAGAAGACTCCCGTGACAGGATAAATTGAGTCATGGAACGGGGTAGATGACACAGGTCCCCCGCGACTGCAAGAAAATGTCCATGCACCGACGAGGTACTCTGTAAAGCACACAGTCCCCAACCCCGTGGCACCTCTCCCCCCAGGTATTATTCTGACTCCAAGAGTCCTAAGGCATGGCTAAAGCTGTCATTGTGCACAGAAGAAAAAAACCGGATGAGGTTTTTCCTTCAGTCTTGTTCTGTGTCCTGAGAAAACTTGGCTTTGTGACCAGTGAGAATATTCTCCTTGGTCTCCACCATATGGAAGGTGCATTTACCGGGGTGCCCTTTGGTGGCCAGTTGAGTAGACTGGGGTTCTGAACTGTCTCTTTGTCCAGCTGTGCCAAGCTCTCAGGGGAGTTTGTCATAAAGGGCCCAGTCCATAAGGGTTTTTGTCGTCTTAACCTTCGTTGCTTGTTAGTGCTGGAAAAATCCCATTCCAGTATTGCCTGCCCGGTGTCACAGATTAGCGGGTCTGTGACTGGAGGCATCCCACACTATTGTGGGAGACCAGAGACACTGTTTTCACTACACCATCCTTACCGCCTGTGCAATGAAGGTCTTTACTTTCTCTGAATATCTTTGGGAGTGAATTCTGTGGATCATGGGGGCTACATCATCTGTGCCCTCACCAGGGACGCCTCTTGCGTCCATGGTAAAGATTTATTCTAAGCATGGGAAAGTTACCTCCGGGTCTTTCCTTAAAAAGGCTTATTGGATCGAGTCACTATTGGAATAAATATACAAATGAAGATCTTACTCGTCAATGGCCCGACGACAGATCCTTTGAATTGGAAAACTTCTAAATTGGGGGAAAAAAATATGTTTTGAGAGCTCTCACACAATTGTTTAATTGGTACCTTAAAAAAGGCCAGAAAAAGGAAGGGAAAAATTTAAATAGCCTTAAGACCTTGACTCAGGTTACAATTGAATTGAGAACATGTAAAAGTGTAAGTGTTGATAAGATTATAAAGGTTGGAATGTTTGAGCTAATTTTATATAAAGAGGTTACATCAACTTTGCCTGTGTATGTTTTAAAATGTCTGACTGGGAATGCTTCCCTTGTCCAAAATTAGAAGACCAACACCTATTGATAAAAATCTTAATGATAACTATGTTTAAAGGTATAAGAGGTGATGAAATTTACATAAACTTTTGTACAAAAAACTGATGTTATTTCTATTACAGAACTGGTTAACAAAAATAGTAATTTAAATGATGGCTAATTTTATCTAATGTCTTATGAAGTCTTATAGGCAATCAAAATAATTATTGGGAACAAGTAACTAAATAGTTGTGAAAAAGATGAATGTTGGGTGAACTATAAATAATAATTATGTGTTATGGTGGTTACAGCTTCCAAAATCTTTTTGATGACTTAAAACTTTAGAGTTTTGCTAAATTTTGTGATAAAAATTCACTGAGTATCATCATTTCCAAATAAGATAAGATATTAGACATTGATTACTAAACTTACTTTTGTTACGTTTGCCTTTTCATTACAGGAAAACTAAAAGGTGTTTTGGGTCTATTGGTAAACATGTGTTTTATTAAAAGATTGTACTATAAAGTAACATATTTCTAGAGGTTATGAAGTGTTTATAAATTTTCCAAGCCACAATATACTAATGTAAAGAAAGTTTATAATGATTTACTTAGTTTTTACTTACAAATTGGGGTTTCTAAGAGTTAAAATTTCTAATTAGTATATGTGATTAAAGCTACTAAATATTAAGAAAAAATATGTCTGTGTACAAGGAAAGTAAGATGTATAAAGAAGGAACAAAGAATGGAAATACTTTATTTGATTGATTAAGAAAGATAAAATTGTCTTCAAGTACTAGGAGGGAAAAGAAAGACATGGGACAAATTCTGGTTTGTGGTAGAGGAATTCTGGAAAAGGAGTTTTTGTATGGTCAAGTTGGCTAAGATTGAAATGAATTTAATAAATTAAATGAATTTTAATATCAGAAGGAAGCTGGTACAAAATTATAATTTGGTCTTCTTTCTCTTAAAAGGATAATTTTCTTGAACTTGATAAAGAGGTTATAAAAGATTTTTCTTTACCTTTGGGTAAGTCTACCTAAAAGACAGAAAAAAAAAACTGTTAAAATAATTTCCTGTGTTCAAAAGACTGTGGTCTCTCTATTAAGGTTTTTGGACTGTTAATGCTCTCTTTGCTTTAACGTTTTCTATTTTTGACAAGCTCCCCAAAATTCATATCTTAAATAAAGTCATTTTTTACTTTTTTTCTTTGAGAATTTTCAAAGGGCCCTGGAACTTCTCAAAGAAATTTGCTCTCTTCCTATAAGGGGAAAGATACTAAATTTATTAGGCTTATTCAGTATGTTAAATTACATGGAAAGCATTGTCAGACAAGTGATGATAAGTCTGTTTAGGTGTTATTATGTGGGCAAATGTTATTGACATAGGTGTTTTAAAATTGTATAACATTACTGAAATTCTGATCTGTCCTGATTATCAGTCATAATTCTGGTTATTATTATTTTAAAGTGTTGTATGTCACAAAATTAACCAAATTTCTCTGTCAATTGCCATTTTGAGGTCTTGTTGTTTACAGACTTATTTCTTTGCTCTAATGCTTTTGCAAAATATTTCAACTTCAGAAAAATTCATGGAAAGGACTCTGACATTTACACTGGAGTACAAGTTTCTGACAAACTTTCTGATCATAAAACTGAACTTGGTAAGAAATTACAGAAATCTGATGGAAAGACTGACAACTTCACGAAGCTGCTAACAGAAAGACTGGGATCAAGAATGGATTACACAGGACTGAATGAACTGATAAGGATAATTATAATTTTTATGATTTTTCATTTGAAGTATTGCTGAATTTTTAATGTTTTGTTTTTTCAGAGTTAATGAAAACTTTTTCTCTTTTCTTCTGAGCTAGCTATGACTTATAACAATTTGGTAAATGATATTTTTGTAAGTAAAATTGAAATATTTATCTTTTTCTCTCTATCTGATCCCTCGAATTTGGAGTATTGTTGTTTTCATGGCAATATAGTTATTTGCATAAGTTCAATAAGAATCTGTTCTCCTTATAACAGAACACAATTGGAAACACTGGTTATATTACCAAGGCTTTGACTGGAACATCATATTTGTGATATAACCATACAGCTTTTGAGGAATGAAGATTGGACTTTATGGAATAAAGCCACGTGGAAATACTGGCCTGGTACCTTATGTTCCAAGCAGCACTTACCAGGATAAGTAAAGAATGTCACTTATCTGGCAAACACAAGGAACCTCGAAATATTTTGGGGGAACCTAGGAAGAAAGGAATTCACCCAAATCTGTAGGTATTACAGGCAAAGTCTGATGACAAAATCCTTGGCTTGGCTTTTCTGGCCTGGAGAGGCCTTTAAAGTTCAATCTGAGATTCCTTATAAAAAGTTCCAGCAAAGCAGATTTAAAAGAGCCTATGTGATCAATTGCTATTCTTGCTGTACTTATGTAAATAATTGTACCAACACTATTGGAACTAGGCTTATTTTGTAAACTAGTTGTAATTTGTCTATCTTTGATAAAAATGAGGGTGATCTTAGAAAGAATCATTATATTTCAGTAAAAACTATAGTTTACATTTGCGGATATTAGATCCTAGTTTTCTTAATTATCTGCTAAGGTTTTTGTTTTATATCTGTTGACTGGACTGGATCCTGATTTCTTCTAGTCTCCTAAAATATCTGGCTACAGATGTCCAAACTAAAGTTTTTCATTTTTTCCATCATTTTCATTTGGAATCACTAAAAACTGAACCTGTCCTTTTTCTTGAAGCCTTACAAACTAAAGCTGATTGGCTTGATATAAACTTAAGAGATTACCCGGTGACATCATCAGAGACATTTTAAACTGTAAAAGATGCTTTGACGCTGACATCTAAAAATCTTCTTAACTAGCTGTCTCCTATACTCAGAAACTGCTTTACAACTTGCTCCAACCATTAACCTTGTTTTTCTTTCGTTTACATAGAAATGCTTCCATTAAATACTTGATTGCTTGCTTCCACAATATAGGCGTAACCTTGAGAGCCCACCTGCATCACCACTGTCAGGGGAAGAGGGAGAATCTCCCTCTGCCCTTTTCCTTAAGGTTCTTATGACTGGCCAAATAATTAACACGACAGGGTAGCAAGAGAAAATAATACCAGGTTTAATAACATGTATACATGGGAGAAAGCAGGGACACTGCCTTTCTCAACACAATAGCAGATTCTCGTCTTAAATGCCATGTCCAACCAAAGACAAGGAGGATGTTGGGGGTGGGAGTGTTAGTTACAGGAGATTATCACTAAAGCACTGTAAACAAGGGTAAGATTTATTATGCAGTTTTAAGGCCTCACCTTCTACATTGATAAGTCTCTAGAAATGAGGTCGTCCCTCCTCTTCCCAATACAGAGAGGGAGATACCTTTACAAATGGAGACTTCCCTTGTAAATGATTGTCTGGTAACTCCTTCCAGGGCCATCCAGAGCCTGTGGCCAGAGAGACAGATCTTCCGATAAGATGGGCTTGTTGGTGCCTTTTCTATTGCAACCTCTATCCTACATTATCTTTATAGCAGTCATGATGATAACTCCTTCCTGAAACAGATATTTTGTTTTAAATTCTTTAGGCAGTTTGGGAGGTGAAACTCAAATATTCTTCCTGAGTTGTCTGAGTCCTTATTGTCTTCAGCTGGAAATAATCCACATACCAGTGCAGTGCTTCCTGGGGTAGCTTGCCCTGAGCACCATCAGTTCCCTCCTCTGAAACTTCCCTAGAAGTTTCACATATTAAAGCTGAGCTGGTAACTGTGGAGAGAGAAATCGTGTTAGTATCCGAGTGATAAGAAGTCTGCAAAGAGAGAAAAGAACGCAGATTACAATGAGGATGAACAAGCAGAAAAGAACAAATTTGAGCACATTTCCCCACACTCCATTAAACCAGTCCCCCAATCCTGGAAATAAGTCAGTCCAATAAAATGTGTGAGTTTCGTTTATCTGATGAAAAATGTCAATCTTCTCTTTTAATAGATTTAAGTTAGATATTACTTGACCTGTTTGATTCACATAAAAGAAACATGTTTCTCCAATGATTGCACATGCTCCTCCTTGCTGGGCAGTGAGTACATCCAGAGCACGTCAATTTTGGTGCACCACAGATGCTAGGCTGTTAATCTCTGACTGGAGTATGTTCAAGGTTTGCATGGTGGTGTTGAACTCTTGCTCCGTTACCATAGAGAGATTTAAGATTGCCCTTTCCAACTCATAATATCCAAAGCTGGGGAATAGGACTCTCAAGGTTGAAAAGAACTTGGAGTAGTGATATACAAGTGGATTTTCCACGATTTCTCAACTGACATGTTTATGTGGCACAATCTTATGAACAAACGAACCCAAATTTGTAATTTGGCTGGCATTTCAGGTGGAGTGTTTGGTGACAGAAGGAGCCAGGTATCCAAGTCCGCATCGTCCTGACCAATTAGGTGGGAATCCTTTATACACTTTGTTGCCGCATAAAATGAAAAGACCAGTGTAGTTTAAAGACAAGTTTAGAATTGAGTCTGTAGTTCCCAGGATCTGGACTATTTCATGATCTGTGCCACTTGCACTGTTACTACCTAAACATCTCCATTTCCCATGAGCTCCTGTCAGTCTGCGAGAACAGAACAGATTGCAGAATAGCTGGTACAGGAGGCCTGCAGTCTGATTTTGGCAGCTATAAAGCCTGGTCTTGTCACCTGACCAGGTGAGTCCAGATTTTTGATCCACCCATATATAGTCTGTGGCATTGGGCAGCTTAAACATGTGGATAGCTGCGATACCCCAAGTTGCACATGGGTGGCTCGTAAGCCATCCAGAGCACTTGGTGATTTGGCAAATGTCTGTGCCAGAGGGAGTAGTGATAGAGTCACTTACAATTCCCTTGAGAGTTCTGAAGATGCCACCTGCGGAATCAAACCACAGAGTTTGACTGCAATATTGTCTCGGTATGTCACCCAGGAAAGGTCCAGCGCCATGTTTACTTTCAATCCAGAGGGAAAAACTTTCACTTATTGCTTGTACTTGGGCAAGGGACAGTCCTTGACCTTCTAAGTAGTCTTTCTGGGGCCCAAGTGACTCACCAGGAGACGAAGCAGAGTGAAGTTTCCCTTGTTGCAGATACCATACTCTGTTATTCATCCATTTTCCGTACTTAGTCCACCAGGTGTTCATATCAGCAGGAACAAAGACTAGTTCAGGTTCTTTTGCACTATCTAGCTGTTGACATAACCAACAGTCAGATTGATTAGTTAGCGTGGCTAGGGCTTGGTAAACTGGCATAAGGGGGTGTTTGGTCTGTGCCCGACCTGTTGAAAAGGAGAGGGTTAGTAAAAGCAAGACACAGATCGGAAAAGAGCCCATAGCAGAGACTTAGAGAGGGGAAGAAGGACAGATAGAGACGAGCACTCTCCAGTCAGCTTTCTAATAAAAGATTAAAATATATATATATATATATATATATATCCACTAATAGTCTAATAGTTTGTGTGTGTGAGTGTGTATATATATCCTGAGTTTTAAAGCAAGGGGGAGGAAATGGGTCAAAGTAGGTTTTCTTGATCCATGATCTTTGGAAAAGCTGTCTACTTCGTGATGTCGGCTGCTTCTGGGGCCTGGGTTTTGGCCCTCGAAATCCTTAGTTTAAGGTCACCTGTGGGGATTATCTCTCAGTTGTCTTGAGAGCGATGTTCTGGGTCTATTTTGGTATGGCTTGCATGGATCCAGGCAGATTTTTTTTTTATTTTGATGGCAGTGCAGGTCATCAGTATGACTTCATAAGGTCCTTCCCAGCGAGGTGACAGTGCGTGTTTTCTTCTAAAGACCTTGATGTACACCCGGTCTCCTGGTCGAAAGGGATGGCAAGGCTTGTCAAAAGGTGGGGGTCACGCCTCTTTTACCTGTTGACAATATGCTTCAAGTATACTAGTTAATTTTTGTATATAACTAGTCATAGCATCAAATTGTTCACTTAAGTTCCCATAATATTCATTTAATCCAGGAATTGAAGGTTTAGAGATGCCAGTAGGCATCGGACGTCCAAAAACTATTTCAAAAGGAGTCAGTCCATGCCTTTTATTTGGAGTATTTTGAATCTTCATAAGGGCCAAGGGCAGAGCTTCTGGCCACTTAAGTTCAGTTTCTTGACAAACTTTTCCTAGAGTTCTTTTTATATCTAGATTTTTATGTTCCACTTGCCCTGATGACTGAGGGTGATATGGGGTATGAAATTTTAATGAATACCCCAGAGTTTTTGCAAGCAAGTGGTTTATCTCTGCTGTAAAATGAGTTCCTTGGTCTGATTCAATCTATAAAGGAATGCCAAAGTGAGGAATAACTTCAGTTATTAATTTCTTTACCACTGTTGTGGCATCTGCATGTCTCGTCGGATAGCATTCAGTCCATCTACTAAACATGCAGACAATAACCAAACAGTGAGAGTAACCTAAAGCTGAGGGCAAGTCCATAAAATCCATTTGGAGTGTCGCAAAAGGAAGCGTGGGCCTGGGAGGACTTCCTGGATCACACCGATTTCTCCCAGGAACTTGGTAAGATTTGCAAGTTGTGTACTGGGAGGTGATTTGGTCAGAAATTTTATGGCTGCCAGGGCAAAACCAATTGTTTTTTAGTTCTTTAGCTATCCCCCGTTTGCACATATGTCCCATTTGGTGGGAGATAAGTGCAAGCCAAAAAGTCAAGAGAAAAGGAGCTACTGGAAGTCCATTTGGTCCAATGTATAATCCATCTGATAATTGTTTGGCACCCTTTTGTATCCAATTGTCTTTTTCAGATTGTGGGGCATTTGTCTGATAGTTAATAACATCAGTCAGGGATAAAGGCAGGTTTAAAAATTGGGTAGAAAACGGATAAGGGAGTCCCTAGTGAGCTGCATGTTTAGCAGCTCTGTCAGCCCTGTCATTCCCTAAAGATATGACATCAGTCTCCTTAGTATGGGCTGAAAAATGAACAATGGCAATTTTTGAAGGAAAGTGAATAGCTTGTAATAAGGCTGTAATTAAGTGTCCATTAGCAATAGGAGTTCTTGCAGAGGTTAAGAATCTACGGGATTTCCAAATTGTGCCAACAACATGGAAGACTCCAAAAGCCTATTTGCAGTCTCTGTAAATAGTGGCAGTTTTTTCTTTTGCTAATGTACAGGCCCTAGTAGGAGCTATGAGTTCAGCAGCTTGGGCTGATCGTATGGTGAGCAAAGAATAAGCTTGAAGAGTTTCATGTGGGGAAACTATGGCATAACCAGTTATAATGCTTCCCCAGGAATTTCGTTTACAGGAGCCGTCACAAAACAGAAGTAAGTCTGGATTGTCTAAAGGGATGTCTGAGAGATCCTCTCGTGGCTTTGAGACCATTTCTATAGTTGCGAGGCAATCATGTGGAATGGAATGGGGCTCTCCATCATCAGGAAGGGGCAGTAAAGTAGCTGGATTTAAAGTGTTGCAACGAGTACGCTCTTCGACATCGGTCTTAGCAACATCTTTTCAAACACCACATCTGACCGGGCAAGAGAAACAATAGAAAAAATAAACAAATGGGACTACATCAAACTAAAAAGCTTCTGCACAGCAAAGGAAACCATCAACAAAACGAAAAGACAATCTAACAATTGGGAGAAGATATTTGCAAACCATACATCTGATAAGGGCTTAATCTCCAAAATATATAAAGAACTCATGCATCTCAACAACAAAAAAACTAACAACCCAATTAAAAAATGGGCAAAAGACCTGAACAGACATTTCTCCAAAGAAGATATACAGATGGCCAACAGACACATGAAAAGATGTTCAACATCATTAACTATCAGGGAAATGCAAATCAAAACTACAATGAGATATCACCTCACGCCCGTCAGAATGGCTATAATTAACAAGACAGGAAACAACATGTGTTGGAGAGGATGTGGAGAGATGGGAACTCTCATAGACTGCTGGTGGGAGTGCAAACTGGTGCAGCCACTATGGAAAACAGTATGGAGATTCCTCAAAAAAGCAAGGATAGAACTACCATATGATCCAGCTAGTCCTCTCTTGGGTATTTATCCAAAGAACTTGAAAACACAAATTTGCAAAGGTACATGCACCCCTGTGTTCATTGCAGCGTTATTCACAATAGCCAAGACTTGGAAGCAACCTAAGTGCCCATCAAGGGACGCATGGATAAAGAAGCTGTGGTATATATACACAATGGAATACTACTCAACCATAAGAAACGATGAAATCCAGCCATTTGTGACAACATGGATGGACATTGAGGGTATAATGCAAAGTGAAATAAGTCAGAGGGAGAAGGTCAAATACCGTATGATTTCCTTAATTAAGTAGTAGATAATAACAACAATAAACAAACACATAGGGACAGAGATTGGATTGGTGGTTAGCAGAGGGGAAGGGAGGAGGGAGGAGGGTGAAAGGGATAATTCGGTACATGTTTGTGGTGATGGGTTGTAATTAGTATTTTGGTGGTGAACATGATGTAATCTATGCAGAAATAGAAGTACAATGATGTACACCTGAAATTTTTACAATATTATAAACCAAAGTTACTGCAATAAACAAAAAAATAAATAAATAAAATAATAAATACATAAAAATAAATAAATAAATAAATAAATAAATAAAGTGTTGCAACGATGTAAGATGATGGAAGGTTTAATTAAAAGAGCCTGCTCATAGGTGGTCTGTCGCCGTGTAGAGAGGTGTTGTGTCCTATGAACTTGCAAAATAGCTGACACAGAATGTGGGACATAGAGGTGAATGACAGAGCCTAATGTAAGAGTACTGGCCTTATCAATCAAGGTGGCAGCTGCAGCCACCGCACGTAAGCATGGGGGCATGCCTGATGCCACAGGGTCTAGTTGCCATGAGAAATATCTTATAGGACGTATTTGAGAGGCAAAAGATTGCCCTAGAATGCCTGTAGCAATTTCATTATTTTCATGACAGTATAGATGAAAAGGCTTGTCAAAATTAGGTAAGCCAAGAGCCGGAGGCATGGACAAAGCTATTTTTAAGGCCTCAAAGGAGTTTAATGCCTCTGAGGGCCAGGAAATAGGCTCTGGGGCGATATTTGGGAGAAGAGAATACAGAGGTTTAGCAAGGGCTGCAAAATTAGGAATCCATTGGCAGCAGTAACCAGCAGCTCCTAGAAATTTACATAGCTGTTTCTTTGTTTTGGGGAGACGGATGGATAAAATTGACTCAATGCGTTTGGGGGTTAACTTTTGAATGCCTTGAGATATCTCATGCCCTAAGTAGGTAACAGTCATTTGCACCCACTGAAGTTTAGACCTGGAGGCTTTATGGCCTCGTTCAGCTAGGGCTTTCAGGAGAATGAGAGAATCTGTAAGAGCCCCCTGCTTAGTTGGATTACAGAGTAAAAGGTCATCAACATATTGAACAAGAGTGGAGCTTTGAGTAAAGACTACAGAATCCAAGTCAGCTTTAAGGACCTGGGAAAATATTGAGGGGGACTCACAATATCCCTGAGGTATTGGAGTCCATGTTAATTGTCTCCCTTTAAATGTAAATGTGAAAAGAAATTGTGAGTCAGTGTGTAATGGGATTGAAAAGAAAGCTGAGCAGAGGTCAACTACTATAAAGCAGGCTGCATCAGCAGGTATTGAGGTCAGGATGACAGCTGGATTAGGGACCACAGGATGCCGAGGAATTACAAAAGAGTTTATGGCTCTGAGGTCTTGTACAAATCTATAGATTTGGTTCCCGTCTGAGTCAAATTTGCCTTCCTTTTTTACTGGCAAGATTGGAGTGGTACAGGGCGAGGAAGTAAAAGCTAGTACACCCTGTTACAAAAGGGAGTCTATTATGGGTTGAATTCCTCGCTCGGCATCTCTGGAGAGCGAGTATTGGGCTACTGATGGAAACGGTTTATTTTTTTTCCAAGTAACGTGCACGGGCTCAGCACTAAGCAACAATCCTACCTCATTTGCATGTGTAGCCCAAAGACTGGTTGGGACATTCTTTAAAGACTCATCTTCCTCAGAAGGATTTACATCAAGACAAGTTTCCATCATGGAAAGTAGGAGACTTGGGGCTTGGTCAGAAGGCAAGGAGATAAAAACACCTTTTTCATTACAATTTATAGTGGCATTGAATTTACATACCAAATCTCGGCCAAAGAGGTTTGCTGGGGAACAGTCAGAAACTAAAAAAGCATGATGAGTGTTAAGGGGGTCTAAATATATTGGAGTGGGCTTAGATATGGGCAATGAAATAGGCTGTCCAGAGACTCTAACAGCTTGATAGAATCAGAGGTAACAGGTAGAGATAAATCCTTTGAACGGATAGGAGAGAATGTCGCACCAGTGTCAATTAAGAAATCCAGTTTCCGATCCTCTATTTTAAGTTTAACTGTAGGCTCAGCGGTGCGACTAAGGATCGGCTGACCCCATCATTTGAGGGAGAAATGTCCCTCAGGTAGAGAAAAATGAGCCTTTTGGGGGTGCTGCGGCCAAGCGGGAACATTTTTTAAACTTTCCCTTCTCTTAAGAGCGCCACATGCCCTTTTCCAGTGCCCTGGTTTCTTGCAATACCTACAATTGTCCGAAGGCAAATAGGGAGACCTCTGAGTGGGCTTTAGTTTAATTTCAGGGTTGAATTTTTGCTTTTCAAAAGATTCAAATTGCAAAGCAAGAAGAGTTGTCTTCCTTTAATTCTTTTTTTTTTTTTTTTTTTGCTTTCTTGCTGACAATTTTCAAAGAATTGTGTAGCAACCTCCATTATTACACTTAATGGTTGCCCTGCCCAACCAACCACACTGTTTTGAATTTGTTTCTTTATATCAGGAAGAAAATTTCCAACTAAAGCAGAAATTAGGAGATTCTTATGCTCTGGAGCTTCCAGATTCAATGCAGTGTGTCTTTGGAAAGTCTGAATAAACCGTTCAACAAAAGCTTTATGATGTTCCCCCTCGTTCTGAGTGCATAATTCAATTTTTGACCGATTAAGTTTAGGAGGAAACGCCTCTAGAATCGCTCCTATTAAACATTGAATATCAGCCTGTAGCTGTG
This sequence comes from Diceros bicornis minor, assembly GCF_020826845.1. Lineage (NCBI taxonomy): Eukaryota > Metazoa > Chordata > Mammalia > Perissodactyla > Rhinocerotidae > Diceros > Diceros bicornis. The sequence goes on along the minus strand of NW_026690855.1, from coordinate 6,961,136 downwards.
CCACTTCCTGGTCATCTGCAGGAGGGCCTGGGAGAGGGTCTGGCCATCTATTTCCTCTATGAGGGGGGTTTTTCCTAGGGCGCCCTCTGGCCTGTCTGATAACTACAGTGTAGTCATGGGATGGAAGAACGCCCCTTAGCAGCCAGTCAAGGTCTCGGTGGGTGGGGCTATGAATAGCCACTAATCTTTCTAATTCTTCTCTAAATTTAGTAGGGTCTTCTGACAATGGAGGCAGGAGAGTTTTATAATTGAAAAGATCAGCTGCTGTCCAGGAGACATGAACTCTCTGCAGCGGAGGTCCAGGATACATCCTCAATGGATACTGCATAGGAATGTCTGAAGCTGACAGAGCCTGATTACAGAGCCCTGGAAAGTAAGAGGAGTTGTAAGACACAGCAAAACGAAACTTCTTGCCCTTCCTAGGTGTTTCTACTAAATTTATTTCTTGGTTTTCACCATTTACACAAGTAACCTGTATGCCCCTTGCTTGGAGGTCAGGCCTAAGCGCCCCCTGTAAGTCTTCAACAGTGAGAGAAGTTAAAACAGGCAGCTGCATGTCCTTCGGAGAAGTTGGAGTCCTGGGACCTAAGGGAACTGGCTGAGGAGGTAGCTGAGGAGATAAGTCTTGAGGGGGAGGATTTGAGCCAGGGGTTCAAAAATCCAAAAGATCTTCTGGGGAGTCAGGGACAGGGAGTTGGGGATATAAGGGAGTGTAGGAGGGAGGAGACAGGGAATTTTCAGTAAATTTGACTTTCAATCTTTGTTCTAACTCCGACTTTTGTTCTTTCATTTTATTAAGAGATTCCCTAAGGCTAGCCGTTATACTTTTCTGGGTTTTCTTTTCAATTTGATCTTCCCATAAATACCAATAAGGCAGCTGCTTGGAATGAGTCAAATTTCCATAGAAAGAAAAAGGACTGGGTTTTCCAAAGATGCAACAAGAATGATCAAGTCCTGATTCACACCTAGATATTCTGCTCCTGTTCTCCATGAATTGTAAAATTGAAGTTAATTATCTCGTTCATTTGGTCTAAATCTATTGAGTCACTTTGGCACTGAGCCCCTAAACTGGTCCACAGCCTGCTTCAGCAGACACAAAACTCTCTCTCAAGTGCTTGCATTCATGTGCTGAGTAGGTATTGTATTTATTTAGATCTTATTCAACAAAAAATCTTCACTGATTCACTCAAGTCCTTAAGTATCTACTGTGTACCCAAAGGTCTTGAAATGTTGGGGGTCTGCAAGGAAGACAGATATGTCTAAACAGATAAATTACACTACAGAAATAATTGAATGAAAGAGATATGAATAAACTGCCGTGGGACTCCAGGAAAAGAACCCCCATGGGTTGACCTACAACTAAGAGATACAGCTCTGTACTGGGGCTCTGAGGAGAAAAACAACTACCATGGGGGGTGGACAGGCTTTGTACCATCTAAGTAAAGGAAAAGGAAGGGAGAGAAGATAAAGAGAAAACAAGAGAAACGGAAAGGTTTTCTTCTTCTGAATGTTTCTGCCACCAACTTTTGGAGCACACCGCTTGCTGACGTCCTTTCTGGCCAGTCTTATCCTTCAGCTGGCTTCTAGAGACTTCAACAATTCGATTGTAACGAGCTGGGCTCCTCCGTGCAGACAATGCCAACTATGGAGGGAGCCAGGAGGGGAGCCAAAGATTCACAGGACTCTGCAGCCCTTCTGCAGCTCACTGGTGGGGAGCGGCACCGAGGCTTCACCTTGGCCTCTGTCTCCAAGTTCACAGAAAGGAGGGTCGGTTCCTTCCTCGCTAGATGAGCGTGGAGAGAAACCTCCTTCACAGAAGGGATGATGGAAAAATTAAAGTGACAGCCATGAAAAAGGCAGAGGAGGTAGCACCATGAATCTGAAGTAACTGGACATGTGAATTAGTAACCAGTAGGAAGAAGAGCTGAAGACAAAAAAATAAAGGCAAAAAAACAGTTCTCAATTTTCTAAGAAGGGAAATGCAAGTCTTTCTTCTTCCAAAAGAAAAAAGTCATTGAACCCATTCCTTTAAAATAAAATTCAAAGGGGCCACATGTTGCACAGCATGGTTTGAACCATGATGTCGCTACACAATCATGTGTAGCCATCAGTTGCTAAGGGCACTGCAAATAGTTCATTCCTTAACAATTATGTTACTAAAGTTTGCAGTTGATATATATATACATATATATATATATATTTTTTTTTTTAGATAAGAGTAGAGTGTGTGCCAATTGCTCATTGTACTATTGACAATGTCACTCTTACAACTGAAAGCATGGCTAGGAGAGAAAATGTGGTGTGACCCTAGATTGCTAGAGTCACAACAAGAAAAGTTAAGAAAGTGCCATCAGGTCATTTGGACAAAAGAATGCTATATGGCTGTTGGGTTTATAACAGATCCATTGGAGAAAAACAAGTCACTACATTAAACTATTTTCTACTTACCTGCATCACCCTCTCCAAGGACACATATTTTACAATGAGACAAGTTATTACTTTCAGAATGACCGGCTCTGGCATTTGGAAAAGTACATCAAATAATGAAGTAAAAACTGGGTTACAAACATCCTGGTATCAATTCCAACTACCACCTTTTACCAAACTAAAACTCTAACGATCACTAATTCACTTGCAATCTAGTGCTCCTCCCATATACAAAATCAACAACTTAAAGTGTGTCATAACTATTTTTAAATTTCCCTAAAATTTTAGAGGATAAAGTAAATATATCTCTTGGAAAAGTTGAGAAAGGTGGAGACACTAGGAAAGGAAAAGATGGAAATATTACCCCAATCAATGATGTAAAACACAAGGCATGAACAACTGTTAAGAGAATTCTCTATGACATTGATCAATTCTACTATCTCTACACCTGGCTATTTCCCATCAGTCATTGGATACATAAACAAATAGAATAGTGTATTTCATGGGATCAATTCTTTTAGTTGTGTGCTTTCCCTTTGACCACTACATATGCTTTTATGTGTTTGCTTTATTTTCAAGTGGTGTGACATTAGAACACCCTCATCTCGGCAGATTGTTGTGTTAAGGAACTCTACCTTGGCCCCTGATCAACTGTACTCTGTGTTATGGTCAACTCAGAGCCCTACGTAGATCAGTGTTTCCTACCTCCTCTCTCCCGTGCGTTGTTCATGTCAGGGAGTATAGTCCAGCGAGTGAACAGTAAGCAGTGTTTCCAGAGCATGAGATATTAAAAGGAGGAGATGCAGGGTTGGGTGTGGGCCCCCATTCCGTGCCTCAGTGCAGACAAGAAAGAGGTCAATGCATCCCTAAAGAGACTGGGATAAAAACAGGAGGTTATGAGCACGAGGCTCCCACTGCAGGCCTTGAAGCAGTGACCTGGAATCAAAGTGCTGACACCGTGGATCGTGGTTTGTTTTACAGGGAACTCACGAGGAAGATAAGGACATGAAATAATGATAATTATAAGAAGAGCAACAAACACTGCTACGCAGCCAAGGACTGCACTCTGAATGTAAACAGACGAGAGGTGAACTGTGAGCCCACAGTGCTCCAGTCCCCCTCTGCTGTGGCCTAGAGAGAGGCTCCTGTGGCCTTGGCAATAGGGCTTTAGTTTAAGGATTCAGATGCCCCTTGACCTGGACCCTACAAAAGATTGTCTGTAAGACAACTGGCTCACCAGATCCCCCTGGATCCCGGAGCCCACTTCAGAGGCATCTTCTCCTGCCAAGATATCAACTTCACTTTCAGCCATTTCTGTCCCCCGCTCTGCCTATTCTTTCTGTACTTGGTAACTTCTGTTTACTCAGTTGTACTTCCTCCGCTCTCTGAATTCTGCATGTCAGGACGTTTCAGGGCAGCGTCCCTTAACCGACTCAGAGGCAATCTCATGGTGAACTCCTGGTTTGAGTCAGGAGACATCCTAGGTGTCTGCACTGCCACGTTGACACGTGGTGGATGGGGCCCAGGCCTGGCCCTGCAACCTGGTGCGCGACCTTCCTCCGAGCTCCAGCTCCGCCTGAGCGCCGTCACCTCCCCGCGCAGCACACGTTTCCTGAGCATCTGCCCGGCTCGGGTGGGCGCAGGGCGCTTTCCTGTCGCGAGGCCCTTTGCTTCTTGGCATCAGCCTGGGAAACGCTGGAGGGGTGGCGCCCTCCGCGCATCTCCAGGTAAGTCCTTCCCCTGCCCTGTGTACTCCCTTTGCCACTGTGCATCGTCATCTCTTCCCTGGCCTTGTCGTGGGCGTTCCCCGCCCCCATCAGCTACTAGGCCACTCAGTCCCTGCTCCAGCCACAGTGAGCTAGAGGGTAGCTCTTCCTATTGGCATTCTCTGCCAAAACCCCTGCAGGCATTCCCCACTGTGTTCCACAGTGCATCCTCATTCCCGGCTCACCTTGCTCCTCAGTGCTTCATCCACTTGAGCAGAGGGCTCCACTTGTGCCTTCTGATCCCAGCGCTGTTTCAGGCCTCCCTACTTTGCACGCACTGCCTCCAATGCCCTTCAGATGTCTGGCAAACTCCTAGTCATCCTCTAAGATCCAGCTCAAGCACCTCCTTTGAACTTCTGTGAAGGCAAGAACTTCAGTTCCTTCAGGTTGTCCTCGCCAATGTTGTCCTCCTACAGGTTGACAGGCAGCCAGGAACAAGGGGTGCCCTCCTGAATGAATGACCAGGAGTCTGGGGCCCTGGGTTCTAGTCCTGGTTCTGCTACTGAATAGTTGTCTCCCTTTTCTGGATCTCCTGTCTGAAATGAGGGGACGGGTTAAAACAAAAGTCAATACATGAAATACATTTTTGTAAATGAATGAGGTGTTTTGACTTTATGGTTTGTAGGATGTCTTGCAGCCGGTTATGATCGCTGATGGGCATGGCCAAATACTAGCCCCAAATGCTGAGGGCCAACGCCCTCTGTCTTCCCTCCCTTGCTTCCTTCTCTCTCTTTCTCTTGATATTGTTTGATCCCTAGCAGTAATCCAGTTTTAATCTACTCCCAACACCAGTTCAGATTACTTTGTTGTCCTGGAATGTGCCTTGTATCTAGTCTGAAATGTGTTTTTACTGTTTCCTGGTGAAATGTGGTTGATGTTTTACTGTTCTGTGGGGCTGTTTTGCAGAGAGTGATCAGGGAAAACTGACTGATAAGATATGGTATCCAGGAGACTGCTCCTCGAAGGCCTCCACCTGCAGCAAACGTAATTAAACAAAGCTATGAAGTCAGTAGTCTGCTGAGCTATGAGATCTTTCCTCTGTTTGCACTGAGGTCGTGCTTCCCTTGGACTGCTCCGAATCAGTGAGTGAGGCAGGGATAGACACTCAGGCAGACCTGTTCCTGGGAGGCATGGACTCCTCTGCTGACCTGCTTGTGCTCAAGGACTCCCCAGTGGCATTCCTAAGCCTTCCTTAGACTATACAGCAGTGTAGGACACTTGGACCCATCCTTCCCTCTATCTCCCCCTCATTTAGAGTCAGACTTTCATCATGGCCTGATGGCTCTCCCACTTTGCCAGGCTCCCCCACCCCATTTTCTGTTACAGAAGCATTTCCCCTCATAAAAACCTTGCCCGTTTAATCCTGTCTTGGTGTCCACCTCTCAGAGGACATTTGAGCCAAGGCATGAAGAAATGAAGAGTGAGTCATTTACACATCCTGGGTAGAGGTTCTAGGCAGAGGCTACCTCAAGTACAGAGGCCCAGAGGTGAGAGACTTCTTGAGTGTGTGTGCTGCAAACCAGCCCAAATAGCACCAGCTAACCCAAAATAGTCCTGCCCAACTTTTAGGTTGCTTTTGGTAGAGAGGAGAGCCAGCAAAACTTTGCCTTGGTAATGGTTAGCTAAGCCCCACAACCTCATTACCAGGTTATAATGCAAGCGAGTCTCACGTGAAATGTTGTCACATAAGACGACATTTACTTAAAAATATTCCTTAGGAATCAGAGAATGAAAGAACTCGTAAATCCTATTCTGTAAGCTCAGCAAAGTCTCAGCTCTCTGTCCTTTTAGATGAACCTACCAGCCACATGCTTGCAAAATTTTCTTTAGGCAAATAACACATTCCAGAAACAGAATTTTTGTTTCCTTTTCCACAACAGTTGGCATTAGGCTTGATAGAGCTGCTTGGAGATCAAACCTCAGGCAGACCTCTTCCTGTGAGGCATGGACCTCGTTCTGCAACCTCCTCTTTTCACTCAAAACTACATTGGAGATACTTTTGTAACAATTTGCTTGGAACTATGCCATTCTTTTTCACTGTTACATGTTAGTATGAGTAAACGACATCTCCTTTGACCGTTCTTCTTTTGGTGTACATTTGGGTTGTTTCTAGTTTTTGCTATTACAGTATTAAAACTCTTGTTTTAATTCTCATGTCAACAAATGTCCCTAATCTATGGAATGCTACGTTTGTCACCTTTTGTGCTTCTCCTTGGTGCTTTTGCTCTTTAGAATGGCCCTCAAACGTAGTGCTGAAGTGTTATGTAGTGTTCGTAAGCACAATGAGCCTGTGATGGGCATTTCATAGAAAATGGTTGTGTTGGATGAGCGTCCTTCAGGCATGAGTTATAGATAGTGCTGTTGGCCTAGAGTTCAACTAATTAATCAACAATCTATATGAAATAAGGTGTCTTTCAAGAGACACACATAAGACAAGGTTGTGCATTGAGAGGTTCCCAAACATGTCACGACCAGAGGCTGCAAAAACCTCACCTTGTCCTTCCCCTGGGAGCACTGGTTCATTCTTGCTCATGCAGTGTCAGCGAAGAATTGACAAAACATAACTCTTCCAAATAAGGAGGGTCAGTGGTAACATAATGGAGATATTTTCAAACCTCTCTTTTAAAAACCATATCTACAAAGCAGGTACCTTCTCAACTAACTGTTGGACTGTTGTCTTTACTTTGACAGGACAGAGTTTTTAACAGTATCCACTTGGATGCATATCTTTGATGGCCACTTATAGCAAAAACCTCAGCAAATTTGGGACAGTTGTCTTTTTGCAAAAGACAATGTGTACAGAATACATATATTAACGTCAAGACAGTAGTTACCTCTGGGGAGGAAAGAGAGAGGGAGGAGAATGGTGTCTTCCACTGTGTAATATTTTCTAAAAAACGACATCAATAAGGTGTGTTCTCAGCAAAGAGTAAATGGTTTCTGTTATCCTATTCTCATTCTAAGTATATTTAAAATAAATATGTAACTGGAACTGAGATGAAATAACACTAATGTAATAGATGCTATTTGCTGGAGTACTCCCACCATCTGATGGACAGCTCATGATGGGTTGGTGATGTCACTGACCCCATCTAAAGGTCAGTACACGTTGTTTACCAGCTGTGGAGCTATAGAAGGCTCGGTCACCAGCAGCAGAGCCAGAGTTACCTCAACCTACAAAGTTAGAGCCACATAGCACCAGGTCCTGCTCCAGCTGTGGACTAGTGAGAACTCTGATGCCAGCTCTAGAGCTCAGTTGCGGCCAGCTCCAGAACGAGAGCTCCCTCCAGCTCCCACACTTGACCAGCTCCAGAGCAGCAGCCATTTCCATCACTAGCTCCCGCACCAAATCTGTCAACAATACAGAGCTAGAGTCCGTCTCAAAACCGGAGCCAATTCTAGAAGCAGGTCAGGCACCATCACCTGAGACAGACCGAGCTCCAGCCCCAGATCAGGTCCAGCTCCTGGGACAGTTGCACAGGCAGAGCTTGTGGGATCTCTAGCATCAGCCACAGCAGTGGCTCCAGCGCTAGAGTAGCTGCAGCACCGCCCTCATCGTCAACAACTAAGGCCCGGCCTGCTCCAGCTCCACACCAGAACTGTCCTTCACCTTGCCTGTGAGGGCAGGATGTCTTTTCCCTTTTCTATGTTTTATGATTTTTCATGTCTTATGTGTTCAAATTTAGATTCAATAAAGTTTAATGTTTTCATCACTTAAGGTTGTACAATTCAGGGCCCGCCATTAACTACATTCTCTATGCTGTGTACCGTCACTGTTATTTAGTTCCAGATCATTGCTTCGCCCAACCAGAACCCATGTACCCCTGAAGCAGCCATGACCCCATATCCACTCCCCCGCCCCCTGACAAGCACTGATCTGCTTCCTGTCTCTGTGCATTTCCCTGTCCCTGGTGTGGCTGTCCTGAGCATAGCCAACTCTCCTTTGTTCCCTCACCCCAATGCTGAAGACCCCTGAGGATGCCAATGTGTTCAGTGCCATGAACCCGAAGCCTAGTATGACATTGGCTTGAAGAAGCCCACCGTCGCCAAGGGGGTGAGGTCAGGCATGGAGCCAGCTTAACCTGGCCTCACATGAAGAGGAGGGACTCGATATTGCCAAGGGCACCTTCTCCTCAGTCCCTGGTGCTGTTCAGCCACAGGGCCACCCTCCCCATGGTCTGGCTAGCTGGGGAGACGAGCACATACAGACTAGAGTGACAAAAACCAGGTGGTCATCTTTTCTGTCCAACCCGCTGGCCCAGGCTACCCTGGAGCAGTTTCACCCTGAACCTCTCGTGCTGCAGGTCTGATGCCTGCCAGTCAGTTGGCTCTCCTGGCCTTCCGTGGACCACTGGCAGCACTAGGTGCCTTCTGCCTTCCAGGGTCCAAAGGACTAGCTGACCTTTGCCAAGGAGTGCTGCCCATGGACATGAAGCCCTGCCTGTCACTGAGGCACGGCCCTCTGTGCACCTCCCTCACACCTTCCCAGGTGCGGGTCACTTGCATCTATGACTTCAGGTGTCCCAGAGTCCCCACTCACCCCGGGGGCGTGACCTCTGCAAATGCAGCCCTTCCATCCAGCCTCCAAGCCTCCAGGGCCCAACACAGGCTTCAGAACCAGGGACAGCTCCCACACCAAGTGCTGGGACACCTCAGATGGGGACAGGACCTCAGTGGCAGGGACACTGTCCAATGCTCAGCGAGCACTTGGCTGGTTCCTCCAGCTCCAAGAAGGAGGAGAGCAACATGAGTTTTGACCCAGAGTCCCCTGATTTCAAGGAAAAGAAGGTGACTGCCCTACTCATTCTCTCTGACAGCCCATTCCCAGTCCCTTCTTGCCCGGAACCAGTGTTTCACATCCACACCCACAAAAGGACCAAGAAGCCCAGGAGCTGTATGCCAGCCTGGGGTTTCCTTCCGGGTCCAGAAAAATCTGCTGATCATGCCATCCCCCACAGTTATGGAAATCAACCGCCCCCTGGACTCCGATGGTCTCTGTTTTCATCTTGGCCTCCAGCAGCACCTCTTCCTCCTCAGCCTCCACCACACCCGAGGCAGCTTTGGTCACACACAAGCGTTGTGTCTCAGGCTCTTCAACCATAGCTTCTCGCTGGCCCTCTCCATCCACACGGTGGGCGATGCTGCATCATCCCAGTTCACCCGGAATAAACAACAGCAACGTGGACAGGAGCGTCTTGTTTAGCCCACTGGTGGGACTTGCCCTTGGTCCCATCACTCAGAGCTCTCTGAGCACAGACCTGTCCTGAATGGCTACTTTGACAAGAAGCCCTCTCTGGGCCCTCCAGGCAGCATGCCCAACCCTGGGAGGAGGTAGGCGACTGCCACAGTGACCACTGTACATGGGAGGAAATGGAGGCAGCCTTCTCATCCTGTTGGTTCTTGGGGATCTGGGCTTGAGTGGAGGTGGATAAGGTGCCCACACCAATCTCCCTCCAAATCTAGGATCTAACCGCCAGAGGCTCTGGTGAGACTGCTCGTTCACGTCCAACCAACCTGTATTGAGGCCCGACTCCTTGCCTGAGTCACGGCCCTGTGTGATCTGGTCAAGACACCGTCCCCAGAGTGCACCCCTCACCGCACCTCACCCTCCCTAAAGCCTTCCTCCCCAAGGACCCTGCCAATCCCCTGTCCCATTCAGAGCTCCTAGCCTGCAGTGCCGCTCCCCTGAGCCCCCATCCAGGATGGACTCACCTCTGTGCTGGGCTCACAGGCCACCTCCTCAGTCTCCTGTGCTAGCAGAGCCTTTAGGGTCCGATTAACCTGGCGTCAAAGCCACAGCTGGGTCACCTCACAGCCCTGTGACAGGCAAGGTCATGCGGTGTCTTCTCAGAGCCTCAGTTTCCTCCATGAAAAATGGGGTCAGTGACTCTGACCTCAGGAGGCTGTATTGGGATTCAAGCAGGGAGAAGAAGGTGCCCAAAGTGCTTGGACTCAGGAGGTCGCCTGGCTGGGGGAGCCCCAACGCAGGACAAGGCCTCGATGGTCAATGCTGGGCTCAATGCTGGTGAAAATCAAGGATTTCTAATCCCCTGTTAACGTCTGGACTTGTTCACTTAGAGCAGAGTGACCTTGAATGCTGGGATCACTGGTCATCTGTAAAATGGAATGCAATCACTCAGCACCCAGGGGGCTCCCTAATAACAGTAACTCCCTCTAATAGTTGCCCAGCTGGGCTCCCTTCAGCTCCTCCTACACCCGCCAGGGCTGCAGGCAGGGACTGGCTGGACCTCATGTGGCAGGGAGGGGGTGTAGAAGGGGAGGTAAAAGGGCGGCCTGGTCTTTTCCTTGTCCAGGGTCTGTGTCCACCACTGTCTTCGTGTCCGCAGGACCAGCCAAGCATGGAGCTGGACTCTGGGATGCAGTCTTTGGACCAGGACAGTGAGGTCCGTGTATATTTAGTGACCCTCACGTCCCCAGATGTCCAACCTAACAACTGCGCACCGTGTGGCCCACCTGGCTTGTGTGGTGTGTTCCCGGGAAGTAGGGGATGTGAGGGTCACCGAGCAGTTGGCTGGGGGAGGGGACAGACGAAAGCAGCCATGTCAGGGGACCGTTGTGTTACACGTGTGTGCTGCTGGCTGTGTCACCCAGAAGGGCTGTCTGCAGGGTCCCTCTGTGTGCCTGACCATGGACAGGAGGCCTGGTTGCCCCACAGTAGAGAGGCCTGTGAGACCGTGAGGGTATCCCTGACTCACTCATGCGGGCAGAGATCTCGGGTCATGTCCATGCTCATCGGGGCTGATGTTGCTCCATGTCCAACCCTCACAGGACAGTTGGGAAACTGAGGCCAGGTGAAGCAGGGACAGGCCCTGGGCCCACGAGGTGGGCAGAGTCCAGAGGAGAAGAGAACATTCCAAGCTCTTAGGCCAGCCTCAACACTTCCAAGGGGTTTGCTTTGGGAATGAGAACAGTAAGATCCTGGCGGACCCCTGCCAAAGTCCACCATGTAGGGCCCTTTCCTCTACGCATCCCCACATGGACACACTCACACACACAAGCATACACACACACTCTGACTGCCCAGCCCTTGTGTCAGAAGGGAAGTGCACACTGGGCAGGTGACAGGAGGAAGGAAGAAGGAGGTTGGAGGCAGCTCTGCCATGGGGCAGGGGCATCCGGTCCCCTAGCAACATGCGCAGGTCCATAGCATGAAGGGAAGAGATGCCAGACTATGGGCAGGGGGTCCCCAAGGTGCACAGGGGATGCAGGGGCTGGGGCCATCCCTAGAGCAGCCTGCAGAGAACCAGGTCTGGTGTCCTATGTCCATCATTCTGGGCACCGGGAACTAGGATGTGACCCCCTAGGGGGGAGGGGCTACAGGAGAGAAGGCCTGATCTTCGGCCTCTGTAATTGGGGTGCATAGATGGGGTGACTCTAAGGGTCCCACAGGCTTATAGAAGAGTCTATTGACCTTCGTTCTCCATCCATGACCCACTGTTCTCTGAGTCCTTGTAAAATGCATTCCATTCCCTCGAGGTCTTGCTGAGCAGAGGGCGGGCTGAGAGCTTGGGGACTGGGGCCCTGGGCAGTGCAGAACATGACAGAACACTGATCGACTTGTCTGGGGACCAGGGACAAGGCCATCCGTGTCGGAGCCTTGGGGTCCTCCTTTGAAAGTGAGGTGGAGTCATTGCCCTGGCTGGGGTGAGGAGGCCTTGTGAATCAACGGGACATGCCAGCGCCAGTGTAAAGAAAGTGGGGAGCAAGAGAGGCTTCTGAGGTCCCTCACGTCCCTCCTGGAGCCCACAAGTCCTGCTCCTTTTCGCCCTCGGCCCTGGTGGAACCACTACCTTGAGGACCCCAAACAAAGAAATGTGTGTGTTTTGCTTTCTGATTTCCTGCCTGCGGCTGCAAGGCTAGATCTGACCACCAGGGGTATCCTGGGTCTACTCCTGCTCAATGGAGCAAGTGTAGCAGGGAAGGGACGCCCAGGGCTCGTTCTGGGTGTTCCCCTGTCCAAGGCAACAGGCACTTTTGATTACTGGCATCCACGTCCACAATGGGAGCTGCTCAGAGGCAGGAGGGGACTCTGAGATGCTCTCATGATTCTGTCAGCTACTGTGGCGCCAGCACTCACCCTGAGCATGGCCCATGTTAGTCCTGAGGGCAGTGCTGAAAGCACCCACATGGTCCCTGTCCTCCAGGAGCTCACAGCCTGGAGGTGGAAGGGACAAAATCATGAACAAATCCATGCAAAAAAGAAGAGCAGGTGCTACAGGGCAATGAAGCAGGGTGTTGTAGGAGGGAGGGCCTGGAGCCCCTAGGTGGGTGTAAAAGGCCCCCCTGGGGACATTTGTGCCCTGAGCAGAGGGACAAGAGGAACCAGCCCTGCATCTGTCTGCTAACAGCGTGCTGGGGGGAAGCTAAAAGGCTCAGAGACTTGGAGGCAGAAGAGAATTTGACGAGAGAGGAGGTGAGAAAAGAGCCAGTGTGGCTAGAGTGAGCTGGGGAGGAGAGAAGTGAGGGAGATAGGATGGCAGGACCAGACCCAGACTTGGAAGGAGGTACTAGCTGTCTATGCTGGGTGACAGCATTAGCCTCACTTAGCACTTATGAGAACTATTATTGAGCACCTGACAGTGTCTCTACCAGGGTCCAGGCTCAGGTCAGCTGGGATGCTCCCCGTCAAGGTCTAGCAGGAGGCTTGGGCTGTGTTCTCAACTCAAGCTCGATAGAGGCAGGAGCCATCTCGGAGATCATTCACAAGTATGGGGGCAGTGGTAGGATTCAGTTTGGATGGGGGGTTTCAGGCCTTTTCTGTCTGTGGGTCTGGACCCTCTGCCAGTTCTTTGCATTAGGGGGTGCCATGGGGAAGGAAGCTCATAATATCTGATCTGGCTTCTCCTGAATAGTGGATCAGAGAGACAGAAAGAGAGAGAGAAAGAGAGACAGAGACACACAGAGATAGAAAGATGGGTAGGAGAGACAAAGAGAGGAGACACAGACAGAGACAGGGAGACAGAGAGCAGAGACAAAGAGAGAGACAGAGAAACAGGGAGAGACCAAGAGAGATACAGACAGCCAGAGACACAGAGACAGGGAGACAGAGACAGAGAGAGACAGAGACAGAGAGATAGAATGAACACAGGAGAGACAGAACCTGGCAGAAGTCACAGACCTTTCGTTAAGCCGACCGTGGAAGTGACATCCCATCACTTGGCCCTATTCTATTGGTTAGAAGCCAGCCGCAAAGTCCATTCTCATTGAGGAGCAGGGATTACATAGGTTGTGTGCCTAGGAAGTGGGAACGCTGGGAGCCATTAGGGGGCTGCCCACCACATAGGCTGAGATGACCGCCACTCAGGCACTTGGACCTGAGTCTAAACATAACAGGAGGCCCTGGAGTGTTGCGAGCCAGAAGGAGATGATGTCTGAACGTCATTTCATTTCAACCCTCCCTAGGGACACTGGGAAACAGGCAAGAGGGGAAGTGCCTCTCCCAGACCCCCAGCAGACCCAAGACTCTTTGCGTTGTATTCTCTGATACAGCCAGCCCTTTCTGTAATCCTTGCACTGCCAAGTCTGTGCAGGAGCTAGGTGTGGGAGCAGCCCACGGGATTCACAGACTCTGAAGGGATCTCTAGGTCTATTCACCTGATGACATCCCTAGGAAGTAGATGCTAGAATGACCCCCACTACACAGAGAGGGACATGAACACAGGAGAGACCCTGAGAGGGGAGGCCCTGAGAGGCGCAGGGTTGTCCAGGGTGACATCACTGGCAAGAAGCAGGAGCGGGACTGAATTCAACTCTGTGTCCTCAAAGCTGAGGCCCCGGTTGCGTCCAGACCTCCCCAGAGGCTGTGGGGTGGACAGTGTCAGTGTGACTGTGTCTGGACAGGGTATGGAGATGGAGAGTGAGCAGTCAGCAGCCCGGGGGGCCCTTAGGAAGGTCTTGTGTGAGGAGGAAGCTTAGGTAAGGGTATCCCAGGAAGTGACCTCACAGAGCCCAACAGAACTTGGAACCCTGGTAACTAGGCGCCAACATCCTAAACACAGCCCCCAAGCGAGCTCACTTGTCTAGCACTTGTCTAGAAGGAACAACATGTTTAGTTGCTGCTTCCCAATGACCAGGGGCCGAAGCCCCAGGAAAGCCCCCAAACACCGATGCAGATGCTGGTGCCCCTCTCACAGCAGACAGCTCTGGCCGTTTACCCGGAGGGACGGAAAGGTAACACCAGGAGGCCCAAGGCAGGCCATTCCAAACCAGGCTACCACTGTGGTCCCATCTGGGCAGCCCTACATCCCCTCCCCATGTGTGCCTGGAAGGGCGGGTTCATGTGGGTAGACCATCGTGAGCAGGAGCAGGAGCAGGAGCAGTCGGTGAGGTGTTAGAAGCCTGGGGGTGTCGGTCAGGTTCAAAGCCCAGGTCAAGGCCGGCTGGGTGGGACGTGGAGTGCGGGGGTGGCGCCCTTCTGCCTGAGGTTTATCCCAAGCCCCTGAGGTGTAGGTCTTTCCTCAGGGGTGGAATACTGTGCAGACACAGGTGTGTGCCTGATCTGGGAGAATTAGGTCCAGAGGGCAGAAGCAGCAGCAAGGACAGCTGGGCAAGGCTCTGATGCCTCTGGGACGGAGCAAGTCACTGTCTTTGCAGAGCTCCAGACAGGAGACAGCGTGGAGCTGGTGGAAGGGGATATTCCATCCATCTCCCCGATGGAGGCGCCCGTGTCCCAGAGGACTGAATCAGCAGCTACCGTGAGAGGGTCTGCAGTGACAGTGATAAAACCTTCAGAGCCACCAGAGGACCCAACTTCAATCCCGGGAGAAAAATTATATCCACCATGTCCTGCAGCAGACCAGGAGGCAGCTGAGGCCCCAGCGTCCGTGCAGGGAGCGCCATCCCCTACCCAGGCTCCTGTAGGATACCAGGAGACAGAAGAGGCCCAAACCTCTGTGCAGGGAGAACCATCCCCTGCACAGCCTCCTGCAGGAGACGAGGAGGCAGCTGAGGCCTCAGCCTCCATGCAGGGAGAGCCATCCCCTGCACAGGCTCCTGCAGGAGACCAGGAGGCAACTGAGACCCCAGCCTCCGAGCAGGGAGAGCCATCCCCTGCACAGTCTTCTGCAGGAGACCAGGAGGTAGCTGAGGCCCAAGCCTCTGTGCAGGGAGACCCACGCCCTGCACAGGCTTCTGGAGGAGCACGAGAGGCAGCTGAGGCCGCAGCCTCCGTGCAGGGAGAGCCATCCCCTGCACAGGCTCCTGCAGGAAAACAGGAGGCAGCTGAGGCTCCAACCTCCGTGCAGGGAGAGCCATCCCCTGCACAGTCTCCTGCAGGAGACCAGGAGGCAGCTGAGACCCCAGCCTCTGTGCAGGAAGAGCCGTCCCCTGCACAGGCACCTGCAGGAAAACAGGAGGCAGCTGAGGCTCCAGACTCTGTGCAGGGAGAGCCATCCCCTGCACAGTCTCCTGCAGGAGACCAGGAGGCAGATGAGACCCCAGCCTCTGTGCAGGAAGAGCCATCCCCTGCACAGGCACCTGCAGGAAACATTGATGCAGCTGAGGCCCCAGCCTCCGTGCAATGAGAGCCATCCCCTGCACAGGCGCCTGCAGGAGACAGGGAGGCAGCTGAGGCCAATCACTTTGGCCTGGGGGAGCTTGCTCGGGAACTTCCCTCATTAGCACCTCCAGTCCCACCTGTTCCACCTGCTCCCTTACCACAAATTTCCTTCCCTACCCTGTTTATTGTATTTGTTTCCTTCCTGGTCCCTTTCATTGCTTTGTTTTTATTGTCTATATCTTGAATATTTAAAATAAATTTAACTTTCATCTTTTAACAATTTATTGTTTTTCATTTTAAATTGTACACCTCATGAGCATCAAGTACATTCACAATGCTGTGCATCCATCACCACTGTCTGGGTTCAGAATGTTTCATTCTCCAAAAGGAAACCCTGTTCTAAAAGCACTCACTCCCCATTTCTCCCTCAGGTCCTGGTAACCCCTAATCTGTTTTCTGTCACGGTTTTTTTATTTTTTAAATCTGTTCTGGATGTTTCCTATAAGTGAAATCATGCCATAGGTGGCCATTTGTGTCTGCCCACTCATTTTCACACGGCCTGATAGGTGTTCCTTTTCTGTTTTTATTTGAAATAGAATTTCTCTAATTTGATAGGAAAATCCCAGATGAGTCTAGATTTGATGTATCCAAGAAAGCCCTTTTGGTACATATGTGCATAATCTTGGGGTACAGACTGTTGTTCTAAGTGGGACACCAGGGCCAGAAGCCACACACGAAACGCGTTGCTCTTTGTGCTGAAAAAACAAAAACAAGAAAAGGATTGAAAGCTGGAAAAACAAACCATAAACTGGAATGCATTTCTCATAACACAAGGCCAGGGAAAGGTTACGCATCCTTGTGGTCTAAACAAACGCTCGAAAGTCAGAGTTTTAAAAAGAGATAAAGAGCAAACACATTCAACGCCAATGAGAGGCGCTACACAGGGGCAGCATGTGTCACAGATGCGCGAGTTCCCCGAGGAGGAGACGCGCACACGGAGACACTGTGGAGAGGGCACTGGTCCCCATCAGATGGGCAGGGTTCCAGTGTGGTGATGACAAGCCCTGGTGACAATGTGAGGAAGCAGAGGCCCCAGTAGACCCCTAGAGACAAGTGTGAAAGGACACTTCTCTCTGGAGACCAGCCTGCAGGACCCATCGTTGTCCCCAGGGGCACGCCTGTGCTGGCGGTGCTGATCCCAGGACTTCATCCCACAGAAATCCCCGCCCAACTTTTCAAAGATGCATTTTCCAGACTATTCATCACAGCACTGGTTGCAATAGCAAACAATTGGAAGGAACGCTGCTGTCCATGGCGAGGTGATGGGATCCATCCGTCTCATCTGTAAGACCACGTATATGTGATATCAGCCGGGAGAGACGCATCTGTGAAAATGAATCTGTGTGTGAGAGAGAGACAGAGACAGACAGACAGAAAGAGAGAGACAGAGTCAGAGAAATACACACCAAATCGTCCATGGGCTTCACCACTGGGGATGGGAATTGCCACTTGCTTCTCTTCTCCTTTAGGAGCCGGCGTGATGTTTCAACTTGATAGAATGTGCCTCTATTCCTCTTATAATTCTAACAAGATTAAAATCACATGGTTAATGTTATCCATTTATCACTCATCTTTGGACTGAAGTACATTATTTAGTTTTTCTTTGTAAAGGTTTTTATTACAAAGACAATGAACGTTTATTATAGCAAAAGAATGAATTCTAAGGGAATTAAGAATTAAGTGGAAACTGAGTACCCTTAATAGGCAGTGTTCACCGCTTCAGTCCTTTGCCTTTGTATGCACGTGTGTGTGCACGTGTGTGCATGTGCCCATTCAGTTTTGTGCATCTGTATGCACATGGGTATGTCTATGTGCAAATGTGTGTGGGTGTGCACTTGTGTCCATCATGTGGGAAGGACTGCAGGGAGTGTGCTCTTCTGGAACCTGATTTCCCCAGGGCTTGACCCTGGCCAGTCAATCCTATTCCTCCTCTGTGTCGGCCTCAGAATTTCCTAAGAGCCTCTGCTGGGCAACACGGATCATTTCTGATTTTTCACTCCAATCAATGTGCTGAAAGGAACACCTCCATCCATAAATCTCTACTTCTTTAGGACCGATCGCTAGAGGTGGAGATTCCGGTTCATAATGTAAACGTGATGTTAAGGTGTTGGTCACAGTCTCTGACACCCAAGGTCTCCTTCTACCCTGTGATCTTGTTTGGGAACAGGGAGTCCAGATACCCTGAAGCAGAGACCTGAGGGAGGGAGGGAGAAGGAGGAGGAGCTAGGATGTAGGGGATAAAGGTACCTGGGGTGACCTGCCCAGCTGGAAGGCCCGCACCTGTTGCTTCTGTCCCTACCACTCCCCTCACCCCGGGCACCGCCCCTACCACACCTGACTCCACTTTGTCCTTGCCCATGCCCCTCCTGCTCCCTAACTCACCTGAGCTGAGCAGCCTGGCCTGCCATCCAGGACAGATGATGATGAGGGTCTGCACACTCCTACCTGCTCCCTCTCCCTCCAAGAAGAGAGCCCCATCCTCAGTAGGGAAAGCACATCTAGGGCAGTGTAGTGAGTCACAGGGACCTCCTTGAACATGCTCCCTCCAGGGGGAGTTCTCAGTTGCAGCAGCAGGAACCACTTGAGCTTGTGTGAGCAGAAGTGACTTTGACAAGACACAGTGGAGGTGTCATAGAAGGTGCCAGAAGGTCAGAGCACAAGGCTGGAGGCTTTGGAGAAGATCATTGTGCCCAAAGCACACCTCAGGGTCTTACAGGAGTGATGGCTGCCTCAGGCACTGTGCCAGCCCCAGCCCACATATCCAGCAGATTAAGCCTCTGTGATGGAGGGGACCTGCTCAGTGGGGACGAGCGAGAGAGCCCTGGTGACCTCGGAGAGGCACTGCCATTGGAGCCTCGGTTTCCTCACCTGTGAAGTGGGGTGGCAGCCGACCTTTCATGGTGGTGTCAGACAAGTTCGCTGAGGCTACACCTGGAGTGCCCTGCACCTTCTCAGATCTCAACAACTACTAGCTCTAATGAAGAGGAATCACGGGACGAGAGATGGGGCTGTGTCCTGGATCCCCACCTGCCTGGCTGACTGCTGTGGGACGAGATGGGATGGAGAAAGGCATTCCAGAGGAACAGCGGAGTCAGAGCGAGTAGGGCATGCCTGGTGGGAGATCAGAGTGGGCAGAAGCGAAGGGCCCCAGGGGGCTCTCAGTGGGGTGACATCAGCAGGAACAGCTCACGGTGATGAGCACTTACCGGGGCCTCTGTTCTCCTCTTGAGCTATCTCCTTGAAGCCTCCCCACAACTCCTTGGGGGAGGAGAAATTATTGTCTTCATTTCACTAATGAGGAAACTGAGGCTCAAAGAGACTTGCCCCCTCTGTGCCCTGCAGAGTGGCAGAGCCAGGATTTGAACCCAGTGCCTCTTAGACCCCATGGGGCCTGCCTGAGAAGGGCTAACCCATGCTGAGGGAGGGATCACTTTTCCCTAAAGTTCTGAGAAATTTTGATCCTGATGCCCAGAGAGACCTCACTCTGCGGGGGGATAGGCTGGTTCTTGGTACTGGGAGAGCCCACAACACCCACGGTTGCCATTCCCTGGCCACCATACCCAGCCCCAGGCAGACGGAGTGGCCCTGTCCCTTTAGTTCAGTGATGGCTGGAGGCCAGAAGGGTGCAGGCCCCAGGGAGACCAGGACCCCTGAGCCCAAGGAGGCCGCAGTGCAGGACAGTGGTTTGGAATGATCCAAAGTCAGAGAAATAGGGGTCCTAGTCCCTGCTCAGCCTCTTTCCAGCTGCTGATGCAGGTGAGGCTCTCAGCCTCAGTTTCCCCTTCTGTACAATGAGGAAATAACTTGGCCTCCCGATAGGCTGTTGGGAGACTTCCCTGAGGAATGGCTTGAGCATCTCTAGCCTGGTGCCTGGAGCGTGTTAAGAGCCCCCTGCCAGGCTGTCACAGTGGTCCTCCAGGGCACAGTGTCTGGGAAGTCCCTCCTCAGGTTCCCTTCCAGCTGCCCTGCTCCCGGGAACATTCAGCAATTTTTGAGGAGGAGCTGAAGAATATCCAGAACCACACTGTGTTGAGGGTGACGGAGGCTCAGCGCTGGAAGGACAGCTGGACATGCTCCATGCCACCGTCCAGGGCTTGTGCTGTGACCTCCTGTGAGCCCGCCACAGATAAAGGCTCCTCTTGTGTGGATCCAGCTTCTGTGGTTTATTCACTTATTGCTTCATTCACCCAGTCATTCCTTCATTCATTCCTTCACTCACTCACTCCTGCACTCATGTACTCATTCATGCATTCGTTCATTGTTTCACTCATTCAGCCAATACGCTCTGGTCCCTGCCATGGGCTGAGCACTGTAACTTCACCAGTGAGTATGACCCGACGTGGTCCCTGCCCACCTGGAGCTCACATCCACTGTGTGACCTGAAAGAGAGCTGTCCCTCGGATTAGCGGGGGTAATGACCACCAGGAATCCACTTCTGAAAGTAGAGGCCACCCATGCAAAGAGAAGAATGGAGAAAACCCATGCTTGGCACGTCATCGAGAAAAAAATAATTAAAAGTTAAGAAAAATAAATATATCCTATATTTAACAAAATGTGGGTTCTAATCACAAGTGTGCACTCATTCCTACAACCAATGAGAAGTAATCCAGAGTGGACTCTGTATTTGTAACACATTTTTCCAGCCAATAATAGCATTTCAGTAACCTGTTCCAGGGCCTCACGATTTTCCTAAGGCCTCTGTGGTCCTCCAACACTTAAATCTTTCTCCTTGGAAGCCTCTGCCCTGTCACCCTCCTTGTCGAATGGCTCTTCCACTGTTGGGGGGCCTACCCTGCACGTCCACACTCGTCAGTGACTCTCCACGTTGTTTGGAGAGGCTGCCCGCGTTCCTCCCTCAGCCTCACGAGCTCCTGTTTCTTTGGCAAGGTTGGTGTTTTCACTGGGTGATCACCTGGCATCCTTCTTTGCAGTGGTTTGCATCTTCCCATGCTGTGTCTCCTCTGACGACTCCGGGAGGCAGGCCTTTAGTCCCCATCTTACAGGTGAGGAAGCTCAAGTCCAGAAGGCTGGACGACCTGCTCCAAGTCACAGCCAGCGTGGAGCCTCGGCAGGGTTTTAGCCCAAAGCAGACAAGGATGTATGGCAAGTGGTTTGTTTGCAGGTGATGGAGGAGGCCCGAGGGAGGCCAAGGGGAAGGGAACATGGAGGAGGAGAGCCAGTGCGGGGCCTGACGAGGGAGCACTGAGGTGAGCATCCAACCTAGTCCTGTTGTGAGATGAGATCCCACCCGTACTGGCTCTGTCCCCGTGGGTGGAGGGTTTACTCCGGGGTCGTGAAGGCTTCTGTGCTACAGGCTGGCACAGGCTTGCAGGAGAGGAAGCTCCCGGTGCAGGAGAGAGCCCTCAGGCAGAGAGTGGATGCAGGTGCTCCAGGGGGACACTGTCGGCCTGCTGCAGACTGGCTCCCAGGGACTGCAGGGACTCAAGTGGGCTGAGGGAACTGAAGGGCAGCAGCAGCAATGTCTGAAAGAGGGATCTGCACACATGTCCCACACTTATGCACCCAGAAAGGCTGCTCTGCATGGCATTTCTCCTCCCAGATGCGTAGTTGGCTCAAACTGCCCCTCCACTCCACACTCCCAATTCTTTTCCACTCATCTCAGGTTATTAGAAATTCAGAATATTTTAGTTGCTGTTGGAGTCCAGAGACTTTTGTTTGTCCTGCCCATGTTCTAACATTGCTGGCTTTTTAAAAATCTCAGGGCTTTGACTCCAAAACAGCAAGGTGCTGAAGATTCCAGACAGCTGTCTGGAAACAAGACTTTATGCTTTGCAATACTGCCATCCCACCAGCTATTCTCAAAATCCCTCCAGGACACAGACTCACAATCTTGGGTCCTCAGATTTCTGAAAGGATGCGCCTTCAGAAAGTGATCGGCGTGGGGCGGCAGGACACATCGAATGGTGGAGTGAGGACTTCAGCCAATCCTCTTCCCGGAAGCCATGATCACACCGGATGCGTTGTCAGAAACAACCTCTGGGAAGAGACCAAAGACATACAACCAACTGAGGAGCATTTGAAGCTGAGGGAAGAACAGTGAGATTCATGGTGATTTTGTTCGGGGCAGGTCCCATCCCCACCACCTCAGAGTGACGGCCCTGTGAGCCACGCAAGCCTGAAGGGGGGTGGCTTCACTGTCAGAGGTTGCCCACTTGATGTCGGCATGGGTGGACAAAGCCCGGCCCCTAAGCATTTCTGGAAACAGTAGCCATCTCAGTGGCAAGCTGACGTGGCAAGTCAACTTTGCAGCCGCCTGAGGTTGGATCTAGAAAACAGCAGCGAATCAGCCAGGAAGGCGAGACGGACAACCACACAATGAGACAGACACAGCGGCCTTGATGGGCTGCACATGACCCCAGGGGCTCTGAAATGTTGTGTGCTTGTGCAGGCCTGTGCCGAATCAGGAGAGACCAGGAAGATGGGCATTGTTGGGATGCTTAGAGACCTGCCACCAGCCTAGGCCCTGCCCCCAGGGGTTGCTGCCTCCCAGGAAGTCAAAGTTGAATGAGGGGACAATGCCCAGCCCTGTCAAAGGTCCCTGTCCACTCTGGGGCTCCCATGGAGAGAGTCCTTCCCACGTACAAACTTCTCCCCAGGTCTTCTTCAGAGGTTGAAACGAGGTGCTCTCAGAGCAGAGAAGATGGTGAGCAGTGAGGAGAGGCTCCTGAGGAGTTGGCCCACCTGGGGAAGGAAGCAAATGAGCTGGGAGGGTAGAGTGGTCCCTGCTTACTCTGTCATAAGCCCCCTCAATGTACCTCTCACTCCTGGAGGGGACAGGAGCCCAGGGTACCTGGGAGAGCACACCAGGGCCCCAACGAGCAACGCTACCAAGGAAGAGGATCTGAGCTCAACGTAGGATGATGCCAGGTAGGAAGGGAACCTTTCATCACCAGGACAATCGAGTCAAGGTCAACATGCCCTTGCAAGGATGATCTCCCTGCTTGTTCTATACGTCCCTGTGGACCAATGACAGCTTAGGTATTGGCTTCTGACCAACAGACCCAGCACGAGTGACAGGACGACCCTTCCCAGATTCCACCACCGAGGCTGTCATTCTCTCTCACTCACTCTCTTATGTTCCCTCGACACTCTCCCATTGCTCCCCTCTCTCAGTCTGTCTGACCCCTGGACCTGGGGAAATACATGGATGTCCTGAGCTCCCTTATGCAGAGGCCCACACAGAAGAAACCAAGGGAGTGCCCTGGCCAACAAACAGAAAGGAGCCGGGCTCTCAGTGAAGCTGCTCCTGACCGAGCCCACAAGAGTTAGCTTGACAACACATCTCATCCTAGCCCAGCCTCAGTGGAGGCCACAGCCCCAACCTGGAAGACGCGATGAGCAGAGGCTCCAGCTCAGTTGTGCAGGATTCCTGGTCCACAGAGATGGAGAGAGAGCGAATATTTGCGGTTTAAATATGCAGGGTGGGGAACAGTGTTGTCAGAGAGGAGGAGACACCCCACACCATCTCCTAGTTCCCGGGTCTGGCCTGCCCTTCTCCCTCCTCTCCCCTCCAGGCTCTCTGCAGCCACAGTGCCCACCTCTCTAACCTCCTCTGGCCAAACTCACTTCTGCCTGGGTGTCTCCACACCACCAGTGCCTTCTCCCTGGCATGCTGATCACAGGTGAGTGCAGCGCTGGGTCCTCCTGTCATTCTAGTCACAGCAAATGTCACCTCAGTCAGGCCTTTCAGACCCTCCTACCCAGTGAGACCCCAGCCCTCCCTGCAGGACACTCTTTATTTTCATTCCAGTTCATGCTCTTCTCTTTCACGTGTCTCTGATTTTGTGCTTTTGTCCATCTGCCTCCAGACTGAGCTCCTGGTGGGCAGGGAACACTGGGTAGATTTCAGCACCACCCTTGGGCCCACCAGGGCTCCTGGCCCAGGGTGAGGGCTTGGCACGTAGCTGCTGAATGAACAAATAGGGGCATCTTGGATCTCTCTTTCCTGGCTTTGCTCCACTCAGATGGTGAAGAGGAACACTAGTAATAGGAAGTGCAAGTGGGTCCCGAGGCAGGCGGAGGGTCAGCATGACTTCTGCATGACTCCTCCTTTTTCCAGTTGCTCCAGCAAAGGTCAGTGGGCACCACTGACACAGGAGGCTGCCACCTGATGGCCAGCACAGGAACTGCAGCCTCAGGCAGGGACAGCACAGCACAGCACCAGACAGGCATGTTTCTTGTGGAGAAATGCCTATCCAAATGCATTGCCCATTTTTCATTGTGCTATTTGTATTTTATTGTTGAGAGGTGAGAACGTATTATATATTCTCAATAGTAGACCCTTATCAGATATGTAAAGATCTGTAAACATGTTCTCCCCTTTTGTGAGTCATCTTTTCACTTTCTTGATCATTTCTTTCAACGTACTCAAGTTTTACTTTTGATGAAGTTGAATTGATCTGTTTTCCCTTTGGTTGCTTTTGTGTTGGGTGCCATAATTACAAAAACATTGCCTAATCCAGGGCCATGTTTTCTTCCAAGTGTTTTATAGTTTTAGGTCTTACATTTACATCTTTGATGGTAAGATGTAACATTTTTGTATATGGTGTGAGGTAGGGGATCACCTTTATTCTTTCACATGTGGATATCCACCTGTCCCAGCACTACTTGTTGAAAAGATTATTCCCTCCTCATTGTCTTGGCATCTCAAATAATTCTAGAATCTGTGGTTGTTGCAGGTGGTGTGACTTACAGTTACTTAGAATTATTCTTTACACGAAGGTTGCTTTTCTCTGGCCTTGTGGACTTTCACCCACTGCATACGTAGACTGATCATTAACGAAATAATCATATCAGGTATTTTGACTAGTTTTTTTTTTGCTTGCGGTGGGTATGTAAGTCGACATCCTTTTACTCCCTGATGGCTGGGTGGACCACATTGCACCATTGTTCTGGCCTGGATTATTGCTGTATCCTTCTAACTGGTTACTCTGCCTCTATATTTGACCCGCAATCTATCCCCAATACACCAATTAGAGTGACTCTTTAAAACCAGATGTCACACCCTGACATTGTGAAATCTCTCAAGGGGCTCTTCATTTCTCTCAGGGGGAAAGTTCAAGTCCTTATGATGGACCTCAATCCCGATACAGTTGGTCCCACACTCTCTCTGATATCATCTTTGGCCAGTCATCCCCTGTACCTCTCCCCTCCATTATGCTCCTGGTACATGTCAGGCACTCTCCCACCTGTAGACTTGCACTCTATGTTCCTTCTACTTAGAATCCTCTTCCACATGATGATTTCATGCCTCATCTTCTTCACTATCTTTAATTCTGTGTTCAAATGTCATCTTGGTGAGGCTGTATTGACTGCATTTAAATTGTCATTTAAAATATAAACTATCCACTTGTCCTGACACTCTCTATCCAACTTGTTCCCCTTTCATTTTTCCCCTTAGCACTAACACCCTATAAAATAATATATAATGATAAGAATCAGTGTTCAATCAGGACAGGGAAACCAACCAATAGATTGAGCAGGGACAGTTTATATAATGGACAATTAACCATAAACCTTTAAAGGGAATTATATAGAATAGCCCAGAATTACAGTAGAGTAGTTAAGAAAGAAACAAATTTGGGAGAAGACCCCCTCACCAAGGCTGCCTTCAGGCCTTGTTGGAGAAGGAATGATTACAGCACAGGGATAGTGGAGAAGATTGTTATGTTTCCCAAGGCCAGTACCGGTCCCTGATCAGGGCAGAGCTCAGCAGGTAGGGAACAGCAGGCTGAGACTGGCAAACAGGAAAGCTCTGTCCCCTCCCAGGGGCAGGTAGGCTGAGGTTGGGATGCCTACTGGATTCACTGGGATTCCACTTGCAGGGGTGCCACTCATTCTCCTTATTAAGCCATCCAAGGTGATCCACTAAATCCACTGTGGATCACCCACTGTGGGTGAGTCCCTGTAAACACCACTGAATTGTGCCACTGCTGGTTGTACTGCAGGAGAAAGAAAAAGGAAAGAATGGAAGCACCCTGGAATTAGGAAGGAAGGCCCTTTGTCCTAAATTTTCTCTGACAAAGCTTAACCCCTGCCAGGTGCAAAAGAGAAATGTCTACTGGGTGCAGCTCCATTATTGTAGAACAGAAAACAGAGGCCAACACTCTGATGTTGTTACACAGGGGCAATCCATTGATAACTGGCACCATAATTCCCTTATTATTTTGTTTATGTATTCCATGCTTTTACTTCCAACTTGCCTCTATTGCTTTATTTGAACTAAGATTTTGAAGACAGCATATGGTTGTATCAAGGTTTCTAAAAAAAGGTATTTTGACCCCCCAAAATGCCATTATTAGATCAAAACAACAGAAGAATTAAAAGTACAAAGAGGCTATACTATCAGTATATGCCTTAAGTAAATAGTTTACTGTCAAATAACTCTTATATAAGAAAGCACTATGCAGTTTCATTTTAATGATGTTGGCCTCAATAATCTAGTATAATAATAAACTCCTTTGTAATGAGTAAATATATAAAATGAAGTTACAATAATTTACAATTTACATCTGTGACATGACCCAACTACTCTCTACAAGCACCACTGAAATCTTGATTGATGCTTGGCTACCTTTTTCTACTAGAACTAACGGGAATATTTCACTGCGAACAAATTCTGTTTACCTGCTGTGTAGTTTATAAGGGTTGAATTCTTTTCTAATTGAAAATCACCATTTTCATCTCTCCATATGGATACCTGTTTATCGGCAGATAGCTTTGCAGTCAGTATAGTTTTATTCAGGAGAGTCTTATATAAGAATTTAATAAAAAATGAGTATAAATAACTTACACTTAGGCAATTTTTCTTTTTCTTTTTTTTTCCCTGCTTGGAAAGACTTGCCCTGAGCTAACATCTGTTGCCAATCTGCCTCTCTTCTTTCTCCCTTCCCAAAGCCCCAGTACATAGTTCTATATTCTACATGTAAGTCCTTCTAGTTCTTCTACATGAGCCACCGCCACAGCATAGTCAATGAGAGACGAGTGGTGTGGTTCGCTCCTGGGAACTGAACCTGGGACGCCGAAGCAGAGCGTGCCAAACTTTAACCGCTAGGCCATCAGGGGTTGCTCCAGGAAATTTTTCTAGAAAAAAATTGGAATCAAGATGTATGATTTATTTCTAAAAATTTCATAACATACTTTAAAACATGCAATGCTCAACATGTTTAAAAGCACTTTACCACTCAGTTTACCTTAACAAAGATATAGCAAACATTTTGAGAAATATACTTTCAACAGGAAAGTCCAATTGTAGCTTTATGCTTTTGTAGACCACGCCCAATAACGTGGCTTAAAAATATAACCATAAGATTCTCTCAAGAAAATGTATTTCATTTCTATAAAAATCGTTCTTTACAGTGTCTCAATGTTTGTTTCCTACTAAGCTTCTCAATGTTCTTTAGGCTTAACAATATAGTAGAATCAAGCTCCTATAATCTAGCTTTTAATCCCCAAATCCGGAAAGCTCTATCTCAAGGTCATCAATGACCTCTTAAATCACCAAATAACATTATTCCCATTTTATAAGTGTGAATACTGAGTTTTAAAGAAGTCAAGTTCATGCCCAATATTGTTTAGCTAGTAAGAGGCAGAGCCTAGATATGACTGACTCCTGCTGTCTGATTCTAAAATCCATAAGCATAACCTCTAGGTATACAGCCAAACATAAAACTCTGTATTCTTGCAACAGAATAAATACATTTGCTTTTTCCTTAATGTCTGTAACACGGTTCTTAACTATTCCCATACATTGGTTTCTCCCTTTCTGTAAATGAGAGTGTTCTTCAAAGTACCTTCCTTCCTCTCCGCTCTTCTCTATATGCTCCCTACACTCCCAGTGCTTGAATTCATTTAACAAGCATTTATTTTATTGAGTCCATACAATTCCAGACCCCATGGAAAAACAATGAAAAAAAACCAGTCCCTGGCCTTGAAGAATTTACAGAATACTTGGGGAGAAAGCCCTATAAGCAAGTCCAATACTATTTTCAAAAAAAAAAAATAAGTTTGAGTCTGCACAAACACAGAAGGCTTTCTATGTCACACAGCACGGGTTTTCAAGCCTTTTCTGAGGAGGACTACAGTTTTTTAAGAAATAGCGTTTAAAATTTCCAAAAGAGCACGCAAGACCTAGAACTTCCCTGATCCACTGTCCCCTTCCCACTACAAGCCATGTTTTTTCTAAGACTCTTAAGAACATCGTTTGAAAACCACTATATTCTAACATCTTAATAGTTTTGTCTTTCATGCCTAGGTCTTTTATCTACCTGGAATGGATTTTTGTGTACGGAGTAAAGTAGGGTTCCAATTTGAATTTTGTCCATACTGATATCTAATAGTCCCAGGACCACTTAAAGAATCGCCGCTCCTTTACCCTCTGCTCTGTAAGAGCACTTCTATTAAAAGAAATCAAGTTTCTGGATACACGTGGAACTGGATTTGGGTTCTCTACTGTTTTCCACTGGTCTAACACTGTGCTAATACCAAAGTGCTTTAGTTACTATAGCTTTATATATAACAAATCAGGATATCTCATAGATCAAGTCTTCTCACCTTGACCTGCTGCTTAAAAAAGATCTTGGCTATTCTTAGTCCTTTGTATTTCCATATGTATTTTAGAAAACACACGTAATTTTAAGCTCTGTAATTTCCTGGCAAACTGGTAAAATACCCACAAAACAAATCTAGATCAGTGGTTCTCGACCAGGGCAATTTTACCACCCCCACCTCCCACCCCAGGGACATTCAGCAACGTCTGGAAACATTTTTGGTTGTCACAAAGTGGGGGGTAGGTACTACTGGCCTCTAGTGAGTTGAGGCCTGGGAGATACTGCTAAGCATCCCACAGTGCACAGGACAGCTGCCACAACAGAGAATTATCCCATTCAAATTTTAATAGTGTCACTTTTAAGAAACCCTGTCCCAAATAAATCAAGGGGCAAATTTGCATGGGCCCATTAAAGGCCAGGGAACATCTACCAAAAACAATAATTTAGTTTTAGAAAAACTGAACTGCCATGTGCAAATGAGATTTACCCCAATTCATTAAAAATAAATCATATTATTTGCATAGACCAAAAGGCTTATCTTCCTGTTCTCTATAGCAGGGACATTTGCAGGAAGCTTATTGGAGGGGTTAAGTCTTTAAAATACAAAGTTATAAAGAAACAAGACATAGCTAGAAGATATTAAAAAAAAAAACTCATAGAAATCAGTAAGAAACAACCCAATAGAAATATGGGCAATCTGAATAGGAAATTCATTCAAAAGAATATTCAAATGACCAATAAACATATATGAAGATTCTCAACCTCACTAATCACCAGAGAAATACCAATTCAAACTCACGAGAACACCATCCATGCACCAGAATGGCTAAAATTTTAGAAAACTGGATATATCAAGTGTTAACAAGAATGCTGAATAACGTAATTCTCATATACTACTGGATGTAGTGAAGGGGTTGCATAAACTGGTTCAACCACTTTGGAAAATGTTGGCTGTCTCTACTATAGCTGAACATATCCATACACTATGATCAGCAATGCCATTCCTAGGGATCTATCCAACAGAAAATACTTACCTATTTGCAAAAGAATGAACAAGAATGTTCATAAAAGCATTAAAAGCCTAAAGGAGAAAACATCCAAATGTCTAATAACTGCAGAGCGGATTAATAAACTGTGATATGTTCATAGAAGGAAATAATATACCACAACAAGAACTACTACTATATGCAACAACACAAATGAATCCCCAAAATACAATGTTAAGCAAAAGTACGCAGACTCAAGAGTACAGATATCACTCCATTTCTATAAAGAGGCAAAACTCATCAATGGTGACAGAAGGGAGGAGAGCAATTACCTGCGCAGAGAAAGGACAGTGACTAGAAAAGAGCATGAGAAGGGGCTGTAGGGTGTTGGTAATGTCCTATTTTTATCTAGGTGGTAGATACACGAGTGTGTTTACTTTGTGAAAATTCATCAAGCTATACACTTAGGATTTGTATGCTTTTCTGTATTTAGCTTATATCTTATTATAGAATTTGCTTAAAAATATAAAGAATACAACCCTGATTTACCGCGTCTGATGCTTCAAGAGACTATTCCAAACAGCCCTAACTCACAATGATGTTAAAATGCAAGTTGTGTATATATTGACAACTGATTTTTTACCAAGGCACAAAGGCAATGCAGTGGATAAAGGGTAGCCGTTTCAATAAATGGTGCTGAACAATGAGATATCCATAGGCAAAATAAATGAACTTGGATCCATACCTCACACAATATACCAAAAATAACTCGAAATGGATTTTAGACTTAACGGTAAAACCTAAAACTATATTTGATAGAAAAACACTTGTATTCAAAATATATAAAGAACTCTCAAAACTTAACAATAAGAAAAAAAAAGAGGCAAAAGTTTCGAACAGACATTTTATCAGAGAAGATATACAGATGGCTAATAAGCACACGAAAAGACGCTCAACATCATAAGTTATCAGGGAAATGCTGATTAAAACCACAATGAGATACAACACTACACGCCTATTAGAATGGCTGACAAGACTGACCATACCAAGTGTAAGCAAAGATGTAGAGAAATGGGAACTCTTGGACACTGCTGGTGGGAATGTAAAATGGTATAATGTATAAACACTTTGGGAAAGAGTTTGGAAGTGTCTTAAAGAGTTAAACATAAGTGATCCACTCACTCCACTCTTAGGTATTTGCCCATAAAAAGGAAAGCACATGTCCATAACAAAGACTTACATACAAATGTTCATAGCAGCTTTATTTGTAATAGCCCAAAACTAGAAACAACTCACATATATATCAACACGTGACTGGATAAACACTTTGTAGTATATCCACAGAGCAGAACATTACTCAGCAACACAAAGGAACAAACTGTTGATACACACAACATGGGTAAATTTCAAAAGAATTATGTTAAGTGACAGAAGCTAGACAAAATCAGTGTACAAATTGTCTGATTCCATTTATATAAACTCTCGAAAATGCAAACTAATATATAGTGATAGAAAGCAAATCAGTGGTTCTTTGGGGAGAGTAAGTCACAGAGGGGTGGGAAGGTGGGATAACAAAGGTGCATGAGAAAACTTTGGAAGATAATGGATATGTTCACTATCTTGACACTGACTGAAAGTTTCATGGAGGTACACCTTATGGTGGAGGTCATAACTTATCAAAGCATACCATTTAAATAAATGCAGTTTGTTTTCTCAAGTATATTTCAATAAAGCTTTTCTAAAAATAATACAGGTTGTATATAAATATTGTAAACCAGAGTTCTTAGAATTAGCTCAAAATCAACTCCATTCATTCACACAACAAATATTTATCTAGCACCTACTATATGCCAAGCACTCTGCTAGGTTCCAGGGTTACAATGGTAAGCAAACTGACATGGTTCCTGACCTCATGGAGAACACAGTCTGCTAGGGGAAGCAGAGATTAATAAAAGATGCACACAGACACATGGATAATAAAAACTTCACAGACAAGTGCTGTCAAGGAGACAAACACAGTAAGATGACACAAAATAACAGGGAAACCAAATCTGAGCTAACGGAAAGGTCAGTATGGCTCCCTCAAGGAAGCGACATTTAAGCAACACCTAATGGAAGAGGAGGATAACAAGTTGAAGATGTAACTTTCCTCAGAAGAGACACTAACACAAGCAAAGGCTCTGAGGCAGAAGAAAGCATGACCCTTTGAAGGAATGGAAAGAAATTCAAAAGGGCTAACGGTCAAAACAGTGTAGACAATACTATTGCTCACCTCTCCAGAAACTATCCATCTCCTCTTCCTCACTCCTAACAGAATCACACTTGGGTTCCAGCAGCCACCCTCCTCCACACATAGTCATGTGCTTTAGAAGAAGAAGACTCCATTCTTGATTTTAGGAAGTGCATACTGTTGAGATTTAAGTCAGTCATGACCACCTCTTATCTCCCTGCCAGTGATTAGTTAAAGGATGGCATGAGTGAAAGCAGGAAAAGAAGTTATTGCATGCTCTAAACAAGAGATGGTAGTTTGGACCAGGCAGTTGTCAATGGAGATAGAGATTTGCACGAAGAAATAAGGTAGAGCAACGTGTATAGGATGTCTCCTAGGTTTCTGGCTTAGGCAAATAACGATCAATCTTTTCCATATAGTCAAAGCCAGAGAAATATGTTTTAAAAATGAATAGTCTTATGTTAGTCTTAATATATTTCTCTTAAATAAACCTAATTAGAACTAGTCAAGGATCATACCTAAAACATATCTCATCCTCATGCAGGATACTGGCTTCAGAAGTTCATGCAAACTTATCAAGAATGAATGAGGCTAACTAGATTTTGTCTAACAATACAAATCAATGTTTTCTAAAATTCTAACCTATAATTAACAATCCTGCCTACAAATAACATCAATTTCTGAATATCATTTATTTTGCCTTGCCTGCTTCAAAAAATGATTTAAGCAAGCAAAATGTCCAAATCAATTAAAAGCCAAGCCAAGAATAAAGTAGTCCAAGGATTTCTGACCACTCTTGTGTTATCTAAAAATAATTCCAGAGAAATTAGATGGAGGTACCTAATCAATTATGCTCATCAAATTTATCAAATTATGTCTCATAACAACAGTAATGAAGGTTCCTACTACAGATACCAACAGACCCAGGCAAAAATATAAGCTACCTTGACAAGTTGATGAAGTGCCATTTCTTTCAGAAGGTGGTGTACTTGGACTGTTGAAATGACGTGAAGTTCCTCGGTCCTCGCCATCGTTTGTAAAATTCTTTGAATGGCACGTAGAACCATGTGACAATGGTACTTCAGCTTTTTTGCTTAAGCTTTCGTTCGCTGGCTTCCCTAAAAGTGAAAGAACCTCTATTGATAATATTTCTAATTCAAAAAACATTAATCATCCTCTGCAGCTACAGTGAGCAACCACTCGAATTTGCCCAGGATTGGGAGGTTCCCCAGGCTGTAAGATTTTCAGTGCTAAACCTGGGAAAGTACCTGGCAAATCTGGACAAGTTGGTCACCCTATCTGTAGCATCAAATTAGGACAGGAGAGAAACACTTATGATGTCAGAGACATTTATAGAGAAATTATCATCAATTTGCATAACATACAAAAAGATAATAGTCAAAGATTAATAATGTAATAAAGGCACAACCACTTGAGTATTCGTTTATATTGAGACTTATTAAAATATCAAGCAGGGAGGAGTATAAGAAAGACCAAAAGTATATTCTTAGTTACTGCTATTTCTTTAAATGAATCATTCTGGATTAAAAGTACTTTATTATATTTTTTTCAAGTCCCAATAATCAAGCTGAATATATCAACCAAATACTTACCACGAAGAAGAGACTGTTGCCACGCTAAAGCAGCACAAAGTAAGACTAAGCTTTTCCCACTTTCTGTAGGGCTCTCCAACAAACAATGCTGCTTACTTTTTAATCCTCGGACAATCTATTGACACAAAAACAATAAAAAAAATCACTAAACAATTTACTTCATTAGGGTCTGTCTCCATCACATGTACAAACAAAACAAGAAGTAAAGTTGTACTTGAGGGAACATAGCAATAGCAGAAGGGAGAATTAGTATTTAGTTCAATCTAGACCTTATGCCTTTATCTTTCTCCTAAAAATTATGTTGGACTTAAAAGCATATAGGCATAAAAGAAATGAACAAAGCAATTTGTGCCTTAATGATGCAAGCATCGTCATTTCTGTAAAACTAGAGTACACTAATATCTTGGATGAAAACTTAATGGAGGATTCTGCTAGAGGGAGTGTAAATCGCTACAGCCACTTTGGACAGAAATTAACAATTTCTAGCAAAGTTGAAGATACCCAACACCAGGAAGTCCAGTCCTATGTATATATCCAAAACCTGTCCCACAGGAACATAAGGACACATGCATAAGAAAGTTCATAGCAGCATTGTTTAGAATTGCAAAAGAATGTAAACCACTTAAATGTCTGTCAAAAGGAAAATGGATAAAAAAATTCTGGTATATTCATACAATGAACTACTACACAGCAATTAAAATAGATCAACAATCAATAAGGCTACTTCTTAAAAATAATGTTAAGCAACTAAAAACACTTCTGAACAAATATAGGTACAGTATCATATCATTGTACAAAGTTTAAAAACAGGTAAAGTAATGCTCTATATTGTTTATGGATACATACATATGTAACAAAAGTATAACAACACGTCTAGGAAAGAAAAAGAGTAAATTCAGGATACTGGTAATGTTACTTGCAAACAAGGTATAAAGTAAATATGGCAAAATATTAAGATTGAACAACTCTGGAAAGTTGGCTTATTCATTTGTCTATTAATTTTCTATATGATTGAAACATCTCAAAAAATATGGTGAGAAATATAGTATTCTGTGTAAAAGACAGTAAATACTTTGTAGAAGGTAGTAATTCCATAAAGTAAATAGAAGTGCCAAATGAGCTGAGAATAGTTTTCAGAATATTCCCCTTTGCCTCCTAACCATATACAGTTTATAGCAATCAGGATTATTTTTCGAAAGGTTACATGTTCTTCCATGAACCCAGCAAATATTTTCAATCCATTTACTATCTGAGAAAATGAATATAGTCACAGATTCAGTATACGTTATGAATTATCAGCATCTTTATCTTAATGAAGACTTAACTGCTGAAAAATACTTGCAGAATTCAATATAGCAAGCTATGATGGACAAGCTTTACAAGGAAAGTTCATCTTCACCCCACCAACGGTACATTCAGACCATATTGAAGAGTCATGCTTTCCTGTTTACTTAGATTCCTAACTGCAGCAGAAACGAAAATCAAGACTGAAACAATGCCATTCAAAGAAAACCAGATACCCAACTAGACTAGGACAGAAGTCTAGAAATAAAAAGGGGATTCCTAAATGTATAAACAAAACAAATGCAAGTAAAACAATTTCCTAGTCTTAACCATCACAGTGGTTGAGAACATGTCTCAGAATCTGACAAATCCGGATTTGTATCCCTACTCTGCCAAAGCTGTGGACCAGGAGGTAGAAGTACGAGTTCTAGATCAGGTTCCCACAACTCAGATGTGTTTCCTTGATCATGTCTTCACTTCTCTAGACTAAGATCCTTATCTGTAATAATCCCTAATTGAAAAGCTGTTGTAAGGGATAAAATGCCTTAGCACACAGTAGGTGCTTGATAATTCTGATTTAAAGGTCAGAAGGGTATAATGAAAAGAAGATGGGCTTTGGAGTAAAGCAATCTTAAGTGTGAGTCCCACTGTGTGAATCACTGAACCTCAGTCTGTTTCTTCATCTGTGCAATGGAGATAAGATTATCTACCTGATAGAGTTTTGACGAAAATTAGCCAGGCATTGAGTTAAGAATTAAGTAAGGTAATGGATAGAACGTGCCTAAACTCCAGTATTTGACACAGAGGAGGTGATCTACTTTAATCCCCACCTCTTCTAAGCCACCTATGCTTAATCTAGGATCCAGAGACGGAAGTCAGAGACTGTGCTCTCTTGCTATTGCGTGCAGAAGTCTTGGTACATGACTGCGTTTCTCTGAAGAGAAAGTCCGTGGATTTCTCATTCCCAGAACTATATCCTAATAAAATAACTGAAAACAGAGGGGAGACTGATATGCACTGTTATCAACTGAGGACTTCCTTGCAATAGTGAAAAGAAATGGCAAATTCGACCTGGGGATGGAGGGATAGTTAAAAGGGTAATTCAACAGTTTATGAAGCCAATTATACCCTGAGCCCTAGCCTGTGTTCCAAAACAAGCTAAGAACCACTATTCTGAGGTATTTCCCAGTTCTAATATTCTGTGATTCTATCTGTGCAACTCTTGAGTAGAGATTTGGTGGACTCTCACCCCTTCACCCCAGCCAATAACGCAACGCTGGCTAGTTCCTCAGATACAGCCTAGAAATCCATCCCGCCCCCAAGTCACCGCAATCCCCCAGGGGATAAAGCACGAGCCCCCGATCCACCTCCTGCCGTCGTCCCCGCCGCCACGAGTCAGCGGAGGGCCGAGGGGGCCCGGGCCTCTCCCCTGGGGTCGGGACAGGCTCCCTCCAGCCTCCGCGTGCTCAGAACCCCGAGGCCCTGGGACGGGGTCACCCCGACGGCCCGCACGGCGGCCAGGCGAGAGCAGAAGGGTCTCTTCGGGCAGGCTGCGCGCAGCCCCAGGAGAGACAGGCTGGCCTGTTCTGAGGAAAACCGAGGCAGCGCTGCCTGGGCTCCGAGTCCCGGGAGAAAAGGAAATGGTATCTGCGAACACACACTGTGGAGCCTGGCAGAGAGGAGAGGCCCCAAACCTCTCGCTTCCTCACCGGGCTGCCACTCCCTGGTCGAGCGCGGACTCCGGCGCCTCACCCGCTTCCTCCTCCGCTCTCTCCAGGCCGCGCGCAAGCGCTCTTGCAGACGAATTCCCACCTCCCGCCCCCTCGACTCCCAGCACCCAATCACCCGCCAGAGCAGAAACCAAGCAACCAATCCCGGCGTGAGGTTAGGGGGCGAGAACGCTGGCCCCCGAGGGAAGCCTCCGCAATAAAAACCAACGCAAAGTATTTCGTGGCCCGGAGGCGAACGCTTGAAGAGGGAGGGACGCGAGCAGACCGCAGGGTTTAAAGGAAAAGTCTTCTCCGTTTTGAGATTTTGAAACCGGCGACTTAACCGTGCAACCGTTTCCTTGGAAACTCGCAGTCTCATTCTTCAGGTCTGTAGACCAACCGAAAGAAAACCCTTTGAAGCCTTGCCGGGTTCTTTCCAGAGCACCCGTCAGTGCCGCTCAGCTCACGTTTCCGAACTTCACGGCGGCCCGGGTGTCGCACAGACGGAGGCGGGAACTGCCAAACGCCTGAGCCTGGCCAGGCGACAAGGCTGGTTGACGAGTGGCCACAGAACCTCAGGATGTTCCAGGCTTCCCCGGATAGCGAGTTCAACCAGAGCAACGCTGTAGAGCATTCCCGCCCCGATCACTTCTGCTCCATCAAGGCTCATCTGCCTTCTGTCCCTCCTAAAACCAGGTTGTTATTCTTTGCCACGAAGTACACTTCAGTTTCCTCAAAGGTAGAGAGTTAATCGTGATCTCTCCAAATTGTGATTTTGTCAATTTCTGAATATCCTAAGCTTGGCTCTGATACTAGTGTCTCAAAAAAGTAAAACGTGAGACAGTTTCTGAAGTTTGAGCACCTAGTTTGGGGAGAGGTTTGCTGCAGGGGGAGCAGCGGGAGGAGAGTGGATTTGTTAGCTTCCCTTTCAGTTTTACTGCATCTTCCCCAATTGCAAAATGTACAGTGCTAAAAATAAATTCTACCTTTTAATTTAGTAATCTCAGGCTCAAAAATTTATCCTAAAAGAGTAATCCAAAAGAAAGAAAAAGTAAAAATACCTAAATTGATAACATTGCCTATTGTAATCCTGAAAAAAGTCATCAACCTCCCGGTCTAGTAATAGCACCCTATGCAGTTATGATACATCAGTTTGATCATTAGGAAGCCAATAAAATAATTATCAAAAGTAAACAACTTGCAAAAAAAAATTTCATATAAAGTTAAACGAAAGAAAGCAGACTCCCTACTGGGTATTACGAATTCCATTATGTGAAAATATATATGCATAAGCAAAGATGGAAAGTATAAAAAATGTAACTTACTGTTAAAACAGTGGAATGAAGGATAATTTATCGATACTTAAAAATATCTTCAAAATTTTATTCTGCTTTTACAATTTTTTTAAATATCAAATCGTTTAAGTAACTGCTCCAGGGAAACTGCTACGATTTTCGATTTTCCTCCGCTCAATTCCTAAGGCTCTCAACCGATTCTAGCCTTGTATGGCCATTTGACGTGTGTGGCATTAACAGAAATGGATACACGTAGGCCCTGGAGCCAGACAGTCCTGGATTCCAGTCCCTTGAACTGTTCCTTTCAGGTGAACAGTAGTCAAAGAAAACACAAAAAACTACAAGTTCATTTGATAAAGAATATGAATGTTTATAAACCAATATTCAAAATAGCTGCACACATCTGTTTTCACTTGAATAAAAAAATCACATTGTGACAAATTTTGTAAGCTTAACTTAAAATACATGAATATTAACATTTACTAATATAGTTACACATTTTGTTTCCATCATCAACGAATGTGATGAAAAACAGCATGTTGTTATTTAAACACAGCAGGTTTTGACCAGCCTTTGAAAACTGATCCAAGAATGTGCGCTGCATTTAGTTAGAAACCATTTATTTCAACTTTTTTGGACTCCTAGAGGTTTCCTACTCACATAAAATATTCCAAAGCCTCAGTTTAAAATAAAACAAAACAAAACAACACACGACTGCTGTATTTAATCTTAGAACACTACAAAACTCCCTTGTTTAAAAATATGAAAATTCTGAAAGTATTTTTTAAGTGTATGCTTTTATTTTTCACATCAAAATTACTTGATTGAACATTAAGCATCTGATATCTCAGGGAAGGCCAGCCCAGTATCCTGTTTTTCAGAGCTGACCAGGTGTTTCTGATGCAATCTATGGACCAGCAGAGACCCATTTGACTAAAGAAGAAATAACTAATCAAGTGTTCTCTAAACATTGCTGCATAATGGAATCAACTGGGGAATCTTAAAAAATAATACTAATGTCTGAATCCCAACTGCAGACATTCTGATTTAATTGGCATGGGTTACAATTGGGGATCAAGAGTTTTAACAGCTCTCCAGGTGATTTTAATGTGCAGCAAAATTTGGAGCCACCACAATGATGCAAGACACAATAGTGATCTAAATCACAATTAGCCACAAATGACAGATGCCTATAGAGGAGAACTCACTTTTAAAGAAGTTTCTCAAGTTGGAAATACTTTATAGTTTCTCTCTGTTTCTTAAGATCAAATTTATGCTTTTTCCGAAAGTTATAATGACTCTTTAATTAGTAGTCTTCAGAGGGGATTTATATCGTTAAACACTCAACAGTTTTTTTCAACCATTCAGTTTAGGTTATTGTATATAATCACTGCTATACACTTATCTATTACATGTAATGATACACTGAAATTACCTTCTAGGCATCACGGTATTAAGAACCATCCATAGTTGATTGACTGTTTGAAGCATTCTCCACAGAACCCCTGAATTCAATAGCTGGTTCATATTGGATGTTAATACTTCTGCCTATGGTATAAGTTCACTGGCAAAGAGTAGAGTCAAGCATTCTAGAATCTGTATCATATCCAAATGTCTTACTGGGACAGCTGAAAATGCTAAAGGGGAAACTTGGCAGTCATAATCTAAATTCTATACAGCTTACCAAATAAGAAGTAACATTGCTCTATCAGACTACAGGCCAAACAAATCAAGAAAACAATGTTGTTTTCTCCTGCAGGAGATCAGTACGTAGCTGAGGCCCCAGCCTCTATGTAGGGAAAGCCATCCCCTGCACAGGCTCCTGCAGGAGACAGGGAGGCTGCTGAGGCCTGGAGGCTTGGATGCTGGATGGAAGGGCTGCATTTGCAGAGGTCACCCCCACTGGGTGAGTGGGGACTCTGGGACACCTGAAGTCACAGATGCAAGTGACCCGCACCTGGGAAGGTGTGAGGGAGGTGCACAGAGGGCAGTGCCTCAGTAGCAAGCAGGGCTTCATGCCCATGGGCAGCACTCCTTGAAAAATGTCAGCTACTACTTTGGACTCTGGAGAGCAGAAAGCACCTAGGGCTACCAGTGGTCCACGGGAGGCCAGGACAGCCTGCTGACTGACAGGCATCAGGCCTGCAGCATGAGAGGTTCAGGGTGAAACTGCTCCAGGGTAGCCTGGGCCAGCGGATTGGACAGAAAAGATGACCACCTGGTTTTTGTCACTCTAGTCTGTACGTGCTCGTCTCCCCAGCTAGCCAGACCATGGGGAGGGTGGCCCTGTGGCTGAACATCACTAGGGATTGAGGAGAAGGTGCCCTTGGCAATATCGAGTTCCTCTTCTTCATGTGAGGCCAGGTTGAGCTGGCTCCATGCCTGACCTCACCCCCTTGGCGTCGGTGGGCTTCTTCAAGTCAAAGTCATACTAGGCTTCGAGTTCATGGCACTGAACACATTGGCATCCTCAGGGGTCTTCAGCATGAGGGTGAGGGGCCAAAGGAGGGTTGGCTATGCTCAGGACAGCCACACCAGTGACAGGGAAATGCACAGAGACAGGAAGCAGATCAGTGCTTGTCAGGGGGTGGGGGAGTGGATATGGGGGCATGGCTGCTTCATGGGTACAGGGGTTCTGGTGGGGCGAAGCAATGATCTGGAACTAGATAACAGTGACGGTACACAGCATAGAGAATGTAGTTAATGGCCACCCTGAATTGTACAACTTTA
Source organism: Diceros bicornis minor (assembly GCF_020826845.1). Taxonomy (NCBI): domain Eukaryota; kingdom Metazoa; phylum Chordata; class Mammalia; order Perissodactyla; family Rhinocerotidae; genus Diceros; species Diceros bicornis. The sequence continues at coordinate 6,920,949 of NW_026690855.1, read as the reverse complement.
TGTGATGAAAACATTAAACTTTATTGAATCTAAATTGGAACACATAAAACATAAAAAATCATAAAACATAGAAAAGGGAAAAGACATCCTGCCCTCACAGGCAAGGTGAAGGACAGCTCTGGTGTGGAGCTGGAGCAGGCCGGGCCTTAGTTGCTGGTGATGAGGGCGGTGCTGCAGCTGCTCTAGCGCTGGAGCCACTGCTGTAGCTGATGCTGGACATCCCACCAGCTCTGGCTGTGCAACTGGCCCAGGAGCTGGACCTGATATGGGGCTGGAGCTTGGTCTGTCTCAGCCGATGGTGCCTGACCTGCTTCTAGTATTAGTTCCGGTCCTGAGACGGACTCTAGCTCTGCATTGTTGACAGATTTGGTGCGGGAGCTAGTGATGGAAATGGCTGCTGCTCTGGAGCTGGTCAAGTGTGGGAGCTGGAGGGAGCTCTCATTCTGGAGCTGGCCACAACTGAGCTCTAAAGCTGGCACCAGAGCTCTCACTAGTCCGCAGCTGGAGCGGGATCTCGTGCTATGTGGCTCTAACTTTGTAGGTTGAGGTAACTCTGCCTCTGCTGCTGGTGACCGAGCCTTCTCTAGCTCCACAGCTGGTAAACAACGTGTCCTGTCCTTTAGATGGGGTCAATGACATCACCAACCCATCATGAGCAGTCCATCAGATGGTGGGAGCACTCCAGCAAATAGCATCTATTACATTAGTGTTATTTCATCTCAGTTCCAGTTACATATTTATTTTAAATATACTTAGAATGAGAATAGGATAACAGAAACCATTTACTCTTTGCTGAGATTTAACAGAGCACACCATATTGATGTCATTTTTTAAGAAATATTACACAGTGGAAGACACCATTCTCCTTCCTCTCTCTTTCCTCCCCAGAGGTAACTACCGTCTTGACGTTAATATATGTATTCTGTACACATTGTCTTTTGCAAAAAGACAATCGTCCCAAATTTGCTGAGGTTTTTGCTATAAATGGCCATCAAAGATATGCATCCTAGTGGATACTGTTAAAAACTCTGTCCTTTCAAAGTAAAGACAACAGTTCAACAGTTAGTTGCGAAGACACCTGCTTTGTAGATATGGTTTTTAAAAGAGAGGTTTGAAAATATCTCCATTATGTTACCATTGATCCACCTTATTTGGAAGAGTTATGTTCTGTCAATTCTTCACTCACACTGCATGAGCAAGAATGAACCACTGCTCCCAGGGGAAGGACAAGGTGAGGTTTTTGCAGCCTCTGGTCGTGACATGTTTGGGAACCTCTCAATGCACAACCTTGTCTTATGTGTGTCTCTTGAAAATCACCTTATTTCATATAGATTGTTGATTAATTACTTGAAATCTAGGCCAACAGGACTATCTATAACTCATGCCTGAAGGACGCTCATCCAACACAACCATTTTCTACGAAAGGCCCATCACAGGCTCCTTGTGCTTACGAACACTACACAACACTTCAGCACTACATTTGAGGGCCATTCTAAAGAGCAAAAGCACCAAGGAGAAGCACAAAAGGTGACAAACTTAGCATTCCATAGATTAGAAAAAGGACATTTGTTGACGTGAGAATTAAAACAAGAGTTTTGATACTGTAACAGCAAAAACTAGAAACAACCCAAATGTACACCAAAAGGAGAACGGTCAAAGGAGATGTTGTTTACTCATACTAACATGTAACAGTGAAAAAGAATGGCATAGGTCCAAGCAAATTGTTACAAAAGTATCTCCAATGTAGTTTTGAGTGAAAAGAGGAGGTTGCAGAACGAGGTCCATGCCTCACAGGAAGAGGTCTGCCTGAGGTTTGATCTCCAAGCAGCTCTATCAAGCCTAATGCCAACTGCTGTGAAAAAGGAAACAAAAATTCTGTTTCTGGAATGTGCTATTTGCCTAAAGAAAATCTTGCAAGCATGTGGCTGGTAAGTTCATCTAAAAGGACAGAGAGCTGAGACTTTGCTGAGCTTACAGAATAGGATTTACGAGTTCTTTCATTCCCTGATTCCTAAGGAATATTTTTAAGTAAATATCTGCTTATGTGACAACATTTCACGTGAGAATCACTTGCATTATAACCTGGTAATGAGCTTGTGGGGCTTAGCTAACCATTACCAAGGCAAAGTTTTGCTGGCTCTCCTCTCTACCAAAAGCAATCTAAAAGTTGGGCAGGACTATTTTGGGTTAGCTGGTGCTATTTGGGCTTGTTTGCAGCACACACACCCAAGAAGTCTCTCACCTCTGTGCCTCTGTACTTGAGGTAGCTTCTGCCTAGAACCTCTACCCAGGATGTGTAAATGGCTCACTCTTCATTTCTTCCTGCCTTGGCTCAAATGTCCTCTGAGAGGTGGACACTAAGACAGGATTAAACGGGCAAGGATTTTATGAGGGGAGATGCTTCTGTAACAGAAAATGGGGTGGGGGAGCCTGGAAAAGTGGGAGAGCCATCAGGCCATGATGCAAGTCTGACTCTAAATGAGGGGGTGATAGAGGGAAGGATGGGTCCAAGTGTCCTACACTGCTGTATAGTCTAAGGAAGGCTTAGGAATGCCACTGGGGAGTCCTTGAGCACAAGCAGGTCAGCAGAGGAGTCCATGCCTCCCAGGAACAGGTCTGCCTGAGTGTCTATCCCTGCCTCACTCACTGATTCGGAGCAGTCCAAGGGAAGCATGACCTCAGTGCAAACAGAAGATAGATCTCATAGCCCAACAGACTACTGACTTCATAGCTTTGTTTAATTACGTTTGCTGCAGGTGGAGGCCTTCGAGGAGCAGTCTCCTGGATACCATATCTTATCAGTCAGTTTTCCCTGATCACTCTGCAAAACAGCCCCACAGAACAGTAAAACATCAACCACATTTCACCAGGAAACATTAAAAACACATTTCAGACTGAATACAAGGCACATTCCAGGACAACAAAGTAATCTGAACTGGTGTTGGGAGTAGATTAAAACTGGATTACTTCTAGGGATCAAGCAATATCAAGAGAAAGAGAAGGAAGCAAGGGAGGGAAGACAGAGGGCGTTGGCCCTCAGCATTTGGGGCTAGTATTTGGCCATGCCCATCAGGGATCATAACCGGCTGCAAGACATCCTACAAGCCATAAAGTCAAAACACCTCATTCATTTACAAAAATACATTTCATGTATTGACTTTTGTTTTAACCCGTCCCCTCATTTCAGACAGGAGATCCAGAAAAGGGAGACAACTAGTCAGTAGCAGAACCAGGACTAAAATCCAGGGCTCCAGACTCCTGGTCATTCATTCAGGAGGGCACCCCTTGTTCCTGGCTGCCTGCCAACCTGTAGGAGGACAACATTGGCGAGGACAACCTGAAGGAACTGAAGTTCTTTCCTTCACAGAAGTTCAAAGGAGGTGCTTGAGCTGGATCTTAGAGGATGACTAGGAGTTTGTCAGACATCTGAAGGGCATTGGAGGCAGTGCGTGCAAAGTAGGGAGGCCTGAAACAGCGCTGGGATCAGAAGGCACAAGTGGAGCCTTCTGCTCAAGTGGATGAAGTGCTGAGGAGCTAGGTGAGCTGGGGATGAGGATGCACTGTGGAAGACAGTGGGGAAAGCCTGCAGGGGTTTTGGCAGCGAATGCCAATAGGAAGAGCTACTCTCTAGCTCACTGTGGGTGGAGCAGGGACTGAGTGGCCTAGTAGCTGATGGGGGCGGGGAACGCCCACAACAAGGCCAGGGAAGAGATGATGACGGACAGTGGCAAAGGTAGTACACAGAGCAGGGGAAGGACTTACCTGGAGATGCGCGGAGGGCGCCACTCCTCCAGTATTTCCCAGGCTGTTGCCAAGAGGCAAAGGGCCTAGTGACAGGAAAGAGCCCTGCATCCGCCCGAGCCAGGCAGATGCTAGGGAAACGTGCGCCCCGCTCAGGCGGGGCTGGAGCTCAGTGGAATGTCGCGCACCAGGTGGCAGGGCCAGGACCTGGGCCCCATCCACCACCCTGAGCATCGCGGGTCCCCGGCTCCGCCCAGCCCAGCCACCCTCCCTGGCTGTGCCACTGGGGCCTTTAGGCCTCTGCCTTCAGCCAATAGGAAACCCGGTGGCGGGCGCATTCGCCAGGGCCTGGGGTCAAGGGTCACACAAGTTTGCCTAGCCTGGTGGCCTGAAGGAGTGAAGGGCCAATGGCGCGGGAGGCGAGGGCCCGGCTGGGGCACCAGCTGGGCTGCCCGGGGCCGGGGCGAGGGCTCTGAACGGCTGCCGTGTGCTCGCGGAGCCGGCAGGAGGCGGCCGAGGCCGAGGCCGAGGCGCGCCGTGGGCCTGTAGGTTGGCCAGCGCGCAGCCCACGCCGACCGCACCCTCGTGGGGGCTGCAGCTTTTTGGGGCGCAGGTCGCCCCCCCTTCGTGCTGCCCAGCTCCGGGCCGAGCCCCGCCCCGGCTCGCTGCCGCGCTGCCGGGTCTAGCCGCTGCCATCCCGCCTGGAGCTGGAGCAGAAGGAGCGGGCGGCCCCTCCCTCCGCGCGTTCCGCCCGCTGCCTCCACTGCTCCTCCCCGTGCCCTTGGTCTCTTGAGAAGCTGCCACGCTGGAGGGTGAGACTCCGGGAGTGCGTCCCTCGAGCGGCCGCAGGCACGGGAGGGGGAGGCGACAGGGGCGCTTCCGCCTTGATGGAGGCGCGGAAACGGCGGGTTTGTGGCGGCCCGTGGCATCCGCACCTCCCCGGGGGGTCGGGGTTGTCCTCACAGATCAGGGAGCAGAGGGAGGCTCAGACAGGTCAAGGGACAGGCCCCAGGCCCCACAGCTGATAGTGGTATGTACAGTGGGATCCTCACTCGGGCAGTCGGCCCCGGAGGTTCTGATGTTAGGACAGCTGGCTGCAAAAGCTCCGGGACCTTGCGGGCCGGCTGGAGTCGGTGTACCAGTGGGAAAGGAAGCGTCAACAGGAGCAAGTACAGGGATGAGCGAGGAGGAGCGGAGGTCCGCACACACTAGGGTGTTAGCACAGGAGGCTTCTGCCTTGACTCAGGTTTGAAAAGATGGCAGCAGAGGGCGACCTGCGGCAGCTTCTCTTGGAGCCAACAGTCAGAAGAGCAAAACGAGGTGCTTGGGATAGGTTCTTGTTGGGGATGCTTGTGGGAATCTCGATGCGGGATGAAAAAGCAGCAGATTGGACCAGTTTGGCTTCTGACTTGTCTGTCAAGGGTAACAAGTGATCTTGAACTGAAAAGGGGAGATCAAGAGAAACGGGGCATTGAAGCTCCAGAGGAATGACAAGTTGCGTTGTTTTTTCCTTAATATTGAGTTGTAAGAGTTATTTATGTGTGCTGGATAGAGGTTCTTTATCATATACATGATATGTGCAGATATTTTCTGCCAGTCCACAGCTTTTCTTTTGATTTTCTTAAGTGTCCTTTGAAGAGGCAAATGTTTAAATTTTAATGAAATTCAGTTGATCAGCTTTTCTGCTGTGGATTGTGTTTTTGGTATGTGTAAGAAGTCTTTGCCTAACCCAAGATCACAAAGATAGTTTTCCTCTGTTTTCTTGTAGGAGCTTCATAGTTGTAGTTCTTCTGTTTAGGTCTATGAGCCAGCCATTTGAGCTGGTATTTGTGTATGGTGTGGGGTAGGGGCCTTTCTACATGTGGATATCCCATTGTCCTAGGATCATTAGTTGAAAGACTATCCTTTCCTTATTGAATTATTTGGCACCTTTGTCCAAGTCAGTTGCCTGTAACAGTCAGGGTTAATTTCTGAACTGTCAGTTCTGTTCTGTTGATCTATATGTCTAACCATATGCTAAAATTATGCTCTTTTGATTACTGTAGCTTTATAATCAATTTTGAAATTGGGAAATGTAAGTCCTCCAGCTTGTTCTTGTTTTTAAAAATTGTTTTGTCTATTCTGAGTCTTTTGATTTTCCACATAAATGTTAGGATTAGCTTGTCAGTTTTTGCAGAAGTACTTGCTGGGATTTTGGTAGGGATTATGTTGAATTTGTAGATTGATTTGGGCACAAATGCCCTCTAAAAATTATTTTGTCTTCCAATCCATGAACGTGGAATCTCTCATTTAAGTAGGTCTTTAATTTCTCTCAAGCATGTTTTGTAGTTTTCAGTTTACAAGTCTTGCATTTCTTTTGTTACAGTTATTCCTAAGCATTTTATCCTTTTTGATGGTATTTTGAATAGAATTGTATTCTCAACTTAATTCTTGGAGCGTTCCTTGTTAGTATATAGAAATACCTTTGGTTTTTGTATATTGACCTTCTATCTTTTGACTTTGCTGAACTTGTATATTAGTTTTATATGTTGTGTATTCCTTAGGATTTTCTACATACAAGATCGTGTTGTCTGGTTGTCTGTGAATCAAGACAGTTTCACGTCTTCATTTCCAATTTGAATGCCTTTGTTTCTTTCTCTTGCCTAATTGCACTGGGTAGAGCCTTCAGTACAGTGTTGAATTGAAGTGCTGTCCGTGTTCTGTTCCTGATCTTAGGGAGACAGCATTCAGTCTTTGACCATTGCGGGTGATGCGAGCTGTAAGGTTTTCACAGATGCCTTTCCTCAAGTTGAGGAAGTTCCCTTCTTATCTTACCTTATGCGGAGTTTCTTTTCTTTTTTAAAATCCTGAATAGGGACTAGATTCTGTCAAATGCTTTTTGTATATCTGTTGAGGTGATCATGTGATGTTTGTCCTTTATTCTGTGAATAGGATATATTATGTTAGTTGACTGTTGGATGTTAAACCAGCTTGCATTCCTGGGAGAAATTCCTCTTGTTCTTGGACAATAATTCTTTTTCCACTGGGTTGGTTTTGCTAACATCTTATTGAGGATTTTTTTCGTGTGATGTCTTTGACTGGTTTTGGTATGAAGATAGTCCTGGCCTCACTGAATGAGTTTCTGGAAAAGTTTGTGAAGACTTGGTGTTATTCCTTAGGTAAATGTTGGGTTAATTTACCAGGGAAGTAAGTCATCTGAGTCTGGACTTTCCTTGGTAAGAAGAGTTAGTTTTATTATTAATTTAATTTTTTAAGCTTGTTATGGGTATATTAAAACTTTCTGTCTCTTCTTGAGTCAGCTTGGGTAATTTGTGTCTTTTCAGGAATGTGTTCTTTCCTTGTTAGTTATCTAATTTGTTGGCATAAAGTTGTTTGTAGTATTCACTTCTGATCTCCCACAGTTCTGTAGGTTGGTAGTGATCTTCTCTCTTTAGTTCCCGATGTTGGTAATTTGCATTTTCTCTTTTTTCCTTGGTCAGTGTAGCTGAAGATTTGGCAACTTTATTAATATTTTAAGAGAACCAAATTTTGCTTGAATTCATTTTCACTATTGATTTTCTATTACCTGTTTCATTGATTTATAGTTCAATTTTTACTATTTCCTGTAATGCTTACTTTGGGTTTAGTTTGCTCTTCTAGTTTCTTAAGGTGGAGGGTTTGGCTAGTGTTGAGGTCGTTTTTCTTTTGTAATGTTGGTATTGGAAGACATTACAAGCTTTAAACTTCAGTTTAAAGCTCAAATTATGAGTTTGTCTCTAGGCACTATTTAGCTGCAGCCCATAAATTCTGATATGTTGTATTTCCTCTGTCTTCATTCACCTTCAAGTATTTTTCAGTTTTCTTTGGAATTTCTTCTTTGACCCTGGAGTTATTTAGAAGTGTTTAATTTCCAAATATTGATGGTTTTCCTAATTTCTTTATTGTTTGATTTCCAATTTCATTCTGTTGTGGTTATAGAACATACTTTAATTTCAATCCGTTGAAATGTATTGAGATTTTGTTTTTTCGCCTAGCATATGGTCTATCCTGAAGAATGTTCCATGTGTGCTCTAAAAGGATGTGGATTCTGCTGTTGTTTGGATGGAGTGTTCTAGAGATGTCAGGTCAAGTTTGTTGATACTTTCTGGGTTAATTTATTGTTTGCTCCTACTATTATGCACCACCCAGGCAGCTTCAGTGTTCCTCATTAGCCTCTCATTGTTTTCAACAACCATCCCAGGAGGAAAGGCTGTTTGCTCTTGGTGATATCTGCATCAGGTCAGAAAAATAGAGCCTTGTTAATGTGGTCTTGCAAGGAACCACCAGGCAGAACAAATGCGAGTTCTCTGGGAGTGGGGCTTTGCAGTTGTTCCAATCCTTTTCTGCCTCCCCCTGTGGCTGCCAGATTGCAGATTTCCACTGAAATTGTGAGCTGTTGGTGTTGAGGGCTCCTGCAGAGCTGAGGAGAGGTGGATGGGAATAGGTCAGATTAAAATGCCACCAAGCTTGCTGTTCTGACTGAGAGTCAGCTGCTTTCCTGGAGTGAACCTCCCCGAGATTGCTTGAAGTCTTTGGTTCTTTGTCAGAGTTTTGAAAAGTGGATTTTGACAGTTTCCCCGTGTTTTTGTTGCTCCACTATTTTCACTGACGTTGCTCAATCCATGTCCTTTGAATGTAGTTACGGATGTGGTCGGAGCACATCTGCCGTTTTGCTGTTTGTTTCTTTATGTCGTTTTTATCTCTCTGCTCTTCCTTTGAGGCCTTCTTTGGTGGTTAATAGGTATTTTTCTAGCGGACCTTTTAAATTCCTTTGTTGGGTGTTTTACTATATTTCGTTTGTTTTTTTTAGTAGTTGCTCTTGGGATTAAAATATGTATTTTAATTCATCTCAATCTATTTCCGGTTTTTAGTGACCTAATCCTGAGGAAACTCAGGCGACTTTGTTCCAACATTGCTCCATTTCCTCCTCTCTCTTTTGTCTGGTTGTTCTGATATATACCACATCTTTATACATTTGAAGCTCAGCAAAGCAATTTATAATTATGATTTTGTGAGATTGTCCTTTAAATCTCTTAAGGGATGAAGATAGACAAAATATATTTGTGCAGTGTTTTATATTTACCTTTATAATTACTTTGACTGATGTTCTTCATTTCTTCTTGTGATTGTTACTGACCATCTGCTGTCATTTCCTGTCAGCCTGAAGGACTTCTTTAGTTCTTGTTCAGACACGTCTGCTCTCAGTGAATTCTGTCAGTCTTTGTTTGGTCATGTCTTTATTCCAGCTTCAATTTTTTTTAAAGTGTAATTTTGCTGGATATAGAATTAATGCTTGGTTGACAGTTTTTGTCTTTCAGACTTTGAATATGTCATTCTATTCGTTTCTGGTCTCCATAGTTTCTGATGAGAAGTGAGCCGTGAATGTGATTGTTGTTGCCTTGTACCTGATGAGTCCATTTTCTTTGGATGCTTTCCAGAGTTTGTTTTTTAATGCTTAACTGTGTTTTGTTGAGCATCTGTGATCTGTAGATTTATGTTTTTCATAAAATTTGGTGGGTTTTCTGCCATTCTTTCTGTAAGTGTTTTGTTCTACTTTCTTTCTTTCTTGCCCTTCTGAGACTCCCATTTCCTGAATGTCAATACACTTGATGTTGTGCCACAGTTCTCTGCAGCATCATTCGTTTTCTTTTTCAGTCTTTTTTTTTCTATTTTTCAGAATGAATATTTTCTGTTGGTATTTCTTCAAGTTCGCTGATTCTTTCTTCTGCCATCTCAAATCTGCTGTTGATCCTATATAGTGAATTCTTTATTTGTTATTTTGCTTTACAACTTTAGAATTTCTATTTAGGATATTTGTGTTTGTATTTCTGTATTCAGCGTCCATATTTGTCAAGTCATTGTCATCATGTATTCATATGGTTTTTTAACATGGTATTAAAATAGTCTTTGAACAACAATTCATTGAAATCTTTGATGAATCTAACATCTGGGTCAACTGCGTGTCAGTTTCTGTTGGCTGCTTTTTTCCCCCCGGTATACGTCACTCTTTCTTAATTATTGTATTTTTTTTTGTTAAAAATTGGAGTTTTTCATGATATATAATAACAACTTTGTATTTTGATATTTTTCATACTGAGGTTTTTTTTTTTTCTTTTTTTGAATTTTTATTGACTTGATTTATAGCCTCAGCCTCCTGGGCTGTGCGTGGCCACTGATATCTTTGCTCGGTTTCTGTTTTGTCCCCCTCCCTCTTATTTTTTTAGCCTGACTTCCTGAGGGTTGCCCCCAGTCTGCATCCCTTTGAGGTCAGCTGATGATTTGGGTTGAGGTTGTGCTCAAACATCTTGAGGTTCTAAGGTTTCTACCCTCTACCTTTGATTGTGTGTAGGTTGGAACCACGTCAAAGTTCAGCCTGTTCTCCTGTCTCCTCATCTTTACTTTCCACTGGTGCTCAGGTCTCATCTGTCCATTCGTTCAGTTTCTCATTCAGCCGTGGATGTGGGCAGAGGCTTCTGTCGCTCTCTCCTTTCTAGCATCTTCCCATGAAATTTCTGGCTGGTCTGCCTCTCCTCTTTCCCCAATCAGGATTGCAATCAGGCTCATCGAGGTGTGCATTGTACTTGTTTGGTTCCTACTAGTTTGCTAATGGGTATGAGTTTGCACCTTCCAGTTTCAGCATCCAATGTAAGTCTGTGCTTTCTGGCAACAAAGCTGAAGGTTTTCATGGCCAGCCCTGCCCCGTTCAAACTTCTGTGCTAACTGAGCTGGGGCGGATGGAACAGCACAAGACAGGAAGTCTGAAGACTCCAGCTGTTCTTACCTATAGTTCTCGCAGTCTTCTGTGAATAATTCCTCAGTTTATTTGTGTTTTATTGATTTATCAGGCTGTGAAGTGGTGTTTTTTAAATAATTTTGTCCATTTTTGTAGTTCTTTTTTGGTGAGAGCTTCACTAACCTCTTCACTCCACCATAGTTGGAAGTGCTCTGCTGGCACTTTGTTATAACACACATTACTGAATGCTGACTCTGTGTCAGGTATTGTTCGAAGCCTTTTCTCATAATAGCAGATTTAATAACACAGTAGGTGCTCACCAAGTATTTGTTGAGTGTTGAATCAACAGCTACTACAAGCAATGAGAGAAAGCATAGTGTGCTGGACATCCTTTGTGGACTCGCTTCTTTTCTATCTTTCCTGCCGTGTAGTCCGGGGCTGTCTCCAGCCTCCCCAATGGGTCGTTTCTGTGGAGCTAGAGCCGTTCCCAAAGGCCAAGGAACTGACCTTTTTGACTCACACAAGAATGCATGTGTATATGTTCCCTGTGAATGTGAGGAGAGAAAATATCACAGGGCAAAAGGAAGGATATGTCACTTTGGGATGACTTGATTAAACAAGTCACCAACAAGTCAAATTTAAAGGAAATATTTAGCTAGCTTTCTTCAGACCATGATGCAATTAAAAAAATAATTTTTTTTTTTTGCTGAGAAAGGGTCACCCTGAGCTAACGCATGTGCCAATCATCCTCTATTTTGTATGTGGGTCGCAACCCCAGCCTGGCCACTGACAAGTGGTATATGTTTGCATCCTGGAACTGAACCCAGGCCGCTCTAGGAGTGCGTGCCAAACTCACCCACTGGGAACTAATACACAGCGCCGGCACCCCCGCCAACAAAATTCTTCACATTTGTTCTTTATTGGTCAGCTGGCTTTTCCTAAGGATTAGGTTTATATATAGTCTCTGAGACTGACTACAGAGGCCTGTGATAAACTGTAAACAGCCAACAGACAGTGGGGCATCATTTGGGTTACCATAGAATTTGTCATCCAGTTTGTTCGAGAGTAAACTTTGGGACATCAGGTGTAAGCTAGGACTATCCCAGGCCACCCGTGAAGGTGCGCACTCTGGGTTTTATGGGAAAGGAGCCGATTCTAAAGCCAGGCTGCCTTTGGCTTCAGCCCTACCGAATCCTCCGTTTCCTCACGCGGCCCGTGAAAGGGAGGATTGATAACATCACATCGCGTTTGGGTGAAACACCCAACAGAGTCACTGGGCTGTGAATGTGTCACTTTCGCTGTGGCTGTGGTATGAATGCTTCTTCATGGCAGGTCTTTGAGAATGTCACAGTGCAGCATCAGGGTCAAGAGGGTGCATTCTGGAAACAGACAGCCTCCACTTCTTAGCTGTGTTACTGTATTAGGCAAGTTACTTAATCTCTAGGAGCCTCGATTTTCTCCTCTATCGACTACTCCTCTTACTACCACCAGTAATGATAGTGAGTACGTGCCGTCGCTCTTACACATGAAGTTAGGTACTATTCACTGTAGGGGCTTTAGCTCTATTAACTCATTTAGTCCTGACAGCAACCCAATAAGAGAGATATTATTCTGAACTCCAGTTCACATAGAGGGAAACAGTCAAAGAGAGGTCAAGCAGTCTGTGTCAGGTCACACAACTGGTCAGAGTCTACCAGCTGTAGACCCTCTGGTGTTGCGAAGATTAAAACGAAGGTTATGTTCAACTTTACTGCTTTGTGAGACTGTGTCTTGGTGAATGGGGAGGATCTGATAACTAGATCCTTGGGTGAGTGTGAAGATGAAATGAGATAGTGCATCTCAAACACCTAGCATGTAGCAAACATTCCATAAGTGTTGGTTGCTGTGTTAATAGTGTGTGTTCTTGGAATGGGTAAACAAGCTGCCATTTATTGCTGAAAAAACTGGACTTCCCAGATCAGTGAATGCTTTATGGGAACTCTTTTTCAGATTTCACCTGCCGCCTGTGGCCATGGATTCACACTGCTGCCTCTAAAAATAAGGATGGGACGAAAGTTTGGGGGATGGAACTCAACAGAGATTCTCAGTTTGGATTTGACAGGAGCCAAAAAGAGAAAATTGAGGCTCTCCCCTTGGCTTTTTCTGCTGTGATTCGCTGAGGAAGCTCCCTCTGATTTTCAAGAATCTGATGACATAAAGCAGACCGTAACAACAACATAGATTGAGTCTTGAAAGGCACATTGTTTGGAACTATCTGGACTAGATTATTTTCAGCCTGTTTGGTAAAGGTCCTTTGCTGATAAGTAAGGATGTTATTTTTTGGCCCCGGAGTGATGACCTTTGTTTCCTAACTTGAGATATCCTGAGACACTCTACGGTGCCTAGAATGTGGTCTGGGCAAAATATTCAATGAAAGCCTTAAGATGGAGGCTTTATTCCAGATATTGAAATTGGATTATAAAATGTTAGAAATGATTTATGATATTTTCAAAAGTAGACACCAGTCAATCAATATTATGAGGACAATATGAAACATTTTTTAAAATAAAGGAGAATTACCCAGAAATACATACTGGACAAATCTTTCTTTTCATTTTTTTCCCTCTTCCTTCATTTGTATGCAAATGTCTGTTTATAGAATTTTGATCACAGTGTATATTTTGTTTCCTGCCTTTTTTCACTGAATTTCATATCAGAATCCTTTTACCCTTAGTGTTGAAGTCTTTATTGGCTGTACGATGCCAAATGACATTTCTTTTTACCTTTTGTTTCGAATGATTGTAAACATACGCAGAGTGGATGGAATAGGATAATGCACCCCGTGGGCCATCATCAGCTTCCACCATCGTCAACTCATGATGATCTTGTTTTACTCATTTCCCCCATGTGATCCCTCAGCAAATTTGGAGCAAGTCATAAGAAAATTGATTTCATTCATAAATATTTCAGTACATATCTAAAAAAATAAGGACTGAAAAGAGTGGTAAGTATAGCATCACACCTAAAAATAATGAACAGTGTAATTCCTTTATATCAAATACTTTGTCAGTGTTCAAACTGACAGTTGTCTCATAAGTGTCAATAGATTTTTATGTTATTTTAAACATTTATTTGAATCCAAAGCCAGATAAGGTCTAGACATTGCAAGTGGTTGAGAAGACTTTTATAGTCTTTTAAGTCTGTTTGAATCTTTTTTCCTTGAAATGTGTTTAACGAAGAAATGACATTGTTTCTTCTATAGAATTTTCCAGTCTGCAGTTTGTTAAATGCAACCCTGTGGTGCTGTTTGACATGATCCTCTGTCCTCTGTATTTCCTGTCAATTGGTAGTTGGAGCTAGAGCCAGTTTACCTTTCAATGTTATATAGTAACATTTCCCAGGCCCTTAGGGGTCTATGCAGATAGTAATGGGGGATGTGAATCACTTGTCAGTATTTTAAAGTACTTCATATTTTCAGCTACTAATATGAGCTAACAACATTGTCCATTTTCTTTGATTTTGCCTAGAATCACATCATCTCATTGTGATAAACCAGTTATTTCATGCAGATCAAAAGCTTTGTCTGCAAATTATATCAGTCACTGATGGATGGACAAGTAGATTATTATAACAGTCATAATGCCATTTATTTGGTAGATGAGATGTTTTTAAAGATGGGGATCATAGGAGAAGATAGAGGGTCATTAGCGAGGAGTATGTTGAGAACCAGTGCGCTCGCAGATCTTCTCCTCAACTCCAGCCTCCACTGTAAATAGTCAAAAGTTCATTGTTTAAGACCTGTCAGAGGAATTCCCTATGTAGACCAATCTGGCCTCTCCAGTAGGATTATAAAGAACACTACATTTCTTCTTTAAATCATTTATTTATTTATTTATTTATTGTGAGGAAGATCAGCCCTGAGCTAACATCTGATGCCCATATTCCTCTACTTTATATGGACGCCGCCACAGCATGGCCTGACAAGTGGGGCGTCGGCGTGTGCCCGGGATCCAAGTCAGCAAATCCGAAGCACAGCGCACCCACTTAACCGCTTGCACCACCAGGCTGGCCCCAAGTTTCTTCTTTAGAGTGACTTCTAGACAACATTCCCTCTTACTTGCTTATTTAAAAATTAAAATTTTCTGTTTTGAATATGTAACATATTTGCATAAGTCAGAATCGTAATGGCGCCCTAGAACATATGATGAAGAGTCTGCTTTCCACCTCTGTCCTCCCAGCATCATGATTTTCTCCTTGTCGTTAACAGTTTCCAGTTTATCCTTCTGGAGAGATGTAATGCATGTGCAAGCAAATGCATCTACAAATGTATTCTTTTTGCTTCCTTTTATTAGAAGTGGTGTCATATAATATGTGTTGTTCTTCACCGTACTGAGATATCCTAGTGGCTATTGCAGAAAGTGGCTATTGCTTTTACTTTCCTGAAAAATTCAAATGGTGTGAAATGACATGTGAAGAGCTTTCTTTAATAAGACTAAGGATGCTTTTCAGTAACCCCGTGTGTCATGGAGGCCGTGTGGTGCAGTGGGTTGGACTTGGGGACCAGGGTTTTGGTCCTTGCTGTGCCACTAACTTATGTGGTTTGAGTAAGTCGTTCTGATCTCACTGTGTAACAATGTGGGGGTGGGGCAGTGTCATCTCTCATGTTAGAAGTGCTCTGACTCTGCGTCAGTGCACTCGCCCTGGTTGTGTTTGTTTCAACGAGGGGAGACGTGTGGGTTTTGGAGCTCTCACCCGTCCCACTGCCTCTGGACAGACCTCAGGAGACACAGGTGCTACAGGTCTCCTGCGGCAGAGCCCACTCTCATCCTGACAAGACGGTGAAAGACGTGAATTGACCTGTTCAAGATTGTTGGAGCGTGGGGGGACCACTTTCTTGCCATAGGGCCTGAAGTGGCCCATTTGATTGAGCCACATCTGATTGTGAAGCTTTGGAATTTCCCGAGAAAATCAGGAGCATGGCTCAAGAGACTGTGTTGGGCAGACTTGGCTGACTCTTTTCTGTTCTCTGCTCTCTGTGGTTCTTGAGAAATCTCAGGTATTTATAAACATGACAGCGTACACCAGGCAGCCTCATCGATGCCTGCCTTTGTTGTGAAGTCACTGAGCTGGGCTATGTGTGTAAACGGCTTTTCTACTGTACTGAGAGAAGCCTGTTTGCTAACGCTTCCTCCAAGACGCGGGGCTTTCAGAGTCCAGGCTCTTGGGTAACCCCGACCGTCTCAAAAAAAGCAGTTATTCCAGGGAAGGCCAACTTGATGAAATTCATCACATTTCATTTTCTGACTTAGGGTGCTTTGTGGGAAAAGGCGAAGGTGGTGATTAGGAACTCTTTCCAGAGGGGCCTTGGCCTTGAGGGCAACCTGGTGACAGGTACAAGGAATGGGGTGTTATGAGTGGTTCGGGGGATTCAATCAGAGACGTAAAAGAAACTCCACTCCAAACAAATGGACTGAAGGTATTTTTTATTATATAGAGGATAGTAAAGGCGATAGTCCTCCAACAGATCTGAATAGGTCAAGTAATATGAGGGAAAAACACCAGCTCGATCAGAAAGGGAAACACCAGATCAACTGAAGGGAAATAACACAAGTCAACGGGAAAGAGAAACACCAGGTTGACCGAAAAGAGGACACATCAGATCAATTACTTCACAATAAATCAATTACTCGCAACATCCACACCCCACTGTCGGGAGAGTCCTGTCAATCGACATGGCTGGTTGGGAATCATACATCCTGGGCAAGGCGTCCCTTCCACAGGTAGAACTCTCACCAGGCCTCACTTTCCAGCTGTTTATATAAGCAGTTACAGAGTTTACAGAGCAAGCATTCAGTGTTTCCATGCACAAAAGATTATCAGTGGTGTACATGCACTGAGCCCCCTGGATAGTGTCGCAGCCCAGTAGTTGTGTACGTGCATTGTTTTTGTGGTTTCGTTCCAGCCCGGCACAGATGGCCAGTCAGCCCCAGGCTACGGCGCCCGAAGGGCCTTGAAATTTTTACACATTGCAACTTTGTCCATGGGAGAAGGGCCAGTTCCCACCATGCAGAAAGCAGCTTTTATATTTCTTTTTGTGCTGCTGGCTGTAGGTCAATGGAGCGGCCAAACATGGCTGTACTCATGTCAAGACATGAGGGTGCTGAGGCCTATCACAGGAGGTGCTGGCCTCTCATAGAATTCCTGAGAGGCAGAACGAGGACCCAGAGGGGAAGCAGAGGGAAAGTACAGGTGGCCCAGACTGTTGCAGCATGTCTGGACCCCAGCATGCCTAGAGGTGTGCCAACACTGGCTGGAAATATTGGAGAAGGAAACCCAGTGGCAGTTGGGTGAGCAGTTGGACTAGGACTACTTTCCAGACCCCTTTCCAGTCCTGACATTCTCAGATTCCCCGAACCTGTAGAACTGATTTCATTGGTGGTGGTATTCTTTAGTCTTCAGCCTGGGCAACAGCTATTACGGACAATGTGGAAGGAAGGTGGTGGAAAATGAACTTTACAGGTGAGTTCCCACAAGGACTACCCCTCCCCAAGTTGTATTGAGCATTAAACATCTCTGGAGTGATTACTATGTGATAGAGCCACAGAGCAGTGCAAAGCCAGGTTCCTCATTCCTGAGAGGATCAGTGAGCACTCCCCGGAGAGCTGTGGAGGGTGTTGTTCCATCTCAGGGGGAGCTCTGTGCATCAGCCTGGTGGGAGGGAGGGCGCATGAGCATTGATTGGGATGCCTGGACCTTCTTTGGATTCCTTCTTTATTTTTAGCCAAATTGATTAACTTCAAAAATTCCTCTGTTTCAGTTATATTTCTGTTGGTCTTTAAAAATTTTCTCTCTAGTTCCTCGTGTTATGCTGGTTGGTCTAAACACCAGTCTCAGCTCTGGCAGCATATTAAAATCACCAAGCGATTTAATTTGTATTATTTTACCTTCGCACCTGTGTCTAACTCTGCCTTCTTTTTAACCTAGAGAGTTTCCCTAACAGTTACTATGTGTGTGTGTGGGGCCACCAGTGAGGAATGACAGAAGGGAGGCCAGAACCCCACAGTGCTTACCATGACCATATCTCTTGCTTCTCTCCAGATTGCCCTCAGCCATTAGCGGAAGTCACAAAGTCCACAGAACGCAGACCTTCGATGGACAGGTGGTCCGGGTAAGAGGCGTGGGCTGAGAGCCAATCATTCTGCACCCTGGGGCACTTTTGAAAGGGGGAAACTTGGGTGGGGTGATGGGAAATTTCTTAGGGGGATTTTCTGAGTTAATAAATTTTTTTATGCAAATGATTGCCTGGCTACTGTAGACCAGGATGTACAGTACTGGAACATGGGGTACCAAGTTGAATAAGGTTTGGGGGGGATAACACTCTAGTGGGAGAGACAATTGAAAAAACTAGCTGTACCCGAGTGTGTCCTGGCGCTGTGTGTGTCCCAGGCTGGCTTTATCTTGTTCACCATTTATTCCCATGCCTGGGGCAGTTCCTGGCACATGGTAGATAACTATAATCAATACTTAAATACATAAATGAATGCATACAGAAAGTGCTATAAGAGTAGCAAAAGGGAGTCGTTAAGTCTTCCGGGGGTGGAATGGAAGGGACAGAAGGCATCGTGGAGGAGGTGGCAGAGGAATTTACCAGATAGACTGGGGATGGGTGGTAGGAAAGGTTTCATGGCAGAGGGGAGGAGGCAGGTGGAGACTTTAACTGCTGAGAGCAAGTGGCGTGGCTGGAGTTTGGTATGCTTACAGGGGAGTGCTGTGGCATAGGCTGGAAGACAGGTGGAGAGTGAGGAATGCAGGGTTTTCTAAGGTTGGGGGAGGAGGTGATGAAGGCCACTTGGGAAGGTGTGGGGAGAAGGGACATGTGGAGAGACATGTAAGGAGGATTGACCAGATTTGGGGCTTGATAAGAGGTCCAGGGAGTGAGCTAGAAGGAGTGGAACCTGACTCCACTGGCAAATGAGTGGCTGCTGATGTTCTCAACCCAGATGGGGGAGTCCTAGAGGAGGGGCAGGCTTGGGTTGAGTGGGAGAGAGACGCGAGGAGGAGGTAGAGAGTGAAATTGCTTTTAGTATGCAGTAGAGTATAGTGCTTCTTGCACAGACTTGAAAGTCCCATGGATGCAAATTCAAGTCCCTGCTTCCCCACATATTAACTGGATGACTTTGAGCAAGTTACCAACCTTCTCTGAGATTCGGTTTCTTATTAGGTGTTCTTGGTTATTGACTTAGCACAGTGCCTGGCATAATAAGCATTTAGTAAACGGTGCTTTTCATTAGGCAGTTAGAAAAGCAGGTCTGGAACTCAGTACAGTTCTTGGGATTGGAGATAACAGTGTACAGGTGACAGGGAAAGCCTTGGAAACGTATGCAGCCTCCCAGGGGAGTGTGAAGAGGAGGAGAGAAGAGGACAGAAGACTGACCTTGGAGAAGGATTCCAACACTGAAGGGTAAGGAGTAAGGCTGAGCTAGGGAGCAAGACTGGAAGCTATTGGAGAGGCAGAAGAGAGGGATGGGGAAGAGAAAGGCTTGTGGAGGAGGGAGTGGTTCCTCAGGGATGGACTGGGATGGAGGAGCTCTTGGGTCTTCTCCTTAGGACATCTCGCCCTTTCCTTTAGCAAGAGCCATGTCAGTGGAGGGGCAGGCAGAAACCAGGCTGCAGTGGAGTGAGAAAGAATAAGAAGTGGAGGTTGTGTTGGGCAGCCTGCCTGGATCCGACCCCCTCGGTGCTCAGGAGCAGTTGGGAATGCTCCCGTACTTTGGGTCCCTTGAACAGGACACTGGTCTTCCAAGAATTTCTTCTCATCAGCCTTCCCTCTGTTTGTCTGATAGGTTGCCAGTGGTCAGGACTATAGTCTGTTCCTAACGTATAAAGGAGAGTTCTATTCTGGTGGCTGGAGCGCAGCTGGGCAAACAGGTAGTGGACCTTACACCCCCTTGGGATGGTGCAGTCTGGAGCTGTGAGCAGTGGTTCATTCATGGGCTAGAACCACCTGCCTTCATTTGACTCTTATCTCTCTTATCACTTCCTGGGGCGCCACTGTTCTGTTTGTCCCTTCCCAGTGCCCTCACCCCTGGCTCCCATGGAAAGGAACCGATAAAGGATTGGGTAGAGGATTAGAGCCAACCCTCAGCAGAGGAGCTGTGAGCCTTTCTCTCAGCAGAGACAGGAAACCGTGTGAGGCTTTCAAAGATAAAACAAGTGTCCCCTAAAAGGAGCTTGATGTTCACTGATTTGGGAAGAATGTGATTAATGCAGGGAGGAATGATTGAGAAATTTTCTCAAGCTTGTATATTTAACCTTTTTGTTTCTGATATTGGTCTGAAGGGAGGGCCATTAAATATAAGACTAAATCTTTTAGAAATCCTCAGTAATCCTACCAGCACATGAAATCATCTTTGTTCATTGTCTAGTGTTTTCTTCCAGTCCTCGTTCATATGTGCACTACTTTTTTTTCCTCCAAAGCCCCAGTAGATAGTTGTATGCCATAGCTGCACATCCTTCTAGTTGCTGTATGTGGGACGCGGCCTCAGCATGGCCGGAGAAGCGGTGCGTTGGTGCGTGCCCAGGATCCGAACCTGGGCCGCCAGCAGCAGAGCGCGGGCACTTAAGTGCTAAGCCACAGGGCCAGCCCTTTTTTTCGTTTCTTTCTTTTTTTTTGATGAGAACGTTTCGCCCTGAGCTACCATCCGAAGCCAATCCTCTTTTTTCTAACAAAGATTGCCCCTGGGCTAACATCTGTGCCCATCTTCCTCTACTCCACATGGGACGCCGCCACAGCATGGCTTGACAAGTGGTGCATCGGTGCACGCCCGGGATCCGTACCTGGGAGTCCCGGGTGGCAGCAACGGAGGAGCGTGCACACTTAACCACTCCGCCACCAGGCTGGACACCATGTGTGCACATTTGTATACAGTAATCACACCATAGGTGTGGTTTTATATGCTTGTTTTACCATTTATACTTACATAAAGCATTTTTCCATGGTGGTAATGTTTTCACAGATACAGTTTTTAATATTTGTATGATATAGCATCAATTTAATTTATCATAATTAATTATTCATTTAACCATTTTATTAAATAATTACGTAAGCATTTCCCTGTTGTCAGGTGGCATACTTCTTTGGAGGCGGAGTGCAGTGGCCATTGGAGATATCATGACATTTATCTTGTGTGCATAGGTGACTTTTTCTTTCGTTTGGATTATTGCTCTAGGATAAATCCCAGGAGTGTCAAAGAAGTAGGATATTTTTATTGTTGTCAGAATGTGTTGTTAAATTGCTTTCCAGAAGTTTTACCAGATGATACTGCCAGCAGCAGTGGGTAGAAGTACCACTTGAATTTTGTGGGTGAGGCATCTGGGGGGGGCTTAGCTGGGTCTTTGGCTCTGAGTCTCTCCAAGGCTGCAGTCATCGTAGGGTTCCACTGGGAAGGCTCTGCTTCCAGGAGCACACCGATGGTTCTTGGCAGGATGCAGGGGGCCCAATTCCTTGCTGGTAGTTGTCCAGCAAATGGTTGCTGGCCAAGCCTTCCTCGGTTCCTTGCCATGTAGGCTTCTCCATGTGGCAGCTCCCAACATGGCAGCTGGCTCCATCAGAGTGACCAAATGAGAGGGTAAGACGGAGTGCCAGTGAGACTGAAGCCGGTGTTCTCTCATTTAATCTGGGCAGTGACCTCCCTTCACTTTTGCTGCCCTTCTGCTTGTGAGAAGCAAGTCACTAGGTCCAGCCCGCACACAAGGGTGGGGAGTAAACATGGGTGTGAACAGCGGGAGATGGGGATTACTAGGGGCCATTTTAGAAGTAGCCCGCCACAACCATGATATTGACTGTGGCCTGAGCCTCCCCCTGTCAGTGACAACAGTGATTTCTTTCCAGTGGCCCTTGCTAGAGCACAGTTAGGTAAAGAAGCTCTCTGCGAGCCAGGCAGCAGAGGCCAGGCCCCAGCTCTGCCAGCCTCGCTCACCTAGGTGTACACTTTCTGGATCAGTAAACCCCTCTTTTCCTTTTGAGTCAACTTAGGGACTGTTGTTGTTCCGCTGTCTTCAACAAAGCACTTAGAATCTGTCTTTCCAAAGCACTTAGAATCTGCCTTTCCAAAGTTATCCCTCAGCAGAGGCACCAAGATCAAATCCTGCTGGAAAGCTAAGTTGGCCACACTTCATCCTCCAGACCGCTGACCCTCCCATCTCTCGCTCTCAGCAGAAGAACCTGCCTCCTTTTTGATAGAGGAAACAGATGCCGTCAGCTGAGAAAGCCCTCAGTTTCCCACACGTACTCCTGCACACTTGCCTCTACCTGTCCCTGCCCTGGGTCCCTTCCCTTTATAGCGGTGGGGGAAGCGTGTCTCTTCCTACTGAAGCTGATGCTTCTCTCTGTGCCCTGGATCCCATCTCCCCCCGTTCCTCAGAAGCCTCACTCCATCTGCTGGGACTTCTTCCCCACAACTTCAGCGTCTCCCTCTCTACTCGTCCCTCGCCATCAGTCTTTTCACATGACTCAGGTGTCTTCCATCTTAAGAGGTCCTGTGTGGAGCCCTCCACATCCTCCCATTCCCCCAAGTCCCACCTGTTGCTTCACCTCCTGCCTCCACTTCTAGGCCAGACTTCTCAGGAGCTGCATTGACTTACTGTCCCCATTTCCTCATCTCCTTCTCATTCCTCTGTCCGTTCCACCCAGATTCCACCCTTATCAGTTTGCTGAGTAGCTCTTGCTAGGGTTACGGTGATCTCCATGTTGCTGAAAACAATAATAAAGAACCTGGAGACCATTGTCCAATCTTTCCCTTTCTTGATCTCTCAGCAGCGTTTGACATTGGCTATGACGTGCTGAGCATCTTGGTGAAGAGCGGTCTTCCTTTCGCCACTGTGACAGGGTTCTCTGAGGGCTCTCTTCCTTTCTCATTCCTTCTGGGCTCATTTCCTGGCTGTGCTCCTGGGCCAGGCCCTCCTATGTCGGAGGTCCCCATGGCAGGACTGTGCTCGCCTCCTTTCCTCTGCCTTCTCCTTCAGAAGGTCTCACCCTCACTGTGGCTGCAGTTACCGTCTGTGTGCTCAGCACTCTCCAGCTGACAGCTGAGGCCCAGCCTGCTCTTGGGAGGTGCAGACATCTCTCAGTGCCACTTGACGTTTGCCCTTGGCCATCTCTAAGCACTGTGAGTTCAGTGGGTCCAAAAGTGAACCCCTGCTCGTCCCCCGCCTGCTCCTTCTCCACTGTTTGCCATGTCCACTTACGTTCCCCTCTAGGAATCATGTCTACTCCTTACTTAGAACACTTACCGGCTACGCATTGTGCTTAGAATAAAGACCAGACCCTTCCGTGATCTACAGCATCCTGCATGATCTACCCTCCCTGCTCCCCACTGGCGTTTTGCAAATATTCCCCCTCGTCCCCTGGCTTCATCCACTCAGCCCTTGTTTAAACTCCCTCAGTGGGCCATGGCACCTCCCTCCCTGTGCAGGTGCTGTCTCCCCTACGTGGAATACCGTGCTCTCCCCTGCCCTCCACACTCCTACTCATCCCTCAGACTGCGTGGCTAGAATGAAGCCTCCTGAACACTCCTGCCCATGAATTACTTCAGGCTCCCTGAGTTTCCTCACAGTGGCCCCTGTCCTGCCATCCTTGCAGTCAGCACAGATTAATTGGGTGTTAATTTTGGCTGACCTCTGCCCCCTCCACTAGACTGAACTCAGAGAGAGGGACAGGGTCTCTTCCTTCCCCTCATGTTCCCATCACCAGTTAGATGTTTAGCATATGTTTGCTGTTTGGGACATATTTGTGGAGTGAATGAATGATCTGGCACTTATCTGGTCCTTCCATTCAACAGAATCCTTCCAAGTTCTCACTGGTTTGTCTTCCTAACAGTATGGACCCTTCCTGTGACTCGGGTGAATGTCCCCCGGTACTTGCGCTTCTCAGTTGTGGGGACCGTTAAGCACGTGGCGTGTAGGGGCATGGGCTGTGCTGTATGAAATGGTGAGAGCCTCTTACAGGCAGGTCATTGGGAAGCTGTAGAGGGGTCGATGGTGAAGGGTCGGTGTCTGTTGGATTCACAGGCACAGACCTCAGCCTGAGGGAGGGAACGTGGCTGTGGGAAGACCTAGTTAGAGTGAGTTCAGTTAATAGAGGGTGAGGGTGATGTTCCTGACAGAACGATAGTAGCCCTGGTTTCTCTGTAGACAAATAGCCAGCCCAGAGCTTAGTAATTCTGTAGTAATCCTCTGGAGTGGAGAAGGAACTGCTTTCTCCCCCTCCCGTCTCCTGGGCCAGAGACTCCGGCCCTGCCTTCTCCAGAGAGGCTGCACCAAGAAACAGAGACAGAGGGAGAAGAGCCTTAGGGTTTCGACGTTGAGGCCCTTGCCCCTGGGATGAAACATCTGGCATCACTGATGGGTATTCCACTTTTTATAAGCAAAACATCATTTCTGATGGTTTTCAGCATCTGGCCCTAAGTTGTTTTGTACTTGGCTTGCTCTCCTGGTCAGTGTGAAACTTAGAGCTGTTAGTAGGGGGACAACTGCCCTTCTGAGGCTCTCCTGTCTTCACATGGGGTTTCTGGGTGCTTTGTTGACTAGGCCCCTCCAGGTTGCCCTCCAGGTGTGGGAAATTTATATTCTGAGCTTGGTTAGTTTGCTTGACATACGCCCAGAGTAAGAATTTAAAAGAGGAGAAAAGAAATTGATTCTTTTCCAAGTGTCATTAATGTGTTTTTGCCAAGCAAGGAGGACAAAACAATCCCTGTGGATCTAAATCATCCCGGTGGTGCAGTTTGAATTTCTGGTGAGGAGGGCTGCACTTGGTTTGACTTAATGACCGCTGTTTTTACTGTCATGTAGAAGGACATGTTTTTGTCTGAGGCTACGGAATTCTTGGCAAAGGACCAAACGTAGTGGAAACTGCTCTTCCGGAAGTGATTCCACCCACTCTCTTCAGCTTGATGGAGTTCAACCCAGAAGTCCAGGTTTCCCGCATTTGCTGTGGACTCAGCCGCTTTGCTCCCCATACCAGTAAGTGTCCAACCTCGTGTGGCCCCAGTGATGGGCCGACTGCACTCTCTTGGATTCACCCCAAGCCGTGGGCAGCTTTCAGTGTCCATCCATCCAGTGGAGGGGCGCCCCACGTGGATAATTACAGAGAGCAGCTCATTCAGACGTTGTTTGGCTTGAAGTTATATAATGTGTGTCTTTTTTCATCCTGGAGTTTTGTTTTTGGTTACTTTGGTTTGTGGTTGGGCTCATGTGAAATTGAATTTTATCAAGAGGACGCCAGTCGGTGGTGGTGGGGGGGACCCTCGAGATGTCGGGTTGCTGGGGAACCCAGCAGAGGTTTGGTGAGTCCCCGGGAGAGCCATTGGGAAATGAAAGTGTGGGACTCATCCCGCTCCTGGCCAAGCCCAAACCCTGACCCGACCCAGCAATGGGGGACGGCAGGACGCTGATTTGTCAGATGCCCTGGGGTTTTGTGGAGGAAAACATGCCCCATTTCTCCAAAGTGCCGAGAGAGAATGATCAAAGTCAAGACTGGAATGGAGCTGTTCTTGAATGCTTGCCCAGTTACAAAGCCACCGGACACCCAGGTGC
Organism: Diceros bicornis minor; assembly: GCF_020826845.1. NCBI lineage: Eukaryota > Metazoa > Chordata > Mammalia > Perissodactyla > Rhinocerotidae > Diceros > Diceros bicornis. The sequence continues at coordinate 6,895,886 of NW_026690855.1, read as the reverse complement.
CTCCCGCCCTCGGATGTGCGCTTTCCTTGATTGCCTCTCCCGTTCCACGACAGTAACTGTCGGGTCAGTCTGCTAGTCTTTAATTGACCTGACTGGTAAGACTGAAGAAAATTAAGTTCATTTTGTGGGGATCCTCACGTAAATTAGCTATTTCCTTGCACTTAAGAATGTTAATTTGTAAATCTCAATTACTCATCTCTGGTGAGTTATTGTTTTCTCTTTAGGCGTCTGGGCCGGGACAATGAGTTGGGTCATCCTCGTTTGTGTTCTCTGGCCCCACGCTATTGTGAGGACTATCCAAGGGCCCCCTGACCCAGAGTCCTGACTGCCCTTCAGTTGTCTTCTGATGTTCAGATCTCAGGCCTGTAACACACATGGGCTGTGGCGTGGACTGTGGGGGGGTGACTGTGTACACAGCACCCTTGGTCGTAGTGATGACCGGGGTAATCCCTCAGCACCGTCACTCGGAGTCAGCACTTCCATATACTAATGTCTTGAGGGTGCCAGACTCTTCTAAAGCTATTTTGATTTAAAAAATGAGAGTCATTATGGACTCAGTCTGGAGGTATCAATGATCTATGGCTTAAACTGTGCAGAGTCACATCCTTGGAAATCCGTATGAAATGTGCAAAGTATTCAACTAGAGTACACTGTTTTCTGTTTGCTGTCATGCCATGTGGACGTTTTGGGTCACACTGAAATGAAATCCCCTGGTAGATTTCCCCCAAGACCCTACAGCCACCCTCCAAGTGCCGTGACTGTCCTCAGTAGAGGGAGCATCAGAGCTTGGATATCTCCCCTTCTGTGCCCAGCGTTTGCATGTGGTCAGCTGGGAGTTGGACTTGGTTGGTTTCCCCTGAGATCTGCTAACCTTTTGGGGGCCAGACTGAATTGTTCTGTTAAATATGTAAAATCTGAGGGTAGAGGCCCCAGGGTGGTGGTTAGACCAGAGGGCCTCTGGCAGATGGGAACAAAAGGATTCCTTATTAATCAGTCAGATTATTTTAGTCCTGGCTTCTCCATGTCTTGTCTACTTCTTCTGCTTCTCAGGTGGAGTTGGTTACATGGGGCCTCTGTGGCAAGGAATGCCTAGAGCTGATGTGGACGGAAGTGTTATCTAAAGGATGGGTAGCGGGAGGCTGCACCAGGAGGTCTGGGGTCCCATCCTGGAGGTGGACATTCCCGAGCCCAGTCTAGATTTGTTCTCCTGGACTGTCCTCTAGAGAACTCTGTCCTTTCTTGTCCCTCCTGGCACTTTTTACAGTTTGTAAACACGTATATATTGGTTTGATCGTTTGTTTCTTTCTAACTGTTTGACTAGCTCCTGCACAGGAACCGTATATGGTCACTCACTGTCCTGTCCCAGCACTCAGAACACAGACATCGACCCGGCCCAAAGAGGTGCCCAGTCACCCTGTGTCCCTTGACCAAATGCTGCCGAGATGTGGAAACCCAGACAAGGAATGACAGATGGAGGTCTCCCTCTATCAGGGCATGACCAGGACTGGAGTGTGCTCAGACTTCGGGAAGTGTGGAGGGCAGGGTGTGGTCGGATGTGGCTGTGGGTGAGGGATATGCATAAGGGGCGAGCAGAGTGGGCCATGACCATGGGTGAGGGGTGTGTATAAGAGGCGAGCAGAGTGGGCCGTGTCCAGGAGCCTCCTGGGCCTACAGCTTCGTGTGTGTGCTCTTCTCCATGTGAAGGACACACCGTCATTCGGGGCTTGCACATGTCTTTGGTTTGGGGATAGTATACCTTTCCTTTCAAAAGGAGGCGTTAATGCCTGGTAGAAATTGAAGTTTAACATTGGGCTCTGTTTGTAACTGGTTCTAGAAAGCCTATTCTCATGACCCTTCCTCTTCTTGGTGACTTGCTCCTGGCCTAGCCCAGCCAAGCCACCCTTTTCCTTTCTATGCAGACAAAGGAGAGCTGTTTGTGTGAGGCAAGAACATCCAAGGGTGCCTGGGAATCGGTTGCCTGGAAGACCGGTATTTGCCATGGAGCATAAGGCTGGACTGGACGGGCGTGAGTGCGTGCCCACAGAGCAGACTACCTGATGTGGCAGCAGCGTCCAGTGTGTGGCTGGGCCAGGACCAGGTCCCTGGGCACTGCTTCCCCTCCCAGGTCCCAGCTGGCCTCCTCCTGCCCCAGCGCACCCTCTGCCAGGGCATCAGGAGAGACCGCGTAGTGGTGAGGAGCCAGAGCGAGCGCCTAGCAGCAGCTTCTCAGGCTGCAGGCTCCCTGGTGCTGAGCTTCTTCCTGGTGCTGTGAGTGAGCAGTCTGTGCAAGCAGGGGACAGCCTGACCAAGGGTTCCAGTCCCCCTGTGCCCTGGAAGAGGCCTCGTCAGAGGCTGTCCACGGGCACATGGAGCAGGAAAACAAAGGCCCCCCGGGACCTCACTGAGGCAGAAGCTACAGGCTGGGCTCCACTAGGCCCAGAGGGGCTCCCAAGGGGGAAAGATTTGAAATGACAAAGCTGGCGTGCCAGGAGCTGTTTGCAGAGGCCCGTTTGGAGGAATGGTTTACAGCGCATTTAAAAGAAAGCAGGACATTTAATATTTAGAGTGCCTTACCGCAGCCACCAAAGTGAAAAATAATGGTTTTCACAACGGGGAGGATGCAATTAGACCAAAAGGCTCATTTCAGAGTTAAAATGTTCTTTCTTAAATTGTAGTTTATCTTACGGTTTACTAAGTCAGTTCTTCTAAACAAAGCTATTGATATTTTTGAACACAGAACATATGTACTTGGTACAAAGTGTCTTATGAAAACTAAGTCTCCCGTCTCTTGTCCCAGAGGCACCACCGGTTCTGGTTCTCATGTTCCCTCCAGAGAAAGACTGTGGAGAGAGCGTGTGTGTGCGCATGCGACCGTGTGCACACACAGGCCTAAGTATTTCCTTTGCAGGCTGGATTTTAATAATGTCTTTTGAAATTGTGAAAAGCATTTTTAAAAAACACTTGTAAAAATGCAAAAGAAATGTATAATTTAAATACAATAAGGATTTATCTTTCAAAAACCCACTGCAGAGTGTTTCGAGGCACTTTGGTGTTTCAGGGGCTGTTTCCATCGGGCCTTCCCTCTGCCGCTGGCTCTCCTGGTTCCCTGTGACCTTGGCAGGCCCAAACACACAGAAACTGTCTACACCACTAGCTTCGTTGCCATAATTTATCCTTTTTTTCCCTGTGAAAAGTCTGTCTGCAGGCTCCGGGCTCCTGTCACTTCAGTGAGTGTGTGAAGACACCCTGAATACAGTGACCACGGGCCACTCCGACGTGTCCTCTGGCTGTCCTGACTTCTTACACTCAGGCTCTGTACTTCTGCATGTATTGGGGTCTGTAGAGGAGGGCAGTGCAGAGCTCGAGTGGCAGGTGTGGCCTGAGAAGGTGGAGGGACTCTCATCATACAGTGGCCACCACGATCTCCCTCAGTGGATAGCCGTTCCCAGGGGCCTAGGTCTCGGTCTTCTGTTCCCTGACCACATGCCGGGCATACAGGCTGCCACTCAATGATTATTTCTGGCGGGGACGGGGCCCCGCTTTCTGGCAGGCATACCCTGACATCAGTGAATCCAAAACACTTGGCCTGCCATTCTCGTCAGGTCTACCCCTGACTCACTCAGGAGAGTCCTGTCCTGATCATGCTTGTTTCTTGACTATGTGGTTGTCTCACATTTTCACGAGGTCAGGAAACACCTACTGTGCACTCACTGTGTTCATGTGACACAGTCAGACGCTGAGCACCACACGGCAGGAAGAGTGCTCTGACTTGGCACAGCAGGTGACAGTCTCGCTGAGCACCTGGCACAGGGTAGACACTCGGGCTGCATTTCTGAAGATCCACACTGTTCTCTCTCACAGTACACTCAGGTCCCAGCACCTCGTGACCAGCAGCAGAGTTACTCACACCTTCTGAGGGCCGTTCTCCCCGCAGGGGCTGCATGGGAGCTGCTCAGGTGCCTCTGCCTAACCATGCTGCCTGACATTCCCAGAGAGCACTTCAGATGGCCTTGGGGGTGGCCCCCAGGACTGGGGTGGCTCTGTGAGGCCTCCATTCTCCTGGGGCCTGCCCTGCCCCATGATTGAGCACCAGGAATGTATCCCCTCCCCCAAGGAGACCACACTTGCCTTCTCTCTCCCAGGGTGCATCACCCAGCTACCCTCAGGTGCTCATGCTGCGGCGACCAAGAAACCCAGCCTTTCTTCCACACAAACCTTGATATTTCACACGGAACAGCCCAGATTGAGCTTGAGCTGGAGACAGTGCTTGGAGTCCCTCTCGTTGTGATTTTCTTGGGGCCACACTGAGGGCATGCTGAGCAGTCAAGTTTAAAAGGAAAAATCCCGGGAGTGTGGTCACCTCCTTGAACCAGGAGTCCATTGTCTTGCTAGGGAGGCAAACAGGTGGGATGTAGCTGGTGTGGGAGCTGCCCATGAGGAGCAGAGAGACTTGGTCTTGCTGTCGCTCTGGTAGGGTGGTGCCAGCTGTTGCCAGAGAAGAACACAGGAATCTGTGCCCAACAGAAAAATGCCTCGTGTGAGTCCACCCTCAGAGACAGAAACTGAACAGGCTCAGGCTCATGACTGGAAGCTGTTCCACAGCTAAGTCATCCACCCTCATTACAGCGGGAGAACACGGAAGATGAAGCAAAGGCCTGATTGGGTCCCTGTTCCTGTCTGACTGTACGCCAGGAGTTGCCAGGTGCAGGGGATGCAGTGGTGAGAAGGACGCGTTCATTCCAGCTGGTGCATAGGGCGGCAGATTGCCTCTAATGAGTCTGGCCTCAAACTAGGAAATCAAGATGAGGCCGCCTGCCCCCAGAGCAGGCGAAGGAGGCCATGTTCATGAGGGGATTCCTTTGGGCAGATTCTACGCCTCACCCTGGGCCTCACAACCGTGCCTGTGTGATAGAATCATCTAGGAGGTTACTGATTGATTGTTTTGATGTACTGTATTCAACAGTTGGTAGACATTTGGGTGGTTCCAATTTTTGGCAATTATGAATAATGCCAGAACTTCATGTATGAGTTTTACGTTGGCCCAGCGTTTTATTTTTTTGGATCATTCACATACAAGTGTCTGTATGAACATGTTCTCAGTTTTCTTGAGTGTATACATAAGGAGTGGGATCACTGGGGCCTTCATTTAATTTTTTAAGTTTGGACACTTTTACCACATATTTCATGACACGCTCGGTGATCTTGAGTCCAAGACACCGAGTATTAATTGCCCTGAAGACAACACGGGCTGTTCCCTACGGGCTCCTCAGAGGCTCTGCCTGCTCTCCGAGGTTCTCGCTGGACATCAGGACCCTCCCGGTGCCCCATGTTCATCAGGGTGGCAGATGGGCCTGGGTCTTGCTGACGCTGCACAGCTTCCCGCTGGATCAGCTCAGGTCCAGAGCTCCTGGAAAAACAGCTCAAATGAGATGCTCCCCCACCAACATTTGCAAGGTGGGAGCTCTGGGTTCTTGCCTCCGTCCTCCTCCTCGTTCTCTGTGCTGCCTCCACAATGTTGATAGGGACTTCCTTTAACCCTCAAGAGTGTCAGAATAACTCACATTCTTTCTTGGCCATCCTTCACGCCCAGCATCCATTCCTGTTGCTTTTTGTATGACATCGATATTTTTAAAACATTGACATGTGGGTCACATAACGTAAGACCATTTTAAAGTGTACAGTTCAGTGGTTTTAGTGTATTGTCTATGTGGTACAACACCCCCACCATCTCATCCCACATATTCCCTTTGGAGAGCTCGTTTTCACCATCATGAGCCCCCCTGCCCCCCAGTGGCATGTCACATAATAAAACCAGGGGGGCCATGTGACCACAGAAGCTGCTCTTTTCTTCTGTGGCCGAGTTCTTTATGTTACCTTTTGAGAGAGGGTGGGGGAAGTTTTAAACCGTTATTTTCTCCAAGAGAAACTGAATCAGATGCTTGGGGGTGGAGTCTTGGCATGGGTAACCCCCCTGGGCACCCGAATGTGAGCTGTGGTGAGAACCTGCCAAGGACCAGCCAGAGCTGCTCCAGGAGGAATTATGCCCTGGTTGGGGGCGGGGGGGCAAAGTCATGATTCTGAGGGTTGGCTGCACATCTGCTAGTTCCCTGCATGCACCACTGCCCCCACCACCCCAAGTCTGCACACAAAAGACACTTGAACCAGCCAGGGACCCCTCCTGAGAACTGAGGCCAGGACGCTGGCAGTACCCTTTCCCTCCTCCTATCAGCCCTCTTCATAAGGTAGACCCCCACTCAGATGTTAACTTTTGTCCCCTGCGTGGAAGTCCTCAGTGGATCCCCATGACCTGTAGGAGGGTGAGGCCCCTGGCGGACCTGAGAACCCACCTTGCATTTCAGCCTCATCCCCTACCTGCCCCATCCACTCCTCCCTCCCCCGCTGCACTCCTCCCTTCCAGCAAAGGTTCCCTCTGGCCCTCTGTGTCTTTGCTCCTCCCTCTGCTGGGTCCCCATCTTACCAAGCTCAACCCTAATGTCCTGGCTTCTTGGTCTGCCCCCTACTGCTGGACAGTGGTCATTCCCTACCCCTGGGCACAGCACACCCTTGTGGTCTAGCCTGGCCCTGCACTCCCTGGAATAGCTCCTTTCCCTGTCTTCTCACCTCCTAGAGAGACTCAGGTGCAGGGGCCACAGCAGGTTCCTCGGGGTCCCCAGCACCTGGCACAAGGTCCAGCACCGCCCGAGTGACAGCGACTGTGAATGAGTGGTGGGAAAGGGAGGTCGGGCTCTGGAGGCCTTTGTAACTTTTGAGAGTTTGGGGGACATCAAGAGTCCCTGTGGATGTCCTAGCTCCAATTGGGTCTCTGAAGGAATGAGGGGCACGTAGTCTGAGAACCCCAGAAGGGAAAGCATTCACAGCATCCAGAACTTTCTTGGGCTCAGGGTGGTGAGAGTGCTTCAGCCCCATTGTCACTCCCTTCAGACCCCAGGTCTGCTTGTCCTGTGGGCGGGGGTGAGGTGGGTGGGGATAGAGGTTGGTGGGGTTCAGTGCAGGCTCAGGTCTTCAGCCCTGTCCTGGTCACTCTGGCCCTCTGTGGAAAATGTCAGAGAGGGACAGTGAAGGGTGTCCAAGGTCCAAGACCTCTGCCTGGGTCCTGGGCATCCTGCCTGGGCATCCCAAGTGTCTACCTGCCAAAAGGACAGGAACCAAATGCCAGAGCCCTTGTAGGAGGGACGCTGGGCATGGAGCCCTCTCTCGTGCCCCCAGGGTATCTTGTCGGGAGGCATCACCTCCTGGACTTCTAGCACCAGGTACCTTCCTGGGAGTGTGACATCCACAGTAGGGCTCCAGGCTTGGGCCAGAGGCCCTGTGGCCCGGAATCCAGCCCCTGATCCTCTGCCTGCCACCAGCAAGGCCCTGTCCTGCTCTGCAGGCCCCCTGACCCCCAGGCCTACCTAAGCCAGATGTTTGGGAGGATGGATGGGCATAGCAGTCGATCTCCAAGATGGCCCCAGCGATCTTGCCCGCTTGGTTTCACACCCTTTTGTGTTCTCCTCCTGTGTCAAATCAGACCGGGGCTCTATGCTCACAGAGTATGGTGGAGGCAGAGGCATGTGAATTCTGAGGCTCAGGGCCAAAAAACCATTTTGCCTCCTATACTGGCCCTTGAATCCCTTGCTCTGGGGGAAGCCGGGTACTGTATTGTAAGGTCACTCAAGCAGCCCCATGGGGAGGTCAATGTGGAGAAGAACAGACTCCCTGCCAACAGCTGAGCCTAACTTGCCAGCCCTGTGAATAAACCACCTGGAAAGTAGATACTGCAGTCCCAGCCAGGACTTGAGATGATCGCAGCCTCCTGAGGGACCCTGACCCAACTGCTCAAACTGCTCTCGAATTCCTAACCTACAGGAATGGTAACACGTAAACAATCATTTCAATCCATTGCGTTTGGGGCAACTCATTACCCTGCATCAGGTAACTAATACAATCCCTCTCGCTCTGGGGATGTGTCCTCTCTCAGCTGCTCGGTGTGGACGGGAAGGTTGTTCTGCCTTCCTCCCAGCCCCTGGCCATGTTCCTCGACCACGGAATGGAGAAGAAAAGAGATGAGATGTGGCCCTGGAGCAGCACAAAATCAGACGGCCTCAACCAACATGATATTTTTCTCCGTTTTAATTAACACTTTACAAAGTACAAAATACATTCTCTTTTGGGGGGAATATTTGGTATTTATTTCTCTCCATCACACAATACATGAATCTTGAGGGTTTCGTGTTTCTTGAAGAAAGAAAGAAATAGTGAATGTCCCCACCAGGGTGTAAGGCTGTCCAGTTCTCCCCTCTCCAGACCTTGGGACAGATGTAAGTGCCATTGCTACAGCTGGTGACCTGGGGCAGGCCAGGTGAGGGCCTGACCCCCGAAGACGAGGTCCTGGGCAGGGCAAGGCCCCCCAGAATCCCACTCTACCCCCAACATCCACTCACCCCATCTCAGGATAAAGGAAATGATCTTGGCATAGTGCAAGAGGGGGGCGTGGGATTTTGTTTCTTACTCCCCGAACCCAGCATGGAGCCCACCCTGCTGAGTTCTTCCCTGGACCATTTCCTGCAAAGGTAAACTGAGGCAGGGGACAGGGAGAAACACTGGGCTTGGCCTGTGACTTGGGACATCGACTTGGCCTCTTTTGCAAACCCCCTTCCCACCCCTTCTCCAACATTGCTGGACCCTCTTCAGGGACGAGCCCCAGTAGGTGAGGGGGCACCAGCACCCAAAACCTCTCCCTATGAACAGTATCCTGAGGACTGCATGCTTCTGAAGAGCCGGCTCAGTAGGCCTAGGCCCTTTGGGCTTCATGGACTGCCAGGCCTCGCAGAGCACAGCAGAGCCCCTACTGGGGACACCTCTGCCCCCACCACAGAGCAGGATTACACAGTCAAGTGGGCTGGGGCAGTCCTGCATGCAAGGCCTACCACACCACCGTCAACTCCACATGTGGCCCCCGGGTAAGAATGCTACCGAGGCCTCAAAATACTGGATGGGTCAGTCCGTCAACTAGGATTTGGGCTCTACACACGTGTTCTCGCACACACACTAATGTGGATGACATGGCACATGCTCACACATACATGTGTGTATATGAACACACGTGTGGCCGTCCACAGAACACTGTCCTGCCCACAGGGCAGGGGCCACCTTGCACTCCGGACTCTCACAGCCTCCCACCACCTTGAAGCAAAAGCCACAAACTCCCTCACCACCAGGCTGCTCACAGACGCCAGGGGCCGGGCTGCAGGCTCCTACCTCCACTCCGGTCGCTCCTGGTGCTGCCAGGCTCAAGAACAGAGGCTGCCTCAGCCACCAGCTCCTGCCTTTACCTTCCCGAGAGAGCAGGCATCATAGGATGGGTGGACATCAAAGCTGAAGGTATGGAAAGGGGATGAGAGACAGTTAAGCTTGTCCTTTTGCTGCCTCTAACTTGAAAATGAAAGAAAGAAAAGAGCTGGATAGGTCTGAGAGGTAGGAAAATGGCTCTCCTTCAGCAAGGCTCCAATCCCGTCAGGACAGCCCCTCCACTCTTCCCAAGCCTGCCCTCTGCCGTGCCGACCACCTTCCACCACCCTGGTTTCTCTCCTCCCAGGAGGCCTCTGTGAATGGAGGGCTGCTGTCCCTCCCTCAGCACAGTATCCAGGAACCTGAAAGGCCAAAGCTCATGTCTTTCCACGGCTGGGAGACTCCGTCATCCTCCCCCAGGCTCCGCTCACAGAGCGACACCAACTTCATTCCTCCACGGATGTGACAGCATTGAGTTTCTGCTCCCTGCCCTGGCATACAGTAGGCACAGATATATTGGGAGTATATTCTTCCTACCCCTGCCCAGTGTCCACTCAGAGAGTGGCATCAAAAATTCCTCAGTAACGGGGCTGGAGTGCTCTGCTCTCATGTGGGTGCTCCCCAAGGCCCCTCTTTTAGCTGGGGCCGGCAAGGGCCCTAGTTGTCCCCACATCCAGATCCAGAGGCTCAGAAAGGCGGCCCAGGGTGGCCGTGGGACTCCTAAAGTTCTTCCAGGGAAATGCTGCCAGGTGGGTGGGCCTGTTCATCTTTGATTATCAGGCAAATGGTGACTTGGCTTGGTGTGGGGGCCTGACCCTTCCTATCTCCCCAGAGGCTTCTCTCCTGACCTCCGTGGCCTCCTCTGTCCCCTCAGAGGGGACAAGGCACACAAGATCATTCATCTTCTTCTGGACACTACACTGGTCCCCGAGTCCATGCTGCCTGGTGGGAGAGGCCACAGTGGGCAGCTCTGGGTCACCTGGCTCCCTCCTTCCCCTTAAGGGGCTTGTGGCCTGGAGTTGGTGGGAGGGGGAGAATGCTGATTCTTGGGGGGCTCTGGACCCCCTGAATCTTGGAGAGGAGAGTTTTGCATGCCTCTCCAGCTCAGATGTGTGCCCTGGGCTGAGGGCAGTGGCATGGGCAGCACCTGCTGTGGGGCATTGGAGATCCCCATGGAGGAAGGAGGTGCAGAGGTGGCACTGCACATCTCTCTGATGGATTAGTGTTGGTGGCTGAGGGAGAAAGGGGTTTCTTGGGAACCAGTGGAGGCCATGCTGACGGTTGAGCCAGAGCACATGTTTCTAATTGGGGGTGAGGGACAAGGGGTGGTCAGGGATCCCCCGTCCCTCACTCTCCCCTCCTTGAGCTCTCACGAATCTGGAATGTACAGGGATGTGGCAGGGAGGGGTGAGGTATGAGGGTGGTGTAGAGGGTGTGAGCTTTCCTCACCAGGGAGAGGCACAGAGGCAAAGACACACCCCGGAGGCCAGGTGGGGGCTCCAGTCACTGACTCAACCCGCCTCTCCACAGCCTGGCCCAGGAACACCATTGCCCTCCCGTGCACGTGTCTGCCTAGCCAGGGCCCAGAGATGGTCAACACCAACAGGACGCACCCCTCAGTGCTCCCTGAGCCATTGGCTGCCCTCAGTGCCTTTGCCTTCAGCCAGTAGTAAACGTGACCATGGGCTCTTCCACTGGGGAGTGAGGGCAAAGGTCATGCAACATGGCGGTGCCCAGAAGAGTTCAGGCGTGAAGCAGAGAATGGCACTGGCAGCCCTGGTATTTTGCTGACGGGGATTTCCACCCCTGCACGGATGGCTGAGCTTGCCAGATGCAGGTCCCCTTGTCAGCCCAGCAGAGTAAAGGAGAACAGCCTCAGATCACTGATGGTCCAGCTCAGGGCTGCCCCTGGTTTCCTGCACCAAGCACAGAGCAGAAGGGAGCGGGGACGTCCCTAAACACCACCCAGATGAGAAATCTCCGGGAAAATCTTGGTCCTGAGTCCCAGAACTCCCTGGTCCCATGAATGGCCCAGAGTAGAGTTCACAGGGTTGTGGGGAGGACAGGATTGGGGGTCAAGGTGGGCGCTGGTATTTTAGATGAGTGGGAAGGCATGAATTTTACCACATTTTATCCTTAGGAGAGTTGGAGGAGCAGGTGCAGTCGTGTCTCCATATCTGCCATCCCTGTGTTGATTCTACTCACCTTGACAACTACCGCTGCACTGCCTGCTCCACGTGCACTGATCTCATTCAATGGCACAGAATTCCCACCCAGGTAGCAGCCTTGTCCCCATGTCATATGGGGAATTGGAGGTGCAAAAAGTGTCACCAATGCCCTCCTTCAGCTAACAAGTACACCTGGTGTGGAACTCAGGGTCAGGAAAAGTGTTCCTGGAGTTTCTACCTGCTGAGCTTGGCCAGGTTCTCACCCTGCCCTGGGTGACACCGTGTATCCCGGGTTTTGGGAAATGTGTGGAGGCTCTTTGGGCTATTCCAGTGAACGGGGGAGACCACTGTCATTTAAGGGGGCAAAACATGCCACAGACTGAAAAATTGTTGCCACCCCCAACCCACACCCAGGGTTCCGAGGTGAGAACCCCTGGGAAGACAGGGGAAGGACGTTCTAGCTCTGGCCTCGCTTGGTCACTGGGGATAAAGAAAGTGCTGTTAATCAGCACAGGTGGCTGGTCCCTGAGGGCATGGGCACTCTGCACTTGGAGCATATTAATAAAGACTTTGAAACACGTAGAGCCCCAGAGAGCTCTGGTCCTTTCACTTTCTCTAAGAAAGGATCTCCTTGGTCTTGGAGCTGGGTTGAAGGCCACAGGGTCAGGGGCCTTGTGTGACCTGGACGGAGACTCTTGTCACTGTCAGCCCTGGGCAGCTTCCCTGAGCCCCAGTGACCCCCCTGTGCTCCTCAGCATCTCTCAGACATAGCCCCACCCCTTGGCCAACCCTTGGTTCCTTTGCTGGGACTGCCTCCCAGGCCCCTGCTCTACTTTGATGAGCTCCAAGAGGTATGAAAAGGTCTGTCCTTCAGCAGGGCTCCACTCCCCTCAGGACAACCCCGCCACTCTTCCTAAGCCTGCCCTCTGCTGGGTCGACCACCATCCACCACCCTTGTTTCTCCACTCCCAGGAGGCCTCTGTGAATGGAGGGCTGCTGCCCCTCCCTCAGCACAGTATCCAGGAACCTGAAAGGCCAAAGCTCATGTCTTTCCACTGCTGGGAGACTCCATCAACCTCCCCCAGGCTCTACTCACTAAGCGACACTAACTTCATTTTTCCGTGAATGTGACAGAAGTGACTGGCTGCTCCCTGACCTGGCATACAGTAGGCACAGATATATTAGGGGCATTTTCTTCCTACCCCTGTCCAGTGTCCACTCAGAGAGTGGCATCAAAAATTCCTCAGTCACGGGGCTGGAGTGCTCTGCTGTCATGTGGGTGCTTCCCAAGGCTCTTCTCTTATCTGGGGCCGGCAAGGGCCCTAGTTGTCCCCACATCCAGATCCAGAGGCTCAGAAAGGCAGCCCAGGGTGGCCGTGGGTCTCCTAAATTTCTTCCAGGGAAATGCTGCCAGTGGGGTGGGCCGGTTCGTCTTTGATTATCAGGCAAATGGTGCCTTGGCTTGGGGTGAGGGCCTGACCCTTCCTATCTCCCCAGAGCCTTCTCTCCTGACCTCCATGGCCTTCTCTGTCCCCTCAGAGGGGACAAGCCCCACAAGACCATTCATCTTCTTCTGGACACTACACTAGTCCCCGAGTCCATGCTGCCTGGTGGGGGAGACTACAGTGGGCAGCTCTGGGTCACCTGGCTCCCTCCTTCCCCTCAAGGGGCCTGCGGCCTGGAGTTGGTAGGAGGGAGAGATTGCTGCTTCTTGAGGGGCTCTGGACCCCCTGAATCTTGGGGATGAGAGTTTTGCATGCCTCTCCAGCTCAGATGTGTGCCCTGGGCTGAGGGCAGTGGCATGGGCAACACCTGCTGTGGGGCTTTGGAGACCCCCGTGGGGTAAGGAGGTTCAGAAGTGGCACTGCTAGTCTCTGATAGATTAGGGATGGGGCAGGGAGGGGCGAGGCGTGAGGGTGGTGCAGAGGCTGTGAGCTTTTCTCACCAGGGAGAGGCATAGAGGGGAAGACACACCCGGGATCCCAAGTGGGGGCTCCAGTCACTCACCCCGCCTCTCGGCAGCTTGGCCCAGAAACACCATTGCCCTGCCGTGCACCTGTCTGTCCAGCCAGGGCTCAGAGATGCTCAACACCAACAGGACGCACCCCTCAGTCTTCCCTGAGCCATTGGCTGCCCTCAGTGCCTTTGCCTTCAGCCAGTAGTAAACGTGGCCATGGGCTCTTCCACTGGGGAGTGAGGGCAAAGGTCATGCAAGATGGCGGTGCCCAGGAGACTCGAGACGTGAAGCAGAAAATGGCAGTGGCAGCCTGGGATTTCCACCCCGTGCAGATGGCTGAGCTTGCCAGATGTAGGTCCCCTTGTCAGCCCAGCAGAGTAAAGGAGAACAGCCTCAGATCACTGATGGTCCAGCTCAGGGCTGCCCCAGGTGTCCTGCACCAAGCACAGAGCAGAAGGGAGCGGGGATGTCCCTAAACACCACCCAGATGAGAAATCTCCGGGAAAATCTTGGCCCTGAGTCCCAGAACTCCCTGGTCCCATGAATGGCCCAGAGGAGAGTTCACAGGGCTGTAGGGAGGACAGGATAGGGGGTCAAGGTGGGCGCTGGGTTGAAGGCCACAGGATCAGGGGCCTTGTGTGACCTTGAGGGAGACTCTTGTCACTGTCAGCCGTGGGCAGCTTCCCTGAGCCCCAGTGACCCCCCCCCGTGCTGCTCAGCATCTCTCAGACATAGCCCTGCCCCTTGGCCAACCCTTGGTTCCTTTGCTGGGACTCCCTCCCAGGCCCTTGCTCTACTTTGCCCCAGCCCCTGTCCACCCTCCCACCACCCCTCTCCAACTGAACCACCAACCCTCCTAGGTCCTGCCCACCTGTGACCAAGATCACAAACCAGGTCCTGCTGGTCACTCAGAGGCCACCACTCAGCTGGGATTCACCCTGATGGGGGCCACCTGCAGCAGGAGCTCTGCAGCCACACTGGTGGGGCCTGGTGGACACCTAGAAGGCTCTGGGGAAGGAGACCCTGGGCCAAACAGGGTCAGGGCTGCCTGCACTGCCCACTGTTCTCCCTCAAGCCCTCCTGGGGCCAGTAGGGCTAGGGGTGCACACTCTCATCTCTCCACTTTTTGTTGTGACTCACAATTGCTGCTGATTTTCTCCTGGTGAAGTGAATGTGCTTTTAAAAAACGTGAGAAATTGAGAAAGTTGTAAAGAAGAAATTAATAATCACTGCAAATCCCTGCCCATGTAACCGAGCAAAGGCTCCTTCTGCTTGCTGCAACCTTGAAGCCAATCAATCACAAGATGAGTCAGTGGTCAGGAAAGGAATTTACTCGATTAGTTAGCAAAATCGGAAGATGATGGACTCATGTCCCAGAGACCATCTTAAACAAGCACATAATCAGAGGCAGTTCTGTAGGGACTAGTGGGCTGTGAGGGGGCTCAGGAACATTGACCATCTGGCATCGGAGACTGGAGACATCACACCAGGTCTTTCAGTTGTCATCGATGATGGATGCCAGCATAGATGTTCTTCCTGAGGAGGTCGTCATGTTCCTAAGAAACTCAAAAGAATAAAGTTATCATCTATCACTCTTGGGAGGTACGTGTGTCAGCCAGGATTATTTCCCAGAGCTGTTTATCTCCTAGGCTATGTGCAAGGTAAAACACACAGAGCTTGAGTGAGCTAGTCAGAGGTTACTCTAAGTTACAACACGGCTTCCCTCGAGTCAACTTGCTCTAGGCCAGTATCACCCACGGGTAACATTTGGCAAATTTTCTCCCAGGCCCTGCTGCATTTGTGCTTTCACTTCTTGTTTTCCTCATTCACATTAATTCGTAAGCATTTTCTGAAGTCTGCACAAATATTTTTCCAGCTGTATTGAGGTATGATTAACAAAGAAAAGTTGTATATATTGAAGGTGTACAATGTGATGATTTCATGTATGTACACATTGTGAAATGAATACCACAATCAAGCTAATGAACAGTTCCGTCACCTCCTGTAATAACTCCCCCTTTTTTTAATGCTAAGAACTCTTAAGATCAATTCTCTTGAGTATAAAATGCATTATTATTAACTCTGGTCACCTCGTTCTATATTAGATCTTGAAAACATCCTCATGTTATAACTGAAAGTTTGTACCCTTTGACCAACATCTCCCATTCCCCTCGCACCCACCAACCTCCATCCCTGGTAGCCACATTCCACTCTGTTTCCACAAGTTTGACGTTTTTAGATTCCACATGTAAATGAGATCATGCAGTGATTGTCTTTCTGTGTCTGGCTTATTTCGCTTAGCATACTGTCCTCAATTTCAACTGTGTTGTCAGAAAAGGCAGGATTTCTCTCATATTTAAAGCTGGATAATATTTAATTGTAGATACATGTAGCGTTTCTTAGTCCATTCATCCATCAGCAGACACTTAGGTTGTGTCCATATCTTGGCTATTGTTGTCACCAACTATCTGCCCTGAGTAATTCAAAGGCAGTTTCGAAAGCACTTAACTGTTTCTTTTTTGTTGTTTTGGTGAGCAAGATTAGCCCCGACCTAGCATCTGTTGCCAATCTTCCTCTTTATGCTGAGGAAGATTGGCCCTGAGCTAAAATCTGTGCCCATCTTCCTCTTTTTGATATGTGGGACGTCTGCCACGGCGTGGTTTGATGAGCAGTGCATAGGTCGGCGCCAGGGATCCTAACCTGCGAACCCCAGGCTGTTGAAGCGGTGTGCCCAAACCCAACCACTATGCCACCAGGTCGGCCCCTTAACTCTTTCTCAAAGTTGTTTCTCAGTTACATTAAGAGACGCAGTCACCAACCACCCTGAACCAGTCCAAACCCCACTGCAAAAGCAACGCCCGCATAGATGGGCCAAGAAGTCTCCAAAGTTACTTTTGCTTCATTTTAATGTTAAGATCTCCACCGCAGGAGGAGCTTAAGCCTTATTAGCATAACATGAAATGTAGGTGAAAGCATGTTTTCAAACTACGCCTGGGCTAGCTTATACCCACCTCTATACGTGATGACGAAATTTTCCTTTTGAATATTTATTCCCTACCAAAAATAAAAGGCACTTGTTTTCCCTTTCTGAGAGAGCCAAAGCTTTGGAAGCGATTCCCTATGGTCCCCTTATTTGCTGCAAATGAATTGTACTTTGTGTGAGAACTACTTCTGGCAAAGGCTTTGATTTCAACTCACCAAATAGGGAACTCATTTTGGTTCGGTAACATTGTGACAAGTGCTGCAGTGAACATGGGAGGGCAGATATCACTTGAAGATACTGATTTCATTTCCTTCGGAACTATACCCAGTAGTGGGATTGCTTCATCATATGAGAGTTCCATTTGTAATCTTTTGAGAAAACTCTGATCTTTAATCTTTGAGAAAACACTGTTTTCCATACTGGCTGTACCAACAAAAGTCAATTCCAGTTGGATTTTAAATCTAAACAGGGGTTTTTACAATAACTTCTATAGTAGGTACCTTAGGAAAACAGTTTCAGGATCTTGGGGCAGGCAAAGATTTCGCAGAACACAAAAGATAGTAAACATAAGGAACAAAAAGATAAACAGGAAATTATTAAAAATGAGAACTTTCAGTGAAAAGAAACTTTTAAGAGAGGAAAAAGGGCAGGCACAAAGGGGATAAACACTTTCCATTCATTTATCTGACACAAGACTCTTATCTAGGATATTTAACTAACTCGCATAAATTTATAAAAATATTACAGACAATCCACCAAAAAAAAAGGACCGATTTTCAAAGGCACTTCAAAAAAAAGATAACCAAATGGGAACAATGAAATGGAAAAGGGCTCGACGTTATTACTCAGGAGGAAAATGCAAATTAAAACCACAATGAGCTACCAATACACATACACCACCACAGTTAAAATCAAACCTCTGACGGCACCAAGCATTGGTGGAGATGCAGAGCAACTCGAACTTTTATACACAGCTGGGAGTGCAAACTGTTTAATCCACTTTGAAACTCTTTGGTAGTATCTCCTAATGGTGGACGTATACATACTCTATGACCCAACAATTCCATGCTTAGGTATATACCCAACACAGATATGTTCATATGTTCACCAAAAGATGTACAAGATGTCTAGAGGAGCTTTTTTTGGCATATCATCAAATTGTAGACAACCCATTCCGCATCCGTAGTGGAATGGATAAATAAAATGGGTTATATATTTTATAGTGGAATACTATACAGAAATAAAAATTAACTACAGCCACATTCAAGAATATTGATGAATCTTACAAGCAAAATGAAAGAAGCCAGACACAAAAGAAGACACTCTGTATATTTCCATTTAAATCAAGTTCAAAGACAAGAAAAACAAATTCAGAAGTCAGAGTATTGGTTCCCCTTGGGAGAGAGAGGTCAGTGACCTGGGAGGGGCACATAAGAGGGCCGTTGTAGGGCTGGTCATGTTCTATTTTTGTGGGTACTGGTTAGCGGTGGTGTTCCCTTTGGATAACTCACGGATCAATGCAAGTATGATTTCTGTACTTGCTGGTATGTATGCTATGCTCCAACTTGCAAATCCAATCTCATGATTATAAACTTTTTTACTGATTAGTCCCAAAGCATACGTGTTAGTGCAAGACTCCAGACTTATGGGTCTACATTCATATCCTGGATGTAACCTCTTCCTACCTCAGAGACCCTGGCCATGAGATTAACTCTCTGGGCTTCAGTTTCTTCATTTGTAAAATGGATTACTTTTGGAACCTCTCTCTTACTCAGTGAGATAATTAACTCCTTGCTGGCTCAGGGCAAGAACTCCATAAATAATGGCTCTTGTAGTTGTTCTTGCCATCCTTAACTCTTTGGGCTGGGGAGCTGGTGGACGATGGCCTGTGGCGGAGGGAGGAGCAGGATGGGGATCCAGTCAAGACACATTCTCCAGGTGAGGGTGAGGGGACAGAGCAGAGCTGATGCTGAGGTGCAGGAGGAAGGGTCAAAGACCTGGGGCTCTTCCTTCCTTCCCCATCTCAGTTCCTGTCCCTCTATAAATACAGGACATTAACTAACCAGGTGTTCTCTAGCTGGTTAGTCCTTCCAGCGAGGACATTGGAGAGTCTGGAGGGTGATGGAAATGCCATGAAAAGCCAAAAGCAAATTTCCCAGTTTGATCCACACTTAAATCCAAAGGACCAGACCTGGGAGTTAGGGGAGGTGGATATAGTGTTGGTATTATGGGTCCTGTCTATATTCTTCATTGTACTTTTTTCTATTTGGGACAGGAGTCACCTGAGCCAAGGAGCCTCTTGGGTGGCTGAGGCCCCTGGGGTGGTCCCCTTATCTGAAGTCTCCACATGAAAGGGGGCCCCTTGGCCCTGGAAAGCAGAGACTTGTCCTCTGTGGATGGGATGGTGTGGAACTCCCTGGACTCAGGGGTGCACTTTCCACCCTGCTACAGCCCCTCCATGAGGGACATCCGTGCATTTGATGGCTCGCAGGGGGGACCACACCAAGAGGAGGGGGCTCAGGCTGTCAATGCCCGGCCTCCAGGAGCCAGTGACCTTACACTCTCTTCCCCCTCAACTGAATCAGCCCCCAGCCCCTCCTGAGTGGAGTCCCATCTTCCCAGCCTGGCCCATTAGAACCTGAAGCCCCCTGAGATGTTCATCCTGGAGAGGGGACAGTCCCTTGATGTGACCCTTCTCCCTTCCAGGGTGTCTGCCCCTCCCAGTTGCCTGGGCCTGACCTCTCCCTGGGGGAGTATGAGTCTCAGAAGCTACACCTCAGCCCTCTCCCAGCCAGCAACATGTGTGCACACCATACCCACAAGCTGCCCCACCAAGCCGTGCACACTACAGTGTGCACAATCCGTGCCCTGAGCCTTGTTGCGGTAAAGGTTTGTCCTGCACAGGGAAGCAGGGGTGGATGGTGAGGAGAGAAGGGACATGTGAAATGCACCTAGAGCGTGGAGGAGTGAGGTGACCCAGGGACACTGAGAGGAGTGTTGTCAGTACCGAGGGGCCTTGTGGTCTGCCGTCATGATGTGAAGGTGGGACCAGCCCTCACTCTGCACCAGCCTCTGACCCTCTCACAGCTGGGGCATGTGCAGAGAAGGTGCAGAGCTGGGTCCCAGGGTGGATTTCACCTGGCCAGGATCATGGAAGGAACAGGACAGAGCTGCAGGATAGGAGCGTGGGGCTGTCCTGGAGCTTAGTGTGTGCAGAGGAAGGAAGGACGTGACGTAGGGGAAGGAAAGCGAACGTGGAGCAAGGTTGGCAGACGGAGAGCCAGTGGGCTGAGGATTCATCAGGGGAGGGAGCCCCCAGTGTGTTGGCTGGAGAGACACTGGTGGGTACTGGCTTAAATGGGCTGGCCATAAATGGGGGTGTCTGTCATGGTGGAGATGGTTAAATGCGCAGAGTGATGCCAGGGCAGTGGGTGGTGGGAGTTGAGAGAAGGTGGGCAGAGGACAGGGTCTGAGGGTCCAGGATGTCAGAAGGATCATCTGGGTGGATGCAGAGTGACCAAAAGGGGTCGAGTCACGATGGTGGTGGAGAGACAGACAGTGCAGGCTTAAACCCACACCTCACAGTGCACACACACATGAACACATACACACTTCCCCATCAGTGCACAGGGCACAGTTTGGCTCAAAGGCTCAGTGCAGCTGCTAGATGTGCTGGCCCACGTAGACAGCCCACTCTGTGTGGCCACACCACTGCCTCTAAGGCCCCTCCTGCCCTGTGGAGACCCCCACTGAAGACTTCATCATCTGCATGTCCCGGTTATTCATCTTGTCTTGGAATTAAGCAATGCCATGGTCCCTCTCCTGGATGAACCAAGTGTTGATGATGGATCTCCACCCTAGAAATGACTTGGGATAGGGCCATGTTGGACTTGTTGGGGTTCAAGCAGTTGGGGAGGGTCTTAATGCCTGAAGGAGGGAAAACAGGTTGTGGGAGGCCCCAGTGCAGAGAGCTGCGAGGTCAGGAGGGATGGAGGCTCAGATCCCCAGCAGTACAGAGTAGACGTGTCTGGTGGCTGGCAGGGATGCTGTCCACCTTAGGTCTCTCAGCTGGCCTCAGATCACTGCCATCAGCCAAGGCTCCCTGAAGCTTCTTTTCATAAGTTGTTCCATATGCTGCAGGGAGCTTAGGAGCAGCTGACCTGAACCCCAAATTTCTTTACTGGTTCTCTGGATGGAATAAGAGAAGATGATGGAACTGTTTCAGCATGGTGTCGTGTCCCCTGAGGGTGATGACCCTGTGAGTTAGGGGAAGCACAGGTGTCCTGTCCTTGGGCATGGAGCCACTTTCTGTGAGAAAGGCTCACAGTTGGAGGGGTGTCCAGCAAAGAGTGTGTCTGGGCTCTGGGAAACTGGAGAAAGTCAGTTCGTGGATATGGTGTGGAAAGAACACGAGCTGTGTGTGGGGACCAGCCGGGATGACTGATGGCTCTGAGCAGTAGAGGAAAAACTGTGTCCCTAGGTGATGATCTGAGGTTTTCAAGGGGCAGGGGAGGGGGGCTCTATCACATGAGTCCTCATCCAAATTCACAGTCTAGGTGGTCACCTGGCACATTCCTGCAGAAATGCTGCCCCCTGGAAGCCCAGGCCCTCCATGCAGCTGAGCCAGTGGCCACTTACAGGCTTTGAATTTCAAGGTGATGATTCCACAAAGGACACTTTAAATATTTTGTATCCGCTGGGCTTCCTGGACAACAGAAGCCACCTTGGAGCCCTGGTCTGGTGATGGAAGCATCCCAAGGTCTCCAGGGGGTGAGCCCCGACTGTTGAAACCAAAAGGCATCCTCCTCATTCTTCACTCAACGCCCATCCTGCCTCCCCTCAACCCAGGGAAGTGCCACTAGCCTATCCATTTGGCCCAGCCCCTGCCTGGCGTGGGGTTCTGCACCATCTTTACTCCAACAAAATTAAACGATAGGGTCAATCCTGTAGCCCCTTCCATCACCTCTCATCAGCCTCCACTGCCATGATCTTCTGAGCTCACGGACCTCCATGACCTCCCCCACCAATGTCCCCAGGAAGTACCAATGTGGCCACATAGAATGAATGGTCAGGAGATTGTCCAATGAATCTTGCAATCTCCGCCTCCCCCAATCTCAGCCTGGAACACACTCCTTGGTGAAGGCCTCCCATCTCAAGCATGATGAGGCTGCGGGCTGCAGATGGCAGGACTGTCGCTCCTATTGGGACAAGCTCGTCCATCTGCTGCTCAAGGAGACAATGAAGATTGGGCTGAAGACTCCATCTTATTTCTCTTTGTGTCTCCAGAGATGAGGATGTTATAAAACCACACCCAGCAAGTG
Organism: Diceros bicornis minor; assembly: GCF_020826845.1. Taxonomy (NCBI): domain Eukaryota; kingdom Metazoa; phylum Chordata; class Mammalia; order Perissodactyla; family Rhinocerotidae; genus Diceros; species Diceros bicornis. The sequence continues at coordinate 6,874,166 of NW_026690855.1, read as the reverse complement.
TGGTGGGCGGAAAGGAATGAGCTACGGAACATTCAACCTCCTGACTACCTCCTCTTGCCCCTGAAGGATGGGAATTTTTGCCTCTCATTAACAGACTTTCAGAACTGCCCCCTCAGGCCTATTCTAAGGACTCATAAAGCTCATCTTGTTGACAGTGCCCAACAGGATCCTGAAGAGGCTGTCAGCCTACTGTGGGGAATATCCAGACCATCGCCCCCGCCCATCCCACTTACAGTCCTGAGCCGACAGGTGAGCATACCTGGGGCCCACCAGCTCCAGCAGGATGACTTGTGGTACTGTCTGCCCCTTGCCCATTTGCCCACTTGTCCTGTAGACAAGAGACCTCTGTTCCTTGTCTCAACAGAAACCAGTCCAAAGCTTATATTCCAGGCTCAGAGATCACCAATACCTGTCAATCTATTGAATTTCTAGCTCACATGAGAAGTACAAAGACTCCCCTTCCTCAAGCGCCCGCAGCACAGGGCTTTTGCAAGATGTGAATGAGGTAAGGCGGGTAAAGCATTTTTCAGAGAGCCACCCCAGAATTAGTTCTCAGTACACGATGGTGACTCACCATTACGTTCGTTACCATCACCACCATCTTTATTGTGTTGCGTCTGCTAGAAAAACCAGCACATTAATAATGTAGAGGATGTTGGATCAACTTGGCAGGCTGCGGCCTGGCTGCAGAGCACTGGTGGGGGGTGAGGCCTGTTTCCAGGACCCCAGGCTCAGGATTGGGGAGCTTGGAAGTGGGAGGGGAGAGAAGAAAACCCCCATGATGTGCATCTTGAACTCCAAATGACCATGAAGTTCATTGTGAAGCTGAAGGGCTGCAGGGCTGATGCCACTTTTCCTTGAGGTTATTGGTCTAGCCCAGGGCTTTCTATATCATTTTCCTCAAAGCTGGAATAAAGGGATGTCTGTAATAAGGGCTTTAGGCAGAATAATGTAAAAGACTGAAAGAACTGAGCCCAGATGTCTCTAAAATGACTAACATCGGAGCAGATGTCCATAGCTCAGGGAATATGGACTGCGAAGTTGGGTGAAATAGGGAAAGAGAGATTAAATGGTTGAGGGAGTTGTGGGAGGCAAACAGCCATGTGTCCCCACGCTTGGGTCCACCCTCCCGTCTGATCAGCAGAGGAAGCTGACACTAATAGGAAACGTCCTGTAAGATTTCCATAGGAGCTGCCATGGCCCTAAGATCCTGAAGGGGAGGCGCAGTTAATGGGCCATTTGAGAGGAGAACTCCAAAAGGAATTGGATACCTCTCAGAACTGGACATGCCCCCAACCCAGATCAAGGAAGGTGTGAGCAAGTAAGAAGAGAGGATGGAGCAAGTGTGCATGGAGCTCACAGTGATGGTCAAGTGGATCTAGACCTCATTACCTTAGAGGTGTCCATGTGTGCTTCATTAATCCTGGCCTCATAGGTATCCATCGATCCATCTATCCATCCATCCATCATGCATCCACCCACAATCCATCCATCCACCATTCATTCATCCATTCATCTATCCCTCATCCATCCATCCAACGGTAAACCACACATCCACCCACCCATCCATCCATCCATTCACCCATCCACTCACTATCCTTGCATCAACTACCCTTTCATCCATCCATTCATCATCCATCCATCCAGCATCCATCCGACCATTCATTTAATTGAGGAACATGGGATGAAAATTATGATGATTATGTGTCCAGACCTTCCTTTGTCCTGACACCATTGAAGGCCTCAGGTCCTCTAACCATTACTATTGCCAAACCGTTTCCCCTGAAATCACGTACAGTTTCATTCTGATGATGAGCACACATTGCATGATATTCCCCAGGTTTTGGGTGTGACCAATCGCCAGGATCTGGTTTCCCAGCACCAGCTCCCACCTCACTCCTGGGTCTGCTGGGAATCACTTTCCTTGAGAGGCTGAGGACAACTCTCAGGACTGAATGAGACCAGTCTTTTCAGGGGTAGGGGAGAGGGAGGACCTAGACATGGGCATTTAACAAGGAAAAGGCAAAGAGAGGGGAACTTGGGTCCTGAGGCCTGGGTGGACAAGACTGAGGCTGGCAAGTTGACCAGCTCCGAGAGAGGGACAGTGGGCATAGGGAGGCAAGTGGGCAGACAGGGGGCAGGAACCTTTTACTGTACAGTTGGGGATGCCTGGAGCCAAGGCCAGAGTGTCAGGGATGTCCAGGTCACATAAGTACCAACAAGAGGCACAGAGGGGTCCCAAGGATGTGAGGATGTGACGACCCCTGTGGGGGGGTAATGACTAGGGACTGGGTGGCATCTAAACATTTGCAGACCTCAAATATTGTTCCAACAGCACCATGGAATTTGAAGTTGATAACACGTTTTGTAAAAATGTGTTTGATTTTTAATGGCAACCCCAGCGCAATAGTCTTGCAAAACATAAACACATAATAGGGACAACAGTCCTCACATTTAGAGATGGGCTTAAAATATGCAAAGTTTCTTCCAAACCATGACTTTGGCCTCTGAGGAAACTATGTCTTAGAAAGGCTACCTGACTTGGCTATAACTTCACCAGGAGTAAGGGGTTAGCAGGGACCCATTTTGGATGGAAATCTGTCCAAGGCCTCACTGAGTCCCCCTCTCCCCTGCTGGGCAGGAAGGTGTCCTGCTCTGCCTGGGAGACACCATCAAATACACAAGAGAGCAAATTCTGGCCCACGTCCACCTGGGGTTCTGAACAACAGGACTGAGACCCTAACCCAGTGCAGGTGCCTGACCTGGGACACACACATGCCCACTGCCCAGCCCTCCCAGAGACTCTCAAATGACCTCCAGAGTGTGCGGAGGAATAAACTGGGTCCCTCAGATCACAGCATGAAGAGCAGACTCAGTCCAGCAGTCACAAGGGACAGCTGCAGGGCTGGGTGGGGGACCCTACACCTGCTCCCTGCTCACCTGTCTGGCCCTGGGTTGACCTGGAGATAGGATACTTCTCCTCCCTCATCTTCATAAAGGCCCCTAATTTTGCCATGTAGGTGGTGACTAAATCATTTTGGGGGGGTATCCTGTGAATTTATGTTCTTAATTTTGCATAATTAGCCATCGTTACTCTTGGGTATGATTTCTTCTGAGAAAGCTTATCTGGAAGGGAGAATGTTATCAGAATGTGAAGCAGTACACCTCTGCATTAAGAGCTAGCAAGATAAAGCAATGGCTTCCTCGTATGTACCACCCTACTCCCATGGTCTTTGTTGCCCCAACCCCAGGGATCCTGGACTAGCCCCCGTCACTCCAAGCTCCCCTGAGAGAGCTGGTCCTAGTCCAGGCTCCAGCTCCATCCTTGGAGCTGATGGCTCCACCCCGCACTTTCCTACCAGACCTATTGAACTAAAAGCAAAGTGTCCAGCCTGCTCTAAATGTCCCTACCAGGATGCCCATGGCTCCCATTGCAGCCCCCTCACCCCTTGCAGGCTGAATTGATCTCCTATCACTCGAATGTACCCTGGCTCCTGTGTTCTGTATTCCCATCAGTGCCCCCAGTGACACTGGGAGATCACATTGACCTTCATGTCTGCTACCCATACCACCAGGGCTGCTGGCCCCGCACACGCCCCTAATCCACCTCCTCCCTCTATTACTGCTGCCCTTCCCTCGTTCCAGACTTATGAGTAGTGAGGTGACTGCACTGACTGACACACCCTGAGTGGTCTCTGCTTTCCCTGTCCCTCGTTCCTCCTCTATTCTGCTCCCATAACTTTCTACCAAATGCAAATGGCATCATCTTGCTCCTGTGCATGTGTGGGTGCATTTGTGTGTTTGTGTGCATGTGGGTATGCCTGTGTACACATGTCTCTCTGTGCATATGTTTCTTTCACGTCGTTGTACGTGCCATTCAAAGAATTTTACAAACGATGGCAAGGACCGAGGAACTTCACATCATTTCTACAGTCCAAGTACACCACCTTCTGAAAGAAATGGCACTTCATCAACTTGTCAAGGTAGCTTATATTTTTGCCTGGGTCTGTTGGTATCTGTAATAGGAACCTCCATTACTGTTGTTATGAGACCTAGGTTGGTAAATTTGATGAGCATAATTGATTAGGTACCTCCATCTAATTTCTCTGGAGTTATTTTTAGATAACACAAGAGTGGTCAGAAATCCTTGGACTACTTTATTCTTGGCTTGGCTTTTAATTGATTTGGACATTTTGCTTGCTTAAATCATTTTTTGAAGCAGGCAAGGCAAAATAAATGATATTCAGAAATTGATGTTATTTGTAGGCAGGATTGTTAATTATAGGTTAGAATTTTAGAAAACATTGATTTGTATTGTTAGACAAAATCTAGTTAGCCTCATTCATTCTTGATAAGTTTGCATGAACTTCTGAAGCCAGTATCCTGCATGAGGATGAGATATGTTTTAGGTATGATCCTTGACAAGTTCTAATTTAGTTTATTTAAGAGAAATATATTAAGAATAACATAAGACTCTTAATTTTTAAAAGATATTTCTCTGGTTTTGACTATATGGAAAAGATTGATCGTTATTTGCCTAAGCCAGAAACCTAGGAGACACCCTGTACACGTTGCTCTACCTTATTTCTCCGTGCAAATCTCTATCTCCATTGACAACTCCCTGGTCCAAACTACCATCTCTTGTGTAGAGCATGCAATAACTTCTTTTCCTGCTTTCACTCATGCCATTCTTTAACTAATCACTGGCAGGGAGAAAAGAGGTGGCCATGACTGAATTAAGTCTCAACATATCCAATTCCTAAAATCAAGAATAGAGTCATCTTCCTCTAAAGCACATGACTATGTGTGGAGGAGGGTGGCTGCTGGAACCCAAGTGTGATTCTGTTAGGAGTGAGGAAGAGGAGATGGAATAGTTACTGGAGAGGTGACCAATAGTGTTGTCTACACTGTTTTGACCCTTAGCCCTTTTGACTTTCTTTCCATTTCTTCAAAGGGTCATGCTTTCTTCTGCCTCAGAGCCTTTGCTTGTGTTAGTGTCTCTTCTGAGGAAAGTTACATCTTCAACTTGTTATCCTCCTCTTCTCTTAGGTATCGGTTAAATTTCACTTCCTTGAGGGAGCCATGCTGACCTTTCCGTTAGATCAGATTTGGTTTCCCTGTTATTTTGTGTCATCTCACTGTGTTTGTCTCCTTGGCAGCACTTGTCTGTGAAGTTTTTATTATCCATGTGTCTGTGTGCATCTTTTATTAATCTCTGCTTCCCCTAGCAGACTGTGTTCTCCATGAGGTTAGGAGCCATGTCAGTTTGCTTACCACTGTAACCCTGGAACCTAGCAGAGTGCTTGGCTTATAGTAGGTGCTAGATAAATATTTGTTGTGTGAATGAATGGAGTTGATTTTGAGCTAATTATAGAAAATTTGGTTTATAATATTTATATACAACCTGTATTTTTTTTAGAAAAGCTTCATTGAAATATACTTGAGAAAACAAACTGCATTTATTTAAATGGTACACTTTGGGGTCCTAGCGTCGGGGCCTGGGCAGGGCCCTCCTGCCGAATCGCAGCGTGTGCTGCTGTGGCCGCCCCCTCGCGCGGGGAGGGGCGTGGGTCCGGGGCAAGCGCGCCTGCGCGCCGGGTGCCTTGTCCCAAGTTCACTTGTCTCGAGGGTCGGATTGCGGGTCTCTGCTTGCGACGGCGGCGCTAGAGCGGAGCGTAGGCTGCGGCGGCCGGAGTCATGGCAGGACAGGCATTTAGAAAGTTTCTTACCCTCTTTGACCGAGTTTTGGTTGAAAGGAGTGCAGCCGAATCTGTAACCAAAGGAGGCATTATGCTTCCAGAAAAATCTCAAGGAAAAGTATTGCAAGCAACAGTAGTAGCTGTTGGATCGGGCTCTAAAGGAAAGAATGGAGAGATTCAACCAGTTAGTGTGAAAGTGGGAGATAAAGTTCTTCTCCCAGAGTACGGAGGCACCAAAGTAGCTCTAGACGACAAGGATTATTACTTATTTAAAGATGGTGACATTCTTGGAAAGTATGTAGACTGAAATGAATCACTATTGAAATGGCATCACGTCAAGCTACCCATTCCACTGAAGTACTGAAATCTTTCATCATGTAAATAATTTCCATGTCTCTCTTTTATAATAAACTAATGATATCCAAACTAATGACATCCAGTGTCTCTAAAATTTAGTTTCACTGTACTGATATAAACATTTCCAAATAAAAATATATAAATAAAAAAAATAAAATAAATGGTACGCTTTGATAAGTCATGGCCTCCATCATAAGGTGTACCTCCATGAAACTTTCAGTCAGTGTCAAGATAGTGAACATATCCATTACCTTCAAAAGTTTTCTCATGCGCCTGTGTTATCCCTCCTTCCCACCCCTCCGTGACTTACTCTCCCCAAACAACCACTGATTTGCTTTCTATCACTATAGATTAGTTTGCATTTTCTAGAGATTATATAAATGGAATCAGACAATTTGTACACTGATTTTGTCTAGCTTCTGTCACTTAACATAATTCTTTTGAAATTCATCCACGTTCTGTGTGTGAACAGTTTGTTCCTTTGTGTTGCTGATTAAGGTTCTGTTCTATGGATATACTACAAATTGTTTATCCAGTCAGGTGTTGATGTATATGTGAGTTGTTTCTAGTTTTGGGCTATTACAAATAAAGCTGCTATGAACATTTGTATGTAAGTTTTTGTTATGGACATGTGCTTTTCTTTTTATGGGCAAATACATAAGAGTAGAATGAGTGAATCACTTATGTTTAACTCTTTAAGAAACTTCCAAACTGTTACCCAAAGTGTTTATACATTATACCATTTTACATTCCCACCAGCAGTGTCCGAGGGTTCCCATTTCTCTACATCTTTGCTTATACTTGGTATGGCCAGTCTTGTCAGCCATTCTAATAGTCATGTAGTGTGGTATCTCATTGTGGTTTTGATTTGCATTTCCCTGATGACTTATGATGTTGAGTGTCTTTTCATGTGCTTATTAGCCATCTGTATATCTTCTCTGATAAAATGTCTGTTCGAAACTTTTGCCTGTTTTTTTTTCTTATTGTTAAGTTTTGATAGTTCTTTATATATTTTGAATACAAGAATTTTTCTATAAAATATAGTTTTAGGTTTTACTGTTAGGTCTAAAATCCATTTCGAGTTATTTTTGGTATATGGTGTGAGGTATGGATCCAAGTTCATTTATTTTTCCTATGGATATCTCATTGTTCAGCACCATTTATTGAAACGGCTATCCTTTATCCACTGCATTGCCTTTGTGCCTTGGTAAAAAATCAGTTGTCAATATATACACAACTTGCATTTTAGCATCATTGTGAGTTTGGGCTGTTTAGAATAGTCTCTTGAAACATCAGATATGATAAATGAGGGTTGTATTATTTATATTTTTAAGCAAATTCTTTAGTAAGATATAAGCTAAATACAGAAAAGCATACAAATCCTAAGTGTATAGCTTGATGAATTTTCACAAAGTAAACACACTCGTGTATCTACCACCTAGATAAAAATAGGACATTACCAACACCCTACAGCCCCTTCTTATGCTCTTTTCTAGTCACTATCCTTTCTCTCCACAGGTATTTGCTCTTCTCCCTTCTGTCACCATTGATGAGTTTTGCCTCTTTATAGAAATGGAGTGATATCTGTACTCTTGAGTCTGCGTACTTTTGCTTAACATTGTATTTTGGGGATTCATTTGTGCTGTTGCATATAGTAGTAGTTCTTGTTGTGGTATATTATTTCCTTCGATGAACATATCACAGTTTATTAATCCGTTTTGCAGTTATTAGACATTTGGATGGTTTCTCCTTTAGGCTTTTAATGCTTTTATGAATATTCTTGTTCATGCTTTTGCAAATAGGTAAGTATTTTCTGTTGGATAGATCCCTAGGAATGGCATTGCTGGTCATAGTGTATGGATATGTTCAGCTATAGTAGAGACTGCCAACATTTTCCAAAGTGGTTGAACCAGTTTATGTAACCCCTTCCCTACATCCAGTAGTATATGGGAATTACATTGTTCAGCATTCTTGTTAACACTTGATATGTCCAGTCTTCTAAAATTTTAGCCATTCTGGTGCATGGATGGTGTTCTCGTGAGTTTGAATTGGTATTTCTGTGGTGACTAATGAGGTTGAGCATCTTTTTATATGTTTATTGGTCATTTGAATATTCCTTTTAGTGAATAGCCCATTTAGATTGCCCATATTTCTATTGGATTGTTTCTTACTGATTTCTATGAGTTTTTTTTTTTTTTTTTAGTATCTTCTGGCTATGTCTTGTTTCTTTATAACTTTGTATTTTAAAAATTTAACCCCTCCAATAAGCTTCCTGAAAATGTCCCTGCTATAGAGAACAAGAAGATAAGAATTTTGGTCTATCCAAATAATATGATTTTTTTTTAATGAATTGGAGTAAATCTCATTTGGCACATGGCAGTTCAGTTTTTCTAAAACTAAATTATTGTTTTTGGTAGACGTTACCTGGCCTTTAATGGGCCCATGCAAATTTGCCCCTTGATTTATTTGGGACAGGGTTTCTCAAATGTGGCACTATTAAAATTTGAATGGGATAATTCTTTTTGTGGCAGCTGTCCTGTGCACTGTGGGATGTTTAGCAGCATCTCCCAGGCCTCATACTACTAGAGGCCAGTAGTACCTACCCCCCACTTTGTGATAACCAAAAATGTTTCCAGACGTTGCTGAATGTCCCTGGGGTGGGAGGTGGGGGTGTTAAAATTGCCCTGGTCGAGAACCACTGATCTAGATTTGTTTTGTGGGTATTTTACCAGTTTGCCAGGAAATTACAGAGCTCAAAATTACGTGTGTTTTCTAAAATACATATGGAAATACAAAGGACTAAGAATAGCCAAGATCTTTTTTAAGCAACAGGTCAAGGTGAGAAGACTTGATCTATGAGATATCCTGATTTGTTATATATAAAGCTATAGTAACTAAAGCACTTTGGTATCAGCACAGTGTTAGACCAGTGGAAAACAGTAGAGAACCCAAATCCAGTTCCACGTGTATCCAGAAACTTGATTTCTTTTAATAGAAGTGCTCTTACAGAGCAGAGGGCAAAGGAGGGGCGTTTCTTTAAGTGGTCCTGGGACTATTAGATATCAGTGTGGAAAAAATTCAAATTGGAACCCTACTTTACTCCGTACACAAAAATCCATTCCAGGTAGATAAAAGACCTAGGCATGAAAGGCAAAACTATTAAGATGTTAGAATATAGTGGTTTTCAAACGATGTTCTTAAGAGTCTTAGAAAAAACATGGCTTGTAGTGGGAAGGGGACAGTGGATCAGGGAAGTTCTAGGTCTTGCGTGCTCTTTTGGAAATTTTAAACACTATTTCTTAAAAAACTGTAGTCCTCCTAAGAAAAGGCTTGAAAACCCGTGCTGTGTGACATAGATAGCCTTCTGTGTTTGTGCAGACTCAAACTTGTTTTTTGTTTTTTTTGAAAATAGTATTGGACTTGCTTATACGGCTTTCTCCCATAGTAGTCTGTAAATCCTTCAAGGCCAGGGACTGGTTTTTTTTTCATTGTTTTTCCATGGGGTCTGGAATTGTATGGACTCAATAAAATAAATGCTTGTTAAATGAATTCAAGAACTGGGAGTCAAGGGAATGTATAGAGAAGAGCGGAGAGGAAGGAAGGTACTTTGAAGAACACTCTCATTTACACAAAGGGAGAAACCAATGTATTGGAATAGTTAAGAACCGTGTTACAGACATTAAGGAAAAAGCAAATGCATTTATTCTGTTGCAAGAATACAGAATGTTATGTTTGGCTGTATACCTAGAGGTTATGCTTATGGATTTTAGAATCAGACAGCAGGAGTCAGTCATATCTAGGCTCTGCCTCTTACTAGCTAAACAATATCGGGCATGAACTTGACTTCTTTAAAACCCAGCATTCGCACTTATAAAATGGGAATAATATTATTCGTTGATTTAAGAGGTCATTGATGACCTTGAGATAGAGCTTTCCGGATTGTGGGATTAAAAGCTAGATTATAGGAGCTTGATTCTACTATATTGTTAAGCCTAAAGAACATTGAGAAGCTTAGTAGGAAACAAACATTGAGACACTGTAAAGAACGATTTTTATAGAAATGAAATACATTTTCTTGAGAGAATCTTACAGTTATATTTTTTAAGCCACGTTATTGGGCGCGGTCTACAAAAGCATAAAGCTACAATTGGACTTTCCTGTTGAAAGTATATTTCTCAAAATGTTTGCTATATCTTTGTTAAGGTAAACTGAGTGGTAAAGTGCTTTTAAACATGTTGAGCATTTCATGTTTTAAAGTATGTTATGATATTTTTAGAAATAAATCATACATCTTGATTCCAACGTTTTCTAGAAAAATTTCCTGGATCGAACCCTGATGGCCTAGCGTTTAAAGTTTGGCACGCTCCGCTTCGGCGACCCAGGTTCAGTTCCCAGGTGTTAAGCTCACCACTCGTCTCTCATTGACTATGATGTGGCGGTGGCTCATGTAGAAGAACTAGAAGGATTTACACGTAGAATATGGAACTATGTACTGGGGCTTTGGGAAGGGAGAAAGAAGAGAGGCAGATTGGCAACAGATGTTAGCTCAGGACAAATCTTTCCAAGCAGGGGAAAAAAAAGAAAAAGATAATTGCCGAAGTGTAAGTTATTTATACTCATTTTTTATGACTTCTTATATAAGACTCTCCTGAATAAAACTATACTGACTGCAAAGCTATCTGCCGATAAACAGGTATCCATATGGAGAGATGAAAATGGTGATTTTCAAGTAGAGAAGAATTCAACCCTTATAAACTACACAGCAGGTAAACAGAATTTGTTGTCAGTGAAATATTCCCGTTAGTTCTAGTAGAACAAGGTAGCCAAGCATCAATCAAGATTTCAGTGGTGCTTGTAGAGATTAGTTGGGTCATGTCAGAGACATAAATTGTAAATTATTGTAACTTCATTTTACATAGTTACTCATTACAAAGGAGTGTATTATTATACTAGATTATTGAAGCTAACATCATTAAAATGAAACTGCGTGGTGCTTTCATATAAGAGGAATTTGACAGTAAACGATTTACTTAAGGCATATACTGATAGTACAGCTACATTGTACTTTTAATTCTTCTGTTGTTTTGATCTAATAATGGCATTTGAGGGGATCAAAATACCTTTTTTTAGAAACCTTGATACAACCATATGCTGTCTTCAAAATCTTAGTTCAAATAAAGCAATAGAGGCAAGTTGGAAGTAAAAGCATGGAATACATAAACAAAATAATAAGGGAATTATGGTGTCAGTTATCAATGGATTGCCCCTGTGTAACAACATCAGAGTGTTGTCCTCTGTTATCTGTTCTGCAATAATGGAGCTGAACCCAGTAGACGTTTCTCTTTTGCACCTGGCAGGGGTTAAGCTTTGTCAGAGAAGGTTTAGGACAAAGGGCCTTCCTTCCTAATTCCAGGGTGCTTCTTTTCTTTTCTTTTTCTTTATCCTGCAGTACAAACCAGCAGTGGCACAATTCAGGGGTGTCTACAGGGACTCACCCACAGTGGGTGATCCACAGTGGATTCAGTGGATCCCCTTGGATGACTTAATAAGGAGAATGAGTGGCACCGCTGCAAGTGGAATCCCAGTGAATCAAGTAGGCATCCCAACCTCAGCCTACCTGCCCCTGGGAGGGGACAGAGCTTTCCTGTTTGCCAGTCTCAGCCTGCTGTTCCCTACTTGCTGAGCTCTGCCCTGACCTTGGACTGGTACTGGTCTTGGGAATCATGACAATCTTCTCCACCATCCCTGTACTGCAAATATTCCTCTCCAACAAGGCCTGAAGGCAGCCTTGGCGAGGTGGTCCTCTCCCAAATTTATTTCTTTCTTAACTACTCTACTGTAATTCTGGGCTATTCTCTATAGTTCCCTTTAAAGGTTTATGGTTAATTGCTCATTATATAAACTGTCCCTGCTCAATCTATTGGTTGGTTTCCGTGTCCTAATTGAACACTGATTCTTATCATTATATATTATTTTATAGGGTGTTAGTGCTAAGGAGAAAAATGAAAGGGGAACAAGTTGGATAGGGAGTGTCAGGACAAAAGGATAGTTTATATTTTAAATGACACGGTCAATACAGCCTCACCAACATGACATTTGAACACAGAATTAAAGATAGTAAAGAATATGAGGCATGAAATCATCATGTGGAAGAGGATTCCAAGTGGAAGGAACATAGAGAACAAGTCTACAGGTGGGAGAGTGCCCGGCATGTACCAGGAGCATAATGGAGGGCAGAAGGACTGGAGCAAATGGTACAGGGGATAACTGGCCAAAGATGATGTCAGAGAGAGTGTGAGACCAACTGTATTGGGCTTGAGGTCCAGCATAAGGACTTGAACTTTCCCCCTGAGATAAATGGAGAGCCCCTTGAGAGATTTCCCAATGTCAGGGTGTGACATCTGGGTTTAAAGGGTCACTCCAATTGGCGTATTGAGGATAGATTGTGGGTCAAATATAGAGGCAGAGAAACCAGTTAGAAGGATACAGCGATAATCCAGGCCAGAACAACGGTGCAATGTGGTCCACCCAGCCATCAGGGAGTAACAGGGTGTGGACTTACATACCCACCGCAAGCAAAGAAAAAACTAGTCCAAATACCTGATATGATTATTTCGCTAATGATCAGTCTACATATGCAGTGGGTGAAAGTCCACAAGGCCAGAGAACAGCAACCTTCGTGTAAAGAAAAAACTCTAAGGAACTTTAAGTCACACCACCTGCAACAACCACAGATTCTAGAATTATTTGAGATGCCAAGACAATGAGGAGGGAATAATCTTTTCAACAAGTAGTGGTGGGACAGGTGGATATCCACATGTGAAAGAATAAAGGTGAACCCCTACCTCACACCATATACAAAAATGTTACATCTTCTTACCATCAAAGATGTAAATGTAAGACCTAAAACTATAAAACTCTTGGAAGAAAACATGGCCCTGGATTAGGCAATGTTTTTGTAATTATGGCACCCAACACATAAACAACCAAAGGGAAAACAGATCAATTCAACTTCATCAAAAGTAAAACTTGAGTGTGTTGAAAGACACGATCAAGAAAGTGAAAAGACGACTCACAGAAGGGGAGAATATGTTTACAGATCTTTACATATCTGATAAGGGTCTACTATTGAGAATATATAATAGATTGTCACCTCTCAACAATAAAATACAAATAGCACAATGAAAAATGGGCAATACATTTGGATAGGCATTTCTCCACAAGAAATACATGCCTGACTGGTGCTGTGCTGTCCCTGCCTGAGGCTGCAGTTCCTGTGCTGGCCATCAGGTGGCAGCCTCCTGTGTCAGTGGTGCCCACTGAGCTTTGCTGGAGCAATTGGGGAAAGGAGGATTCATGCAGAAGTCATGCTGACCTTCCGCTTGCCTCTGGACCCACTTTCTATTAGTAGTGTTCCTCTTCACCATCTGAGTGGAGCAAAAGCAGGAAGGAAGGATCCAAGATGCCCCCATTTGTTCATTCGGCAGCTATATGCCAAGCCATCACCCTGGGCCGGGAGTCCTGGTGGGCCTAAGGGTGGTGCTGAAATCTACTCAGTGGTCCCTGCCCACCAGGAGCTCAGTCTGGAGGCAGATGGACAAAAGCACAAAATCAGAGACACGTGAAAGAGAAGAGCATGAACTGCAATGAAAATAAAGAGTGTCCTTCAGGGAGGGCTGGGGTCTCACTGGGTAGGAGGGTCTGAAAGGCCTGACTGAGGTGACATTTGCTGTGACCAGAGTGAAATGAGGACCCAGCGCTGCACTCACCTGTGATCAGCGTGCCAGGGAGAAGGCACTGCTGGTGTGGAGACACCCAGGCAGAAGTGAGTTTGGCTAGAGGAGGTTAGAGAGGTGGACACTGTGGCTGCAGAGAGCCTGGAAGGGAGAGGAGGGAGAAGGGCAGGCCAGACCCGGGAACTGGCAGATGGTGTGAGGTGTCTCCTCCTCTCTGACAACACTGTTCCCCACCCTGTATCTTTAAACCGCAAATATTCACTCTCTCTCCATCTCTGTGGACCAGGAATCCTGCACAACTGAGTTGGAGCCTCTGCTCATGACGACTTCCGTTTGGGGCTGTGGCCTCCACTGAGGCTGGACCAGGGTGAGATGTGCTGTCAAGCTTACTCCTGTGGGCTCGGTCAGGATCAGCTTCACTGAGAGCCTGGCTCCTTTCTCTCTGTTGGCCAGGGCACTCCCTTGGTTTTCTTCTGTGTGGGCCTATGCATAGGGGAGCTCAGGACGTCCATGTATGTCCCCAGGTCCAGGGGTTAGACAGACTGAGAGAGTGGAACAAGGGGAGAGGGAAGAGGGAACAGAAGAGAGTGAGTGAGAGAGAATGACAGCCTCGGTGATGGAATCTGGGAAGGGTCGTCCTGTCACTTGTGCTGGGTCTGCTGGTCAGAAGCCAGTCCCTAAGCAGTCAATTGTCCACAGGGACGTGTAAAACAGGCAGGGAGATCATCCCTGCAGGGGCACGCTGACCTTGACTCTAGTGTCCTGGTGGCAAAAGGCTCCCTTCCTACCTGGGCTGATCCTGCGTTGAGCTCAGATCCTCCTCATTGGGAGCATTGCTCATCGCGGCCCGGGTGTGCTCTCCCGGGTACCCTGGGCTCCTGTCCCCTCCAGGAGGGAGATGTACACTGAAGGGGCTGAGGCCAGAGCAAGCAGGGACCACTCCACCCTCTCAGCTCGTTTGCTTCCTTCCCCAGGAGGGCCGACTCCTCAGGAGCCTCTCCTCACTGCTCATCATCTTCTCTGCTCTGAGAGCACCTCATTTCAGCCTCTGAAGAAGACCTGGGGAGAAGTTTCCAGGTGGGAAGGCCTCTCTCCATGGGAGCCCCAGAGTGGATAGGTACCTTCGACAGGGCTGGGAATTGTCCCCTCAGTCAACTTGGACTTGCTGGGAGGCAGCAACACCTGGGGGCAGAGCCTAGGCTGGTGGCAGGTCTCTAAGCATCCCCACAATGCCCATCTTCCTGGTCTCACCTGATTCGGCACAGGCCTGCACAAGCACACAAACTTTCAGAGCCCCTGGGGTTATGTGCAGCCCATCAAGGCCGCTGTGTCTGTCTCATTGTGTGGTTGTCCGTCTCACCTTCCTGGCTGATTCGCTGCTCTGTTCTAGATCCAACCTCAGGTGGCTGCAAAGTTACCCTTCCACGTCAGCTTGCCACTGAGATGGCTACTGTTTCCAGAAATGCTTAGGGGCCGGGCTTTGCCCACCCATGCCGACATCAAGTGGGCAACCTCTGACAGAGAATCCACCCCCATTCAGGCTTGCTCCGCTCACAGGGCCGTCACACTGAGGGGGTGGGGACGGGACCTGCTCCGGGCAAAAACACCACGACTCTCACTGTTCTTATCTCAGCTTCAAATGCTCCTCAGTTGGTTGCATGTCTTTGGTCTCTTCCCAGAGGTTGTTTTCTGACAGCGCGTCCGGTGTGATCATGGCATTCCGGGAAGAGGATCGGCTGAATTCCTCACTCAACCATTCGGTGTGTCCTGCCGCCACACCCTGATCACTTTCTAAAGGCGCATCCTTTCAGAAATCTGAGGACCCAAGATTGTGAGTCTGTGTCCTGGAGGTATTTTGAGAAGAGCTGGTGGGATGGCAGTATTGCAAAGCATAAAGTCTTGCTTCCAGAATGCTCTCTGGGATCCTCATCATCTTGCTGTTTTGGAGTCAAAGCCCTGAGATCTTTAAAAGGCCAGCAATGTTAGAACATGGGCAGGACAAACAAAAGTCTCTGGGCTCCAACATCAACTAAAATATTCTGAATTTCTAGTAACCTGAGACGAATGGAAAGGAATTGGTGGTGTGGAGTGGAGGGGCGGTTTGGGCCAACTACGCATCTGGGAGGAGAAATGCCACGCAGAGCAGCATTTCTGGGGGCATAAGTGTGGGACATGTGTGCAGATCCCCCCTGCAGACATTGCTGCTGCTGCCCTTCAGTTCCCTCAGCCCACTTGAGTCCCTGCAGTCCCTGGGAGCCAGTCCCCAGCAGGCCCACAATGTCCCCCTGGAGCACCTGCATCCACTCTCTGTCTGGGGGCTCTCTCCTGCACCGGGAGCTTCCTCTCCTGCAAGCCTGTGCCAGCCTGTAACACAGAAGCCTTCATGACACGGGGTTAACCCTCCATCCACGGGGACAGAGCCAGTCCGGGTGGGATCTCGTCTCCCAACAGGACTAGGATGGATGCTCACCTCAGTGCGCCCTCGTCAGGCCCCTCACTGTCTCTCCTCCTCCAGGCTCCCTTCCCCGTGGCCTCCCTCAGGCCTCCTCCATCACCTGCAAACAAACCACTTGCCCTACATTCTTGTCTGCTTTGGGGCCCAAACTCTGCTAAGGCTCCACGCTGGCTGTGACTTGGAGCAGGTCGTCCAGCCTTCTGGACTTGAGCTTCCTCACCTGTAAGATGGGGACAAAATGCCTGCCTTCCGGAGTCGTCAGAGGAGACACAGTGTGGGAAGATGCAAACCACTGCAAAGAAGAATGCCACGTGATCACCCAGTGAAAACACCAACCTTGCCAAAGAAACAGGAGCTCGTGAGGCTGAGGGAGGAATGGGGGCAGCCTGTCCAAACAACGTGGAGAGTCACGGACGAGTGTGGCCGTGCAGGGTAGGCCCCCCAACAGTGGAAGAGCCATTCGACAAGGAGGGTGACAGGACAGAGGCTTCCAAGGAGAAAGATTTAAGTGTTGGAGGATCACAGAGGCCTTAGGAAAATCGTGAGGCCCCGGAACAGGTTTACTGAAATGCTATTATTGGCTGGAAGAATGTGCTACAAATACCCAGTCCACTCTGGATTACTTCTCATTGGTTGTAGGAATGAGTGCACACTTGTGATTAGAACCCACATTTTGTTAAATATAGGATATCTTTATTTTTATTAACTTTTAATTATTTTTTTTGTCGATGAAGTGCCAAGCATGAGTTTTCTTCGTTCTTTTCTTTGCATGGGTGGCCTCTACTTTCAGAAGTGAATTCCTGGTGCTCATCACACCTGCTAACCCGAAGGACAGCCCTCTTTCAGGTCACAGAGTGGATGAGAGCTCAAGGTGGGCAGGGACCACGTCGGGTCATACTCACTGGGGAAGTTACAGTGCTCGGCCCATGGCAGGGACCAGAGCGTATTGGCTGAATGAGTGAGAGAAACAATGAACGAAATCATGAATGAGTACATGAGTGCAGGAGTGAGTGAGTGAAGGAATGAGTAAAGGAATGACTGGGTGAATGAAGCAATAAGTGAGTAAACCACAGAAGCTGGATCCACACAGGAGGAGCCTTTATCTGTGGCGGGCTTACAGGGGGTCACAGCACAAGCCCTGGACGGTGGCATGGAGCATGTCCAGCTGTCCTTCCAGCGCTGAGCCTCCGTCACCTGCAACACAGTGTGGTCCTGGATCATCTTCAGCTCCTCCTCAAACAATGCTGAATGTTCCCGGGAGCGGGGCAGCAGGAAGGAAACCTGAGGAGGGACTTCCCAGATCCTGCGCCCTAGAGGACCACTGTGACAGCCTGGCAGGGGGCTCTTAACACGCTCCAGGCACCAGGCTAGAGATTCTCAAGCCATTCCTCAGGGAAGTCTCCCAACAGCCCATCAGGAGGCCAAGTTATTTCCTCATTGTACAGATGGGGAAACTGAGGCTGAGAGCCTCACCTGCATCATCAGCTAGAAAGAGGCTGAGCAGGGACTATGACCCCTGTTTCTCTGACTTTGGATCATTCCAAACCACTGTCCTGCACTGCGGCCTCCTCGGGCTCAGGGGTCCTGGTCTCCCTGGGGCCTGCACCCTTCTGGCCTCCAGCCATCACTGAACTAAAGGGACAGGGCCACTCCGTCTGCCTGGGGCTAGGTATGGTGGACAGGGAATGGCCAGCCGTGGGCGCTGTGGGCTCTCCCAGTACCAAGGACCAGCCTATCCCCCCGCAGAGTGAGGTCTCTCTGGGCATCAGGACCAAAAATTGTCAGAACTTTAGGGAAAAGTGGTCCCTCCCTCAGCATGGGGGAGCCCTTCTCAGGCAGTCCCCACAGGGTATAAAAGGCACTGGGTTCAAATCCCGGCTCTGCCACTCTGCAGGGCACAGAGGGGACAAGTCTCTTTGAGCCTCAGTTTCCTCATCAGTGAAATGAAGACAATAATTGCTCCTCCCCCAAGGAGTTGTGGGGAGGCGTCAAGGAGATAGCTCAAGAGGAGAACAGAGGCCCCGGTAAGTGCTCATCACCGTGAGCAGTTCCTGCTGATGTCACCCCATTGAGAGCCCCCTGGGGCCCTTCGCCTCTGCCCACTCTGATCTCCCACCAGGCATACCCTACTCGCTCTGACTCCGCTGTTCCTCTGGAATGCCTTTGTCCACCCCATCTCGTCCCACGGCAGTCAGCCAGCCATCTGGGGATCCAGGACCGAGCCCCATCTCTCGTCCTGTGATTCCTCTTCATTAGAGCTAGTCGCTGTTGAGATCTGAGAAGGTGCAGGGCACTCCAGGTGCAGCCTCAGCGAACTTGTCTGACACCACCACAAAAGGTCGGCTGCCACCCCATTTCACAGGTGAGGAAACCGAGGCTCCAATGGCAGTGCCTCTCCGAGGTCACCAGGGCTCTCTCCCTCATCCCCAATGAGCAGGGCCCCTCCATCGCAGAGGCTGAATGTGCTGGATATGTGGGCTGGGGTTGGCACAGTGCCTGAGGCAGCTATCACTCCTGGAAGACCCTGAGGTGTGCTTTGGGCATGATGACCTTCTCCAAAGCCTCCAGCCCTGTGCTCTGACCTTCTGGCACCTTCTATCACACCTCCACTCTGTCTTGTAAAAGTCACTTCTGCTCACACAAGCTCAAGTGGGTCCTAGTGTTGCAACTGAGAACTCCCCCTGGAGTGAGCATGTTCAAGGAGGTTCCTGTGACTCACTGCACTGCCCTAGATGTGTTTTCCTAACTGAGGATGGGGCTCTCTGTTTGGAGGGAGAGGAAGCAGGCAGAAATGTGCAGACCCTCAACATCATCTGTCCTGGATGGCAGGCCAGGCTGCTCAGCTCAGGTGAGTTAGGGAGCAGGAGGGGCATGAGCAAGGCCAAAGTGGGGTCAGGTGTGGTAGGGGCGGGGCCAGGGGTGAGGGGAGCGGTAGGGACAGAAGGAACAGGAGCGGGGCCTTCCAGCTGGGTAGGTCACCCCAGGTACCTTCATCCCCTGCATCCTAGCTGCTCCTCCTTCTCCCTTCCTCCCTCAGGTCTCTGTTTCAGGGTTTCTGGACTCCCCGTTCCCAAACAAGATCACAGGACAGAAGGAGACCTTGGGTGTCAGAGGCTGTGACCAACACCTTAACATCACGTTTACATTATGTGCCAGAATCTCCACATCTAGGGATCGGTCCTAAAGAAGTAGAGATTTATGGATGTAGGTGTTCCTTTCAGCATGATGACGGGAGTGAAAAACCAGAAATGATCCGTGTTGTCCAGCAGAGGCTCTTAGGAAATTCTGAGGCCGACACAGAGGAGGAAGAGGATTGACTGGCCAGGGTCAAGCCCTGGGGAAATCAGGTTCCGGAAGAGCACACTCCCTGCAGTCCTTCCCACATGATAGCCGCAAGTGCACACCCCCAAACACTTGCACATAGACATACCCATGTGCATACAGTTGCACACAGCTGAATGGGCACGTGCACACACACGTGCATACAAAGGCAAAGGACTGAAACAGTGAATACTGCCTGTTAAGGGCACTCCTCAGTTTCCACTTAATTCTTAATTCCCTTAGAATTCATTCTTTTACTAAAATAAAAGTTCATTGTCTTTGTCATAAAAACCTTCACAAAGAAAAACTAAATAATATGCTTCAGTCCAAAGATGAATGATAATTGGATAACATTAATCATGTGATTTTAATCCTGTTAGAATTATAAGAGGAATGGTGGCACATTCTATCAAGTTGAAACATCACGAAGGCCCCTAAAGGAGAAGAGAAGCGAGTGGCAATTCCCATCCCAAGAGGTGAACCCCATGGACAATTTGGTGCGTATCTCTCTGGCTCTGTCTCTCTCTTTCTGTCTGTCTGTCTCTGTCTCTCGCTCACACACAGATTCATTTTCCTAGATGCGTGTCTCCCAGCTGATATCACATATAAGTGGTCTTACAGTTGAGACGGATGGATCCCATCGCCTCGCCATGGACAGTAGCGTTCCTTCCAATTGCTTGCTATTGCAACCAGTGCTGTGATGAATTAGTCTGGAAAATACATCTTTGAAAAGTTGGGCAGGAATTTCTGTGGGATGAAGTCCTGGGATCTGCACCGCCAGTACAGGCGTGCCCCTGGGGACAGCGATGGGTCCTGCAGGCTGGTCCACAGAGAGGACTGTCCTTTCACACTTGTCTCTAGGGGTCTACTGGGGCCTCGGCTTCATCACATTGTCACCAGGGCTTGTCGTCACCACACTGGAGCCCTGCCCATCTGATGGGGCCCAGTGTCCTCTCCATAGTGTCTCCATGTGCGCGTCTCCTCCTCGGGGAGCTCGAGCATCTCTGACACATGCTGCCCCTGTGTAGCACCTCTCATTGGCGTAGAATGAGTTTGCTCTTTATCTCTTTTTAAAACTCTGACTTTCAAGCATTTTTTTGGACCACAAGTAGGCGTAACCTTTCCCTGGCCTTGTGTTATGAGGATACATTCCAGTTTATGGTTTGTCTTTCCAGCTTTCAACCCTTTTCTTGTTTTTGCTTTGGCCGCACGAAAAGCAACGCGTTTCCTGTGTGGCTTCTGGCTCTGGTGTCCCACTTAGAACAACCGTCTGTACCCCAAGATTATGCACATATTTACCAAAAGGGCTTTCTTTGATACATCAAGTCTAGACTCATCTGGGATTTTCCTATCAATTTAGAGAAATTATATTTCAAATAAAAACAGAAAATGAAAAGCTGTCAGGCCGTGTGAAAATGAGTGGGCAGACACAATGGTCACCTACGGCATGATTTCACTTATAGGAAACATCCAGAACAGATTAAAAAAAAAAAAAAACAGTGACAGAAAACAGATTAGGTGTTGCCAGGGCCTGAGTGAGAAATCGGGAATGACTGCTTTTAGAACATGGTTTCCTTTTGGAGAATGAAATATTCTGAACCCAGACAACGGTGATGGATGCACAGCATTGTGAATGTACTTGATGCTCATGAAGTGTAAATGAAAAACAATAAATTGTTAAAAGATGAAAGTTAAATTTATTTTAAATATTCAAGTTATAATCAATAAAAGCAAAGCAATGAAAGGAACCAAGAAAGAAACAAATACAATAAGCAGGGTGGAGAAGGAAATGTGTGGTAACGGAGCAGGTGGAACAGGTGGGATTGGAGGTGCTAATGAGGGAGGTTCGCGAGCCAGATCTCCAAGGCCGCAGAATTTGGCCTCAGCTGCCTCCCTGTCTCCTGCAGGCGCCTGTGCAGGGGATGGCTCTCCCTGCACGGAGGCTGGGGCCTCAGCTGCCTCCCTGTCTCCTGCAGGAGCCTGTGCAGGGTATGGCTCTGCCTGCACAGAGGCTGGGACCTCAGCTGCCTCCTGTTCTCCTGCATGAGCGTGTGCAGGGAATGGCTCTGCCTGCACGGATGCTGGGGCCTCAGCTGCCTCCCTGTCTGCTGCCAGAGCCTGTGAAGGGGATGGCGCTCCCTGCATGGAGGCAGGCATCTCATCTGCCTCCTCGTCTCCTGCAGGAGGCTGTGCAGGGGATGGCTCTCCTTGCACAGAGGTTTGGGCCTCTTCTGCCTCCTGGTATCCTACAGGAGCCTGTGCAGGGTATGGCGCACACTGCTTGGAAGCTCGGCCCTCAGCTGCCTCCTGGTCTGCTGCAGGACATGGTGGATATGATTGTTCTCCCGGGATTGAAGCTGGGTCCTCTGGTGGCTCTGAGGGTTTTATCATTGCCACTGCACACCCTCTCCCGGTAGCTGCTGATCCAGTCCTGTGGGACAACGGCGCCTCCATCTGGGAGATGGATGGAATATCCCCTTCCACCAGCTCCACGCTGATCTCCTGTCTGGAGCTCTGCAAAGACAGTGCCTGGCTCCGTCCCAGAGGCATCAGAGCCCTGCCCAGCTGTCCTTGCTGCTGCTTTTGCCCTCTGGACCTAATTCTCCCAGATCAGGCACACACCTGTGTCTGCACAGTATTCCACACCTGAGGAGAGACATACACCTCAGGGGCTTGTGATAAACCTCAGGCAGAAGGGCGCCACCCCAGCACTCCACGTCCCACCCAGCCGGCCTTGACCTTGGCTTTGAACCTGACTGACCCCTCCCCAGGCTTCTAACACCTCACCCACTGCTCCTGCTCACGGTGGTCTACCCACATGAACCCGCCCTTCCAGGCACACATGGGGAGGGGATGTAGGGCTGCCCTGATGGGACCACAGTGGTATCCTGGTTTGGAATGGCCTTCCCTGGGCCTCCCGATGTTACCTTTCCATCCTTCCGGGTAAATGGCCACAGCCGTCGGCCGTGAGAGGGGCACCAGCATCTGCATCGGTGTTTGGGGGCTTTCCTGGGGCTCCGCCCCTGGGTATCGGAAGCAGCAACTAAACATGTTGCTCCTTCTAGACAAGTGCTAGACAAGTGAGCTCACTTGGGGGCTGTGTTTAGAATGTCGTTGCCTAGTTATCAGGGTTCCAAGTTCTGTTGGGCTCTGTGAGGTCACTTCCTGGGATCCCCTTACCTAAGCTTCCTCCTCACACAAGACCTTTCCTAAGGGCCCCCCGGTCTGCTGACTGTTCACTCTCCATCTCCACACCCTGTCCAGACAGAGTCACACCAACACAGTCCAACCCACAGACTCTGGGGAGGTCTGGATGCAACCAGGGCCCCAGCTTTGAGGACACAGAGTTGAATTCAGTCCCGCTCCTGCTTCTTGCCAGTGATGTCACCCTGGACAACCCTGCGCCTCTCAGGCCCTCCCCTGTGTCCCTGTCTGTGTAGTGGGGGTCATTCTAGTATCTACTTCCTAGGGATGTCATCAGGTGTATAGACCTAGAGATCCCTTCAGAGCCTGTGAAACCATGGGCTGCTCCCACAAGTAGCTCCTGCACAGACTTTGCAGTGCAAGGATGACAGAAACGGCTGGCTGTGGCAGAGAATACAACTCAAAGAAGGTTGGGTCTGCTGATCATCTGGGAAAGGCACTTCCCCTCTTGCCTGTTTCTCAGTGTCCCTAGGGAGGGTCGAAATGAAATGACGTTCAGACATCATCTCCTTCTGGCTCGCAACCCTCCAGGGCCTCCTGTTATGTTTAGACTCAGGTCCAAGTGCCTGAGTGGCGGTCATCTCAGCCTATGTGGTGGGCAGCCCCCACAATGGCTCCCAGCGTTCCCACTTACTAGGCTCACTTCCTATGTAATCCCCGCTCCTTGAGGAGAATGGATTTTGTGGCTGGCTTCTAACCAACAGAATAGGGCCGAGTGATGGGATGTCACTTCCACGGTCGGTTTAATGAAAAGTCTGTGACTTCTGCCTGCTTCTGTCTTTCCTGTGTTCATTCTATCTCTCTGTCTCTATCTCTCTCCCTGTCTTTGTCTCTCTCTGTCTCTGTGTCTCTGGCTGTCTGTATCTCTCTTGGTCCCTCCCTGTCTCTCTGTATCTCTCTTTGTCTCTCCTCTCTCTCTCACTGTCTCTGTCTCCTCTTTTTGTCTCTCCTCCCCATCTTTCTATCTCTGTGTGTCTCTGTCTCTCTTTCTCTCTCTCTTTCTGTCTCTCTGATCCACTTTTCAGGAAAAGCCAGATCAGATATTATGAACTTCCATCCCGATGACACCCCCAAGTGCAAAGAACTGGCAGAGGGTCCCTGTCCACAGACAGAAAAGGCCTGAAAACCCCCATCCAAACTGAATCCTACCACTGCCCCCATACTTGTGAATGATCTCTGAGATGGCTCCTGCCTCTATCGAGCTTCAGTTGAGAACACAGCCCCAGCCTCCTGCTAGACCTTGATGGGGAGCATCCCAGCTGACCTGAGCCTGGACCCTGGTAGAGACACTGTCAGATGCTCAATGATAGGTCTTGTAAGTGCTAAGTGAGGCTAATGCTGTCACCCAGCATAGACAACTAGTACCTCCTTCCAGGCCTGGGTCTGGCCCTGCCATCCTCTGTCCCTCACTTCTCTCCTCCCCAGCTCACTCTAGCCACACTGGCTCTTTTCTCACCTCCTCTCTCGTCAAATTCTCATCTGACTCCAAGTCTCTGTGCCTTTGAGCTTCCCCCCAGCACGCTGTTTGCAGACAGATGCAGGGCTGGTTCCTCCTGTCCTTTTGCTCAGGGCACAAATGTCCCCAAGGAGGCCCTTTACACCCAGCTAGTGGTTCCAGGCCCTCCCTCCTCCAGCACCCTGCTTCATTGCCCTGTAGCACCTGCTCTTCTTTTTCACATGGATTTGTTCATGATTTTGTCCCTTCCACCTCCAGGCTGTGAGCTCCTGGAGGACAGGGACCATGTGGGTGCTTTCAGCACTGCCCTCAGGACAAACATGGGCCCTGCTCAGGGTGAGTGCTGGGGCCACAGTAGCTGAAAGAATCATGAGAGGATCTCAGAACCCTCCCGCCTCTGAGCAGCTCCCATTGTGGACGTGGATGCCAGTAATCAAAGGTTGCTTTGGACAGGGGAACATCCAGAACGAGGCCTGGGCGTCCCTGCTCCACTTGCTCCATTGAGCACGAGTGGACACAGGACACCCCTGGTGGTCAGCCCTAGCCTTGCAGCCCCAGGCAGGAAAGCAGAAAGCAAAACACACACCTTTCTTTGTTTGGGGTCCTCAAGGTAGTGGTTCCACCAGGGCCGAGGGTGCAAATGAACAGGACCTGCGGGCTCCAGGAGGGACGTGAGGGACCTCAGAAGCCTCTCTTGCTCCTCGCTTTCCTCACACTGGCCCTGGCGTGTCCCGTTGACTCACAAGGCCTCCTCACCCCAGCCAGGGCAATGAC
Source organism: Diceros bicornis minor (assembly GCF_020826845.1). Classification (NCBI taxonomy): domain Eukaryota; kingdom Metazoa; phylum Chordata; class Mammalia; order Perissodactyla; family Rhinocerotidae; genus Diceros; species Diceros bicornis. The sequence goes on along the minus strand of NW_026690855.1, from coordinate 6,849,164 downwards.
TCCACCTCACTTTCAAAGGAGGACCCCGAGGCTCCAACAAGGATAGCCTTGTCCCTGGTCCCCAGACAAGTCGACAAGTGCTTTGCCATGTTCTGCATTGCCTGGGTCCCCAGGCCCCAAGCTCTCAGGCTGCCCTCTGCTCAGCAAGACCTCGAGGGAATGGAATGCATTTTACAAGGACTCAGAGAACAGTGGGTCATGGATGGAGAACGAAGGTCAATAGACTCTTCTATAAGCCTGTGGGACCCTTAGAGTCACCCCATCTATACACCCCAATTTACAGAGGCCGAAGATCAGGCCTTCTCTCCTCTAGCCCCTTCCCCCTAGTGGGTCACATCCTAGTTCCCGGTGCCCAGAGTGGTGGACACAGGACGCCAGACCTGGTTCTCTGCAGGCTGCTCTAGGGATGGCCCTAACCCCTGCATCCCCCTGTGCACCTTGGGGACACCCTGCCCACCCGTCTGGCATCTCTCCCCTACATGCTATGGGCCTGGGCATGTTGCTAGGGGACCGGATGATCCTGCCCCATGGCAGAGCTGCCTCCAACCTCTTTCTTCCTTCCTCCTGTCACCTCCCCAGTGTGCACTTCCCGACTGACACAGGGCTGAGAAGTCAGAGTGTGTGTGTATGCTTGTGTGTGTGAGTGCGTCCACGTGGGGATGCATAGAGGAAAGGGCCCTACATGGGGGACGTTGGCAGGGGTCCCCCAGGAACTTAGGAGCTCTCATTCCCAAAGCCAACCCCTTGGAAGTGTTGAGGCTGGCCTAAGAGCTTGGAATGTTCTCTTCTCCTCTGGACTCTGCCCACCTCGTGGGCCGAGGGCCTGTCCCTGCTCCTCCTGGCCTCAGTTTCCCAACTGTCCTATGAGGGCTGGACATGGAGCAACATCAGCCCCGATGAGCATGGACATGGCCCGGGATCTCTGCCCACATGAGTGTGGCAGGGATACCCTCACGGTTTCACAGGCCTCTCTCCTGTGGGGCAACCAGGCCTCCTGTCCACGGTCAGGCACACAGAGGGGCCCTGCAGACAGCACTTCTGGGTGACACAGCCCGCAGCACACACGTGTAACACAACGGTCCCCTGACATGGCTGCTTTCGTCTGTCCCCTCCCCAGCCAACTGTTCGGTGACCCTCACATCTCCTACGTCCCGGGAACATGCCACACAAGCCAGGTGGCCCCCACGGTGCACAGTTGAGTAGGTGGACATTGGGGACGTGAAAGTCACTGAATATACACCGACCTCACTGTCCTGGTCCACAGACTGCATCCCAGGGTTCAGCTCCATGCATGGCTGGTCCTGCGGACACGAAGACAGTGGTGGACGCAGACTCGGATAGGGAGAAGGCCAGGACACCCTTTTCCCTCCTCCTCTACACCCCTTCCTGGCCACATGGGGTCCAGCCAGTCCCTGCCTTCAGCCCTGGCGGGTGTAGGAGGAGCTGAAGGGAGCCCAGCTGGGCAACTATTGGAGCGAGTTACTGTCATTAGGGAGCCCCCTGGGTGCTGAGTGATTGCACCCCATTTTACAGATGACAAGTGGTCCTAGCATTCAAGGTCACTCTGCTCTAAGTGACCAATTCCAGACGTGAACAGGGGACTAGAAATCCCTGCTTTTCACCACCATTGAGCCCAGCATTGACCATCGAGGCCTTGTCTTGCGTTGGGGCTCCCCCAGCCAGGCGACCTCCTGTGTCCAAGCACTTTGGGCACCTTCTTCTCCCTGCTTCAATCCCAACACACCCTCCTGAGGTCAGAGTCACTGACCCCATTTTTCATGGAGGAAACTGAGGCTCCGAGAAGACACCACATGAACTTGCCTGTCACAGGGCTGTGAGGTGACCCAGCTGTGGGTTTGACCCCAGGTCAATCTGACCCTAAAGGCTCTGCTAGCACAGGAGCCTGAGGAGGTGGCCTGTGAGCCCAGCACAGAGGTGAGTCCATCCTGGATGGGGGCTCGGGGGAGGGACACTGTAGCCTCGGAGCTCTGAAGGGGGCAGGGGATTGGCAGGGTCCTTGGGGAGGAAGGCTCTAGGGAGGCTGGGGTGTGGTGAGGGGTGCACTCTGGGCACGGTGTCTGGACCAGATCACAGAGGGCCGTGACTCAGGCAAGGAGTCGGGCCTCACTACAGGTTGGGTGGACTTGAAGGAGCAGTCTCATCAGAGCCTCTGGCGGTTAGAACCTAGATTTGGAGGGAGCTTGGTGTGGGCACCTTATCCACCTCCACTCAAGCCCAGATCCCTAAGAACCAACAGGACGAGAAGGCTGCCTCCATTTCCTCCCATGTACAGTGGGTACTGTGGCAGTCACCTACCTCCTCCCAGGGCTGGGCATGCTGCCTGGAGGGGCCAGAGAGGGCTTCTTGTCAAAGTAGCCATTCAGGACAGATCTGTGCTCAGAGAGCTCTGAGTGATGGGACCAAGGGCATGTCCCACCAGTGGGCTAAACAAGACGCTCCTGTCCATGTTGCTGTTGTTTATTCCAGGTGGACAGGGATGATGCAGCATCACCCACTGGCTGGATGCAGAGGGCCAGCGAGGAGCTATGGTTGAAGAGCCTGAGACACAACGCTTGTGTGTGACCAAAGCTGCCACGGGTGTGGTGGAGGCTGAGGAGGAAGAGGTGTTGCTGGAGGCCAAGATGAAAACAGAGACCATCGGGGACCAGGGGGCGGTTGATTTCCATAACTGTGGGGGTTGGCATGATCAGCAGAGTCTCTGGACCCGCAGGATACCCTAGGCCGGCATCCAGCTCCTGAGCTTCTTGGCCCCTTTGTAGGTGTCGATGGGGAACACTGGTCCCGGGCAAGAAGGGACTGGGAATGGGCTGTCAGGGATTATGGGTAGGGAGGCCACCTTCTTTTCTTTGCCATCAGGGGACTCTGGGTCAAAACTCATGTTGCTCTCCTCCACCTTGGAGCTGGAGGTACCAGCCAAGTGCTCTCTGAGCATTGGACAATGTCCCTGCCACTGATGTCCTGGCCCCACCTGAGGTGTCCCAGCACTTGGAGTGGGAGCTGTCCCTGGTCCTGAAGCCTGTCTTGGGGCCTGGAGGCTTGGAGGCTGGATGGAAGGGCTGCATTTGCAGAGGTCACCCCCACTGGGTGAGTGGGGACTCTGGGACACCTGAAGTCACAGATGCAAGTGACCCACACCTGGGAAGTTGTGACGGAGGTGCACAGAGGGCAGTGCCTCAGTGGCAGGCAGGGCTTCATGCCCATGGGCAGCACTCCTTGGCAAATGTCAGCTAGTCCTTTGAACCCTAGAGGGCAGAAGGCACTTAGGATGCCAGTCGTCCACGGGAGGCCAGGACAGCCTGCTGACTGGCAGGTATCAGGTCTACAGCAGGAGAGGTTCAGGGTGAAACTGCTCCTGGTTAGCCTGGGGCAGCAGGTTGGACAGAAAAGATAGCCACCTGGTTTTTGTCACTCTAGTCTGTACCTGCTTGTATCCCCAGCTAGCCAGACCCTGGGGAGGGTGGCCCTGTGGCTGAACAGCACTAGGGACTGAGGGGAAGTTGCCCTTGGCAATATCGAGTCCCTCTTCTTCATGTGAAGCAGGGTTGAACTGTCTCCATGCCTGACCTCACCCCCTTGGTGACGGTGGGCTTCTTCAGGTCAAAGTCATACTAGGCTTCGGGTTCATGGCACTGAACACATTGGCATCCTCAGGGGTCTTCAGCATGTGGGGGAGGGGCCAAAGGAGGGTTGGCTGTGCTCAGGACAGCCACACCAGGGACAGGGAAATGCACAGAGACAGGAAGCAGATCAGTGTTTGTCAGGGGGTGGGGGAGTGGATATGGGGGCATGGCTGCTTCATGGGTACAGGGGTCCTGGTGGGGTGATGCAATGATCTGGAACTAGATAACGGTGATGGTACACAGCATAGAGGATGTAGTTAATGGTCGGCCCTGAATTGTACAACTTTAAGTGATGAAAACACTAAACTTTATTGAATCTAAATTGGAACACATAAAACATAAGAAATCATAAAACATAGAAAAGGGAAAAGACAACCTCCCCTCACAGGCAAGGTGAGGGACAGCTCTGGGGTGCGGCTGAAGCCGGGCGGGCCTTAGTTGCTGGCGATGACTGCGGTGCTGCAGCTGCTCTAGCGCTGGAGCCACTGCTCTGGCTGATGCTGGAGATCCCACCAGCTCTGTCTGTGCAACTGGCCCAGGAGCTGGACCTGATCTCGGGCTGGAGCTGGGCCTGTCTCAGGCGATGGTGATATACCTGACTCTGGAATTGGCTCCAGTGCTGAGACCGACTCTAGCTCTGCATTGTTGACAGATTTGGTGCAAGAGCCAGTGTTGGAAATGGCCGTTGCTCTGGAGCTGGTCAAGTGTGGGAGCTGGAGGGAGCTCTAGTTCTGGAGCTGGCCGCAACTGAGCTCTAGAGCTGGTGCCAGAGCTGTCACTAGTCCACAGCTGGAGCAGGATCTGGTGCTATTTGGCTCTAACTTTGTAGGTCGAGGTAACTCTGGCTCTGCTGCTGGTGACCAAGCCTTTTCTAGCTCCACAGCTGGTAAACAGCGTGTCGTGACATTTGGATGGGGTTAGTGACATCACCAACCAATCACGAGCTGTCCATCAGATGGTGGAAGCACTCCAGCAAATAACATATATTACATTAGTGTTATTTCATCTCAGTTCTAGTTACATATTTATTTTAACTATACTTAGAAGGAGAATGGCATAATAGAAACCATTTATTCTTTGCTCAGATTTAACAGAGCACACCTTATTGATGTCGTTTTTTAAGAAATATTACATACACAGTGGAAGGCACCGTTCTTCTTCCTCTCTCTTTCCTCCCCAAAGGTAACTACTGTCTTGAAGTTAATATATGTATTCCATACACATTTTCTTTTGCAAAAAGACAGTTGTCCCCAATTTGCTGAGATTTTTTTATGTGTCTATCAAAGATATGTTTCTGAGCAGATGTTGTTAAAAACACTGTCCTTTCAAAGTAAAGATGACAAGTCAACCATTAGTTGAGAAAGTACCTGCTTTTTAGACATCATTTTTAAAAGAGAGGTTTGAAAATATCTCCATCATGTTACCATTGATCCTCCCTATTTGGAAGAGTTACATTCTATCAATTTTTAGCAAACACTGCATGAGCCAGACTGAACCAGTTCTCCTAGGGGAAGGACAAGGTTAGGTTTCTGCAGCCTTTGGTTGTGACATGTTTGGGAACCTATCAACGCATAGCCTTGTTTTATGTTTGTCTCTTTTGAAAAGACCTTATTTAGTATAGACTGTAGACACATTATTTTAACTCCCAGCCAATATCACTATCCATAACCCATGCCTGAAGGAAGCTCATCTAACACAAGTGTTTTCTACATATGGCCCATCACAGGCTTCTTGTGCTTAGGAACACTACACAACACTTCAGCATTATGTTTGCGGATCATTACAAAGAGGAAAAACAGCAGCAAGAAGCAAAAAAGGTGAAAAATGTACCATTTAATAGACCAGGAAAAGGACACTTGTTGACCTGAGAGCTGAAACAAGAGTGTCACCTTGTTCTACCTCAGCTGGGAATGTGCGCCTCAGGCAACTCCAACTTTCTGCCATTCTGCACCCGTCCAGGAATTACCAGGGAAAACACAGTGTGTGTTGGGTTTGGATTCACCTGTAAATTTTACTGACTAGGTGAATTCACGAATATCAAATTACTGAATAAGGAGGATTGACTCTGTTCTGTTGCCAAAAACAATGAGTGTATGAAACTCATACTTCAGAACTTAAACATGGAATGCTTTCTAATCTGCTTTAAAATCTACATGAAGAGTTTCATTGTTTTGAGCCATTTGTTAAAAATGTCAAAAAACATCTTCTGATTGGTTTAAAAGAACAACTGATTGACCTCAGGAATGGCTGTGTGTACTCACCATCTCTGATTTCTCTCATTCTCTCTTGATCCCATTCCAATGAAGCCCCACCACTCCACTACAACTCTTTTTTCCAAAGTCACAAGTGACCACCACATTGCTAAATCCTACAGTCATTTGTCAGTCTGTGATTTACTTGATCTACCAGCACTTGATATAACTATTCACTATGTATGTTAATAAAGTCTGGGAATAGCCAGTAAATTATTTTGGGACAATCAGATATTCATTTGACAAAATATTAATAAATATTCTATTTAGTCTCATACCACTCCTTAAAAATCAACTCCAAATCTGAATATAAAAAACAATAAAAGTGTAATGAATATTAAAAGTATTAGATTGTTTTAAAAAGATTATAGAACATCTTTATATCTTGGATAGTAGACAGTCTTGCTAAATGAGACTCAGAAAACAGAACTCTAGTTTATAGGATTCATAAAACTAACTACAGCAAAATACAACTTTGTAAGACCAAAGGCACCGTAAATTAAGTAAAAAAACAGAAGAAAACACTCCAACATGTAATAAAGGTTTTCTCTGCAGACTATATGAAGAACTCCTGTAAACTAATGAGAGACAAACCATCCAGTGGAAGTGTGGCAAGGGATACGAACAGCCAAACAATTCTCAGTGGAGGAAATATGAAATGCCAGTAACCAAGAAATGTTCAACCTTCCCAGAGATGACAGAAATACGAAATAAGTCAACAAAGAGACATGCCTTCGATATCAGATTGACAAACATTTACAAAGTTTGTTTCAGGTGTTGGTTACATGGAAAAATGAATCCACTCATACAGTACTGAAGCACAACTTTTGGAGAACAAATTGAAAATACCTGTTGAATTTTTCAAATGAGCATTTTCTATGACTCAGCAGTTCTGTTTATTAGTATCTGCCCAGGAGATACTTTCACACAGATGCCAAAAGAAACATGTATAAGAATACTCTTCATAATATTGTAATAGCAAAAGATGGGGACAACCCAAACGTGCACCAAAAGAAGAATGGTTCAACAAGACGTAGTTTATACATAGTAACGTGTCAGAGTGACAAAGAATGGAGTAGATCCAAGCAAATTGTTACAGAAGTATCTCCCATATAGTTTTGGGTGAAAAGAGGAGGCTGCAGAATGAGGTGCATCTTATACCATTTTCTTTAAACACACAAAACAAAAAGAAAAGAATATTTTTTCTACAGCAACAGATATATGTGGGGCTGTGGTTAAAGGAGCCTTTAGCTTGATCCATATATAACTTTTAATTAATTAATGTTTTACAAAGGTACCGCTTCATATATTATTTGTATAATGAGAAATTAAAATACATAAGACTAATTAAGTTCATTCTTTCCTACTACAGAATTTCAGCTACCCCAAAGTAACTAAGAAATCAGAACGTCCACAGGAAAATGTCAGCATAGGTGGGGGACAACTGAGCTTGGCTAACATGAGCAGACATTTTTCACACATTAGGGGAGCTGATATTTTGCTGTAGGACCATCTTTGCCATGCAAACCTTGGGACAAAAGTGCAAGTATTTACCAGGATACAGCCAAGATATAAAACCAACCAGGTCTTGAAAATAAAACAGAAAAGCCCAGTTGTCACTCTAAATCTACCTCTTCATTGGCCAAAACCAGCTTTGAGGCTGTTTTAGCCTGTTTCTCCATGAAAAAGAGCCACAAAATTGACGGGCCAGCATCACCACCTCATGGCTCTGCTTCCCGTTGCAGGGTTCATCACCATACCCTTTTGCCCCCAAATCTCAAACAAAGAGTTCTATCTTTTGGATATCCCTTCAAAGTTAAATGTTTTAGAAATACAAGAGACCCAAGTAGGGTTATGGATTTTTTAATTCGGACAAGTCAAGATTTTTTAAGAGACTACTATCTATCATCATTGCCAGTTTGTAAAAGAACAGCTATTTAAAACCAAGAAATCAGAAAGGCCATAAACTCATATCAGAAGACAGTCCTGCTTATCAAAGAACAGTTGAAAGTGGTATACACATTTCATAAATACGTAAATATCCCATAACTATATTAATAATTGTGATCATTAGTTAGGCTGTTAAATAGGTCAACTTGACCAGGCCATGAGGTGCCCAGATCGCTGGCTAAACGTTATTTCTGAGGGTGTCTGTAAAAGTGTTTTTGGAAGAGATTAGCAGTTGAATTGGTGGGCTAAGTGAAGCAGATTGCCCTCCCTGTTGTATGTGGGCCTCATCCAACCTACTGAGGGCCTGAATAGAACAAAAATGCTGAGGAAAGTTGAATTCTCTGTCTCTCTCTCTCTCTCTGCCTGAACGTTTGAGCTGGAACATCAGTCTTCTACCGCCCTTGAACTGGAACTTATACCACTGTTGTTCCTGATTCTCAGGCCTGTGGATTCAGACTGGAACTACACCTCCAGCCTTCCTGAGTCTCCAGCTTGCAGACGGAAGGTCATGGCACTCCTATGTCTCCTAGGGGTTCTGTTTCTCTGGAGAACGCTGATTAACACAATCACATTTACATACTTCTCCTTTATCAATCTGTGTCTCAGCTTTATCAATAAAGGCAGAGCTGGAGACAAGGTCTTGTACATAGATACTTAATTTGGGAGGTACCAGGAGTGAGAAAGCAGGGAGAGGTCATGAGTCATACTGTCCTTCTCATGGAGAGGCAGCTTTCCTTTGATCCTCATTGATCAGACTGGCCAGACGGCTCTGTCAGGTTCCAGGCACCCCCAGAAAACCACTGCTTGTCTGTTCTCACTCCTCCTTGTACATGGCCTGAAAATTAGCTCAGAGAACTTATGCAATTCACCAGAGATGTACTTAAGTCGGCCTGGCAGAAGAGGCATTGAAAAACAGGCTGACACATGTTCTGGTTCCTTTTACATCAGATTTTATTCTTCCCTTTACTCACTTATTCTTTCAATAAAAAATGTATCAATATCTACCATGTCTTAATAATGATAGCAACATTTATTGAGTGCTTACTATATGCCTGGTACTGTTACTGCTTTATAGGTATTATTTCATTTAATCCTCACAACAGTGTTATGAGGTAAGTGCTTTTAGTATCCCCCATTTTACAGATAATGAACAAAACACAGAGAAGTTAAATAATGTGCCTGAGGCCACACAGTCAAGAAATGGTGACGCTCAAATATGACTCGGGAGTTTGGGCTCCTTCTTAACTGCCAGATGTCAACTGTGTTTCAGCTGCTCTGCTTCCAGGTTTCAGGCTCATGATGGGGCATAGAGAGAAAGAGAATGCACACCGGCAGACAAGTGGGTGCCATCCCAACCCAACACAGTAAGTCGGATGGAAGTGGGCACCCAGGTGCCATCGGAGCATGGAGGGGTACTCTTACCCCAGAAGTTGGGGCCACTGAGCTGACTCTTGAATGACAGAAAGTGGAGAAGGGGCGATGTAAGTTGGGGAGGAGTCCAGGCAGCAGAAATAACAGAAGAATACCACTGGGAACACTACAGAAGTGTAATGGTTTCAAATTTCAGTGCACACGCTCAGGTGGCAAACCATGCCATTGCCTTTTTTTCTTTGGGACCTTAAAGTCTATTAGGATCCCCCATTCTCTAGGTGTCAGAAATAATCTCCTTCAATTCAGAGCCTGAGTCCACCCTGGCCCTGGGACCGTGTCCTCAACTGGGGGCTTCTGTGGAGCCATGGTATGTATCTGCATGGAGGACAAAGGTGGAGAAACCATCGTTACTCATCATCAGTCCACATGTTTCTGCTGACACTGCCCACAAAGGGTCCTTGACACAGAATACCAACTTGCTTAGTAAGCCTGTCTTATCTCCTGCTTCCTTGACCTTCTGGCCTCCTTCAGTGATGGCTCTCTCTCTGCTCTCCTTCACTGACAAGCTTCTCCAAAGACTCTCATCACCATGTTTCCACTTCTTCCCCTCCCAGTCTTCATTCACTATTCAACACACAGTGATGTGTATTCTGTTCCTACAACACACCCAAAATGTTCTGCTAAGATCGCCACTGGGCTCCACGTTGCTAAATCCAATAGATGCTCTTCTCTTCATCTTAGCTGATTTCCTGGCTATATTCAACTTTCATGACCCAACACTTTCCTACTTTTCTTTCTACAACGTTGACCACCTCCAAAAGGCATCCCTGATTTTTCTCTCATCTCCTTGATTTTAGCTCTCCCCAAACATTTAATCTATCAACAAGTTCTATCAATTGTATTGTCAAAAATTACACATCAAGTCTATCAACTTCTCTGCAGTTCCGCTGCTAACACAGTGACATATGCTACAATTCTCTCTCCCCTGGATGAGTGAAACAGCCTCTTCACTCATCTCTCTGCTTCCACACTTGCCTCCAACAATCCAGTCTCTGCACAGTAGACGTGGCATCCTCAGTTCTGTGCAACATCTCATCATGTCTGGATCCAGGAAAATTCAGTTCTGTTTTTCTTATGAAAATCTTTGGTTTTGTAAGATATCCTTGATGTTTTCTGGCATATAGTTTTATTTATCTTCATTTTTACTGTCAAAAGACACATATAATCACACACACACACAGAAACTCTCATTAAGGGCCTATTACTTGTAAATCACTAGCTTGATATAGTGAGACATAAAAAGTAACCTCATTCTTTTAAAAAGTAACTTGATAACAGGGAATCTGGCTTAAGGAGCTCATGAATTGGTTGGAGAACAAAATAAAACAATGAAAATGTAAGCAAAGAGAAAAAGGTGTAAACAACACTCCACCATAAAATATCATCACAAGATGGAACAAGATTAGTTGCCAAATTAAATATGAACAAATTATTTGCTACAGAAATTCACAGGAAGGAAAATACTGGAAGCTGGACTGGAAAGAAAAAACTTCAGGGAAGACAGAAAATAAATTTAAATTGGCCCCTGAAGAATGAGTAGGATTTATAAAAGCACAAAGAATTAAACAGACATAAAAGCTCAAGTAAACTAGTTTTCCTAAAGAAGAAATTATGTTTTACTGAGTCATCAGAAAGAAGGCTCACAACAGAATGAGGTCAGCTCAGCAAGGACCATGAATGCCAGGGTGAGAAGTCTGACTGATTTTATAGGCAACGAGAGCCACTTAAGCATTCGATGTAGGGCTTCCCATGATCAATGTGGTACTTTAGGAAGATTATTCTGGCATGGTGTGTGACTGAAGGATGAGAGGAAGATGCCACTAATCCACTCAGCCTCCCTATAGGGAGCTCTCATTTTTTTTTTACATAATCTTTGTGAACAGTTATCCTCCAACAACAGTTTCTGGATGAGCATCTCCAGGATGGTCATGGCTGCACGTATCTTGTTTAATTGGAAGAGACCACAGATAACTAAATCACAGGCTGACACATTTATGATGAGACTGAAGAAGACAAGTCTTTACTCAGCCTGTGTCCACTGGGAAAGCAGGAGGTGCCCTCCACTCTGCTCCCTCCTCCCCTACATCCAGACAAAACACCAGCATCTCCAGGCCACCTCCCTTTGTTCCAGTCAGGTTCATCTGATGCTGTTCCTTACCTTCTCCTTATATCTGACGTCACTGTTCATGCTATTAAGTCCTAAGACTTTGGGACTTCAGCTCCTTTGGCCTTGCCTTTCTTTGGCTATGACAGCAATGGTCATCTCTTTACAGCTGAGACAAAGACCAATATTTGCATCCTTGGTCTCTCTTTTAGAGCTTCATCCTCCGGGGCAGATGCTACAGAAAGAAAAATGTTGAAATGCTCTTGCTATGTGATGACAATAAGTTAGTTCTACTCTTCAAAGCCCTGTAGATCTAGGGGCAGGTCTGTGCATTCCGTAGAACAATATCTTAAGAATGAATCTCAAAATGCACTCACTGCCATTCTGTGCCAGACATAAAATATACCCGCCAGCAGAAAACTGGGGGATTGCAACTCCAACACTTCAGTCTCAGACTTACCTTTAGTTTATTAAATACTTTAAAGGATATAACAGTTAATGATGTATCTTCCTGCTCAAATATTATCAATATCTCCTAATATTTCCAAATAAAATCCTTTGGGAGGAAATAAACTAATACTTTGGGGGATGTCTTAGGTACCAGGCCCTCTTCTAAGAAATTTTCATACATTATTTATTTCATCTTCTAAACAAAACTTTTAGGTGGGTACTATCCCCGTTTTACTGATGAGGAAACTAATGTTGAAGAAGGTTAAGTAACTTGGCCAAGGTAACACAGAATGTAAGGAGTGGATTCAACCTAGCCCCATCTTCACTGTACCACCCGGCCCACTCTGCCTTCACATGGCATTCAAGCTCCAAAGAGTGTGGCCCCAAACAGCCTCTCCAATCTAGTACACATTTTCCCATCTTTTATTTTGTTATATATAAATCACAGTTGTTTGTCCAATCTAATTTCATGATTTCAAAAACATAACATCATAGAAAACCAACCAGCAGCAGTTGCTAAGCTGAAATACACATACTTTACAACCTAGCAATTCTACTCCTAAGTAAATACCAAGAGAAACATGCACATATGCTCATCAAAGACAGGTACAGTACTCAGAGCAGCACTACTCACACGAGTCAAAAACAAAAACATGGGCATAACCCAAATATCTATCTACAACAGAAGGGACAAATATTTCTACAAGGAAAATGTAAATAGCAATGAGAATAAACTGTAGCCTTTCACACGTATGAATCTCACAAACATAATGCTGTGTGAAAGAAGCCAGGCACGAAAAAGTATATGCTCTATGATTTCATTTATATGAAGTTCAGAAACAGGCAAAACTTATCTGTCCCACTGGAAGCTGGGACAGAGGTCATCTGCCCCCAGGTGGAGGGGAGCAGATATGACTGAAGAGAGATGACGCCTCAGCACAAATCAAGGGGGTGGCACCAAACTATATTAGAGTCATCATAGTCTTCACAGGCATGACCTCACGCTGGAAAAAAAAAAAAAAGCCAGTTTTACTAAAGAACATTCTTCTTTTTTTGTGAGGAAGTTCAGCCCTGGGCTAACATCCGTGCCCATCTTCCTCTACTTTATATGGGATGCTGCCACAGCATGGCTCGACAAGCAGTGCGTTGGTGCATGCCAGGATCCAAATTGGCGAACACCGGGCCGCCACAGCGGAGCACAGGCACTTAACTTCTTGCGCCCGGGGCTGGCCCCTAAAGAACGTTCTTGATGGAGCAGTAAATATTATCATTTTTTTAATTTTATTTATTTATTTATTTTTCCCCCAAAGCCCCAGTAGATAGTTGTATATCATAGTTGCACATCCTTCTAGTTGCTGTATGTGGGACACGGCCTCAGCATGGCTGGAGAAGCGGTGCCTCAGTACGCGCCCGGGATCTGAACCCGGGCCGCCAGCAGCGGAGCACGCGCAGTTAACACCTATGCCACGGGGCCGGCCCATATGTTATTAACTTTATTAAATCTTGACCTTGAATATACCTCTTTTTAATATTTTGATATAATACATAGTATGTGATGAAATGGGAAGTAGGCGGGAAGCACTTCTGTTACGCACTGAAGGACAATGGCTGTCTTGAGGAGAAGCACTTGTGTGACAATCTGAGCTGACCTAGCCGCTCTTGATAGAACGTCATTTTTACTTAGAAGAACGACTGACAAACTGGGGTTATTCAGTTTTGGGTATTTGGCACACATTTTCTCAAAAATTACCTCCAAGAGCCTATCACTTCAAGGAAAACAACTGACGGTATTTGTTGACAATGACAAAATTCAAGCTCTCAGCCAAAATTATGGAAAACTTACACTTGATACAAAGAGCTTGACAGCTTTCCACTATGTAAGACTTTTCTGATAGGTCGGGGGTAGTGTTAAGCACTGTATGGTATTTTGTTTTGTTTTGTTTTCGTATAATGAAACGTGTCAACACCCACCTCCATCTCAGTGGGGTGTGGATATTCAGGATCTGCCCTTCCTGGCCACCAGGACTTTAATCCCTATGACTGTGATTTAATCTCAAAATTAGGATTAAGTCACAACATAAGCCAGCTGCTGACACATTGAGGTTCACAAGGGAGCAAAGGGACTGTGCCCCAAGGAGCTACAAAACCTACCCAGCATGGACCAGCATAAGTCAGGAGAGCGTGTGTGAGACTGGAGTCTAGGGTGCTTGATCAAGAGGACTGGAACATAAGTTGAATAAGGGAGAGTTGATCCATTTGCAAGCTCTTTCCTAGGATCCAGGATTCAACACTTACTCATCAAGAAAATCGATAGGCAAGCTACAGATTGGGGAAAATATTCTCAACACATGTATCTGACAAAAGACTTGTGTCAAGAATATATAAAGAACTTCTACAACTCAATATAAACAGACAATCCAACTTTTTTAAAAGGACAAAAAACTTGAGTAGACAGTGAAGAAAGATGAAATGGCCAGTGAACACATGAAAAAGTTTTCAACATCATAAGTCATCAGTAAAATGCAAATTAACCCCATGAGATACTTCCACACACCCATTAGGATGGTTAAAATGAAAAAGACCGACAACACCAAGTGTTGGTGAAGATGAGAAACAACTGGAACTCTCATATTTTGGTGTGTAAAATGGTACAATCACTTTAAAAAACTGTTAGGCAGTTTCTTAACTGAAACCCAGCAATTCCACTCCTAGGTATACGTCCAAGAGCAACAAAAATTTACGTCCACAAAAAGCCTTGTACAAGAATTCTTGTAGGAGTTTCATTCACAATAGTGCCAAAATTGAAAACAGCTCAGGCGTCCATCAATAGAAGAGATAAACTGTGGTATGGTCATATAACAGAAAACTACTTGGCAATGAAATGGATTGAATTATTAATACACACAACAATATAGATTAATCTCAGCAGTATTACGCTGAATGAGGAAAGCCCGACACAGACTAGTACACGCTGCCATTAGTACATACTTCCATTCAGAAATTCTAACAGACAAAAGTAATCTATAGGGATAGAAATCAGAGTAATGGTTGCTTTTGGAGGGGGAACTGACTGGGAAGGGGTACAGGGGAACTCTCTGGGGCTGATGGACATGCTCTATATTTTGATAGGACTGTGAGTTACAAGGGTATATGCATTTGCCAAAATTGATTGAATTGTACACTTAAGATCCATGCATTCCACTATATGCAAATTATACTCTGATTAGGATAAGGAATAAAACTCATCATTTTTTCCTTCCAAACCTCTTCCTCTTACCATTTATCTTAGTTAACACATCACCACCTATTTAGTATTCTTCAAGCCCAATTCATCCTAGACTTCTCTCTCCCTCTTCCTGCCACTGTCTCTCCCTCTATCGCCAAACCCTTTGGAATCCTTCTCCTAGAGAGCTCTCAAATCTGTCACCTCATTTCCATTACTAATGACCTGGGCTTAGTTTACACCCCTGGACTAAGGAAATAGACTTATAGCTGGACTTACCCTTTCCTAATTGACTCCCTACAATGCCAATAAAGTGATCTTCCTAAAATTCCTAATTTATTATGTCATTCTCTCACTAAAATTTTCTTCAATAGATTTACACTACCTGTGAAAGACTATCGAAACTCCTGGCAGAACAACACGGCAACAGCTACCTAGTCTATTCTGTGAGCATGCCCAACGGATTTCATGTCCGAAGTAGTCTGGTCCCCAAGTAGAGACCTGGCAGTCTCATATTCTGTCTGATGAACTATGTATTTATGTGTCAGGTTCAAGCATATAGCCTGGATTTCATAATCATCTCAGTTCAGTGACAAATGCTCATCCTCCTCCTTTAATGCCTCAGTGAAAGTAGTCCAACTCCAGCCACCAAGACTCAAACCCTGGAGGCACCATTTCTCCCCACCCCTCATCAGCCACACCAGATGTGACACAAAAGTCCTTCCCATTTAGCCTCAACAGCATCCATCGAGCTGACTGGCTGCCTTGTTCTAACGTCAGGACTGTAGCACCCCTCTTTAATTACGGCCGTTGCCTCTCAACCGGTTTTCTCCACTTTAAATGCAACTTAGAGGGCTTACGCCTGACACATTAACATCCTGCATGGTTCAGATTTCAGCATCCCAGAGATTCCCACTATCCCTGGGTAGCACTATAACTGTTGCTTTACTTGGAGTTTTGTATTAAAAATTTCAAAAAGGTTAGCTTAAAAATGAGGACTCCCAGTGATCAAATCAACTCTCCATTTTTATGACTGACTTTATCTCAAAGTTAACGTCAGAGGCTAGTCTAACATCCCAGCAAAAGCTTACTTTCGTGTCATTGAAAATATCTCAGCAAAAATTGAACTGCCTTTGTTGGGGCTGCTATTTATAAAAGAAATGTCCAGAGCATGGCAGGTGAGAAGACATTACCTCTGAGATGCCTTCTAACACGGATGTTTTTCTAATATTCAAGGTGGCAGATTAAAGATGGCCATAAATTGACACTCCTCCCATTAGAGGTGGGGTCTATGTCGCCTCCCTTTAAATTTGGGCAGGTTCTATAACTGCTTTGACCAACAGAATACTTCAAGCGTGATGCTGTGCCAGCTTCCAAGCTCAGCCCTTAAGAGACAAGCAGCTTCCATTTCTTGTGTCTTGAAACAGTTGCT
Source organism: Diceros bicornis minor (assembly GCF_020826845.1). Lineage (NCBI taxonomy): Eukaryota > Metazoa > Chordata > Mammalia > Perissodactyla > Rhinocerotidae > Diceros > Diceros bicornis. The sequence goes on along the minus strand of NW_026690855.1, from coordinate 6,832,681 downwards.
CTTGGAGCCCTCAGCCGCCATGTAAAAATCCCAACTGTCCTAAGGCCGCCGTGCTAGGGACACACGTAGGGAGGTCCTGAGACCACACGATAGAGAGAGATGCCCAGCCTGCCCCAGCTGAGGTCTCAGACATCACGGAGCATAAATGAATCTTCCTCATTGTCTTCTGTCTGAATTCCTGTCCTACAAAACTGCAAGGAATATTTATTTATCCAATGAATATTTACTGGATATCTACTATGTGTCAGGTTCCACTCTGCATGCTAGAGTTACACTGATGAACAAAACTAACAGTTCCTGTCCTCTGGGAGCTGACAATGAATGATAAAATATAAAAAGAGAAAAGCCCATAAGCCACAGTTGGGTTCAAGAATTAAAAAATGGTCTCAGTGCACAAGGTACACATGTATGCAGTGGTGGCAGGAGGGCAGCCCCACGCCTACTGGGACCTAGGCATGGAGCCCAGCACTGGCAGCCATAACTCAATTCCTATGGGGTAAAGGAGTCTTGCTCTCTGCAAGACAATAGTCTCAAGCCACACTTGAGGCTCGAGGCCCTTCTTAAAAAGAAGCTGAAAAAGACAGCTACCAACTGGGGCTAGGTGACCTGATCTCACAGGAAGCCGTGGGCTTGGGGAGGCGAAGAACACAGAATCTGAACTAAACTGGGTCTGAGATTCCCAAATATGATCACAGAACAGAGCATCAAAATATCATAAGATCTGGTTCTGGGCTGGAGGCGGAGGACAACACGTGATGGCAACTATCAAACCATAAAACTGCTAGACAGGAGGGAAAGAGACAACTCATCCATAAAACTGTGCATCTGTTCCTGACAACATGTGAAACACACCCCACTGAAATTAAACACAGAGAGAACGTCTCAAGTTCACCTAAAAGGCTTTGCCTACACAGAAGAAAAGCTGTAATATTATTTTGTAAGCAAAGTTTGTGTTTTGGTGTGTCATCTATGGAGAGCTTTTATTCTTGTTCCTATAGTGTTTGATATTGCTATGGTGGGGAAATAAATCTCAGCAGCCTGCCGAGCATCAAGAGAGTCTGACAGTCACGGCCACTTATGAGTCTACTTAGCTGGCTGGCAGCCACCGTACAGCCCTGGAGAGGACTGTGGGCCAGCTCGCAGTGAAGACGGGTCTCCTCTTTAAGGGAGCCACTGTAACTCTAAGGAATGGACAAAAGCTACTATAAAACTGCAAGTATTCTCACACACAGATTTGACTACCTTAAGACAAAAATGAGATAGATGAGTGTTTTCAATAGTAAGTAAGTTTTTCATAACGTGATCGCAAGTAAAATAATTTCCTAACATATGTCTTTTAAATTCAGGTATGAATGGAACACATCAGGTGACCCTGAGTGACTTTTGCCTCATCTATTAGTGAGGCAAATTAGTATCCAGGATCCAGCCATTTTATTCTTTATGAAAAAAAAAAGCAATTGAAGTAAATAAATGTCTAACCACAGTTTGACAAGAACCTAGCCTGGAGGCAATATTGAACAGGCAAGAAGCGCAGAGTTCTGAAGCTGGAATGTTGAGTTTCCGACCTTGACTCTGCCCGTAATAGGTGTGAAATCTTTGGGAGGCGACTTTGTTTCTCTGTGCCTGTTCCCTCATGTGCTCACACACTATATTGGCATTCATATATTACATTTTACAAGGGTCTTCAGAAATGAAACTGAGTAGTAGAGCAATACTTTGATAAGAATGTATTTTATTTTGTTTTGCTTCAAGAAAAAATACAAGAACATACCTTTACTGTGGCAATCTAATGGAGGTGCCCCTAAGAAGTCATTTCTAGATGGGACTGGGGACTTTGTTTTAACTTTAAAATAGGAAATCTTTCACAAGCTTGAGAAGCAAAAACTGTATTTAAACGGAAAACTCTCCACCCGGGAAGAAGCAAACCACCCAGGGGCTGCATTGGTTTTGCAAGTGCCCGTGACGCCGGCGCAAGGATGCAGGAAGCACCTCCTGCGTCGTTGTCCCACTCCCGACGGGACTTGGGGGCTCGGTCCTAAGTGAGCGGACCCCGTCCCACTCAGCACCAGCAACGCCCCGCTTTCCCTTCCTGCAAACAAGCCAGTGCAAATAACCTGGGGCCCCTCACCTGCCGCTACACAGCAGCTCACAGCCCGGCCCCTTCGCCTCCCCCGGGCGGCCCCGACCAGGAGGCGGGGAGAGGGGCGTGGCTTAGGAAGAGGCATGGCTAGGGGCCTGGGCTCTTCCCCCGCCCACCTCACTGTGCCTGCGCCCAAGGGCGCGGGGCAGGGTGGGAGGTGGTGCCCCCGTGGTGGTCGGTGCTGATGTGGGTCTACAGGGTGTTTGCCGCCCCTCCTGTTCCGATCCTTTGAGCTTTCCAGCCGTCACGGCGCCCAACTCTGGTCGCTCCTGCCGCCCCTCCGCCCGCCTGCATCGGGTGCCAGCAACCAGCTGGAGTCTCCCCCGCGCGGTCAGCCTACCTCCACCTGCTCCTTCGGAGAACGCCGTGACGCCTCCTCGCCTGTGTCCCTGGCGCCTGGCTGGTTAGGTGTATCGTGTGGTTTAATCACCTCTGCAGCTGAGACAGTGAAACCAAGAAGTGAAAGAACTTGCTTCAAGTCACAGACCCAAAATGCGCTCCAGCTTGAAGTTGATTGCAGGCTGCCTGCCACAGCCCTTCCACCTCGCGTGGCGCGCCCAAGTTGAGTGCCTAGCCAAGTGCCGTGGGCTTTACCTGAGTTTTCGCTGTTCCTTAAGCCCTGCGAGGGCGGTATTATCTCTACAGAGGAGTCTAAGTGACTTGTCAGTCCAGCTTTGTCTCATGGCAAAACCTGGGCCATTTAAAACACCGTATGTGGCCTCTGTGTTCCTCCATACCTTTTGTCTTAAATGGCTTTATTGAGGTGACTTACAAAAAGCCTGTACATATTTAAAGTGTACAATTTGATTTTTATGTATGTATGTATATGCCCCTGAAACCGTCACCAAAATGAAGAGTGAACGTAGCCACCACCCCCAAAAGTTTCCTTCTGCTTATTTGCAATTCCTCCTCCCAGTCACAGACTGCCATGACCACTCCTCAGATAACCATAGATCTTCTTTCGGTCACTATAAATTAGTTTGCATTTTATAGAATTGTATTATGAATGTTTACTGTGTGCTTTTTTGGGAGGAGGAGAGTCGGGCTTAATTATTTTGAGATTCAGCAGTGTTGCTGAGTGTATCAATAGTTCATATCCTTTTTATCACTGAATAGTAGTCCATTACGTGGATATACCACGGTTTGTTTATCCATTCACTCATTGTTGGACTTTTAGGTTGTTTCCAGTTTCTGGTTTTTTTTTTTTTACAAACAAAGCTGTCAACATGGTTCTTCATTTGCTTACTATTCAGTTTTGAAAGTTCTTTACATTATCGGGATATGTCTTTCCAGTTATGTGACTCAATATTTTCTTCCAGTCTGTGGCTTAAAAGGTGTTTCAGAAGCAGACTTTTTAAATACTTCAAAAGCAAACTTTTTAAATTTTGATAAAGTTTAATTTATTAATTTTTATTTATAGATTGTGCTGTTGACTCCATATCTAAGAAATTTTTTCCTAACCCAACGCCCCAAAGATTCTGTCCACTTTTTCTCAAGAAGTTTTATAGTTCTAAATTTTAAATTTATGTCTGCGATCTATGCTGTATTAATTTTCATATATAGTGTGAGATATGGGTAGAAGTTAATTTCTTTGCATGTAGATACCCAGTTGTTTCAACCATTTGTTGAAAAGACTAGTTTTTCTCTACCAAATTGCCTTTGCCACGTTTTTGAAAATCAATTGATCATATAAATGTGAGTTTATTTATGGAATCTCTATTCTGTTCATTGATTTATTTATCTGTATTAGCATTGATATCACATGGTCTTGATTACCATAGCTTTATAATAAGTCTTGAAATCAGGTCATTTAAATCTTTCAATTTTGTTCTTTTTTCTCAAAGTTGGCTTGGCTATCCTATACCCTTTGCATTTCAAAATGAATTTTAGAATCAGTTTGCCAGTTTTAACAAAAAAAATTGCACAGATTTTGATTGAGATTGCAATGAATCTATAGATAAACCTAGGGAAAATTGACACCTTAAAAATATTGAGTCTTCTGATCTGTGAAAATGGTATGTATCTGCATTTACTTATGTATTATGTAATTTCTCTCAGAAGTGTTTTGTAGTTTTCAGTTTCAGTGTACAGGCCTTGCACATTTTTTGTCAGATTTAACTCTAATTATTTCATACTTTTTATGCTATTGCAAATAGCATTACTTATAAATTTTTAATGGTTTATTGCTAATATATAGAAATACAATTGATTTTTGTATATTGATCTTACAAACTGAAAACTTGCTAAACTCGCTCATTAGTTTGAGTAGCTTTTTATACAATCTATAGGATTTTGTTCGTAGACAATCATGTCATCAGTGAATAAAGACCATTTTCTTCTTTCTTTTCGATCTGGACAGTTTATTTATTTTTCTTACCTTAATTGTACTAGCTAAAACCTCCAGTACAATTCAGTGCGGGAATGGATGGTCTTTCCAATAAATGAGGCTGGGTCAATTGGATAGTCATACGAAAAAGCATGAACCTTCACCCCTGTCTCACACAATACACAAAAATTAATTTCAGAACCTTCATGGACCTGAATGTGGAAAATGAGACAATAATACTATTAAAGAAAACATAAGACAATGTTAATTGTAAGAGCAGGCAAAGATTTCTTAAATGAGACACAAATAACAGTGGCTATAAATGGTTAACAAATTAATTCAATTTAATTTATAAATTAAATAGGATTAACTTATACATTAATTAAATTAGTAGAACTTGTATTCATCAAGACACCGTTAAGAAAGTAGAAGGTAAATGACAGGCCAGGAGAAGATATTTGCGAAATGTGTCTGACAAAGGACTCCTATAAATTGATAAGAAAACATCTGAATCAATTTTTTAGAGAGGAGGGGCAGAAGGCTTGCAGTGACCTTTACAAAAGAGGATAGCCAAAGGGCAAGGCATGATGAGAAGTCATTCAGTATCATTAGTCATCAAGGACATGCAAAGTAAAACCAAAATTGAGATACCACTACAAACCAAGACTCTCAACCCCCACTGTATTTGCTACAGCTATACTTACATGTTCATCCTACGACCTAGCAGTGCCATTTCTGGGTATATACCCAACGTAAATGAGTGCTTATGTCCACCAAAAGACATGAATGAGAATGTTCATAGCAGTTTTATTCATAATGATCAAAAACTGAAAACAACTCCAATGTCCATCAGCATTAGAATGGATAACTATATTATGTTATATTCATATAATAGAATACTATTGTATGGAATGGAATACTACAACAAGGAAAAAGAACAACTACTGCTACATGCACACACTTGGATGAATATCACAAATACAATGTTGATCAAAATAAGCCAACCACAAAAGGTTACATCTGTATGATTCTATTTGTATAAAGTTCATAAACAGGCAAAACCAACCCATGGTTACTTTTGATGGGGGGGGTGATAATGACTGGAAGAGAGCACAAGCAAACCTATTGGGGTACCAGAAATGATCTATACCTTGATCTGTGTGGTGGCTAAGCAGATGCATACACATGTAAAAATTCACTGCTCTGCACCTAAGATTTATGTGTTTTATGTATAGACGTTATGTCAACATAAAAGAAAACTGAAGTGTTTTTTTCTGAACATAATTATTCAGCTCTGCTGATACGTACACATATTTCTGAGCCAAAGCTGCACTTTTGATCACTATAACTTTCTAGTAGGTTTGATATCTACAAAATAAGTTCAAGTCTTTTCTTCCAAAATTTTCTTGCACCTGTATGCTTCCAAGCTAAACTTTAGGATCAGTTTTTCAAATTCCTTAGAAAAATTCTACTGGGATTTTTATTGGGATTATGCGATATTTGTAGTTTATTTGAAGAGCACTTACATCTCTCCAGTATTGACTCTTTCCATCCAATCAACATGGTTCGTTTATTCAGGAATTTTCAATCAAGTTTTAAATTATTCTTTATGTAGGGCTAGAACATGTTTTGGTATATTATGTATATGATGTATATTAAGTCACTATGGTTTCTGTTCCTATTATAGGAGAAACATTTGTCCCATTACTTCTCTAATCATTGCTGGTATATAAAAAGGCTCTTCTTCCCCCTATCTGGCCACCTTGCTGAACTCCTTCATTCATTTTAGGAGTTTTCCATTCGATTCTTTTAATTTCTAGGTTGTGAGAAATGTATTAAAATCTTTTCTCCTTTATATGAGAATCTGACTTCTGATTAGTTTCCTAACTATGTTTTCCTGAAAACAGAAAGATGGTATGTGTAGACTATGTGACTAGGCAACTTTGCTTATAATAAAAATGACTCCTGGTTTGTAACTTTTGTCTGGACTGGGAGTCACCATGGCCTGAGGTTCCTTTTCTAACCCGCAAGTCCCTTGTGGGGACCCTGGAAACCATGCCTATGGAATTGTCACCAAAGTTATATTCGCGGGGGTTGGGAGCATGAGGTTTTTAAATCAGAGTGACTGCCTGGTGTAGCTCTTGTCTTCCTGCACCTGAGCTGTCTGCTGAGTGGACTGCAGTAAAGATTCCCACTGCTAGGAATATCTACACTGCCTTGCTAGCATGTGTGGTTCCTGCCCTAAGGCCTTGAATAGGCCAGGATGGTATGTGGCCCACAGTGGTCTTGTGAATCTGAATTAGTTGAATCTAAGAAGACCCATGCCCATGGGCATTTCAGAGTGGTGGAGCAGTGGGATAGACTTTCGGACCCTCGATGCAGTTTGACCAATGGACTGTGAGATAGAGGGGTGGGGAAGGAAAGCTGACAAGGCATTAAATGTCTGAGAGGGAGAGTCCATCTGCCTGTTCTCTGAAGTTGAAAACTCTGCGGCATATGACAAGAGATTAGGGCAGAAGCGGGCTGGAGTAAAACCAGATTCATACCAAGAGGAGACACTGCTCACTGTTTATGAAGGGGACCTGGGCCGAAACCCACTGCAGCTGAGCTACCGGGATAGGTTAATGTCTCGCTGGGAGGATTGGAGGGGGGCTGCGAAGACAAAAGAATGAACCTGAAGACCCCATGCTTGTGATGGGCCGCCACCTGATAAAGCAGGCGGAACTGCCAAGTTGACTGCAATTCCACTCAAACTTGAATCTACATGGAGAGAGGTTTGAAAGCACCCAAGCAGACAAAGGGCTGTGCAGTGGCCAGCAGGTCCAGGCAGAGCTACAATGACAGCAGTTTAATATGGTTTGGCGTCACCAATACAAGGTTAAAGAAAGCTCTCCATGTGTGGCAAAGGGTAACCCCAGGCCACCTAAACAGCATCCTGGAGTCTGACAACAGCTTTGGACCGAGAATGCTTGAGTCAATTTAAGGCTGCACTGGAGCCTGAGCAGTGTCCTCTGCTGCCATCGAGTGAAAATTTATGGGAATGCAAACATTTTCAAAAGCGACGCAGATTTTTAAAGCAATCATTGGTTATTGTAAAGGCCTAAGCTCTACTATTAGACTGGATATAACTCTTGATTTGCACTTAGTGTATAGGGAAAAACTACACTTTTTCTAAAAAGGTTAAATAAATTTCATTGTAGTATATTTGATTTGCTGAAAACTATGGTGTAATATCATTTGATATAAAATGCCTAGAATTCCCAGAATAAAGGGGGTATTTTAGGCATTGTAAAGACAGATGGCCAAAGACTATTCCGGTTGCACAGGACATGGAGGGGACATCCTTACCCCACTGGTTAATACAAATCCTCGTGATCACAAAATGTGATAGCTTGTCCTTTTCTATGTTGAAAATGTCAGCCAAAGACGTGGAGGTGGACTATGGGCAAAGGGTTAACAAACAGTTCCGCATGAGAATCTAACCTTAGGTTATCTCCCTGAAAGTATGTGTCAACTATTTAGCTAGGCAACATTGCTTACAGTAAAAATGATCATTAGTAAATTGCATCTGGACTGGCGAACCTCTAACTACCCGATGGGGAAACGATTGTTTTGAGCTTCCTGCGTGTGAAACTCTTGTAACTGGGCACGACCCGTGCAGAGACCCTGGAAGCTACGCCTGTGGAACTGTGAGATCCTCTCTGTGAGGCATGGGGCTTTACATCAAAGCAGCTCTCATAAAGGCCCCATTGTGGATCTCGACTCCTTCCACCTACTGAATGAAGTGCAGCAAGGACCTCGCTGCAAAGAACACCTGAGGCTGCTCTGTGATTGCTGCAGCTCCTGCCCTGTAGCCTTCTAGCTGCGCCGAGGAGGCCTGGGTCATCTTGTGAGTCAGCAAAGCCTAAGAAGACCGCTGTGGGCCTTGCAGAGGTCATTACAGCCACTGCCAAAAATGACTTTTTTTTTCTTTTTCCTTTCCATAACTATACTCATGTCCTTTTCATTTGTTATTTGTTATAGTTTGTTGAATGATAGTGAGCACAAGGGTGGGAGGAGGGGTGCAGTGGGTGAGGAGGGGAGACTGAATGCCTTGTCCCTATATTTTATTTTTCCACTTTTTATTTGGAAATAATTTCGAACTTATATAGAAAAGTTGTAAGAATACAAAGACCTCCTAGAAAGACTTCACAGAGATTCACTGTTAACATTTTTCCACATTTGCTTTATTTTTATTTTCTCTCTCTACATGTATGCATTTTTATTATCATTATTTGAGAGTAAGTTGCAGCCATCATATCCCTTTATCCTTATTATTTTATTGTGAATTTCCTAAAAACAAGACATCTACTTACATTATCACTGCATAATTCTCAAATTGGGAATTAAAATGAATACAGTGCTATTACCTAATTAACAGACCTGTGAAAATTTTTCCAGTTATCCCAATATTGTTTTTTTTATAGCATATTTTTTCCCTGCTCCCAGATCCAGTCTTGTAGTCGTCTCACTGTTTTTAGTTGTCATGTCCCTTTACTCTTCCTTAATCGAGAATAGTTCCTTAACCCTTTTTTGTCTTTCATGACATGGGCATTTTGAAGAGCACAGGCCTATTGTTTTAGCAGAATTTCCTTCAGTTTGGATTTGTCTGATGTTTCCTCAAGGTCAGATTCAGGTTGGGGTCTCCACCCTTTAGGGAACTCCACTCTGGCCTTCCTCTAGCCACATCTCTCAAGCCTGGAGCCAAGGAGGCAAGCCCATTGGAGCCTGCCCACTCCCACTTGGTCCAGAGAGTAAATATTTTAGGCTTTGCAGGCTATATGATCTCTGTCACAACTACTCAGCTCTGCTACTGTAGCAAGAAAGCTGCCGTAGATAATGTGTAAATGAATGAGCACGGCTATATTCAAATAAAATTTTATTTATAAAAACAGGTGGAGGGCGCATATTTGGCCCATGAGTCAATTTGCTTGACCCCTCTTCTAATCCACGCCCCAGCTACCAAGAAGTCCAGAATTCCACGCCCAAACAGCCTCAGCCCCGTTCCCAGAGTAGGCCTGTGAGGGCTTCTCTTCCCCGAGTCTGCCATCGTGAGGCGTGACATCTTGCCACTAAGGAGTGCGTTTCTCTAGGCTTGCGTGGGCCCAGGTGATGACAGTTTTGAGGAGTGTGGACAGATTTGAACCCAGAGGTGGGGCCTTCACAGTATCAGAAAGAGTTGAGAGTGAGAAGAGAAGGGGCAAAGAGCTAGCCGGGTCGGCTCCCCTCCTCTCACCATGTCTGGTGCAAGACTCCAAGGAGCCTAAGAATTACATTTGCATCTGGCCTTCCTGGTCAGTGTGAAGGGTTAGTTTATCCAGAGAAAAAGGAGTGACATATGTTATTCAACCATTTGTTGCTTGATTTATATGTATATATATTGGAACATTTATCTATATGGTACGTGGTCTCTATTTGCACTTTGCCCCAGCCCCATAGTGCAAGGGCAGCCTGTGTGACAGCATGAATACTTCTCAGAACAGCCTCAGTGGGGCTGACTGGTCCCCACAGGTGTTCACCTGTGACGGGAACCTGCAAACTGGCTCCTGGCTCCACTCTGCCCCGGGAGAATCAGGGGTGATCTGTGGCAAGGCCTCCCAGCCTTCCTTGCCTGCAGCCACTTGGATTGACAAAAGACCCCACGTTCAGTGCTCAGCTTCTAAGCAACAGAACAAGGAAGACATTAACAGGCCAATTCCTCATTCTTCCCACTTTCTACTTCTAGACTGTCTTTTCTTTCTGGTTTATCTAACTGATTTCTTTGGACCTCTTGATATTTGAATAACCAATACCACTGACAGACTTCAGACCCATGGAGGTTTCTGCATCTCCCTCTCTCATTCATGTAACACACCACCACCATGACTGCTGCCACCCCTGCCATCGCCACACTGCCGTAGCTGCCTCTGGTCAGCATGGGGACTTAAGGCACCTGTCCCTTACCCAGAACACTCCAGAGCCAGGAGATGTTGTAGGGGTGCCATCTTACCAACACTAGTGCACACTCATGTCCAGACGCTTTGGAATTCCAACCAAGTAAATAACACCAATATGGTACCCGGATCTCGTAAGTAGTGAGGTGTATCTGGAAAGATAAGCAGTTTTTTAAAATGTTACCTCATGAAGTACCTCCAACTTGTAATATCTTTTAGAGGAAAGTAATGTATGTAAAGTATTAATCTAAATATCACTTCCAATAACATAATACTTTTGGTAAGGCATCCGATAACATCGAAATTTAAGAATTACGGCTATGCAATTTACATAATTCCTATAATGTGGTAGCATATAATTTACTGTTATATAATTTACTATTATTTTGCTGAATTTTTTAACTTTTGTCCTAAAATTGTTTTCTATAAATATAAACTCTAAAAATTGTTCCATTGTAATTTGTTTCTTTTTATAATGCTTTGAATCTCCAGAAAAAGGCCTTTTTTATGACAGTCTTTTGCAATAATATATTGATTAGTTACTCTATCATTTTAAAAAAAATTTTATTGAGGTCATAATGGTTTATAACATTGTGAGATTCCAGTTGTACATTATTATTTGTCGGTCACCATATAAATGTGCCCCTTCACCCCTTGTCTCCACCCCCCAACTCCCTTCCCCCTGGTAACCACCATACTGTTCTCTCAGTCCATGTATTAGTTGATATTCCACATATGAGTGAAGTCATACAGTGTTTGTCTTTCTCTGTCTGGCTTATTTCACTTAATATAATACGCTCCAGGCCCATCCATGTTGTTGCAAATGGGACGATTTTGTCTTTTTTTATGTCTGAGTAGTATTCCATTGTATATATATACCACATCTTCTTTATCCAGTCATCTGTCGACAGACACTTGGGTTGCTTCCACTTCTTAGCTATAGTGAATAATGCTGCAGTGAACATAGGGGTGCATAAGCCTCTTTGGATTGTTGATTTGAGGTTTGTTGGGTAGATACTCAGTAGTGGGATAGCTGGATCATAAGGTATTCCTGTTTTTAATTTTGTGTGTGTGTGCGGAAGATCAGCCTTGAGCTAACATCCATGCCTATCTTTCTCCACTTTATGTGGGACGCCGCCACAACATGGCCTGACAAACAGTGTGTCAGTGCACAACAGGGATCCAGACCTGGGCCGCCAGCGGCAGAGTGAGCGCACTTAACTGCTATACCACAGGGCCAGCCCTGTTTATAATTTTTGAGGAATCTCCATACTGTTTTCCATAGAGGCTGCACCAGTTTGCGTTTCCACCAGCAGTGGATTAGGGTTCCCATCTCTCCACAGCCCCTCCAACATTTGTTGCTTTTTGTCTTGGTGATTATAGCCGTTCTAACGGGTATAAGATGATACCTTGGTCTGGTTTTAATTTGCATTTCCATGATGATTAGTGATGTTGAGCATCCTTTCATGTGCCTGTTGGTCATCTGTATATCTTCTTTGGTGAAGTGTCTGTTCATTTCCTGTGCCCATTTTTTGATTGGGTTGTTTGTTTTTTTGTTATTCAGTTGTGTGAGTTCTTTATATATTATGGAGATTAATCCCTTGTCAGATTTATGGTTTGCAAGTATTTTTTCCCAGCTGGTGGTTTCCCTATTCATTTTGATCCTGGTTTCATTTGCCTTGTAGAAGCTCTTTAATCTGATGAAGTCCCACTTTTTTATTTTTTCTTTTGTTTCTCTTGACTGAGTAGTCATGAAATTCAAAAATATCCCTTTATGGCTGATGACAAGTAGTGTACTACCTATATTTTCCTCCAGGAGATTTATAGTTTCAGGTCTCACCTTCAGGTCTTTGATCCATTTTGAGTTAATTTTTGTGTATGGCAAAAGAATATAGTCTACTTTCATTCTTTTGCATGTGGCTGTCCAGTTTTCCCAGCATCATTTATTGAAGAGAATGTCCTTTCTCCACTGTATGTCCTTAGCTCCTTTGTCAAAGATTAGCTGCCTGTAGATATGAGGTTTTAATTCGGGACTTTCAATTCTGTTCCATTGATCTGTGTGTCTGTTTTTGTACCAGTACCATGCTGTTTTAATTACTATCAATTTGTAGTATGTTTTGAAGTCAGGGATTGTGATGCCTCCAGCCTTGTTCTTCTTTTTCAGGATTGCTTTAGCTATACGGGGTCTTTTGTTGCCCCATATGAATGCTAGTATTCTTTGTTCTATTTCTGTGATGAATGTCCTTGGGATTCTGATTGGGATTGCATTGAATCTATAGATGACTTTAGGTAGTATGGACATTTTAACAATGTTTATTCTTCCAATCCAAGTGCATGGAATCTTTTTCCATTTCTTTATGTCACCATTGATTTCACTCAGTAGAGTCTTATAGTTTTCCTTGTATCGGTCTTTCACTTCCTTGGTTAAATTTACTCATAGATATTTTATTCTTTTTGTTGCAATTATAAATGGGATTTTCTTCTTGAGTTCACTTTCTGTTAGTTCGTTGTTGGAATATAGAAATGCAACCGAGTTCTGTAAGTTGATTTTATACCCTGCCACTTGGTTGTAGTTGTTGATTATTTCTAATAGTTTTCCAATGGATTCTTTAGGGTTTTCTATATATAAGATCGCGTCATCTGCAAACAGTGAGAGTTTCACTTCTTCATTGCCTATTTGGATTCCTTTTATTCCTTTTTCTTGCCTAATTGCTCTGGCCAGAACTGCCAGTACTGTGTTGAATAAGAGTGGTAAGAGTGGGCACCCTTGCCTTGTCCCTGTTTTCAGAAGGATGGCTTTCAGTTTTTCCCCATTGAGTATGATGTTGGCTGTGGGTTTGTCATATATGGGCTTTATTATGTTGAGGTACTTTCCTTCTATACGCATTTTGTTGAGAGTTTTTATCATAAGTCCATGTTGGATCTTGTCAAAAGCCTTCTCTGCATCTATTGAGATGATCATATAGTTTTTATTCCTCATTTTGTTAATGTGATGTATCACATTGATTTGTGGATGTTGAACCATCCCTGTGTCCCTGGTATAAATCCCACTTGATCACGGTGTATGATCTTTTTAATGTATTGCTGGATTCAGTTTGCCAATGTTTTGTTGAGGATTTTTGCATCTGTGTTCATCAGCGATGTTGGCCTGTAATTTTCCTTCTTTGTATTGTCCTTGCCTGGCTTTGGTATCAGGGTGATGTTAGCCTCGTAGAATGTGTTGGGAAGTATTCCATCTTCCTCTATTTTTTGGAATAGTTTGAGAAGGATAGGTTTTAAATCTTCTTTGAATGTTTGGCAAAATTCTCTAGAGAAACCATCTGGTCCTAGATTTTTATTTTGTGGGAGGTTTTTGATTACTGTTTCAATCTCTTTACTTGTGATTTGTCTATTCAGGTTCTCTATTTCTTCTTGATTCAGTTTTGGAAGGTTGTATGAGTCTAGGAATTTATCCATTTCTTCTAGATTGTCCAATTTGTTGGCATATAGTTTTTCATAGTATTCTGTTATAATCTTTTGTATTTCTGTGGTATCTGTTGTAATTTCTCCTTTTTCATTTCTAATTTTATTTATTTGAGCCTTCTCTCTTTATTTCTTGGTGAGTCTGGCTAACGGTTTGTCAATTTTGTTTATCTTCTCAAAGAACCAGCTCTTTGTGTCATTGATCCTTTCTACTGTTTTTTAAATTTCATTTTCATTTATTTATGTTCTGATATTTATTATTTCCCTCCTTCTGCTGATTTTAGGCTTTGTTTCTTCTTATTTTTCTAATTCTGTTAGGCAGAGTTTGAGGTTGCTTATCTGGGCTTTTCCTTGTTTGTTAAGGTGGGCCTGTATTGCTTTGAGTTTCCCTCTCAGGACTGCTTTTGCTGCGTCCCATATGAGTTGGTACGGTGTATTTTCATTTTCATTTGTCCCCAGCTATGCTTTGATTTCTCCTTTAATTTCATCAATGATCCATTGGTGGTTTAGTAGCATGTTGTTGAGTCTCCACAGCTTTGTCACTTTCCCAGTTTTTTCCTTGTAGATGATTTCTAACTTCATGGCATTATGGTCTGAAAAGATGCTTGTTATGATTTCAATCTTCTTAAATTTATATAAGCATGCCTTGTTTCCCAAACTATAGTCTATTCTTGAGAATGTTCCATGCGCGCTTGAGAAGAATGTGTAATCTGCTGTGTTTGGATGGAGTGCTCTGTATATGTCTATTAAGTCCATCTCATTTAGATTTTGTTTAGGTCCATTATTTCCTTATTTATTTTCTGTCTGGGTTATCTGTCCATTGATGAGAGTGGGGTGTTAAGATCACCTGTTGCTATTGTGTTGTTGTTAATATCTCCTTTTAGGTTTGTCAATAGTTGCTTTATGTACCTTGGTGTTCCTGTGTTGGGCGCATATATATTTAAAAGTGATACTTCTTCTTGTTGGAGTGTCCCTTTTATCGTTATATATTGCCCCTCTTTGTCTCTCATTACCTGTTTTATCATGAAGTCAACTTCGTCTGATATGAGTATGGCAACTCCTGCTTTCTTTTGTTTGCCATTAGCTTGGAGTATTGTCTTCCATCCTTTCACTCTGAGCCTGTGATTGTCTTTAGAGCTGAGATGTGTTTCCTGGAAGCAGCATATTATTGGGTCTTGTTTTTTAATCCATCCCACCACTTTGTGTCTTTTGATTGGAGAGTTCTGTCCATTTACATTTAGGGTACTTATTGATATATGGGGGCTTGTTGTTATTTTATCACTCTTTTTCTAGTTCTTTTGCATTTCTTTTGTTTCTTGTCCCATGTGTTTCAGACTACCAATTTAGTTTGGTAGTTCTGTATGGGAGTTCCCTTAGTTTTCTCTTTCTTTATCATGTGTGATTCTGTTCTGATTATTTGATCAGTGGTTACCATGAGGTTCGTATAAAAAATAACTTGTATGTGATAGTCCATTTTTTGATGGACTCATTCCCTTAGACTAAGTTGATTCGATCCCTTTCCTCTTCCCCTTCTAAGTTATTGCTATCATATCATATTCCTTCTTGTGTTGTGAGTTTGTGTTTAACATGATGAGGTTATATTTATGCTTGGTGCTTACCTTCCCTTGATCTTTTTTGTGTGTGTCTGAGGAAGATAGGCCCTGAGCTAGCATCTGCCTATCTTCTTTTTTTTCTTTTTTTGTTGAGGAAGACTGGCCCTGGGCTAACATCCATGCCCATCTTCCTCCACTTTACATGGGACGCCTGCCACAGGCCACATGGCCTGACAAGCGGTGTGTGGGTGTGCGCCCGGGATCCGAACTGGCAAGCCCCGAGTCACTGCAGTGGATTACGTGCATTTAACCACTTGCGCCACTGGGCCAGCCCCTGATCTTTGGTTTTATATTGAAGTGTTTGCTAATCTATTTTGATAGAGGACTGCAATTTTTCTGGTTTTGTTGACCTATTTTCCTCCTTGTTCAAAACTTTGAATCCCCTTTCTCTTTTTTTCCTCAGGTATGCGGGCCTTCTTGAACACTTCTTGTAGTGGGGGTCTTGTGGCAATGAACTCCCTTAGCTTTTGTTTATCTGGGATAGTTATTATTTCTCCATCATATCTGAAGGATATTTTTGATGGATAGAGTATTCTTGGCTGAAAGTTTTTGTCCTTCAGAATTTTGAATATATCGTTCCACTCTCTCCTAGCCTGTAAAGTTTCTGTCAAGAAATCAGCTGAGATCCTGATAGGAAATCCTTTGTATGTTATTTATTTATTTATTTATTTTTGGTCAGGCTGCCCTTAATATTTTTTCTTTGTCATTGACTTTTGCCACCTTTACTACTATATGCCTCAGAGAGGGTATTTTTGTGTTGATAAATTTAGGAGATCTATTGATTTCATTCACTGGTATTTCCAGCTCCTTCCCCAGGTTTGGGAAGTTCTCAGATATTATTTCTTTGAACAAGTTCTCTGCTCCTTTTTCCATCTCTTCTCCCTTGGAATACCTATAATCCTTATGTTGGATTTCCTAGAGTTGGATATTTCTCGGAGAGTTTCTTCATTTCTTTTTAGTCTTAATTCTCTTTCCTCCTCCATCTGGAGCATTTCTGCATTGCTGTCCTCAATATTGTTAATTCTTTCCTCTATATTGTCAGCTCTGATGCTTAAGGTTTCCAGATGTGTCTTTGTCTCCTCTATTGTATTTTTCATCTCTAAGATTTCTGATTGGATTTTTTTTTTTATGGTTTCAATCTTCTTTGTGAAGAAACTCCTGATTTCATTGAATTGTCTGTGTTTTCTTGTATTTCATTAAGCTTTTTTATGATGGCTATTTTGAATTATTTGCCATTAAGATTATAGATTTCTGGGACCGGCCCCGTGGCTTGGCGGTTAAGTGCATGTGCTCTGCTGTTGGCGGCCCTGGTTCGGATCCTGGGCGAGCACCGATGTACCGCTTCTCTGGCCATGCTGAGGCTGGGTCCCACATACAGCAACTAGAAGGATGTGCAGCTGTAACATACAACTATCTACTGGGGCTTTTGGGCAAAAAATAAATAAATAAAATTATAAAACAAAGATGATACATTTCTGTGCTTTCTGGGTTGACTTCTGGGTGCTTGTCATTTTCCTTTTGGTCTGGAGATTTAATATATTTTTGCATGGTGCTTGTCAGTGTTGGCTTACTTTCCGTCATAGTGAAAATATATGGTCGCAGTTTTCTCTTGCTGCTGCTGGTTGGGAGTCAAGGGCCGTGTATTCTGGCCTGCTTCAATCTGCAGGCACTCTCGTCACCCCTGGCTGATCTGAGGCATGGCTGAGTGGAGGCTGCTGAGGGGGTAAGTGTGGGAACAGCTAGAGCTGGAGTGTGGGAACAGCTGAGACTGGAGTGCAGGTAGGCTGAAGCAGCTGGGGCTTGGGTGCAGGTGGGTTGAAGCAGCTGCAGCTGAAGTGCCGCTTGGCCAAAGAAGCAGGGGCTGGGGTGCCACTGGGCCAAAGAAGCTGCAACTGGAGTTCTGTGGGCCAAAGTTGCTGGTGCCAAGTCAGCTGGAGTCTGAGCACAGGCCAAGCCAAAGCCACTGGAGCCAGGGAATGGGGGGCGGTCCAGCCGAAGGAGCTGGGGCTGTGACATGGGGAAGCCAGGAAAGTTGGGGCCGTGGCTTGGTCCAGCCAGAGCAGCTGGGGCTGTGGCCTGGTGGGGCCTGAGCTGCCACTGCCTCTGGTGCAGGGGCACAGACTCGCCTTGCTGGTGGTTGGGCCCAGGCACCTGGGGACCACTGCCTGTGGGGGTGGGGCACGGTCACACTGCCCCTGCTGGTGGGGCCTGGGCTCCTGGGGGCTGCTGATTCTGGGGATGGGGCTGAGCTGAAGCATCACTGTGCTGAAGCACCAGTCGGGTGGGCCGGGTGGGGGAGGGACGCTTACTTTCTCCTCCCCTATCTCAGAGGTTTCTCACCTCGCTGTCACTCTCTGCTCTCCTGAGGGGCTAGCTGGTTGAAACTACCCTCGCAACAGTTCAGCTCCCTCCGTAGGGGGGTCCCCTCAGGCCATGAGGGGTCTTGGAGAGCTCCGAGTTTTCACGCGGTGAGCCGCCCCTCCCCCTCCTCTGAGAGCTGCGTGGTCTCAGTCTCTGGGACGCAGTCCTTGGGGAAGGAAAGGAGCTCCTCTACCCTCCTTCTAATTCCTCTGGGGATTCCAGCACCTCCATCCTCGGGTGTATGGCTGCCTGAGTGCCTCAGATGTCGCCTGTGTTGTGTGAATAGCTTCTGTTGGAATATGAATGCCCTTTTTGTTGTGTCTTAGAGGGGGAGAGTTCAGTGGGGGAAGCTCACTCCACCATGATGCTGACATCACTCAGTTGTCTTTTCATTTTGATCCTCATTTCCTTTGCCTTGCAGAAGCCCTTTAGTCTGATGAAGTCCCACTTGTTTATTTTTTCTTTTGTTTCCCTTGTCTGAGTAGACATGGAATTTGAAAAGATCCCTCCAAAACCGATCTCAAAGAGTGTTCTGCCAATATTTTCTTCTAAGAGTTTTTATAGTTTCAGGTCTTACTTTTAAATGTTCGATCCATTTTGAGTTAATTTTTGTGTATGGCAAAAGATAATGGTCTACTTTCATTCTTTTGCATGTGGCTGTCCAATTTTCCCACCACCATTTGTTGCAGAGACTTTCCTTTCTCCATTCTATGTTCTTAGCTCCTTTGTTGAGGATTAGCTGTCCATATATGTGTGTTTTTTTTTTCTGGACATTCAAATCTGTTCCATTGATCTGTACGTCTGTTTTTGTACCAGTACCATGCTGTTTTGATTATTATACCTTTGCTGTATATTTTGAAGTTAGGGATTGTGATGCTTCCTGCTTTGTTCTTTTTTCTCAGGATTGCTTTAGCTATTTGGGGTTTTTGTTGCCCCAATGAATTTTAGTATTCTTTGTTCTATTTCTGTGAAGAATGTCATTAGAATTCTGATTGGAATTACATTGAATCTGTAGATGGCTTTAGCTAGTATGGACATTTTAACCATGTTTATTCTTCCAATCCATGTGTATGGGTTAACTTTCCATTTCTTTATGTCATCATCGATTTCTTTCAACAATGTCTTATAGTTTTCATTGTATAGGTCTTTCACCTCCTTGGTTAATTTTATTCCTAGATATTTTATTCTTTTTGTTGTGATTGTAAATGAGATTGTATTCCTGAGTTCTCTTTCTGTCAGTTCGTTATTAGAGTATAGAAATGCAACTGATTTTTGTAAGCTGATTTTGTACCCTGCAACTTTGGTGTCGTTGTTGATTATTTCTAATAGTTTTCTGATGGATTCTTTAGGGTTTTCTATATATAAAATCATGCCATCTTCAAACAGCGAGAGTTTCACTTCTTCATTGCCTATTTGGATTCCTTTTATTCCTTTTTCTTGTCTAATTGCTCTGGCCAGATCCTCCAGTACTGTGTTGAATAAGAGTGGTGATAGTGGGCACCCTTGTCTTGTCCCTGTTCTCAGAAGGATGGCTTTCAGTTTTTCCCCATTGAGTATGATGTTGGCTGTGGATTTGTCATATATGGCCTTTATTATGTTGGGATACTTTCCTTCTATACCCATTTTGTTGAGACTTTTTATCATAAAGCGATTTTGGATCTTGTCAAAAGCCTTCTCTGCATTTCTTGAGATGATCATATAGTTTTTATTCCTCATTTTGTTAACATGGTGTATCACGTTGATTGATTTGCGGATGTTGAACCATCCCTGTGCCCCTGGTATAAATCCCACTTGATCATGGTGTATGATCTTTTTAATGTATTGCTGGATTCTGTTTGCCAATGTTTTGTTGAGGATTGTTGCATCTGTGTTCCTCAATGATATTGGTCTGTAATTTTCCTTCTTTGTATTGTCATTGCCTGGCTTTGGTATCAGAGTGATGTTGGCCTCATAGAATGAGTTAGGAAGTATTCCATCTGCCTCTATTTTTTGGAATAGTTTGAGAAGGATAGGTTTTAAATCTTCTTTGAATGTTTGGTAAAATTCTCTGGAGAAGCCATCTGGTCCTGGACTTTTATTTTTTGGGTGGTTTTTGATTACTGTTTCAATCTCTTCACATGTGATTGGTCTGTTCAGATTCTCTATCGTTTCTTGATTCCGTTTTGGAAGGTTGTATGAGTCTAAGAATTTATCTATTTGTTCTAGATGTCCAAATTGTTGGCATATGATTTTTCATAGTATTCTTATAATCCTTTGCATTTTTGTGGTGTCCACTGTAATTTCTCCTCTTTCATTTCTAATTTTATTTATTTGAGCCTTGGCTCCTTTTTCCTTAGTACATCTGGCTAAAGGTTTGTCAATTTTGTTTATCTTCTCAAAGAACCAGCTCTTTGTTTCATTGATCTTTTCTACTGTTTTTGAATAGTGACAAAGGGACCATACTAATGTAAGGTGCTAATCACAGGGAAAATTGGGTGTAAATTACATGGGAACTCTGTATTATCATCACAATTTTCTGTAAATCTAAAACTATTCTAACATTAAAATTTTATTTAACAATTTTTTAAAAATAAAGGCAGGGCTACCTGACATCAATGAGCCTCGTGAAAATGCATTCATTAATAATCAGAGGAATCACCCCCCACATGCTTGTACCTGCGCGCGCGCACACACACACACACACACACACACACACACAACTCGGGCACAGGGAGGGAACCCAGGATCTGACTCTGACATCACAATGAACAGAATCCAAAAAACAATTACACTGCCAAGTATTACGCTAAAACAATTATTGAAATTGCTAGTCGAAAACAGTTAATGAAATAATTAAGACAGATTGACCTAAAAGCTGATTTAAAATTAACCTGACGCGTGCATGCTATCTAAATAATGACTCTCTCCTATGAGCTAGCCTCTCATTAAAATCAAATTCCACTGGGAGAAATTACACACTTGCACCGTGATTGGGAAGAACAGGCCGCGTTCACTCAACCACTGATGGAACTGGAGGGTCATCAGACGAGGTAAATGGAAATGAGTGTCCTGTCCTTCCAGGTGTGCTGCTATCTGCCTCAGTAACAAGCCACCTCCCTCCCATTTTTCCCTTTGGAAATGATGGAAACTCATTGAAATTGCGTCATCTCAGGACCACAAACCACTAGATTCCTGAATGGGCACATCTGAAGCTTCCAAAGGGAAAGATCCGAAGGGAGGGTCCATGGGCTGGGGTCTCGTGGATGGACTGAGGGCAGGGAAGGGATCTGAGCAGCTCTGAAAATGAGGCCCCTCAAGCACTTGAGGAAACTCGATGGCTTCCACCCCTCGTTTCTCTAAAGGTGAGAAAACCCACGCTTGTTGGAGACCAAACTCCAGGCGGGTGGCAGAGGCAGGAGCTCTTTTCAGCGTAATGCTTTTCCCCGCCCAGCACCTTCTCCTTTCCACTGCCGTATCCAGTTGGAAAGAACTCATGGTGAGGTTTGTGGGTCTACAGGCCTCGATCACACCTTGCTCCTGAGTTTAGCCCAGGGATGTCCCAGTCTGAGTGAGCAGTTTTCGCTTGTTCCCATATCCCTAGCTGGTTGCCTGCCACTGGCCAAAATAGGATCCTGTGGTGTGTGCGCCGATGTGGGGGGACGCACCTGAAAAGGCCCACCCTGCTGGAGGAGGGTCATGGCCACCCCTCCCTCCAAGGGCCCTGGGTCCTGGCAAGAATGTCTCAGCTGATGTCTGGAACACAGGGGTGTAGGCTCCTTGTTCCTTGTAAACCCCTGGAGTTACCTTGATAACATTTTTTTAAATGGATCCCCTGCTCAGCATTTTTATGAGATAAAGAATTTCCCCCATTAAAATTATTCAAGTTTAGTAATAACATATTATTGGGACAAGCAGGAAAACACAGGATGCTCCAAAACGATCCATTACTTGGAGGATTTTAAAATTCTAAGGAGAGAAACCACTCTCTCTCATTGTTCAACCTCTTGGCCATCAGCAGGATTAGTCTGGGAGAAGGACAAGGCAGGAAATCGCTGCATTCCTTATTTATCCCTCTGATTTCTCCAGAGTATTTCTTTTCTTCAAAGAGACATCTCTGGGCTCTGCAGGACTTGTCAGTGGTGAAGTCAGGCGACTCTGAGACTGTGCAGAGCAGGAGGATGAGAACAAGGGAGGGAGAGGAGGAAGAGCTGGGACCATCACTTCCCATCACAGGCTGAGGCTGAGTTAATCTACATCTAGGTCAGGATCCCAGGAATCGGATGTCATCAACCTTGTCACACCGTGGGGGTTGGGAACAGGGAACAGCCAAGGCGCCATGACCACTTTCAGAGAAATAAACAAAGTAGGAGGGCACCACTGGGAGCCAGTTTGAAAATGGTCACTAATGTGAAATAATAAGACACACTTTTCAGAAAAGTGAAGACAATTCTTTTGGTTCTCAGACTCGCAAACACCGTGTGTTCTTCAGGAGCAGACTGAAGCTGTTGACCTTTAGGGTGATTGTGAAAGGAATCTGAGCTCCATCACTGTTTCTGAATAAGTCAGAACAGTCCAGCACTCACTCCTTGACAATGCGGAAGATGACCAGCGTCCAGGTGCTGTGGGGTCGAGACTTCTATCACTCAAGGCATCCTGCCAGGCAGAGGGGGCTAGCCTGGTGGCCACTAGACCTTTATCAGATGTGGGATTTGCAAATATTTTCTGCCATTTTGGATTGTGGATTATCTTTTATTCCTTCTTAATATTCTCCTTTTATGCACAAAAGTTTTTCATTTTGAAGAAGTCCAATTTGTCTAATTTTTCTTTTGTTGCTTGTGCTTTTGGTGTTATATCTAAGAAATCATTGCCAAATTCAAGTCACAAAGATTTACTCCTATGTTTTCTTCTATGAGTTTTATAATTTTGGCTCTTTTATGTAGGCCTTGGATCCATTTTGAACTCATTTTGTGGATGGTGTGAGGTAAGGGTCCAGCTTCACGCTTTTGCATGTGGGTGTCCAGTTGTTCCAGCACCTGTACTAACTGTTTGTGGGTTTCTTCGGAATTTTCCTCATGTATGATTCTATCTGCATAAAGAGGCATTTCTACTGCATTTCCAATTGTTGTGATTTTTATTTTTATTTTATTTCATACTGTCTGTGCCTTTATATTTAAAGTGTAATTTTTGTAGATAGTATACATTTGGGTCTTATTTTTATATCCATCCCAAGAATCTCGGCCTTTAACTGAACTCTTCGGTCCACTAATGTGTAAAATGATGAGCAAACAAGATGGTGGGATAGGAGTTTCCAATACAGGTTGTTCAGCAACAGCCTTGAACAAAAAGAACAAAGTTGGAGGCATCACACTTCCTGACTTCAAAATATAATAGAAAGCTATGGGGGCCGGCCCAGTAGCATAGTGATTAAGTTCGCTTGCTCCACTTCGGAGGCTCAGGGTACACAGGTTCAGATCCTGGGCGCAGACCTACACACTGCTCATCAAGCCATGCTTTGGTGGTGCCCTGCATACCAAAAATAGAGGAATATGGGAACAGATGTTAGCTTAGGGCTAATCTTCCTCACCAAAAAAAATATATATATACTACAAAGCCATAGTAATCAAAACAGCATGGCACTGGCATTAAAACAGACACACAGACCAATGGAACAGAAGAGAGAGCCCAGAAATAACTCCATGCATTTATGGTAAATTGATCTTTGACAAAGTTGTCAAGAATACACAATGGGGAAAGGATAGTCTCTTCAACAAATAGTGTTGGGAAAACTGGTTTTCCACACATGGAAGAACTGACCCCTTACCTCACTCCGTATGTAAAAATTAACTCAAAATGGATTAAAGACTTAAATTTAAGACCTGAGACCATAAAACTATTAGAAGAAAATATAGGAGAAAAACTTGAGATTGGTCTGGGCAATGCTTTTTTTGGACATGACCCCAAAAGCAGTGGCAAAAAAAGTGAAAGTAGACTGATGGGATGCATTCAAACTAAAAATCTTCTGCACAGCAAAGGAAATCATCAACAGAGTGAAGAGACAACCTACAGAATGGGAGAAAATATTTGCAAACTGTAATCTGATGAGGGATTAATATCCAAAATATATAAAGAACTCATACAACTCAATAGCAAGAAACAAGTAACTCAGCTGAAAAATGAGCAAAGGATATGAATAAACATTTCTCAAAAAAAGATATACGAATGGCCAACAGATACATGAAAAGGTGCTCAACATCACTAGTCATCAGGAAAGTGCAAATCAAAACCACAATCAGATATCACCTCACACCTGTTAGTATGGCCATGATCGAAAAAAACAAAAAATAACATGTCTTGTTGAGGATGTGGAGAAAAGGGAACACTTGTGCACCATTGGTGGAAATGTAAATTGGTGTGGCCACTGTGGAAACCAGTATGCAGGTTCCTCAAATAATTAGCAATAGTATCAATAGAACACCTTGGTGTGATTGATAGAACCAATCATTGTACATAAAACAGATCTGCACATATATGATAAATAAAAGAACGTAAGGGAAAAAATTAACAGTAGATCTACCACGTGATCCAACAATCCCACTCCTGGGATATATCCAAAGGAAATGCAATCAGTATTTCAAAGAGATATCTGCACCTCCATGTTCACTGCAGCATTAATCACAGTAGCCGAGATATGGAAACAACCCAAGTGTCCGTTGACAGATGAATGGATAAAGAAGAAGTGGTACATATACACAACAGAATATTACTCAATCATGAGAAAGAAAGAAATCCTGCCATTTGTGACAACACGGACGAGCCCGGGGGACATTATGTTAAACGAAACAAGCTAGACAGAGAAAGACACATATGGTATAATCTCACTTATACGTGGAATCTAAAAAAACAAAAAAAACACATGGAATTCATAGAATCAGAGATTAGAACGGTTACCAGGGGCTGGGGTTGGGGGGGAGATGGTGGTCAGTGGTACAAAGATGCAGTGACATGGGTTGAATAAGTCGAGAGATCTAACATACAGCACGATGACCACAGTTAATACTACTGTGCTGAATACTTGAGATCCGCTAAAAGAGTAGCTGGGTGCTCTCATCACACAAAAATTGTAACTGTGTGAGGAGATGAGGTGTCAATTAGCTTGACTGCACTAATTATTTCACTAAGTATATGTACATCAAATCAGCATTGGATACTTTCAAATATATAATTTTTATTAAAAATATATAAAATTAAAAATAAATAGCTATTGACATAGTTTTGGCTCTGTAATTTTATTTCTTTTTTCTATTCGCTTCCTCGAGTTTTTTCCCCTTTATTTGTCTTTTTAAAACTTTCCTACTGGTTTTTTCAAAGGAAGTAATGGAAGCATGATTCACATGCCATAAAAGTCAAGTTTTTTTATTTTACAGTACTATTTGTTATGAACACATACATTCATAAACCACCACAGAAATCAAGACAGAAAACAGCTCTGCTGCTCCCAAAATTCCCCATCTGCCCCTTGTGGCAGACCCTCCTCCCCACTAGCCAACACTGATCTGCTCCCTATCAGTAGTTCTGTTTCTTCCTGAATCTCACAGGGGTGGGATCACACACTGTGTAACAACTTCTTGAGATTTACCTTCTTTACTTAGCAGATTGTATTTGATATTCATCCATTTCGTCTCACATATAAAATGCTTATTCCTTTTCATTACTGAATAATATTCCATTGGATGGATGTGCCACTTATTTACTAGCTGAAGACCGTTTATATCCACAGATTGTCTGTTTGGGTTGTTTCCAGTTTTTGTAAATTGTGAATAAGTCTGCTATAAACATCAACATACAGATTTTTGTGTGGACGTAACTTTTTGATTCTCTTTGACATATATCCAAGAATATGATTACCGGATCAGAAAGATTACATGGTCAACATTTCTTTAACTTTACAAGCAACTCTCAAAATGTTTTCCAATATGGCTGAAACATTCTGCTTTCCCAGCAGGAGTGTACGAGCATTCTGGTTGCTCTGCATCCTTGCCAGTACTTGATATTGTTGCTAATTTTTTAAGCCATTCTGAAAGGTGTACATATGTATCTCATTGTGATTTTCACTTGAATTTCTCTGATGACTGATGATGTTGAGCATTTTTTCCTGTATTTTCATTCCATTTGTGTATCATTTTTGCTGAAGTGCCTCTTCAAATCTTTTGCCAATTTTTTAGGAGGTTGTTTGTTTTGTTATTCAGATTTAAGAGTTCTTCATATATACCGAATAAAAAGCCTTCACAGATATGTGTTGCAGAAGTGGTTTCTCCCAGTTTTTGACTTGTTTTCCTTCTCTCAACAGTGTCTTTTGAAGAGAAGAAGTTCTTAGTTTTGATAAAGTTTAACTAAACAAAATTTGTTATGGGTGTGCTTTTGGTTTCACACCTGAGAAATCTTTGCCTAATCCAAGGTCATGAATATTTTCTCCTAGAAGATTTATAGTTTTAGATTTTACACTTACTGCTATGATTCACTTTGAGTTAATTTTTGTATGTGGTGTGAGACATGGGTCCAAGGATTTTGGGGTTTTGTTTTGTTTTGAGTTATATATTATGGTGGATATTTTTGCGTATGAATATTCAATTTTTCCAGTGCCACTTTTTGAAAATACCATTCTTTCTCCACTAAGTTATTTTTGCAACTTTGTCAAATATCAATTGCTCATACACGTATGGTTCTGTTTCTGGATTCTCTCTTCTGTTCCACTGATCTGTGTGTTTATTCGTTCACCAGCACACTATTGATTATCGTAATGTTATAATATGCCTGGAAAGCAGGTAGTTTAAGGCCTCCAACTTTGTTCTTCTTTTTCAAAATTGTTTTGGCTATTCTAATTACTTTGCCTACTCAAATAAATTGTAGAATCAACTTCATAGTTTCTACCAAAAATACGCTGGAATTGTAATTGGTATAGATCAACTTAAGGAGAATTAATATTTAAAATACCGAGTCTTCCAATCCACGAACACAGTATATTTCTGCTGGGGTCTGAATGCTTATGTCCTCCCAAAATTCACATGTTGAAATCCTAACCCCCAAGGTTGAGAGTGTTAGAAGGTGGGGCCCCTGGGTGGTGCTTGTGTCATGTAGGTCGAGCCCTCATGAACAAGATTAGTGCCTTTATAACAAAAGAGGCTCCAGAGAGAGCCCTTGTCCCCTCCACCATGTGAGGACACAGCAAGAAGGCACCGGTTATGAACCAGGAAGCGGGCTGTCACCAGAATGTGACCATGCTGGCGCCTTGATCTTGGACTCTCAGCCTCCAGAACTGTGGGAAATAAATGTCTGTTGTTTATAAGCTATCCAGTCTGTGGGTTTTGTTATAGCAGCCCGAATAGACTAAGACCATTTCCCTGCTTATTGAAGTTTTCTTTTACTTCTTCCATCAGTGTTTTGTAGTGTTCAGCATAGAGATTCTACAGGCATATTATAGGATTTATTCCTAAATATGTTATGATTTTTGTTGCTATTGTAAGTTGCACTTTAAAAATGTCATTTTCTGGGGACCGGCCTGGTGGCACAGTTGTTAAGTTCGCATACTTCACTTCCACGGCCCTGGGTCCTCGGGTTCGGATCCTGGGCATGGATCCACACACTGCTCATCGAGCCATGCTGTGGCAGCATCCCCTACAAAGTAGAAGAAGATTGGCACAGGTGTGAGCTCAGGGACCATCTTCCTCAAGCAAAAGAAAATACATGTCAATTTCCAATCATTTATTGCCACTGTATAGAAATACAAATGATGTTCGTATGTTGACTTTGTATCCTATGACCTTGTTACACTCATTTATGAATTCCAGTAGCCTTTTTGTTGTTATATTCTTAAGGATTTTTTACGCAGACAGTCATGTCATCTGTGAAAAAAGACAGTTTTACTTCTTCCTTTCCAATCTGTATGCCTTTTATTTGATTTTCTTGCTATTTCACACCAACTAAGAATCCAGTGTGGTGTTGACTGGAGACAATGAGAGTGGATATATCTGCCTTGATCCTGACTTACAGGGGAAGCCTTTAGTCTTACTGTCTGTGATAACTGTAGGTTCTCATGGATGCCTTGTATCAAGTTAGAGAAGTTGCCTCTACTTCTACTTTCCTGGACTTTTATAAATGGATGTAGAATTTCTTCAAATGCATTTTCTGCATGTCACATGATTTTCTTCTTTGATCTGGTCATGTGGTGGATTACATTGTTTTAATTTTGTCCTATTGGCTATTTTTTTTCAGTCATTTATCCAGGGTTCACAATCTCCATCTCTAACTTTTCCTGTTCCACTTACAATGAACATTTTAGTACTTCAGGTAAAATATGGAAATATTGCAGCCATATTGGGCCACCCCGCCCATCCTTTATACTGTAGTAACTGTATGTACTGCATCTACATATCTTTTGAACCTCAGAAGAAAATATTATCATTTTTTAAAGACTTTATTTTTTTAGAGCAGTTTTTGTTTCACAACAAAATTGAGTGTTTGGTACATATATGCCCTGCTCCCATATGCACAGCCCCCCCACTATCAACATTGCCCATCGGATGGTGTATTTGTTACAGATGACCAACCCGCACTGACATGTCATCATCACCCAAAGTCCACAGTTTACACCAGGTTCACTCTCGCTGTTGTGCATTCTGTGGGTTTGGACAGATGTCTAATGACATGTATCCACCATTATTATGTCATACAGAATAGTTTCACTGCCCTAAAATCCCTCTATGCTCACCTATTCATCCTTCTACCCTCCCCATAATATTACAGTTTTTACTTTAAGTTGTGTGTATTATACAAAAATTAGAAGGAGAAAGCAGAAAAAATGAGTAGCCTTTGACATTTATCTAGATATTTACCATTTCTGAAGCTACTTATTCCATTCTGAGGATCTGAGATTCGTTTTCTGGTATAATTTCCCTTCTCCTAAACAATTTCCTTTAGCATCTTCTATTGTAGAGATTTGCTGGTAATAATTTCTTTTAGTTTTTCTAAATCTGAAAATGTTGTCTTTCAACAGTGATTTTCGAAGAATATCTTTGCTGGATATATGATTCTGGATTGACAGACCTTTTATTCTCTCTCTCAACACTTTAAATCTCTTTCCTCATTCTTTTCTGGTCCCCATAGTTTCTGATGAGAAGTCACCTATTAATCAAATCATTACTCCACTCTGTGTGAAGTGTCATTTTTCTCTGTTGCTTCCAACATTTGCTTTTCAGCCTTGGTATCCAGCTGCTAGATCTGATGTGTCTCTATGTGGGACTGTCTTTATTCTGCTTGGTGTTAGTTGAGCATCATATTTGCAAATGTTTATCTTCCATCACTTGGATAATTCCAGCCACTATTTCTTCAAGTATTTTTGTCTGCACATTCTCTCTCTCCATTCCTCTTTGAAGCAGACCACATGTGTATTAAAGTTTGATCTTACCTAAGAGTGACTGAGGCTCTGTTATTTTTCCACCCTTTTTTCATTCTATTTTCCATGTTAATTTCTATTGCTCTACTTAAATTCCATGTAAAGAATTTGTTATTTCTAATATTGTATTTTCCAATTCTAAAATTTTCTTTTTTAAATTTTTCTGTTGACATTTCTTACTCTTTCATTTGTTGTAAGCATATTTGTTTACCTTCACGGAGGATAGTTATGACAATCACTTTAAGATCTTTGTTTAATACTTATGCTTTCAGCCAAGGTGAAATAACAGGGAACAAATTTACCTTTCTTCCCACAACAACTGAAAATTTTGGGGAACATATATGAAACAGTAGTTTTCACACAGTGGGTCTCAGGCAGCAGAGTTCAGTGATCCCTGAGAGACCTGGAACCGACAAGGTTGGCCCTGGGATGGCCCTGCTGCCTGGAGAGAGAATTCCAGGCTCCAGCACAGGAAAGGAGAACCCAGGTGGACCCCTGAGCTCTCTCTGAGTTAAGAGATGGCACTGGGTGTCCTGGGAGGCTGAGGTGACTAGAGCACATACAGAAGACCACACAAGAAGAGAGAACTGCAGCAAGAGAGAACATCACAGATTCTCAGTGGGCCCACTGCATCTTCCACTGAGTACTGACCAGTGCACCCATGTGAGGAAACTACCCAACACTACAGAATCAAACACCAAAAAATTAAAGGAAATAATTCTTGGAGCTCACACAGACAGGAATGGTTTGGGTTCAACCAGTCCACACATAGCTTAGGAAAGCCCCATAACTCACAGGAGATTGTGTCCAGTATTCAGAGTGGCCTCAGTGGTGGAACACAGTCAGCCTTGGACTAAAGTTTACTCAGATCCCACCTAACAAAGCTTAGAATCAGCCTGAATGTTTCAAATTGTTTCAAAATAACACAACTCTGTCCCAGGAAACAGCTCAAGAATATATTTAGGAGTACAAACTATCGAGGTTCCAACAAGGAAAAATACACAATGTCTACCAGCCAACCAAAAATTACCTGGTATGCAAAAAAGCAGGAAAACACATCATGTAATGAGGGGACAAGTCAGTCAATTGATATTGACCACAAATAGCACAGATGACGTAATTCATAGACAAAGATGAGATGTTATTACTGTCATATTCCACATGTTCAAGAAGTTAGAGAGAAGACTGACAATGTAGGGGGTCGGGAGTGGATGAAATAGGTGAGGGGATAAGAGGTACAAACTTCCAGTCATAAAATGAATAAGTCATGGGGATGGAATTACATCATGGGGAACACAGTCAACAATATTGTCATAACTTTGTATGGTGACAGATGGAACTAGATTTATCATGGTGATGACTTTATAATGTATATAAATGTCAAATCACTATGTTGTGCACCTGAAACTATCATAATATTGTATGTCAATACTTCAGTAAAAAAAAGAAAAGGCTGATGATGTTAAGTAGAAATATGGAAGATATGAAAAAGACCCAAAAACTTTTAGAGATGAAATGTCTGTAACTAAACATCTGTAATGAAAAACTTACTAGATGATATTAAGAGCAAATTAGTCAAAAGATTAATGAACTTGAAGACATATAATAGAAATCATTCAAAATAAAATACAGAGAGAAAATAGACCAAAGAAAATGAGCAGAAAGTTAACTGCAGGACAACTTCAAATGACCTAAAATATCTGTAATCAGAAAGAGAAAGAGAAGAAAACAGAAAAAACCATTTGAGGAAATAATGACTGACAATTTTCCATATTTTATTAAAAAAATACTATAAACCCACATATCCAAGACACTTAATGAACCCCAAGTCTAAGAAGTATGAAGACGGCACATCATAATTAAATTGCTTAAATAGGGTGATAACAAGATAATCATGAAATGAGACAGGAGATAAAACGACCTGCTGAGTGCAGAGGAACAAAGGTTAGGATGAAGGCAGATCTCTTACTGGAACTGAGGCCAGAGCAGAGTGGAGCAAGGTCTTCAGAGTATTGAGAGAAAAATCTGCTAATTTATGATTCTATGCCTGGCAACAAAGGGTACAAATAAGATAAAATATCAACTTTCTCAGACACACAAGAGCTGAGATAATTCACGGTCACCAGCGGATCAGCGCTGAGAGAAGCTGAAGGAAAATGACACAATATGGAAACCTTATGTGAAGAAAGGGATAGAGAGCACTTTCTGTGGGGTATATAACACGTCGAATAAAACGTGTGACAACATGGACACGGAGGCTGCAGTGGGGGTGGGAGAGCACTGTTGTGATGTTGTTCAGGGGTCATGAAGTGGTCTGATATTATTTGAAGATAAACTGTGATAAGTTAAAGATGTGTACTGTAAACCCTAATGCATGCACACACACGCACACACACAGCAAAGACTTATCCAGAATAAGCCAAAAACGATGATTAAATGGAATCATAAAAAATACTTAAATTATCCAAAAAAAAAAAGCAGTCTAAGAGGAAAAAGGAAACAAAAAACAGATTGGTCAAATAAGAAACAAATCGCAGGATATATTCAAATCTAACTATTATCAGCAGTAACATTAGATGACAGTGGTCTAAAAACCCCATTTAAAAGGCATAATTTGTCAGATTGAATAAGAAAGCAAACTCAACTATATGCTGCCTACCCCAAACCCACTTTAAATATAAAATCACAAATAAATTTAAAATAAAGAGATTGAAAAAACATGCCATGCTAACACTAGTTGAAAGAAAGCTGGAGAAGCTATACTAATACTAGATAAAGCAGATTTCAGGCACAGTGAATATGACCAGGAATAAAGGAGGTCGTTGTGAAATTCAAAAGGGTCCATTATCAAGAAGACATAATACAGACTGTTTATGCACCTAATAACCGAGCTTCATGGCACATGAAGAAAAATCCTTATCTGCCAGTTCCAACACCTGGGTCATCTTGGGATCTATCTCAGTTGATCCTCTTTTCTCTTAATAATGTGTCCCATTTACTTGATTTTTGGATGTTGGGTGATTTTGCACTGTGTCCTGGACATTATGAATGTGGTGTGGTGGAAATTCTGGATTCTGTTATTTTCCACCAATGACTGTGTCTCTTGGTTCAGCAGGTAGTGATATCAGCTGGTCTTGAACCCCAAACTGGCTCCTTGCTGCAGCTCCAGCCTCAGTTCAGATCTTCTGTTGTTAGCGGGTGGCTTGTGCATGTATAGTTCAGTCCATCAGAAAGGTGCGGGCAGAGTCTGAAGTTTCCCCTGCACATTTCTTCCCCTCCTGCAATCCCCCTCCCTCTTCAGTGACCATGTCCGGGACTAGGTGCCTGGAGAAACTCAAAGGTGGGTTTGGAAGCAATTAACTGTTTTTCCAAGCTGTTTCTTTTCCTTTTGTAGGTTAAGGAGATGTAACCACCAGCTATCCTGAAACTGACCAAGCCACACCACAAGATCTATGCCCATGACCTTTGCTTTATTTTTAATGCAAAGATCGCTCCAGGAGAAGCTTAGCCCTCATTATGTGGAAGCATGTTCTCGAACTGAGCCTGTGGAAGTCAATACCCACCGCTCCCTTTTGAATATTATTCCCCAACTGAAATAAAATTTCCTGCTTCCCTTAGTTCTGGGACGCCATGACTTTGGAAATGATTCCTCATGGCCTCCTATTTGCTGCAAATACAGTTTACTTTGTGAGACAACTTCCACTGGTATAGTCTTATTTAACTCACCAGGAGTTGAGCCCACTTGGTTTGGTAACAAGCCCACTTGGTTCGGTAACAACCACAGCCCCCCAGTTTCATTTATCTCGTTCTTGGGCTGTGAAGACTGTGGTTTTCCCAGAGCCACTGCCTCCCATGCCCTGCTCTGACTGCACATGGACCCAGACTGGAAGCCACAGGAATTCACTTCAAACTACTCCCCCGGAATCTGTCTGCTGCTGTTCACTCCCCAATGCCGTCAAGCGGCTCCTGGTTGCATTATGTACAGATTTTCTAGTTGTTTTCTGTGGGGGAGGCAGTGTGGCGTGATCTTACAAAATCATTACAGGAAGCAGAACCAGCAATTTCCCGTCCACTTTTAGAACTGCCTTGTGCACGAACCCCACATCCTTTGAGTCCCAGTTGGAAAAAGAGTACGTTTCATCTGTTTCAAAGGTCGACATAGCTTCACTGCAGGGGACTTGAGGAACAGATTACCATCTTCCAGAGGACATGAGTGCAGCATAGTGAACGGAACCCCTGAATAGCCATGGGTGCACTAGACGAGGGTTGTGGCCGGCTACCACAGGAGGGAAGAGGAGAGGACAGCTGGAGTCTATTCTGCTTTCAGAGTCCCCATCTCAGAACAGCTGTCTGCTCCTGCCCAGAAGCCACCCCCCCTCCTTCTTTCTATGTCATTAGGGAAAAATAAAGCCAACCTCCTTTTCTCCCCCATCATCCCCATCAACCCGCCAGTCATTCAGTGTCAGCCTGACACCATGCCCACTTGTCAGAGTGGGCCCAGGATCCAAGGACACACCACTGAGCAGTCTGGTCTCTGCCTCACAGCTCAGCAGAAATAGTCGTGTTAACAGACGCCAGGTGAGAGGGAGATGGGTGAGGGTCAAGACAGAGGAGGTTACACCTGAGGGAAGTTGGGGGGCCCCCTTGTGCCACGGAAGGAGGGTGGTCCTCACTCTGCAGGCAGCAGGAGCTGGGGCACCGAGGAGTGTTGTGCCAGGAGCGTTGTGATCCGACTGCATTTCACTCAACATTAACAAGCTCCCATCCAGCCTCGGCCCCTGGCACGCCCAGTGCGTCTCCAGAGAGGGGCAGACGCTAGCCAGAAGGATCACAGCAGCAGTATTTTCCTACCGAGTGCCAGGTGAAGGGCTGTGGTCTTGGGTTTGGAGCTGAGAGGAGGTGGAGAGCTCCAGCATGGGAGGGCGGGGGTGAGCAGGGAATTGACGGGGAGCCCAGCCAGGGACATTGCCAGGACAGGAAAACGGGTGCAGGTCATGGTCCTGGCCGGCTCGGTGTTCAGGTGATGGTCTAAGGGCTGGAGCTCTCACCTGCACACTCAGTTCCTGTGGATGGGGTGGCAGGGCCCCAGAACCCTGACACACTGTTGTTAAGACAGTAAATCTTGTAACAGCAGCCACCGTGCATCGAGCACACGCTCCTGCCGTGCTTCACCTGCACCACCTCCCCTTCTGACCACCTCCCGGAAGTGGGGATTCCTCTCCGTTTTTGGTGCGGGGCAGCCATCAGGGTCCAGCTTGAGATGAACACATGGGGCCCACGGGAATCCTAGATGCAGAGCCACCTCCGCCATCAGTGACCTCAGAGGGTCAGCTTCCCCATTTCCAACAAAGCGTTGACAGTACTGTGACCCTGTAGACCCTATGGGGTTGTCCGATGGTCCTGGTGAGCTGACAGGGTGACACGGTGGGAGGAGATGAGGGGGTTGCTGCTGGCTCTGCTGGCCACGCCACAGCTGGGACTCAGAGCCAGGACACGAGCTTTGTGGGGGTGCTTGCCCCCCATACAGACGCGACGCCGTGACTGGAGCTGCTCAAGAACTTGGTCCGGCCATGTGGCTCCTGAGTGGGGAGCAGCCAGACTTGCCACACTCTGGCGCTCCTGGAACATGCGTGCAGAGCCTCTGCTCCAACTGTCTGCATCCTGGTCCCCTCGAGAGCAGCTATGGGACCCAAGTTCTCTCTCCTTCTTGAAGGTTGACTGCACTTGTCTGAAGCTGGCAGACACAGTCAAGGCGGTGGGAAACGCTGGGCATAGTGAGGAGGACTGGGTCCACCCTCAGAATGAGCACGTGTGTGTGTTGTGTGCCACTGCTGGCTTAAGCATGCTTATAAGTGACATACATGTGCGCACATGCACACACACACATGCACGCACACTCACAGCTCCCTTTCACCGGAAGTGTTCCCCAGGGAATACCAGCCCAGCCCCAGCCTGTGTCCAGATCTCTGTCACCCAGGACATGCAGCTGGAGGGCGTGAGCTGCGACAAGGAGAGAGAAGAGGACAGAACCAGGAGAGGAGAAGCTGCCTGTTCCAGGAGGTGTCAAGGAGAACAGTGCCCCATCTCTGAGGCAGAAGATGGGGCACTCTTGGGTCCCCTGAGGGCTTGGCCAAGTCACTTTCTAACAGAGGACTTGGGTCACACAGCCTGTCCAGGTCCCTCTCCCTGGCTCTACTGAGAAAATACAGACCACTCTGGACGGCACTCATGAGGACCACGGTGAGACATATCTGCGGGGCAGTGGCCTGGAGCAGGCCCTGTTCAGAGGGGCCAGGAGACATCACCAGGCTGGTAGGGGGGTGGTCTGGGAGGCTCAGAGCAGGATGTCAGAGGTGGTCCATGCCTCAGGTCCCCGAGGGAGAGGGATAGAGAGAGAGAGAGAGACAGAGACAGAGATAGAAAAAGACAGAGAAAGAGAGAAGGAGAGAGAGAGAGATATCCCTGACCTCTGAGTCGCTGCCTCCACCACTGGCTGATGCCAACTCACATGCCATCCCACTTCCACCCACAACCCCCACGCCCGCCCCAGGGTCAGCCACACCACAGAGAGGCCGGTTCCTGGTCACCTCTGTTCCATCCCTTCCGGACCTGACCCCAGTGCGGGGGAAATGTTCAGAGAAGGGTTTACATGTCCCTCTGCATGACAATAGACTTCCTCCCCTCTCCCATTCCACAGGCCTACCCACGACATCCACCTTTGTCATTAGCTCGAGAGAGGATGCAAGATGAGAATCGCTGCTATTGTGTGGGGAGACTCAGTTTCCCGGGTTTCCCCCATGGACACATGTTCTTCAGCTGGGTCTGATTTTCTCCAGACAACCAGTCTTGTTAAGGATTTGGCCAGCAATAAGAACCTGAAGGGAAAGGGCGGAGGGCGACTCTCTCTCGGACCCCGACAGCCCCGAGCTGGGTCGGTCCCTCAGACCTGGCCAGAGGCAGCCCATCCCACGGCGCCCTCTCCCGGGGCATCCAAGGGCAGGCTCGGCACCAGCCCCACCCTGCTAGCTACTTCCACGACCATGGTCCTCCCTGGGGATGCCTGGGCAGGACAGAGACTGGGTTGTGGGAGGCCTCCAGATCTCAGGTCTGGCACACCGCTTGCCAGGCTGCTTCCTCCTCTGACGGGGGCCCAGCACAGGGCCCAGGAGACTTGGCAGCCGTCCCCAGGTCTATATCCTCTAGAACTCGTCCCCTTGGAAGGGGCCTGGCCCAGGTGCCAGGTTCGGCTGGTTGGCCAGCCTCCTTTGGAGAAAGCAGGCAAGCCGAGCCAGGCTTGCAGTGGTCCTGGCGAGACACCTGTGACCTCAGGCAGAGGGCCTCCTGCGTGTCCTTCATGGCGGATTTCTCCCCAGAACCATGGCCTGAGCACGAGGAAGACCAGGCCTTCCTGACTCCAGGGAGGAGGCTGGAACCTGTGGCCGGAAGGGTCCTGGCCGCCAAGACCTGCAGTGCCAGCTGCCTGGCTCAGCACTTCTGACTCCACAGAGCCTTTCCTACACCTGGCCTGGCTGCAGTCGCAAAGTGCAGGCGTGGGGTGAGGCCATGGCTTTGTCTTTCCAGGAAGAAATGAGCCCCTGGATGTAGCAGCTGGCCCAGGCAGAGCCTTGACCTTGAAGCCCAGTATGCCTGTGGCCATCAGGGCCAGAGCAATGCTTCCAAGGCAGAGAAGCAGCCTTCAAGCTGAGTGGGAGTGGGGGAGGGGAGGGAGACAACAGCTGAAACCAAGTCAAGAAGGGTAGTGATGGAACAGCTGCAGCTGGCTGGCGCCAGCTGGTCAAATCCTGGAAGGAGGGCGGGGCCTTCACTGAGGACCCCCGAGGCCAACCCTAGGCCCTGGCGGTCGCTCATGAGAACTTGGCTTCTGCGGCGGTGTGGAGGGTTGAACCCAAGCCCGCAGGGCTCCCGGAGCGACCAGAGAAAGAAGGGCCCATGGGAGAGGTAGGCGAGGTGGGCAGGTGGCGCCTCCTAACTCTCCTCAGGTCCCCGAGGGTGGGAAAGAGAGGGAGAGAGAGGGAGAGAGAGAGAGATCCCTGACCTCTAAGTCTCTGGCTCCACCGCTGGCTGGTGCCAACTCACAAGCCATCCTACTTCTAGTCATCAGACCCACGCCCGCCCTCGGGCCAGCCCCACCACATAGATCTCGGTTCCTGGTCACCTCCATGCCTTTCCTTCCGGACGTGACCCCAGTGCAGGGGAAACGGGTTGGACAAACCTTTATCTGTGTCTCTGCATAATAATCATCTTCATCCCCTCTCCCATCACACAGGCCCACCAACGACATCCACCTTTGTCATTAGCTCAGGAGAGGATGCAAGATGAGAATCTCTGCTATTGTGTGGATTGACTCAGTTTCCCGGGTTTCTCCCATGGACACATGTTCTTCAGATGTGTCTGATTTTCTCCAGCCAATCTGTCTTGTTAAGGATTTGGCCAGCCCTAAGAATCTGCAGGGAAAGGGCAGAGGGGGATTCTCTCTCCCTCTTTCCTCACCCTCTCTCTCCCCCTCCCTTGCTCAGATATTTTCTCACAGAGCAGACCTTTTTCTTATCTTCTTCCTTTCTGTCTCCTCACTCTCCAGGGCTCCTTGCTAATCCTTCATTTATTTATTTATTTATTTTTAATTTTTGTTTATTGCAGTAACATTGGTTTACATCATTGTATAAATTTTTAGTGTATATCATTATGCTTCTTTTTCTGCATAGATTACATCGTGTTCACCACTCAAATACCAATTACAAACCATCACCACTCCTTTCTAATCATTGGTTTGATTTCCTGCTTGACCAAACAGTTATTCATGAGAGTCTTTACTGGCTTATAAATTGTCTGATTTGTTTAAGATATGTTGGAAGTTAATGAACATTTTTGCGTGCAAGTTGGTTTAGTAACTGGATTTCAAATCTGCCCGTTCCTCTGATGAGCTACTGAGTCAGAATTTCTGTGGTTGGCCATCTACCTCACTTCTGGCGGCTTCAGGAATTGATTGCTATGTCGAAATTGCTTGCTGGACAAGGATAGGACCTAATTTTATAATAATATGCTTTCTTTGCTTAGGAGTAGGAAGTTTGATATTTATATGTGGGCACGTGTGTGTGTATGCTCCAAACATATTTAGTGATAAATCAAGATTAACAATATATATGATTCCTATATTGACTTTTTTTGGACAAATACT
Organism: Diceros bicornis minor; assembly: GCF_020826845.1. Classification (NCBI taxonomy): domain Eukaryota; kingdom Metazoa; phylum Chordata; class Mammalia; order Perissodactyla; family Rhinocerotidae; genus Diceros; species Diceros bicornis. The sequence continues at coordinate 6,794,183 of NW_026690855.1, read as the reverse complement.
GAGAAGTTAATTGAATACTCTTACTTTGGTTGTAGTTAGGTTCACTTTACTTCATATTTTTAAAATCCTTTTTTAAATATATGATACTATAATTGAACATATACATTTTGCCTGCTAACCACCTTTTAGTCCCTAAATATTTTGCCTTCAGATATGTGTACAATTATACACATTCACATATAAAAGTTTCATATTAGTTCTGGCTTTACTTTTGTGAGCACGTGTATGGAATATCACTGACAATCCTCTTTCTTTCAGCATCTATGTTCAGTTTTAATTTCCTATGTCTTCGTGGAATGTAGAGTTACACTCAATATTGAAAAAGTGATTTAAGTAACTTCAGTGTAGTATAACTGCTATATGTAGCATTATCTCTGTGGTTCTATTTTTAAATTTTGTACTTTGCTTTTTTTCTTTTTTCCTTGTTTTGCTCCATTTAAAGTAATTTTCCTTAATAAACTTTTCTCCATGATGTTGGATATATACATCTTTTTCACATTCTATTTTAGAATTTTTTTTTCTGCTGAGGAAAATTGGCCCTGGGCTAACATCCATGACCATCTTCCTCTACTTTATATGGGACACCACCACAGCATGGCTTGATGAGCGGTGCAGAGGTCTGCACCCGGGATCCGAAGCCATGAACCCTAGACCACCAAAGCAGAGCGTACAAACGTAACCACTATGCCACCAGGGTGGCCCCTATTTTACAATATTTTTAATTTGAGAAATAAGAAGAACCCAGAATCTGAAGTCTTGCCTCACTGCCTCCTCAATGTTAGATGAAAAATTAATTAGTATTTTACTTCTTTTCTTTTTCTCCAAATCCAGTGTCTCTAGGTAAACATTAAGCTCTTGGTTAAAGATGGTTTTAAATTTTATGCACATTCTTTAAAGTAGTTTGTGTTTTGTATTTTTTAAAAAATCACATTAACACAAATTACTGAGACAATTGTTTTAATTTGTCAGTGTTCTCTTCCTTGGTACGGTGTTTTTTTTTGAAACCCGTCAAAGTCAAACTTGATTATGGATCTGAATTATCTGGAAGGCTTGTTAAAACACAGAAGGTTTGCTGTACCCCACCCCAAACATTATGATTCAGTATGTCTCGGGTAGAGACTAGCATCTCCACATTGTGATTCAAAGCTCCTCTGCCTAACATTCCTTATTTTTTTTCATTTCAGAGGCAGTAAAATCCGTATCTCAGTGTGCGAGCTGTCCCTACCCAATCCTTTGATTCTTCACAGGTGTTATGCCACAATAATCTTCTTGTACTCCTAACTCCACCTCAGCATTTGGAGGCCCCAACTGACACAAAAACGTTCTTCATTTTTCCTCTGAAAGGGGTGCTTTATTTTCAGAAATGTGACACCGTCTGCGATAAGTTTAATGTGGATGCTGTTCTCTGCTCTTTAGACATTGAAATTTACTTATACAACACCTGCACCATTCTTCCTTATTCTCAGTATTTAATACTCTAACATTGGAAACACATGGGGCATCTGGAATACTGGACACTCTCCCTTCTTCAAGTTTAATTGATCATATCACACCTGAACTAAGTTGAACTAAAGTTGGCCATATCATGGCTTGTCACATGACGATCAGGTATATGTGTACTATGTGTGCACCTCACAGAAACAGAATGTTCCTGGAGTGTGCATCTCAATAATTCTTCTCCTAAAATTTGATTAAATATGTTCTAAATAGAGGTTCTTAGTTTCAGTTAAATGTACCTAATGCATACATACATTACTGTAAATTTTCTATATCTTAAAATTATTTTATTGAATAGCATGTAAATTATTTCTATACCCCAAGATCACACGTTTGATTTTAAAATTTATTTTCTTTTCCAGTTAAAGAAAGAATTTTTATTAAAAGAAAGAAATGCAAAGAAGTATCCAAAAGAATGAAATACTAGGAGTATAGAGGACTAGATACCTCAAAGGGGTTTCCCTCCACATGACACTATCTTCCATAAAATATAATGTTATTGCATTCTTGAGTTCACATGATGTAAGCCAAGTCTCAAAGGTCAGAAGAAGGAAATTGTAAGCGCTAGAAAAATTTGGATTCACCCAGTGGTCAAAGGCCCGTATGATCCTCTAATGAAAGGATTTGTCTTTGAGTCACCAGTGACTTGAGGGAATGAATCTGGGAGTCACAGATTAGTTGTGAGTCACACAAAAAAGGCACTTAGCTTGGTGTCATCTCACATGACTGTGAGCAGAAACCAGTGACATTCTTCTCTGGAGGAAAGAATCTAAACGAAAGCTTTACATTCTATACACATTAAAATCAGACAAATATGAGCTCCTAATCAAAGTTCTCCAAACAAATAAGGAATACATGTCATTGTCGATAAGAGTCATAAGAAATAAGAAAATTAAAAAAAAAACCATAGATTTAAACACTAAAACCTTCACTATTAGACTTACCAACGTCAAGATATAAAATAACTGTGTATAAAAAATGGAACAACAAGAAATGGAATACAAAATCAAACAGGAGACTCTAGAAATGATCTGTCATATTTGGCAAAGGGCCTTATAGAACTTTAAGAGCTGAAAAATACATAACTGTTGAGTTTTAAAACTTCATAGATGGGTTCTACAACAGAAGAGAGAATAGAAAACCAAATTTGAATTCTGAAGGAAATAGAATGCAGCATAGAAAGACAAGGAACTAAAAAACATGAAAGATAATTTAGATATGGAGATGAAGAGAGAGTAAAGAAAAAGGAGAAATAAAGTACTGTACAACAAAAACAAGAGAGTCATGAGGGTAAAACTGAAAGTTAAAGGGTCTATAAATTTCTCAGGAGATGAGAAACTATATCCACTTCAGGCAATGTGGACTGGTGGTAAAATAGAAGTAGAGACTATAACTCTCACCCAAATAGAGGAGATACAATAGAATATGGAAAACAAGTATAAATCAATAAATTTTAAAGGGAAATAACATAATAAAACTTGTGGAAAAAATAGAAGCAAACCATATAGATAGTGGGAGCAAAACAAGGATATAAATAATCACAAAAAATGTAAATGGAACAAATTCTCCAGTTAAATACAGATTGTTAAATTTGATGCGACAATGATAAATTTAGCTGTATCTTGTTTACGAGACTTGTGAAAACTAATAAACATGGAAAACTAGAAATTCAAAACAGAATAGAAGATATAAAGATATGCTAGGAGTATATCAATCAAAAATCAACCCAGGGTAGCTATAATAATATGAGATAAAACAGATGAGAAAAAATCATCATTAGGAATTAAGTGGTTAATCCCCAATGGTACATAAGTTCAACTTATCATGAAGATATAGTCGTTATACTACACACGATGTCATGTGACGATAATATAGCCTCAACTAGGAAAGGAAGGAGGAGAAGGAAGAGGAGGAGAAGGAGAAGAAGGAGAAAACAAGATGAAAAAGTCGGAGGAGGAGGAGGAATACAGGAGAAGGAGGCAGAAGAAGAGGAGAGGTAGACATAATATATGATCATAGTGAAGAATTTCAAATTTCCTCTGAGACAAAGAAAACATATATCTAATAATAGAGTATTTGAAAAGCAAATTAGCAAGTTTGATTTAATGGATACACATCGAACCCTATACCCAACAAGCGAAGAACACCTATTCTTCACAGGGACACGGAAAGCATTAACAAGCAGTGAGCATGAACTAGGGTACTAATCAATCCTCAAATAATAGAACACTTGAAATAAGTACAAGTAACTGCTCTATTTTATTCTTGATGCTATTATAAATCCCAGGCGATAGAAATGCAGAGAATTTTCCTTGGCTTAGGTGTTATTTGTGTTTAGAAAATCTGTAGAAAAGATGAAGACAATATGGGCTATCAGGAACAGGTACCGTTAAGATGTTAATAAGTAATTTTAATTTTATATTTTTAAAATAAGAAATGGATGAGAAGCTTTTTAAACTTTACAATGCTCTCTTTCTTAGATTCCTAAGTGTTTCTAGTCCCTCAGTACTTCTTGATTCTTTCAATTGTTCCTGCCTGTTGATGATTCCTCCTTCATTGGATCTCTGAAGTTCACCTTAGTTTCCTGGTTTTGATGGTGGCAGAAGGACAGGTTTGAGGGGACAGAGGTTTAGGCAATTTGATTGACAGCCTTCTGTTGCACCATTCTCAATGTGCACATGTCATGCATCTATGCTTGTCACGTATCTTTCAGTTGCAATTATTCTTCCTCCCCAGGGATTTCTCCAATCTCATGCTAATATTGTTGCTCTTCTAGGAAAGATTTAATGGTGTGCTCATATAAACAAGCATTTTGGATCCTGAACAAAAGAGCCATTTATTAGTCTACTCTGAATGTGATCTGTTTTTCCATTCATTGTACTTTCTTCTGTGTATTTAACCAGTTTCTTTCATGAGTGTGGAATTCAGTAAGGACGTTCCACAGCTGGAGTCATGTTATTTTCTTTAGTTATAAATTCTAAGGCTTCAGGAGTGCCATCTGTTGCCACAGACATTCGAGTCAATAGCAAATTCATTTTAAATAAGTCATTGTATTGCATTTGAAGGAAATCATTTTGAGTATTTTCCCTAAGGATCCTTATCCCTCTATGCAGGTTTCAGTACAAGAACTATCAGTATGTTCTGTCCTTGGTTTTTGCCATTGAGGAAATCAACAGGAACCCTCATATCTTGCCCAATATGTCTCTGGGGTTTGATCTCTATAATCATCTGCCCAGTGAAAGGAGGACATTGGAGAGTTCCCTAATTTGGCTCTCAGGGTTGGGCAAGGACATCCCTAATTACGACTGCAGGAGAGAGAGTAAGTATCTAGCAGTCCTTACAGGAACCACCTGGGCAATTTCTGCCCAGATTGGAACACTGCTGGAATTGTACAAATTTCCACAGGTAAGACTGGGTGGGATGGGGAGAGATGAAACCACGTCTTCTTTGGTGCCATTCTCAGGGGCCTAAAAAGGAAGAGAGGAGGAGACTGGTTTTGTGCATCTCTCAACGGATATGATCTCAAAGGGTCCGCGTACAGGACCTCGATGGAGTATGACATTTCCTTTATTTGGAGTAGAGAGAAGGTTAAGGGGGAAGGAGACAAAGCAGTATCTTGGATCTCTGACTGATATTATTTTATAGAAAGCTTTCAGGGAGTGCAACATGATTAGAAAATCAAATGAGTAATTGTCCCCTTCTACCACTCCAGGTGTTGCTGAACAGCCTTCAGGACTGAGAGTGTGATTTTTGTCAATCCTCTTCCTCATATTGCTTCCAATTGTCTTTTCCTTTTGGTCCTTTTGATCTTACCCTGAATGATGATGAGCAGTTTCCATCGCTCTATTAGATGGCCCCCAGGGACACATCTCTAGCCATTGGCATGGACTCTTTGCTGCTTCATTTCAGTTGGAGCTGGGTGGGGCTGGTCATCTCGGAAGACAAGAAAGGTGTTGTGTTTCTCTCAGACTTGAGAGGAGAGATGGACAGGAATGGAATCTGTGCAGCCTTTGTTGAAATGATTCCTGTGACTGAAAGGTCATATTCCTCAAGGATATTGCCATACGATTTGCAAGTATAGGAAACAGAAGGGAATATGATTATCATTTATGGCGATGTCAACTTTCTCATATTCTTGAGCTTCTCTACTTGGGAGTATTTAGTGATATGGAAAGTCTGAGTCACGACATCAGAGTGGGATTTTATCCACAATGAGAAAGATTTCATCCTTGACTCAGTCCATGGGACTCTCATTTTTTCACACCTCCGTAGTGAGGTCCCTGGCTTTGAAAATTTTATCCAGACAGTTAACCCTTCCAAATGTCCAGAAGACATTTACCTCACTATGTTGTGGTTTCCCTTTATTCCTTGCACGATTTCTGAGTCTTACTGTAAAAAACTGGAGAATTGTCCACCTAACGCCTCCTTAGGATGGCTGCCTTGGCAGATTTTTGACACAAGCATGACTGAATGGAGTTACAGTATGTAAAATGCTGTGTATGCTCTGGCCTGGAACCTTCACAAGATGTTTCTTCAACATGAAGAAATGAAGCCAACGTGAAGTGGGGAAGGTCTGGTGTTTTGTCCCTGGCAGGTAAAGTCTCTTCGACTTAACAGAATGTACACTCGTAAAAGTGACTTTCTTATGGTTCCACAGGTGCTCAAACCAAGCAGTTAGGATTCTTTCTCCAAGAAAAGCACAAGAGTTTCTATACTTATTTCACTCTCTAGGAGGTATATCTAGTCCTGGGTAGTAAGTCATCTACAAGAAGTTTCTAGTGGCAACGAGGAAGTGAGCTATGAGTCAATATCAATGCTTTGTGTTACAAAGGAACCCAACATGCTGCCTGCCTAACGTTTCAATAGGGAATATCCTGTCTTCTCTCATGAATCTCCTCAATGAGAAGAAGAGAACTTGTCCTTTATGTGGCTATCTGGGGCTGAACATCATAGTGAATACTTTACAAAAATGATCTCATTTAATTCTGCAACAACTTTAGTTATTGCTAACATCATTTTGCAGATTGATGGTATGGAAAAATTCAGAGAGTGCATGAGGGTGGCTAGATTGGACGTTGTATTCGAGATTTGTCTGAATCCTATCACCACTGATCATCTTAATATTTTTGTCTTTAGGCATTTTCTCTTGAAACTAACTGATATTTTAGAAACATTATGATATTTTAGTTCTCCATATGATTTCATTTGCTTTACTTCATTGGATACTTGTAATAAAGGTACATTATGAAGCAAGGATTACAGACAATGAAAGGCTGTCCCCAATTCAGGGTTTTTCTCTTTAACATCTGGGCCTACTTCACCGCAGGATGATGTGTCACTTCTAGCTGCACCCCTTTCTGAGGAACATAGAATTTAACAACCCTGTTGGTGACTCAGTGAATTTGGCTGATGAAGGAAAATCAGATTCAGAGTACACCATTCTCAACTTTTGGAAATTTCCCGAAGGTCTTGGACTTAAGGTGAATGTAGGAGAATATTCCCAACATGCTCCACGTGGTCAAGAATTGTCTTTATCTGAGAAAATGATTGAGTGGAACACAGGAATTACTGAGGTAGGTTGAACCCAGTCACAATTACTTATACCACACATGAATAACCAAAATCTTGTTGGGGTTTTGTGTCCCCTCATAGCTTCATAAAGGGCCACATATGGGAATTTAACAATTCACTTCCAACTGAAGTAATTTTTTAATTTGCCAACAATCCAAGATGGAAACAAGACCTTCATAAGCAAAAGATTGCAAGTTGCTGAAGGTTCAGAAGGTGGTTAGTAATTTTCAGGAATAATATTTTTTTTTAAATTAAGTTATGTACATGTTTTCTAGAGATAATGTTATTGCACACTTAGTACACTACAGTATAGTGTAAACATAACTTCTTTATGCACTAGGAAATCAAAAAACGGTGTGACTCACTTTATTGCAATATTTCATTTATTGCGGTGCTCTGCAATCAAACCCACAGTATTTCTGAGGTGTACTAGTGTTTTATATCATACAATAAACATGGCGTCCAAACAATGAATTGGATTTATATATTTTAAGATTAAGTTTGTTAAGGCCCAATACTCTAAAGCACTCTAGTTTCTTGAAAATTAGGTAAAAGTCACAGCTGTTACCAAGTGTTATCTGATTTTCTCCAGACTCCACACTCTGTAGGCAGTGAGAGTTGCAATCCGGGATTCAGGAAGAGCCCTCAAGAGAGCAATGTTGCCTGTTGTTTTGTTTGCATTTCCAGCCAAGAGAATGTGATTTGCAATGAGATAGGTGAGTATATGCCTTGCAGCGACGTTCTCCACTTCTATTTTTTTTCTGAAGGGAAACATTTGTCCCGAGCTAACTAACATCTGTTGCCAATCTTGCTCTTTTATTATTGTCCTCAAAACTGTAGTACATAGCTGTATATCCTAGTTGTAAATCATTCTAGTTCTTCTATGTGAGCCACCACCACAGCATGGCAATTCACAGAGTGATGGTGTGGTTCCATGACCAGGAAACCAACATGGGCCACCGAAGTGGTGAGCACTGAACTTTCACCACTTGGCTATCAGGGCTGGCTCTCCACCTCTTTTTGTATGCACCCTTCTCCCAAAGAAACGGAAAAGCTCTGATGAGGACTGCAGGGTCAAAATGTTGCCTTCCTCCATTTAGTAATTCAACTTTTATAGCCAATAATATTTTCTCCCAAAATGATACTCTCTCTCTCTACCTTGAACTAGATTGCTTGTCTCATTTCAGCATCATTGCAGGCATTATGATCTCAAGGAAACACTTTACGACCACTCCACAGTAACTAACTTAAATCTCTCTCATGGAATCTAACACATGGTATTGTAAGTCCTTACTTTTCATCTTCTTTAAAGCTACATTTAGATCACATTGAACAAATCCTTATTTTTCCAGTGTCTGGTGCTGTTCTTGGCACAGAGCAGGAGATCAGAAAGGTTGTGTTTGATTTAAGAAGTAAGTATTTCCATGGTGTACAATGAGCTTATGGTACAGCTTGGTTTCTGATCTCCTCGAGTTCACAGGTGAGTAGGGGAGACAACATGCAGTGATGTGAATTCAAGGTGGTGACATAAGGCTGCAATATAGGTACGCAGAGACCCATAGGATGAAATAAGTGATAGTATACATGTTTGTGGGGAGGGAAGTGTCATGGTCTTCTTCATAGAGGCAGTAGCATTAGTATTATATCAGACTAATGAAGGCGGATTAAATTCTTGGTGGAATTCTCAGAAATGGCAGAAACTGGTAAATTAGCCCTGCGTTTAATATTCTAGGTAGCTGAGAAAAGGTTCAACATGACTAGAACACAGACACTGTGGGTTTGGGAGTTGGGTCATGAAGTAGAAGAGGGACAGAAAACCAATACTGAAGATTTTTCATACAATAATTAACATCTTGGAATTACTCAGATTTATGATATTAAACGGTGCAATGATGGAATCCCCCCAATGGTGGCATTATCTAATTTTATTTTTGTGATTGATATGAGGCTTAATTTCACAACATCTTTTGTATAATTTAGATTTTTTTGAAATGTACTGAGATTGATGATATAGTCTGGCATATCGTCAATTTGGATAAAGCTTCCACGTGCACATTTGGCGTGTGGTAAGTTTGGGTATATGTTCCATATGCACATCTAAAGAACACTACATCCACTAACTTCAATTCCTACATGCTTGGAGATTAATAAATACACTTGTAAACAATCGATGATTAATGAGTAAACTATGATGGAAATTGGCATGTATTTCCAATTAAAAATACTATTCATCAAATCTTATGGGGTGGAATTAAATCTATCCTTAAAGAGAAATGTATAATCCTAGATTATATATATTTATATATTATAGTGGATATTTAAATAAAGAAAGGTTGAATTTCTAAGTTCTAAGCATTCATCACAAACTAGAAAAAGAGCAGAAAAGTAAACACAAGGAAAAGAGAAAACACAAAATGATAAATGTTAGAGGAAGTGTTAACAAAATAAAAGACAGACATCAAAGGATAAATAAAACTAAAGTATATTCTAATAAATGACAAATATTCTCAATAAAATCCTAGTACTAGTGTTCAAAAAAAGAGAAAAATTGCAACAAAATAATGCCAAGGCTGAAAAGGAAGTAAACTGTGCAGATCATATGGAAAATTTTTAACATGAAGAAAACATAAATATCATGTTGATACAATGAAAATTTAGAGGAAATTCACAAATTTCTAGGCAAATTAAAGTTACCAAACTGCCTCAAGAAAAAATGAAAAATCTGAATATTGCCATACCTATTACAGAAATTGAGACCATCCTTATAACATTTCTACAAAATTTTATTGTAAGCTATTTATGTGGTACAAAGTTGATGAATCTGCCCAAATATTCAAGAAAAAAATAATATACATCTACTCAAACTCTTCCAAAGAATAGGAAAATCTGAAAACTTTTTGACTCACTTTGAGAGACGAGATTAACATTGGTACTAAAATCTAACAAAATCATTGCAGGAAAGGAAATTACAGGCCACTCTCTTTCTTGGATTAAATTCATTTATACTAAAAAAAAAATCAAATCAAATCAAGGTTCCCAATTTAGCCATATTTTATAAGAAGGACATATCATGACCAAATTAGGTTCATGCAATGTAATTCAGTACACTAATCTCTGAAAAAAGAGAAATAATAATCTCAATAACTTTAAGAAAAACTAGTAAAATTAAACACCTATTCATATTTTAAAACAAACAACAAAAACAGAAACAACACTTACCAAATCAGAAACAGAAGGAAACTCTCTTACTCCCATACACAGTATTCACAGAATGGAACTTTATCTTACACTGTTGAAAGCAAGGATAAGAGAAGAATGTTCAACATCACTGTCTCTATAAGCCATTAGGCTGGAGGTCTTGCCTGATACAATATTGGCAGGAAAAGAAATAAAAGGAATAATTTACTTCAAAGGAAGAAGTAAAATTCATGTTATCTTCAGATGCTATTATGGTATAAATGTAAAAACCATATAAATTAAGGTATTAACTGAGTTTATTGACGGCTGAATACAAGGTTAATATAGAAAGTTTTGCTTCCATCTACCCATCATAAGCATTCAAAATTTAAATTTTAAAAAATGACATTTACAACATCTTAAAGTATGAAGTACATAGAAATAACTTTAATGAGACTTTCAAAAGATTTTTGTCCAAAATTTATAGAACAGCATTTAGAAAAATGGAGGAAGACTGAAAGAAGTGGAGGGATAAATCAAATTCGTGACTGAACAGACTCAAAATTCTACAGATATCAAAACTGTGTAAATTAATCTACAGCTTCCACAAAATTGCAGCTAAAATGATATCGCGTTCTGTGGAAATTACAATTGATAAAATTCTTATGAAAATGATAAAGGAAAAACTTAGCTAAGAAAATCTCGAAGACAATGAATAGAGTGGGAGGACTTACTCTACTTGACATCAGGTATTATGGCATCACAATAGAGGAGGTTCATCAAGAGGATAAACAAGAAAATCAACAGAACCAAATTGTAAGTTCAGATACAAGCTGCTCATATAGGGACTCACGTATAGAAGTCTGATTTACAAGGAAACACTGAGGAGGAGTGGGAAAATGAAAGACTTTTCAATAAACCATGTTGGGTAAATTGGCTGTCTTCATGAAGAAGAAAATGACTCGCCAACCCTAACTCACACCATCCACAGAAAACCTTATCAGGCAGATTGTAGTTCTAAATGTCAAAAGTGAGAGAATTTAAAGGGACATAAAGAGGAAGGAGGAATGCCCCTGTAAAAGGAAAATCATGTATTGATACCTGCAAGGATGAGTGGGAACGGAACAGTTTCAGAACCACATGAAGATTTGGGAATCTTAAAAATCAGAGCAGAGGTAGTAGAGGTAGGCAAGACCAAGATTATACAGTCTTTTTGGTCTTCCTAAGAGTTTGTCGGATTTTTTAATGGAGGCTAAACATGATCCCACTTACATGTAGAAGTATCACTTGTGATGCAGGACAAGGGCAGGGAACCAGAGTAAAAAGATCTTATGATAACATAGGAGAGAAGTGACTAAAATCGTAACAGAATTGGTGGAAGTGAAATCAAGATGAAATGTTTTGGAGATCATTTTAGAGGGTAGAAATGGTCTCATTTTGAAACTCCCAAGGAGTGAGGTCTATGACTTGGTCATCTCTGTTTCCCTAGAATGTAGCATATTATCTGGCTCATGGAGGTTTTCCAATAACTGCTTGCTCATTGAATGAGTAAATCTAGGCCATAGCTTACAGGGGTATAGCTCAGAGAGACAGGGAGGACATTTGGTTTTCTGCTGAGAAAAAAGTGCTTTCCTGAATATGCAAGATAAATACTGAGAAGAATAATAGCTTTGTTTACTTAACCATAAATAAGATGGGCAGTATTAACTGGGAATGGTTCTCTGCAGAGCATTCTGTTACTTGGTGCCTGCAGCAACAAAGGAAGACAATTTTCTAAACTTACCCAATGTCTTCTTTGGGGGCATGCGAATGAGAGAGAATGACTGAACCTGGGCTGAGGACACTTTGCATCTCTCCCCAGACATGGATCAGTGTGTGAAGTGTCCAGATCATCAGTATGCCAACAGAGGGTGAGATTGCTGCCTCGAAAAAGCTGTGACTTTTCTGGCTTATGAAGACCCCTTGGGGATGGTCCTGGCCTAAACAGCTCTCTGCTTTTCTCTCCTCACAGCTGTGGTCCAGGGGGTCTTTGTGAAGCACCAAGACACTCCCATAGTCAAGGCCAATAATCGGACTCTCAGCTATATCCTGCTCATCTCCCTCACCCTCTGCTTCCTCTGCTCCTTACTCTTCATTGGTCGTCCCAAGACAGCCACCTGCATTCTTCAACAAATCACATTTGGAGTTGTATTTACTGTGGCTGTTTCCAGTGTCTTGGCCAAAACTATGACTGTGGCTGTGGCCTTCAAGGTCACTGCACCAGGGAGAAGGATGAGGCAGTGGTTGGTGTCAGAGGAACTTAACTTCATCATTCCCATCTGCTCCTTTATCCAGCTGAGTCTTTGTGGAATCTGGCTGGGAACCTCTCCTCCCTTCATTGACACAGAGGCACATTCTGAACACCGTCACATCTTCGTCGTGTGCAACAAGGGCTCGGTCACTGCTTTCTACTGTGTCCTGGGATACCTGGGATCCTTGGCCCTGGGCAGCTTCACTGTGGCTTTCCTGGCCCGGTACCTGCCTGACACCTTTAATGAAGCCAAGATCCTGACGTTCAGCATGCTGGTGTTCTGCAGTGTCTGGGTCACCTTCCTCCCCATCTACCACAGCACCAATGGCAAGGTCATGGTGGCCGTGGAGGTCTTCTCCATCTTGGCATCCAGTGTGGGGCTATTCGGCTGCATCTTTTCTCCCAAGTGCTACGTTATTTTCCTAAGGCCAGAGAGAAACACATCAAATGTGTTAACGAATAATACACATTCAGCAAGAAAATAATCGAAATGTAGGTTATTTTCATAGGTCACAAGAGCTTGCATACAATTGAAAAATAAACTACCACATTTTTGAAGATCCACTTTAAGTACCAACTAAACTTATCTTACATCTCCACTTAATTTTTTGCTTTACGTTTGTTTTGGCTTTGTACAATTTTCCTCGGGCATTCAAATGAACAAATACAAAAACATTCATACTAATTCTCCTCTAAAATTATGTGTGAAAGGTTGCGAAAATGGCCACACATTAGTCTTCTCCCACTCTCTGTTTGGTCGTAGCATCCCACGTTGACTCTGGGTAGACTTGGCCTTGTAACTTGCTTTGGCCAATGGGACATTAACAAATGACATAAGCAAAGGCATGAAAACCACTTGCTCATTGTTGGTACTTGTCCTTCTCTTTCTGCCCTTGGGACGCCTGAGGCCATCAATATGTGAATGAGTCTAGATAGACTGCACATCTCCATTACTCCAGGTGACTTCAAGTCAACAATCAGATATGTAAGGCCGTCCTAGACCAGCCAATCCCAGCTGAGCCACCAATAGGTCCAGATCAAAATAACTGCCCAGTTAGCCCACAGAATCTTGAGAAAAAATAAACTATACTTATTTGAAGCCACCAAATTTTAGGTTGGTTTGTTATACAGCAGAAGCTAACTGATACATTATGCTACCATTTATATATGTTCTCTCATTATTTGTGTAATTATCACAGATTTCTATTTCTTTATCCAATATCATAGACTGGAATATTATTCTCTAGATTAAGTCTCTGAAAGAAAATCAGAGACCATATCACGTTCCATTTTACTTTTTCTCCTTCCTCTTTTCAACCAGACATCTTTAAGCATATATATTATGAATATCTTCACTAATTTTAAGATTATGGATATTCTTCTATATTGTCATCCACCACTGTTATACGCGGGGGATTTTTACTTTTAATTTTAGTCCTGTAATCCATTTGGAATGATTTACTTGTGAATAATTTTAGTTGATGGTCCAGTGTTTTATTTTACAAATGGATATCTTTTAGTCTATAAAACAAACACTACATCACTTGAAAAGTTGATTTGAAGCACATGGAATCTGAATAATGTTTGGAAAATTGATATCTTTGAAACACTGTTTTCAGTCACAAGTATAGTATATCTCTCCATTTAATCAGAGCTTTTACACGCTTTGTATCTCTTTATAAACTTCTTCATATAACTAATGTGTAGTTCCAATTATTTTAACTACTCATCTTAAATAATTCATTGCTCTTAGGAATGGAATAATTGTTTACATGTTTAAACTAATTCTTGCTCATGTAACAGTATTTTCGATGTTTCATATAGGAATCGAGCTTCCTTATACATTATTGCACTTATATACCAGTTCTAAATTTTATAAGTTATGTCCCACTAAAATAATAGATTTTCTCTTCTTCTCTAATATTATTTACCTCTTATTCTTTTGATTCTCATTTTTTCATGACTGTGCTCTCCATTGCCACACTGAATCACAGTAGTGTTTGCCAGGAGCACGTTCCTCTTCTTAAGTTTAGGGTAAACATCAGATAAATTCCTTGTCAGGGCAGAGCAGGCATCTAAGGGAGAAAAAGTAAAAACGTGAAGGGGAATCATTTCTGCCTGGAAATCAACAGAATTGTTTCTCTTGGCTGTTTGGAGCTGTAGATATTATGACAATGTGGCCAGCTGAGAATCAGAGGATCTTTCTCTAGTCCCAGGAATTAGTCTTGGTCAAATCTCTCAACCTCTTTAGACCTCATTTTCTTCACCTGTAACATGAAGAGTTGGACGAGTCTTTTTGAGTTCTGAAATCCAGTGACATCAAGATACCCTTCACCCACATGCACTTGACAAAGACCAGAGAGAATTTTTAGTTGTCTTCTTCTGCATCAACATTATTATCCATATCACCCCTTAAAGACATATCAAATGTCTACTTTCGCATGACACTGATAAAACAGATTCCATACCAAATCACTGTTCATTGGGATAACAAATCTATAGTTAATTGTTTAGAGGTAAGTATAGAGATGGGCCCTGCTGGAAACAGCAATCAATGGGCCAAAAAGTCTTGCTTTATGTTACAGCAAGGCTGTGTAAACACTCCCTAATACACCAGAATGCTTAAGTACTTAGAAAGTATATAATAAATGGGAGCCTTGTATCCATGGTTACGAGCTAATAAGGATATGATTTTTAAAATTTTGTTAATGATGCCATTTGCCTGCTATGGGGCTGTTCTCTGGTGAGTAAAGAGCAAATGTATTCAAGGCCACTTTCATTCCTTTAATAAATATTTACTCAGTGCCTTCCACTTGCTGCATGATAGCAGTGATCTACCCTAAGAGCATTTATATTCTGGTAGGGTGACACAGACCATAAACAAAAAGAGAATCTGGAGGTGATCAATAAAGTTACATATACATCAAACTTTTTTCATTCTGGACTATTATTCACCCTTTCCCTTCTTTGACTGTTTACCAGAAGTCTAATCATGGACTTGAAAACCCCAGAAAGCATGGCTCCCAAGTTTCGTCTCACAACACCCCTGTTTCAAAGACATGGTGTTTATCATCTGAGAGTATGTCTCTTTAAGATTAAGTTCCTAAGAATCAGCATTATTTCATCACTTTCTTGAGAGGATCAATGATATTATGAAGGGGAAAAAGATATCATATGGGATTTATACTTGAAATGATGTTTCCACTCTAATTGTGTTATTTAACGTGGTGTGATTTGGGGAAAGTCAGTTACTCCTTCAGAGACACTGGTAATAATACCCTGAAAAGCATTCTATAGAGATTAAATGAAACAAAGTATGAGAAACTGCTTTGTAAATTACAAAGCAATCTATTTCAGCACATTTTTTCTAATAATATTTTCATTTATCCAATCCTTTTTGACTCTAACAAACCTGCCTAGACTTTTATCATTTATTCAACAATAATAATGGGTCAAAATGGTTGAATATTAGAAATTTCATATGGTTCAACTTAATTAATAGGCCATCACAATATTTAATTTGATTATAATTACAGTTAAATTTTTCATGATGCCTTATCATGTGCCAGGCACTTTCTAGGCATCTGACATATATTCACTCATTTAATGCTCATAACAATGCCATGGAGACAATAATATTAACCTCTATTGTATGGATGAGGAACATTAGAGGTTATATAATTGACCAAGGTCACACAGCTGGTACCCAGGCAGTCCACCTCCAAAATCTCTTTTAGGGATCCATTAGAAGTTGTGGCGCTTACATTGTAAAAGGATCACCTTGGTTCCTGGTTGGTGAATGGATCAGAAGGGACTAAGGAAGAAAGCCCATGGCTACTGAAATTATCCAGGCAAGCAATTGTGAATACAGGATTTCCTTCCTTTTTAAAGCTGACTAATATTCCATTGTATAGATGCCCCAGATTTTCTTCATCCTTTCACCCACGGGTGCGCAATTAGGCAGTTTCCATCTCTTGGTTATTGTGAATAATATTGCAGTGCATTTTGTCAAATTATTTCCTGGCACTTAGTGAGTTTGAAAAAATTCTTATACACATTCGTTATTGTAATGACCAACATTTCTACATGTCTAAAGTTTAAATATTTGTCATTCTACAGAAATACCTTGCCTAATCATGATTTGTGTCGTTATCAGTTCATGCATGATCTAAGATTTTTGTACAAAAATTTGTTCTAATGGCTTTTTTTGCATGTATTCAGGAACCTTGCATAATATGGGTATTCCCTGATTCTTGATTTTTAGTAGATTTTTCTAGTAAGCCTTTGGTATACAAAGCATCTTCGTAGATGTAAGGCAGACAGCAGAAAAATTATAAAGTGATTGTTATATTTAATTATATCTAAAGAAAACTGTAGTTTTGCTAAATTGTTTTTACACAGCCTTTGCTTATTTGTAAGAGTGACACATATCATTTTATTAATGAAAAGAAAATTCAATAAACAATTTTAACATAAAACAATATCTATTGAGAACTTATATGAAAATTTTAACTATATGCTGTCACCAATTTCCTCATCTGCAAAATGGAGATAGATAATACCATCTTCCTTATGGGTTGCTGTGAGAATACTCAAGAGTAATGTATGTAAAATGCTTATCAACACGTGGGTTGGAAAGTGATGCCCCATTCATTTTTCCATCGGGATGATGACAGCTTTTTTAATGCTTGAAGTCTGTAGTTTTCAAAATGCGTTCTACTCTTGTAAAGTGAATCCTTTTTACAAACTCTTTGTAGAGTTAGATCCTTTTGGAATACAAATTCAGGCTTCCGTGTGTGTGCATGTGTGTGTATATATACGCACATCTCTCAAATAATACTCCAAGGCTTATAATGAAAAGCTACTTTTCCCACGCTTGACTCTGGTTCCAAAAACAACTTCTTTAATTTTCTGGTTTAAAATCTATATTTCTAAATTAGCTACTCATACAGCTTTTTCATTTTTCAGCTTTTGACTATTTATAGTTTATTTCTCCTCTGAAAAAATCAGCACAAAGAGTTCTTACATATGGTAAAAACATAATTCCCCTTGCCCAATATAACTATTTAATGAATTAGGATAAATCAAAATTCAATGTCTACTGTTTTATGACATCAGTCTTTACCATTTTATAGCATACGAATCTTATCCAGAAATGTGCTACGTCAGATAGTATGAATACATTTTCTTTCTCACTTTTTCCTTTGACTTTTTAAATGGTAAAATTCTCTTATTTCTTTGTTGTCTTCCTATGGATTCATCACCGGTTCATCTCCTTCCACCAGAAAATTAAATCTCTTCTCATTAATTTCTGAGGCATGAGACAATTCATAGGCTTCAGGTTTTGCTTGCGGACATCCCTCTTGGGCTTGAACATATACACAGTCCCACATATACACAGTATGTCTGGAAGGATAGAGGAGGAAAGGATGTTTATCTCTGTGCAAAAGTACCGGGAGACAGTGGTAGAGTGAGAATATTTGAAGTTTTCTTATACGTGCACCTACGACGTAGGCCTCCCTCCCGCCAGATTTTTAAAATTAAAATAGCGTTATATCCTTATCTACTGGCTTGGAACAGCAAGTTGTAGAGAAATGTGAATATATGATCCGATTTTTTAACGAAATTAAGAACAGGAAACGCACAAAAAATTTAGAATTCTAAATATGGGCACATCATTCTATGAGGCTGTGTAAAGGTGGGGAAAGGAATGAAGAACAGCTGTTCAACATCCAGCTACCTGTACAGTGTAGGGGTCCACGGAAAGCCTCGCCTCCAGCCAAGACCCTGGAGTTGATTTCCTCCCCCTGTAAAGTCTGCCTGAATTATTCCAGACACACCCCCGCCTCTTCCCGCCCCTGGAACTGGTCTCAGCCCACAACGTTCTGGCCTGCCTCCGCCCACAGCCTGGTCACGGTTCATTGCCCTGCCTGCACCCTTGTTCCCGCCCATAGAACTGCCTTCCCGGCCTGCTGTCACTCACAGCCTTGTCCCCGCCCACAGCCTGCCCCTAGAACATGTTCCCGCACACTGCCCCGCCCCTAGATTTTGTCCCTGTCCCTGATGCCTGACCCAGCCCGCTTTCCAGCTTCTCACTTACTCTAGAAACTAGACACCTCCCCCGAGGCTGGGGTGCACGGCCTCGCCCCGCCCGCCACCTCAACCCGCAGCCCCCAAACGTTCGTCCTCCCCGAACGCCCGCCCGAGACCGGAACCGGAAGCGCGGTAGGAGCCGTGGATGGAGCGGGCGTTCTGCGCGGTGTGTTCCGTCTTCTCCGTGTGGAGCGAATTCCCGTGGACGTTCGCCCTCAGAGGCGGGGCTCGGTGAGCAGCGGGCGGTCCCGGCCCCAGTCGCGTTCCAGGGGCCTGGGCCGTAGGCAGCCCCGTCAGGGCTCGGCGTCTCTCCATCCCCCCACAGCCCCGTTTCCCCCTGGGCTGTTCACTCAGGGCCCCCGAGGCTGCTGTTCCTCCTGGCTCCGGGTGCCGCCGTCCCCTACTCTGATTCCCCGTCACCGTCCTCCGTGTGATTTTGTCCCCAGGGGGCTTTAGCCTCTTCTGGAGGCGATGTTTGGGTCGTTACAAATGGGGCGCTCCTGGCATCTAGGGGGGGAGGCAGGGATGCTGCTCAGCATCCTCCAGGGCCCAGGACGGCCCGACAGAGAATTATCCAGCTCCAAATATCTGTTGTGCCAAGGTTTGGAAACCTGCTCCAGGGCCTGAAAATCTCCCGAGCCCTGAATGAAGTGTGGAAATTGTTGACAAGTCAGCGAGTCACTTACAGGGTCCCTAAATGACAAGCTTGTTTAAAGGGTCCAGAGTCACCAAAAAGTCTCTTTCCAGCCAAGTGAGTTGAGCGACTCAAGTGCACACAGCACGAAGCTGCTTTCTCCCATCTCAGGGAGCAGCAGGTGGCTGGACAGGAATCGGGAAAATCCAGCCACAACCAACAGTTACAGTTAAATCAGTAAATACAAAAATAGAAAAGTGAATGGGGTTGGCCTTTCCATCCAACACCCTATAAAAGGCCTCAAAAGCTTGTTTGTGCTTTTTATCCCCCCTCAGACATGAAAAGCATCCGTGGAGCTCAAGTTTGATGTGAAACCAGGCTCAGGGTCCACCTGTCCTTGCTGATCCATGGATTTGTGTGTGACCAGGTGAGTACCCTGTGGACCTGGTACCAACAGGTTCCGGCAGCCTCCGCTGTGCAGAAGACCTGCTAGTGAGCTTTCCTGGGCTCGGGTTGTCACCACCTGGAGTCACTGAGAGTGAAGGTATCTTGAGAAAAATTATTGATATTTGATGGATGGAAAGATGGTAAGCTGTGTGTGGTTCTGTGTGGTAAATATTTCAGTAAGTACAGTTATATGCAAATAAAAACACATGAAACAAACGTAAATAACTGCAAATGTGTATTATAGTAGAAAATATAGATTTACTTGCATTGCATAATACTCAAAAGTCAGGATTTATATATAATATAAATACAGAAATGTTTTGTGTGTGTATGTAGTATTAGAAGACATCCTATGAAATATTAGCAGGGATACTCAACAACATTCCTTAGACCCATTCAATTTGATCTCTAAAGTCCTATGAATCCTCCACATAAATTTCAAATAAAGGAGCATTCAGGGAAGAAGATGATTTGAACTTCTTTCTATTAATAACAAATTTAAAATTGAATTTGCCAGTATCCAGATTTATTTTGAGTATTTTTTTCTTTATGACATTTCAAATCATTTGGAGGAGTACTAAGCAACACTGTAGATTGAAGGGAAGGGCACTAGTCTCCAAAAAGACTGTCCTCTCCACCTTGCCTTTTAAAGGGAATTAACTTTGTTTCTTGAAACTTTTCTGAAATAACGGTCTGGTGATTCACGTTGCAGAGAATCTTGTTTAGTAATTTTGTATTTAGTTGTTGGCCTCTACTAATTGTGTGTGTATGTGTGTGTGCCTTTTTCCTTCTAGCTTTCCTGTGATGTTCTTCAGGGGAATGTGTGCTTGTCATGCAATAGATAGTCTCTGAGTGTATAATTAATGGTGACCAACCATCCTCATTTATTCAAGACAGTGGGGTTTTCCAGGACACAGGACGTTTAGTGTTCAAACCAGGGCAGTCCTAGACAAACCGGGATCATTCCTTATCTCATGAGCCAGGCCCTGGGACACATGCATGGGGACCTGGAGAACCAGAGAGACCTTGTCCCACCTCCATGGAATTTACATTGTATTTGGGAATTTGGATTTTGAGAAGTTAATGATGAGAGTGATGTGGGAGTATGGCACAAGGGGAATCAACCTGAGGGGGCAGAGAAGCCCTCTTGAGAAGGACTGATATTTAGCTTGAGAGCTAGAGTTGGGACTGGATTTAGCTGGTAGGAGGGTTAGACTGGAGTGAGGGTGTGGGAGTGTGTTCAAGAGAGCGTTTCAGGCAGAGGGACCCGCATGAGGACACCCCTGAAGCAGAGAGCCTGGTGTGTCCATGAACTGAGAATAAAGATGGCTGGGCCGAGTCAACACAGGGGGAGGGGTGTGAGCCACACTGGCGGGGGGGGACAGGCAGGACCAGATCAGGAGTGACTTGGGACTCTGTTCTAAGTCCAGTGGGAACACTCTGGAGAGATGCGAGTAGAAGGATGATGTGATTAGAGTTTGGTCTAAGCATGTGGGTTAAAATGGACTTCATGGTTAAGAATGAAGACTTAATAGGCAAGATGGGAGGTGCTGGAAATAAGATTAGGAATAAGATGATTGTTCCCTAGGCCTGAGTGATGACTGTGGAGTAGGAAAGAAGTAGAAAGAATAGACCATGGAGTGTAGAACCGAGAGAACATAACGGTACTTTCTTGCCTGCATGTGTCAGATGGCACAGAGCACTGACTGTTCTCGCTGCTGTCTGTGCAGACCTGCGGGTGCCCCCTCACCCAGGTCTGTGTGTTCACCCCTCTTTGCCACTCACAGGCCCCCTCCACATCCTAAAAGAAGTCAGGCCTTACTTGTGAGGGGGTTGTCTCACACGGGAGACACCTAGGAGAGCCCCTGCAGGCATCAGAGCAGCCCCTTCAGCATCTCCATCAACTTCCTCCCTTCCCCTCTCTCACTTTCCACACCCAGAATGACCCCTGCTCAGTATTCCACATCCCCATGATCTTCCTCCCCCAGGCTTGAGAAGGGTGGGGTAGCCACTGGCTTGGACATCATCTGCACCTTCCATTCTGACCCCCGCAGGTCCCGGGCTGGACAGAGAGTGACTCTACTGGGAGCTGAGCCATGAGACTCAGCGCATCACCCACCTGGCCTCCTTCACCCTGGACTGGGACAGCCTCTACTTCAGTGGTGAGGGGCTGTGCTACAGCCATGCTGTCTGTTCTGTGTTCCCTCCGTTGCTCTAAAGTGAGCTATGATCCATCTCTCTATCCTCCTGCTCTGGGTTCAGTCTTCTCATCACTGTGTGATCACTGGGTCCATCCACCTTTCAACTTATTGCCTTCCCCCTGAACACCCCTCCACTCGTCCCCTCTGCTTTCCCCTCTGCTTTTCCCACAAAGGTCACTACATCCTTTCTCTCCCTTAATTCTTTATGTTCACCCCAACTCTTGCTCAGCTCCTCTCGCCTTCTCTCCACAGGTTACACCTATGGAGCCGTGGCCCCGACTACCACCAGTGAGTATTCCTGACCCTGATCTCCTGTGTCCCATCTGCATTTGTAGTTTGGGAGCACTTGTTCTCCTTCACCTGCTGTCCTTAGTGAGGGAAGGACCTGGAAGGGCCCTAATTCATCCCTTCTCTCCCTCCCGGGTTCTGGTGGACAGTCCCAGCCCAGTGTGAGAAAGCCTTAGACACAAATATGTTCTCCACCACATTCTGACCCCACATGGTTTTCACTTTAATTCTCCTAAAGCCCCGCTCTTGGTCCTCCTTTTCCAGGTATCCCATCCATCTGCCCATTTTTCTGCCTATCTGTCTCTCCTCTGATTTCAGTCACTCTTGTTCACCTATCACTCTCTCTTGGGCTCCTCTCATCCACAGGCTTGCTCATCCCTCTACTCACACAGTCACCGGTCCCCTCACTCTCATTTATGCTTCACCTGTGAATGGTGGTCCTGAGACAGCCAGTGCTGGAGCCCATGTGAGCCTCGGGTCTCCTCCCACTCTGTCCCTCCCAGATGACAGCCTTATCCACAGCTCCCGAGCCGGCCACCACGTCCCTGCATACTTGATCATCACCTGTGCCACCAGAAGCCACCACAGGTATCTGGGTGCCCCTTTTCCTTCCCAAGAGAAGCTCTCTGGCCCCACTCCCCATGAGCCAGGTGTGATCCAGGAGCTGGGAAGCCAGGGTATGAAATTCTGGTTTTAGGACAATCATGCTGATCACAAAGATTATACCAACGATTCAGTCTAAAGCCAGCTCTCAGAGAGCCCCTAGACTTGTGAAATTAACACACCATTATAATACAATGTGGGATATTTTGGGGAGAGGCACCTGGCATAATTTGGAGGGAAGGAGCTTGCTAGAGAAAGTTACACCAGAAGTCTTTAAGAATGTGTAGGAGGGACCCTGGCAAATAGAGGATGAAGGATTTTCCTGGCAGAAAGGATTCCGTGAGCAAAGGCTCCGGCCAGAAACAACATGCCATATGGGGAGAATAGAAACGAATTTGGGTTGCATGAAGCATAATGTTTAACCGTCAATAGATGGATAAAATGAGACTGAAAGGTCAGCAGGAGCCAGATTGAGTAGAGCCTTGAGTGCCAGGTCAAGAAGGTTGAACTAAACACTGAAGGCCATAGGGAGCCATGGGTGGTACTAGAGCAGTGGTGGCCCTAGTGAGGTATTCATTTCAGAAAGATTCTTCTAGTAGTCCATGAAGAACATCCTTTAGACAGAGCATCCAGTGAGCCTGCTGGGGTGTTTGTCCGGGTGAAGGAAGTTAAGACCTGAGCTAGGACAGGGATGGAGAGAGGGAGTGTATGTGAGGACCAGTGTGCAAGGTGAATGGGTGTTACTGGGAGGGAGGAGGAGCTGAGTAGACATGCTGGTTCTGACTTGGGTGACCACACGGGTGGGTGGTGGTGCCACTGGGACAGAAGACGACAGATTATAATGAGTGCAGGACTCTGGGCTGGTCTCAGGCCAGCTTTCGGAGATGGCCATCTCTCTCCCTCTCGTCTTGCAGCTTTGGGGCACAATTTGAAGACCCTCACAGTCAACGTCACCATCTCCACCCTCCGGTATTCATCAGACATGAGCAATGGCTAGGCCACGTTCAACTTCACTGAGAGGGTCCTGCAGAGCCTGGTGAAACCCTGGTTCCAGCAGCTCCTGGTGGGTTAAATCCCACCCAGCCCCTCCTCCAACCCCTGTCCCTCCTGCTCCTCCTCCTCCTTCCTCCCCAGCTGGATCATTGTTCAAGAAGAGCAGCCTGGGCCCCTTCTACTCAAGTTGCAGACTGGTCTCCCTCAGGTGAGACCCTCCCCTCAGCATTTGCCCCTAATGACCACTTATGTGACCACCCCTCTCTGTCTCCCAACTGTCCTCCCATTTCCTCTTTCCTGTTCTGGCCCCCACCCCCAGAGGTTTCAGGACCTCTCTCTAGAGTCCCCACATCCCTCTCTCCCCAGGCCTGAGAAGGATGGGTCAGCCACCTGTGTGGACGCTGTCTGCACCCACCACCCTGACCCCGTGGGACACCATGCCTCTGTGCTGGGAGCTGAGTGTCGCCACCTGTCTGCTCTTCTTCTCGGTGGCTCCTGGCTCTGCAGCCCAGAGTTTATCCATCAAGAGAGAGCACCAGCTACATTTCCGCATCATCAGCTGGAACCTCAGCATCTCGGAGCCCACATCTTAGGAGTACTCCGCCCTGCTGAGAGACACCCAAGACCAGGTGGCGTCTCCCACTCCCGTCTCTCCTTGCCCTGATGGCACCGTCATTCCTCCATCTGACTTACATCTGTTATGTGATTGTTTCAACCCTTCACTTTCCCTTCATGTCTGGGTTCTCTCAGTCCCCAGGGGTGGTGTCCTATCTGCCTTCCCCATTTCTCACATGGGTAAACTGAAGCTCAGAAAGGGGAGTATTGTGCCTAAGGTCACACAGTGAGTTAGGGGCAGAGCCAGGATTAGAAGTCAGGTCTCCCTTGTCCCAAGGTCTGTGATATTTCGCTGGCTCCAGTGGCCCCCTGCATCCCCAGGAGACCTTCATCTCACCCACTCTCCCTCGCGTTTTTTCTAGGTCACCACGCTCTACAGCGGCAGCCAGCTTTGAGACATATTCCACTCCTGCCTGGTCACAAACTTGATGTAGGTTGAGGAGATTGGAAGCATTGGCTGAGCTGGTGGCTGATGACTCTGATCTCCCGTGACACATCATTGATCTGGAAGTCACTTACATCGTGGCCATTCTGCCCCACATCCCTGTCAGCTAATCCTAACATCTCCTTCCATAAGTTTTCGGGGGATGAGAAAAGCATTAACATTTGGTGCCACCAACCTCCAGCATCCTGCTCCTCCTCCTCTTCTGGAGACTTTCAACAAATATCAGCAGTCTAACTGTGCTCTCCAATAGTGGAGCCACTAACCACATGGGGCAATTTAAATTTTTTATACACCTATTAGGATACGATTCACATATTGTGTGTGGAGAGGAGTGTATTTTTTAGGTTTTTCTATATACAATATCTTCTCATCTGCAAAACAAATAGTTTTACCTCTTCCCTTCCAATCTGGGTTTCTTTTATTCCTTTTTCTTGCCTAATTACCCTCATTAGAACCTTTAGTATCTGTGATTAACATACGAGATAAGGGAAGACATCATTGTCTTGTCCCTGGTCTTAGGGGGGAATTTTCAGTCTTTCACCATTGAATATGGTGTTAGCCGTGGGTTTTTCATCGATGCTGTATATAGGTTGAGAAAGCTTTTTCTATTCCTAAATTGTTGAGTGTTTTCTTTTTTAGACATGAAGGGCGTTATATTTTGTGAAATTCTTTTCTGTATATGGGGTCGAGATTGCATGTTATTGGCCCTTATTCTATTAATATTGTGTAACACATAGTCAAGTTTTCAGATATTAAGCCAACCCTTCAACTAGAGGTGAGAGGTTAAGATGTTCTCAAGTTTTTCCTGGGCGTGCCACAGCCCTGAGCCCTTGTGGCCTTCAAGATGCCCGCAAATACACTGGAGCTTTTCAAAGCCACCTGTGGACATCTCATGCCCCCAATTTTTCTTCTAAGTTTATGGCTCACCTCTTGCCTGCCTCAGCTGGTATCACTCCCTCAGGCAACTACAATAGAAAACAATTAGCCCTGAATATTTTTAGCAAGTGCCCTGGGGACAGACTTTCCTCCCTGGGCAAGCTCTGACTCAAGTAACGTCAAGCTCTGAACATGGGGCTTTTTCAGGGAGCTGCCAGGAAGGTCAGCTAGTGACAGTTCGATGGGGATGGGTCTTTTCAGAGCTCTAAACCCATTATGGCTGCTTGGCTGCTGGTTGTCTCAGCTACCATGGTTCTGAGACTGATGGTTTTCAAAGTTATGGAGGATATTGTGAGAGCAGGATGGGAATAGTGCAAGTTATAATGCCACAAAGTTTGCTCCCGTTATCAAGATTCCACCATGTTTCTTCACTAAACCCTCCTCAGATTCTTACAAGCCGTTGATTAATTTCTAGACTTATGAAAAGTTGATTTTGACCATTTTTACCAGTGTTCTCATTGTTTTTATGCATTTGCAGAAAACCTTTCTCAAATGTTTCAAAAATGTTCTCCCTGTGGTTATTTATTTATAAATTAATTACTTAAAATGAAATTACATGAGAAATTCAGTTCCTCACTCACACACACTAGCCACATTTTAAGTGCTTGATAACAACATGGGGCTAATAATGAGTGTATTTGGTAGTGCAGACAAATGTTTACATTATTGCAGAAAGTTATCTTGGACAGAACACAGAAGCAGGGAATCTAGAATCAGGGTAGAATTCTAGACACCCTTGTTCATCCCTTGTGCCCTTCCATGTCTGTCCCCCACAGTAACCACACTGGAGTGGACTCCTTGTGTACCTTGCCGCCTTGGCACAGAGATTGGACAGAATTGCCATCTATGAGGAATTCCTGTGTCTGACCCAGAATGGACCCAGCTGCAGAACTTGACCCTGGACAGGAAGAGTGTCCTTGGGGAGGTTAAGGCTCCCTAGTCATTGGGAAAGGAAGTCAGGCTTTTCTGGGGACTCTGGATGCCTGGGGCTGAGAGAGCATTGAACTTTCTCAGGCTGACAGGAGGTGGCATAGTCCCCCAGTCTTTACCCACCATAGAGAGAGAGACAAGGACACCAGTGTAATATTGGAGGCCGTCACCTTCTCCTAGACAGCTCTGTGACCTCAAGCTAGTCACCTCCCCTCTCTGGACTTTTGTTTCCTTATCTCTCCACTGAAAGCCACTGGGCCAGATGGTCAGTGAGGGCCTCCAGCTCTGTGTGAAGCAGTCTTACAGGTTTGGGTGTCATGTGGTTTCTGATCCACAGGCTATAGTTTGCCAAGTCCCACTCTAGACGAGCACCAATGCACTAGAACTTTCTGCAGTAGTGGAATGTTCTATATCTGTGCTCTCTAGTGCATAGCCGCATGTGGCTGTTGAGTACTCGAAGGATGGTATTGTGACTGGTCTTTATTGTTACTGATTTTTAATGTTACTGAGGTACCAGATTTTTCATTTTATTTAACTAAAATTAATTTTAATTCAAAAAGAGACTTGTTTGTGCTCCATATCAGACAGCACACCTCTAAGAGTTTGTCTGGATAGAGGTACAAGTAGGGGGGCCTGCACCCCTCCCCCCATGCCCACTGAGTGCTGTGTGTCCTCCCCTCCTGGAGTTTATGTTGTAGCTGGCAATAACAAGAATAGAGAATTGAAACTTATCAATTATTTGATGTGAACAAACTCATACTTGGAGGCGGTATTCAGAGAAGACTTTCTGCAGGATATTACATTGTATGTTAATCCTAGAAAATGAATATTAAGGAAATAGATAAAGGAGAAGGGGATGATGTGTTTCCAGGCATGGAAGAACACTTTTGAGTGGGATTTTACAAATTTAGAGAGATCCCATAGGCTTGCCAACTGTGATGACCCATTTTCCCCCCGACCGTCCTAAGAAAGTCCAGCCCAAATTCAGTCCTCTGTGCCCAGAGGTATGAATTTGGTTTAATTTATTACACTTTTGTTCTGTGATAATGGTCTTGGATTTTGTAGCAAAGTGTGCTCACTTTTTAGAAATGAAAACTAAAATTGGGTGAAACATCATGATGTCTACTTGACTTTAATATTTCATTGAAAACATGGGATGAATCAAGGGTGGCAAGTGTTAATAATTTATACATTGATGAAATATTGTTTTAATTGGATGGAATATACATTGTTAAATCTAGATGATGGATGTTTATGAGACTGTTCCCTTTATTTTTCTGTGTCTAAAAAGTTTTATTAACAAGAGTGAAACACACTCACATGCATTCTCCATTTCATTCACTTCCAGAATATTCTCCCAACAGAGATGATACCTTGACTCGGAAGCCTGGTAAACCTGCAGGAAGCCCCAGCCCATGGTAGGGGACGAGTATGTTGATGCTATGTCTCATTGAAGAGAACCGTGTGCACAGTGTCTTGGATGATGTAGAATGTTGGCCAACCCTTGTCAAGGAGGGTTGAGGCACAGTGGGTTCACCAGGAGCCCTTGGGCGATGACAGGACGTGGCTTACCTCACCACTTGTCTCCCCAGACCTCCCCTTCTGGGCCCTCATCCTCATCTGCTTGGCGGGACTCCTGGTGCTCATCACAGGCCTGATCTGCTGTCTCCTCGTAAGCCATGACATGTTGCTTGTCTTCTTCTTATTGCGTTGTAAGAGCTCTTTATATATTATAAATACACATCCTTTTATAGGGATATGTTTTGCAGATGTTTTCTCCCAATCTGTGCGTGACTTGCCTTCTCCTTCACAACATGAGTCATTGGGGAAATGTAAGTGACAGTCATCATGAGATTCCACCACACTTGAGAATGGCTAAAATTAAAAAAACTGACTATAGCAACTGTTGTTGAAGATTTCAAGTCACTGAAACTCTCATCGAGTGCTGGTGAAAAATAGCTTGGATGCGTCTTTAATAATTACATACGTCTACCCAGCCATTCCTCTCCTAGGAATCCATCTAAGGGAAATAAACACATATGTCTATACACAGACTTGTACACACATGTTGATAACAACCTATTTATAGCAGACAAAAACGGAAAACAACCCAAATGTCCATCTACTGGTGAACGGATACACAAAGTGTGGTATATCCCCACAGTGGAATACTATTCAATCATAAAAAGGAATGAATTTTTTTTCTTTTTTAATTATTCTATTGAAATTATAAAGAGTTTTAACATTGTGTAATTTCGGGTGTTCATTATTATTTGTGAATTTCTGTATAGACTGTATCGTGCTTAGCAGCGGTAGTCTAACTTTTTTCCATCACCATGCATATGTGCCCCTTTAACTTTTTCACTCAACCCCCAGCCCCCTTCCCCTCTGGTAAGCACTAATCTGTTCTCTTTATCCCTGTGTATGTTTATCTTCTACATATGAGTGAAATCATGCATATTTCTTTGTCTGGCTTATTTCATTTAACATCATACCCTCAAGGTCCATCCAAGTTGTTGCAAACAGGATGATCTTGTCTTTTTTTTCTGGCTGAGTAGTATTCCATTGTATATAATACATACCACATCTTCTTTATCAATTCATGTGTAGCAGGGCACTTGGGGTGCTTCCATTTCTTGGCTATTGTGAATAATGCCGCAGTGAACACAGGGGTGAGTAAATCTCTTTGAATTGTTGATTTCAATTTCTTTGAATAAATACCCAGTAGTGGGATAGTTGGAAGGTATGGTATTTCTATTTTTAATTTTTTGAGAAATCTCCATACTGTTTTCCCTGGTGGCTACACCAGTTTGCATTCCCACCAGCAGTGTGTGAGGGTGCTCTTTTCTCCTTATCCTCTCCAACATTTGTTATTTTTTGTCTTGGGAGTTATAGCCATTCTGACAGGTGTAAGGTGACGTCTCATTGTAGTTTTGATTTGAATATCCCTAATAATTAGTGATGTTATACATCTTTTCATGTGCCTGTTGGGCCTCTGTATATCTTCTTTGGAAAAATGTCTGTACATATCCTCTGCCCATTTTTAGATTGGATTATTTTTTTTATTGTTATTGGGTGTGTGAGTTGTTTATATATTTTGAAGATTAACCCCTTGTCAGATATATGATTTGCAAATATTTTCTCCCAGTTCGTGGGTTGTCTTTTCTTTTTTTTTTGAGGAAGATCAGCCCTGAGCTAACATCCGTGCTAATCCTCCACTTTTTTTCTGAGGAAGACCGGCTCTGAGCTAACATCTATTGTTAATCCTCCTCCTTTTTGTTTTTTTCCCCAAAGTCCCAGTTGATAGTTGTACGTCATACTTGCACATCCTTCTAGTTGCTGTTTGTGGGACGCGGCCTCTGCTTGGCCGGACAAGCGGTGCGTCTGTGCGCGTCTGGGATCCGAACCTGGGCCGCCAGTAGCGGAGCTCGTGCACTTAACCACTAAGCCACGGGGCTGGCCCTGTCTTTTCGTTTTGTTCATCATTTCCATTGCCTTGCAGAAGCCTTTTAGTCTCATGTAGTCCCATTTGTATATTTTTTCTTTTCTTTCCCTTGCCTGAGTAGACATGGTATTGGGAAGGGTGCAGCTAAGACCGATGTCAAAGACTGTACTGTGTATATTTTCTTCTAGGAGTTTTATGGTTTCAAGTGTTAGATTCAAGTCTTTTATTCATTTGGAGTTAATTTTTGTGTATGGTGGAAGATAATGATCTACTTTCATTCATTTGCATGTGGGTGTCCAGTTTTCCCAACAGCATTTATTGAAGAGACTTTCTTTTCTCCATTGTATGATCTTGGCTCCTTTGTCAGAGATTAACTGACCACAGATGTGTGGTATTTTCCTGGGCTTTCAGTTCTGCTGCATTGATTTATGAGTCTGTTTTTGTGCCAGTACCATGCCATTTTGATTACTACAGCTGTGTAATATATTTTCAAGTTAGGATTGTGATGCCTCCAGCTTTGTTCTTTCTTCTCAGGATTGCTTTGGCTATTTGAGGTCTTTTGTTATTCCATATATATTTTAGGTTTCTGTGTTTTGTTTCTATGAAGAATGTCATTGGGATTCTGATTTGCATTGCTTTGAATCTGTAGATTACTTTAGGTAATATGGACATTTTAACTATGTTTATTCTTCCAATCCATGTGCATGGAATATCTTCCCAATAGTTCAGGTCATCATTGATTTCTTTCAATAAAGTCTTATAATTTTCATTGTATAGTTCTTTAACCTCTTTAACCTCTAGGGATACTAGACATTTTTTTTTTATTTTGCAATTGTAAATGGGATTGTATTCTTGTGTTCTCTTTCTGTTAGTTCACTATTAGAGTATAGAAATGCAACTGATTTTTGTAAGTTGATTTTGTATGCTGTAACTTTGCTGTAGTTGTTGATTATTCTAATAGTTTTCTGATGGATTGTTTAGGGTTTTCTATATTTACAATCATGTCAGCTGCAAACAGCAAGAGTTTCATTTCTTCCTTTCCAATTTGGATTCCTTTTATTTCTTTTTCCAGCCTAACTGCTCTGGCCAAAACCTCCAGTACTATGTTGAATGGGAGTGGCGAGAGTGGGCACCTTTGTCTTCTTCCTGTTCTCAGAGGAATGGCTTTAATTTTTTCACCATTATGTATGATGTTGGCTGTGGGTTTGTGATATATGGCCTTTATACTGTTGAGGTACCTTCCTTCTATACCCATTTTATTGAGAGTTTTTATCCTAAATGGATGTTGGATCTTCTCAAATCCTTTCTCTGCATCTGTGGAGAGGATCATGTGATTTTTATTCCTCATTTTGTTAATGTGGTGTATCACATTGATTGATTTGCGGATGTTGAACCATCCCTGCATCCTTGGTATAAATTCCACTTGATCATGGTATATGATCCTTTTAATATATTGCTGTGTTCGATTTGTTGATATTTTGCTGAGGATTTTTGCTTCTGTGTTCATCAGTGATATTGGCCTGTTATATACCTTCTTTGTGCTGTCCTTGCCTGCTTTTGCTTTCAGGGTGGTGTTGGCCTCATAGAATGAATTAGGAAGTGTTCCATCTTCTTCAACTGTTTGGAATAGTTTGAGAAGCATAGGTATTTAATCTTGATTGAATATTTGGTAGAATTCTCCAGAGAAGACATCTTGTCCTGGACTTTTGTTTTTTGGGAAGGTTTTTGATGACCATTTCGATCTCTTTACTTGTGATTGGTCTGTTCATTTTCTCTATTTCTTCTTGAATCAGTTTTGGGAGGTTGTATGAATCTAATAATTTATCTATTTCTTTTAGGTTATCCAATTTGGTGGCATGTAAGTTGTTCAGTTTATTCTTTATTGTCCTTTGGATTTCTGTGGTATCTGTTGTAATTTCTCCTCTTTCATTTCTAATTTTATGTCTTTGAGCCTTCTCTCTTTTTTTCTTAGTGAGTCTGGCTAAGAGTCTGTCAGTTTTGTTTCAATCTTCACAAAGAACCAGCTCTTTGTTTCAATGATCCTTTCTAATGTTTTTTTAGTCTCTATTTCATTTATTTCTGCTCTAATTTTTATTATTTCCCTCATTCTGTTGACTTTGGCTTCATTTGTTCTTCATTTTCTGGTTCTATTAGGTGTAGTTTAAGGTTACTTATTTGGTATTTTTCTTGTTTGTTGAGGTGCACTTGTATTGCTATGAATTTCCTTCTTAGAACTGCTTTTGCTGCATCCCATAGGAGTTGTTTTGTTGTCTTTTCATTTTCATTTGTCTTCAGGTATTTTTTGATTTCTCCTTTCATTTGTTCATTTATCCAATGGTTCTTCAGTCTTGTGTTCTTTAGTCTCCACATATTTGTATCTTCCCCATCTTTTGTCTTGTAGTTGATTTCTAGTGTCATAGTATTGTGGTCAGAAAAGAAGCTTGATATGATTTCAATCTTAAATTTATTCAGGCTTGCCTTGTTTCACAACATATGGTATATCTTTGAGAAGGTTCCATGTGCACTTAAGAAGAATGTGTATTCCACTTTTTTGGGAGGGTATGCTCTCTATATATCAATTAAGTTCATCTGATCATATGTTTCATTTAATTCCACTATTTACTGGTTGCCTTTCTATGCATGATCTATCCGTGGACGTAGTGGGGTGTTCAGCTCCCCTGCTATTATTGTGTTGCTGTTAATTTCTCCCTTTAGGTCTATTGATAGTTGCTTTATATTCTTTTGTGCTGCTGTGTTAGGTGCATATATCTTTATAAGTGTTATGTCCTCTTGGTGGAAAGTCCCCATTATCATTATATACTGCCCCTCTTTGTCTCTCATAGTCTTTTTTATCTTGAAGTCTGCTTTGTCTGATATAAGTATGGAAACACCTACTTTCTTTTATTTGCCATTTGCTTGCAGTATTGTCTCCCATCCATTCATTCTGAGCCTGTTTGTTTTTAGTGCTGAGATGTGTTTCCTGGAGGCAGCGTATTGTTGGGTCTTGTTTTCTAATCCACCCCACCACTCTGTGTCTGTTGATTGGAGAATTCAATCGATTTACATTTAAAGTGATTATTGATACATGAGGGCTTAATCCCACCTAATCTATATTTCCATTGTTTCTCTTCCTTTGTGTTTCTGACTACCATTTCATTTTGGGGGTTTTCTGTGGAGGTGTTCTCTCTTTTTATGATCTATGGCTCTGCTCTGATTTTTTGTTTGCTGGTTACTGTCAGGTTTGTATGAAGATCTCATAGATGACATAGTCCATCTTCTGAGAGCCTCCTATCTCCATTAGCCTAAGCAGGTTCCATCCCTTTCCTCTTCTCCTTCTCAGTTATTGTTGTCACAAGTTATTCAATTTTGTGTTGTGCATTTGTGACTAAGCTGAAGTGTTTATAGTTACTTTTGATGCTTTCCTTCCCTTCCTCTTTTAAGTTATAATTAATTATTTGCTACCCTGTTGTGAAACAAAGCTGTAGCTTTCTGATTTTGTCTTTCTATTTATCTCTTTGCTCAAAGCTTTGTAGACATTTGCCTTCTTTTTGTTTCAGGTATGAGGGTGTTCTTGATCATTGCTTTTATGGGAGATCTAGTGGCGATGAACTCCCTCAGCCTTTGTTTATCTGGGAAAACTTTTATTTCTCCCTTGTATCATAAGGATCATTTCACTGGATAGAGTATTCTTGGCTGAAAGTTTTTGTCTTTCAGTATTTTTAATATATCATTCCATTCTTTCCTTGCCTGTAAAGTTTCTGCTAAGAAATATGCTGAAAGCCTGATAGGTGTTCCTTTGTAGGTTATTTTCTTCTGTCTTGTTTCCCTTCATGTTTTTTCTTTGTCATTGGCTTTTGCCAATTTTACTATTATATGCTTTGGAGAAGGTCTTTTAGCATTGATGTAATTAGGCGTTCTGTTGGCTTCATGTATTTGTAAGTCCGATTCTTCCCCAGGTTTAGGAAGTTCTCATCTATTATTTCTTTGAACAAGCTCTCTGCTCCTTTCTCCCTCTTTTCTCCCTCTGGGATACGTATAAATCTTAGGTTGCTTTTATAATTGAATCATATATTTCTCCAAGAATTCCTTCATTTTTTAAAAATCTGAGTCCTCTCTCCTCATCGACTGGAAGCATTTCTATATTTCTATCCTCTAAATCACTAATTCTTTCATCCATAATATCAGCTCTGTTTTTTAAGGATTCTAGAGTCTTTTTTATCTCATTAATTATGTTCTTCATATCCAGAATTTCTGCTTGTCTTTTTATTTAAATAGTTTCAGTCTCTTTGATGAAGTATTCCTTTTCCTCATTAATTTTATTCCTGAGTTCATTGAACTGTCTGAACATTCTTGTAACTTGGTGAGTTTCTTTAATGACAGTTATTTTGAATTCTCTGTCATTTAGATTGTAAATTTCTGTGACTTCAAGGTTCCTTTCTGAATATTTGTCATTTCCTTCTGCTCTGAATTGTTACTGTAGTTTCTTATGGTGTTTGATGAACTAATCTTTTGCCTGCGTATTTGTGGTAGTATCAGGTCGCAGATGCCGCCTGCTACCGCTGTGGGGAAAGCATGAACTGTGTTTCTGATCCCACTCCATATGCTGGAAGTTGCGTGGGTACAATGGCTGTTCCCATCCTCTGGGAAAGCATTCACACTGGGCTCAGAGCTGCCACCAAACGGAGGCATGTACCCAGTTGTGAGACGGCAGCACTACTATGGGTATTTGTGCCATCTGGGAAAGCATTTGCATGTGCGCATATATCTGCTGCTGCCTTTTCTTATGCTCATGCCAGCCTCTGTGCTTGGTGGGTGGGACTTCTTCACGGTTTCTGAACATTGGCCAATCATTGTGACTGCAGTGGCATGGTGGGCTTCCCAATCATCCAGGAAAACATTAATTGGAAGGTCCAGGGCTCCCGCCAACCCCTCCCAGAGTTGCACCAAGGCGCATTCCTACTTTTGGGGATACAGCAGTACTATTGGCTCTCACTCCAACCTGAGAAGCACTCGGGTGTGTGCACAGTGCTGCCAGGGAAGCGTTGGGGATAGGAATGAATTCATAGTGCATGCAATGACAAGCATAAATCTCAAAATATTTATGCTTAGTGAAAGAAGCCGGTAAAACATGAGTACATAGTGTATGATCCCATTTATAAATTCCTTGGAAAATACAGGAAAATCTATAGGGACATACACCGGATCACTGGCTGCCTGGGAATGAGAATGTGTTTGCAAACGGCAGGGAAATAGAAATTAAAATGACCATGAGGAAATTTGGGGAGGATGGGCGTTCCTTTTCTTGATTGAGGTGATGGTTCAATAAGTTATAATCAAAATGTATCAAATTGTTCTCTTTAAATGTATGCAGTTTACTGTATGTCGTTAATACCTCAATTACGCTAGAACATGTAGGGGAAAGAGAGGGAGAGAGAGAGGAAAGAGGGAAAAGGAAAGGAAATGAAGGACTGAGAGTGAAAATTAAGTGGACAAAAGGAAGAGGGCGACACAGGATGCATCAGGTCTCTGTGGCTTTGGCATCTCCTTCCCCTGGAGTCTCCCATACTGGGCAGCTGACTGGACCATTCTGAGGCGCTCTCCTCACCTCACAAGTCACTGTCTGCCGGCGGAAGAAGGAGGGCGACTATGAGCTCCAGAGACAACGCCTGGGCTATTACCTGCCTCATGGCGACCTACGGAAGCTGTGATGACTAGATCTGACTAGATCTGAGGTCCCTTTTTCCCAGCTGTAGTCCATAGGAGCTTGGCTGTAACAAAATGAAACCATATTGGACAGACACAGGCTCCGAGCCTTTCTAGACTTGGCCCCTGACTGGCTCACAGGGGACTAAGCTGAAAGGTTTCACCTTCCTTAAGTCCTGAAAGTGACTGCAACTTCTGTCCTGTGGTGTCACACCAGTTCATCCTTCAGGGACACCAGAATTGGTGAAACCAACACAGACATTGCCATCATGTAAAATCGTATCCTCACTTCATTGCAAGTTTTCCCTTCTTAGGAAACTTTGAAACATCCCTCCCCTTGACTCTGTGCAGCCATCACACCCCTCTCGGTTCCTCCATATTCCTCCCCAACTGAAGGCCTGGCAGTCTCAGGTTCCCCTTTTCTGCTTCATTCTCTGAAGCTCAGATTCACCAGGACTTCCAGATCAATCTCCCTCGATGGCTCCTCTCCCCACTCATGGGTCATCCATGACCGGAAACAGGCCAAGATGAGAGAAGTGGGTGAGACATGACTCTGCAGTCACCTTGGGCCTTGGGAGCTGAAATGACTAGATGTCTGGGAAGCCTGAATCCCAGAGAAATACCAAGGCTCTGGGAAGAGAGTATCTGCTCTGGATGTAAAAGTGAATAATACTCAGCGGGAGAAATCTGAGGGAAAAGAAAGAGTCTTTTTTCATCTTTCTCTGTACAGAGTCCAACTAGCCTCACAGCAGCGGCTCCCCAACAAGCAGCCCAGAGCATCCCAGGCATGAGGCAGGCTGCGCTGTTCTGCCTTGGGTCTGTGGGAACAGATTACATTATCTGTACACACTGTGCAGATGACCACAGCTGAAAATACCCAAGGGCTGAGAATTAAAGTCACAGTCATGGCACTCTCTCAGACTTTTTGTGTGTGAGCTTCACATTCTCAATCTTAAGCAGTGCTTCTCTGAGAATGCACACTCTGAAGAGTATAATGATTAATAATATTAATATATTATTATACATTGCATACATTATACACTGTACATTATAATTATGAATTAATGTATAATTATTAGACATTAATATATTAATATTATATAGTACATTATTATAATATCATTATAATGGTTAATAATCGTTATCATTATTGACTATTTAATTTCTCCTAAGCAACATGACTGGCAAGCTCTGCGTGTATTATCTCAGTTACAGTCACAATATTTAGGGTTTTATTCCCATTTTGAGGTAAAGATGTGGAGGCTCAGAAATATTAAATAACTTGACAAAGAAGGAAAAAAAATACTACAAAGCTAAATTAAACACCTATTCACACTATGTTTCAAATAAAGAAAGACGTTTTCTGACTTTCAAACAGACTCAAAGTTGACCTCCCACAGGCCTGCAGCTAAAGAACTGGTAAAGAATGTACATCAGGAAGAAGAAATGTGAACCCAGGAAAACATAACAGGAGTCATGAGGAAAGGAAAAAACCGTCTGTCTAATTTAGTATTAGTTTTAAAATAAGACATTAAAAACACATTCGAATCAAAATTACAGATGATTACCACATGGAAGAATACAGGAGAGAAGATTTAGGTAAAAAATAACTCATTTTTTAGGGAAGATATAAATACTAAGATACTCTATTATTGTTTAACACATTGCTCTCAGAAACTGATAAATCTGTGGGACAAAAGTAAGTAATGATAAAGAGGATTTGAAGAGTACAACATACTCGATCAGGCAAATAGACAAATCCCAACACACTGGCTTATTGTGAGACTTGTGATGTTGAAAACAGTCGTTTTCCTGACAGAATGATACCGCAAAGGCATATCAATTTTCATGAATCAAATTTCCAAAGTATATAAATCTAAAAAAATGGAAAATCCAGTATTTCATTGTGTGCAACTAGTGATTCAACATGCAACAAATACCAGAAGAATAGAGACCCAGAAATAGGTGTCTTTTTTGAGAAGACAGATATAACAGCTCTTTAGTGAAATGTTATGTTGGAATCTATTGCAACATTACACAAAAAGGACAATCCATTTGGACTAGGTATCTTTTCTCTGTGACTGTGAGGGCAAAACTCTAAAGAATCCCCTGACTATGATAACTCTCTGTTGATCTTAAAATACAAATACATAATACTCAGGAAAGGAAAGGAAGGAAAGATCTCCTTTCTCTCCTCACCTAAAACTCAATCTCCCACCTCAGAAGGATCATTGTCCGTATCTTCTCTGTCATACAAAGGAATCAATGAAAAGAAAAGTATTGGTATATATTAAAGTTTTAAGAGCTCAAAGCAAGAAAACCTAATGACCCCTGCAGAGACATTGATGTAGTGTGAGCTCCATGTCATCTGCCCCCTCTTGTCTTTTATCATCGTGTTTGTCAGGACGTCCTTCTTGGCCCCTCACTCTCCCCGCCTCGCTAGCCAGTCTCTCTGCATCAGTGCTACCGCCAGTCTCTCTCTTGCCATCTTCACTTTCTCTTCCTGTTTCCTGATATCCTCCTCAGTCACCAGAAGTTGTTTGCAAAGGAGTTGTGGGATGTACAGACAAGCTCCTGGGATCGTCTCTGCTGAATCTGAAGACCAGACAGGGGTGGGCATGGGACTGGAGTTCGGACCACCTGTGAGCACACCTGGCAGGGATGCACCTGTGCAACTAGGTGCAAGATTCAGCAGGGCTTTGGCAAGGTCCAAAGGACTTAATGGTTCTCCTGCACTCTGCAGGCCTGGAGACCTTGCAGTCTCTTCTGCCAGCAGAGTTGTTGGGGCTGCTCCAACGTTTCCTCCCATGGATGGCATCTGACCTCATTGCCAGGATAGGATGTGATTCTAGTAACTGGCCTCTTGAATATGTAACTGGACATCCTCAAAGGGATGGAGATGTTCAAACCAGGCTTTGGTTTGGATTGGTGTCCACAATCATGTCGCTTCTTCTGTGATGATTTGACCATCATACTTCTTTTCCTCTTACCCTATAAATTGGGAATGTGGATCAGAGTGATAAATGAAGCCTGCCTTCCCAGGACAATTATGTCAGATGCCTTGTACTTCTACCCTCCCTCTCTCCCTGTGGGGATTAATCTGACCTGTGTCCTGGGACGTCATCAAAGAGATTTGGATCAAGAACAGAAAGCTCTAGGTCAAAACTCAGGACTATGGCAGGTCATTTCTTCTCCCCCATGTTGTTAGACACTTATGAGTATGACTTTATTCTCTTTTTGTCCTTGTCACTATCAACAACAAAATCCCTGGTGCTCCC
This sequence comes from Diceros bicornis minor, assembly GCF_020826845.1. Lineage (NCBI taxonomy): Eukaryota > Metazoa > Chordata > Mammalia > Perissodactyla > Rhinocerotidae > Diceros > Diceros bicornis. Next base: position 6,755,037 of record NW_026690855.1, on the reverse strand, counting down.
TGTCAGGACCCACGTTCCCCAGTCTTTTTCTAAATCCCAAATCATAGTATTCTTCTGTACTATATGACTATTCATTTGATTAACCCATTGACCAGTTGGTGTTCATAGCTCCATTAGAGCTTAAATCAGTAGTGAAATTATCATCCACCCCACTCCTAGTGACTCTTATTTGACAACTGTGAACATTAAATCTCAGTACAGAGAATGTATGTCTGGAAAAACTCAACTTACAAATGGAGAATGTGTTGTAAGTGGGAAGTACACACTGGATTTATGAAACCCAGGAAAAAAATGTAAACTCTCTCATTATTAAGTTTTGTATAGACTCCACCCACATTGATGATATCTTGGTTATAGTGGGTTAAAATATACTATTAAAATTAGTTTCACTTGTTTGCTTTCATTTTTTAAAATGTGGCTACTAAGAAAAAAATTAAATTCTATAATATAGAGTGCTTAATGTTACTATAGGACAGTGCCGATGAAGCCATCAGTGAAAATAAATTCCAGAGAAAGTAGTTAGTGAAATTTTTTCCCTAGGAAAGTCGTCTAAAATGGCCCACACTGCAAGATGCAGCAAAAACTGTCATACACACACACACACACACACACACACACACACACACACACACAGACACACACACAAACTGACAGAATGAAAGAAACCTCTACCTAGAGTCCCACCACTTTTCACATGGCAAGAGGTTGCACTCCTACTTAGTCCTAAGTGGACTAATCTCAAGAAAGAAGGCAGACGTCAAGGTAATTTACCAGTTAGGAAGATCTAAAACCAGAGACTAAAGCTCAAGATATGTGGTGAATAGCCTGTCCTGGCTTCTGTTATTAATTCAATATGTTAGGGAGACTTTTCCAAGGAGGGTTGTTTTAAAACTCACATTTTCTTTACTATGTAAAAATAGACAGGCTATGTAAAGAATAATTACTCTAGCCAATCAATTAAAAGGAGATGATAGAACACGAATACCCTTATTATAAGTCACTACTGGATTAGAGAGTAAGGGAACAGCTGACATTGGGTTAATTTGGTTTTAATTAGGCTGATTTTGATTTCATGACCGTCATATTGATTGTATTATGCTAGAACCTATGAAACTTCCCAGCCCCACTACTATTTAACCACCAAGGCCCACCAACCAGACCAGTCCTTGCTGACACATCCCCTGCCTCCATCTCTTCTGACAACACCTGGAGGATTTTCCCCAAATCCCACTCTGTCCCTGTACTCTTCTACCTGCCCCAGGGCCAGGAAATCATTTTCTCCAAGGCTCAGGCTCTGCGTGTGCCCAGCTCTGGGGATGGAACTTCTCCCTCGAGTGAAGACAAGGATCAGAGCGCAGACCCTGTGAGCTGCAGCAATTGGATAAAGACTGGGGTTTGCTGACAGAAAAGAACCTTTAATGGGCACGGTTACTAGGGTCCAAGAAGCCCCAGTGATTTCTCCAGGGAATGTGATGCAGGACAGAGCAGGAATGTCTGCATGTGGTTCGGCTTGGGAATGCCTGTAGGGTGACATAGGTGACATTGGTAATGCATTCGCCAATGTTGTTCACTCATTTATTCATCGTATGTCATGGAGTGCATTCTACATACATCCAGGCAACAGTCTCACCCTCTGGGGCTCACAGGCAGTGTCAGAAGAATTTCTAAATTTTATTTCTAATATATAGGTACAGCACTGGCAATACACTAGGTGTTCCAAGCATTTTTCAAATATTAACTCCTTTAATACTCTCCATAAACCTACAAAGTAGGTATGCTGATCATTATTGCCAACTGAGTGGTGAAGAAACTGAGGCACCAGTCAAGTAAATAACTCAGTCAATACAAATATCTAGTAAGGGATTGAGCTGGAATTTGGACATAAGGAGTTAGCTCCATACTCTGTGCTCTTAACCACGACATCTACTCTCTAAAAACTTCACATCATGAAAAAATTTGATAAGTTATTCATTTTCTTGGTGCATTGAGTAGCCACACTATTTTATCTGTGTCTGAAAAATAGAATACCTGCTTAGAAACTACTGCACATACACACTCAAATTATATCTACCAATGTCCCCAGTCCCTGAAAATTAATACAGAGAACATTTCAGAATGTTTCTTGACCAGGTTGGGAGGACTCTGTGGAAATCCCAATGTTACTGTAAGAAGCTGAGGACAGGCTGTGACTGGATCTCATGGGAAAGGTGTCCTCAGGAGTCGTCACCATTGAATGACAACATTGATGGGAGTGTCTCAGCAGTGACTGAATTCAGGATCTGGTGGTGTTTTAACCTGGTGCTTATCTTCTGGCTGTGGGTTTTTGGTGATGCAGCACAGGGAGAGGGGATGGTTCACTGTGTTCTTGGGGAAACCAGACCAATGAAAGAGAGGGAATGACGGTTTCCTTAAACAATGGACTCGTGGTGGGAAAAATCCGGCCTGGAAGAGACAGTCGTGTTCCTGGTACAACCAGAAAGAGTTGCCTCTGCATCAGCCAAAACAGACAGCCCTTCCCCGTGCACTCATTTTATCTCAGTGGGAGGAAGGAGGAGGAAATCATATAATGCTCTTCTGGATGTAAGATCTGTGATGGTAGTGACTGTGGTAGGAGGTTCTGAAAGGCCTCTCTGAGGCATTTCAGACCTTTGCTGTGACCAGAATGACAAGTGTAAGCACCCCTGCGTATGTCTGGGAAGAGTTAGTGTGTCAAGGAGAAGGCTCCCTGGTGCAGAGACTCACATGAAGAAGCGAGTTTGACTAGGGAAGGTCAGGAATGTGGCCAGTGTGGCTGGAGGGAGCCTGAGAAGAGAGAGGAGTGGAGCGAGGAGGGTGATCAGGCTGGATCCTGGGACATGGTAGACTGTTACTTTCTGTGCCTCTGTGACAACATTACTCCAAAACCTATCACCTATACAGTACAAACATATAACATCTCATAATTTCTGTGAGCCAAGCATCTGGCATGGCTTAGCTGGGTGCCTCTGCCTCAAAGTCTCTGTGAAGCAGATTTGTGGTCTCAACAGGGCTCAAATGGGGGAGGATTCCCACCCAAGATCACTCACATGGGTTTTGTCAGGATCCATTTGGACTGAAAGTCTGAGCTCCTGTCTGTCTGTTGTCTGGACACTCCCTCAGTTCTCTCCTATGGAGCCTCTACATAGTGCAACTGAAAACATCAGCACTTGCATTCCCAGTTCTGGTGATTTGATAGAGAGAGAGAGAGAGATGGAAACAGAAGGAGGGAGCTAAGTAGGGAACCCAAGTAAGCCAGTAATGAAGAAGTGACATTCGTTTTGTAATTAAAACTTGGAAGTGACATCCCATCACCTTGGCTGTGTTCTGTTGTTCAGAAGCCAGATACTGACCACTTAGTGGTGACACAAGGATGTGCACTTCAGGAGGCAGTGAGCATTGGGGCCATGGTGGAGGCTGCCCACCACATAGGCCAACGTGAAGCACTTGGGACTGATTCTGAGTAAAACGGGACCGTGGATGGGTTAATGCCAGAGGATCACAATGTCTGAATTTCCTCTAATTTCAACCCCTTCAGGATGCAGACCTGAAAATGACGCCCAGAGGGGCAGTCACTTTCCCAAGATCACACATCTGGAACCCAGAGAAGTTCTGACTGGTATTCTATGTGATGTCCTACTCCTTCTTGTACTTCCTCCATCTCTAAGTGTGTACATTAGACACATGTGACACCAGCCCACAGGTGTTATACGTATTATCACATGTACCCTGACAAGGTCCCTAGGAAGCTGTTTTTAGCCCAATCCTCATTGTGCAGCTTGGGAGACTGGGGAGATCTTGAGTGGCACAGCAGCTTTTCCAGGACACAGAACTGGTAGGAAAAAAGTTGTCTGACTTCAGCTCTGTCTCCTCAAAGCTGGGCCCCTGGATCCACTCCCAAGGAGCTGTGGGGAGGATGGTGATGGGTATTTGTGTACAGTGATGGAGATGACACGAGCAAGGAGGGAGAGCAGCCAACAGCCTAGAGGGGGCTTTGGGTGGGTCTGATTGAATGAAGGGGCCAAGTATTGGAACCTTGAACAAGTGACCTCACTTCCTTGGTGACAGCCCCCAACAGAACTTAGAACTCTGATTACCAGGCACCCACACTGTAATCACAGCCTCCTGTCCAGTTCATTTGAGTGGAGACACTCGACACAGCAGGATGTTCTCATGTTGTCCCGTGAATTTCCGTGGCTCTGGCCCCCGGAAAGCCCAGAATGAGAGCATGTTAAGTCGCTTTAGACATTGGCTCAGCCCTCACCTCGAATGTCTGTGGCCTTTTGGCAGGAGGAACCATCAGGTAACAGTGTGGGCCAGGGCAGGCCACTCAAGGTCAGGCCAGAACTGTGATCCCAAAAGGACAGCCCCACACCCCTTGACACTCATTGTGTGTGTCTGTGTGGGAGATGGAGTTAGGGAAGCTGGGGATGAGGAGGACCCAGCCTGGGCAGGAGCAGGAAGCTAGATGGTGGGAGTCGAGCAGTGTGTCATGTTCATACTCAAGATCTTGGCTGCAGGAGATGAAGGTGAGTGCTGGGGACCAACCTCCACTATCTGCATGTGAATCCCGGGCCCTCAAAGTGTCCTCACATTCCTTCCCTGGTGGAGTCTATGCAGATTCCCCTCTGTGCCTGATCTGTGGGAGTGTTTCCCCCTGTGGCAAAGTCCAGGTAGGCCCCTGATCCCTCCTGGCCTGACTGCTGGGCACTGTCACTACAGAGCTGCACCCAAGAGATGATCGAGGAGCTGGTGGATGGTTTCCAGTTCACCCTCTCCCTGGAGAGAACACAAGTGCACCAGTCCATCAATGACCAGGGCTGCTCTGAGGTGAGTGTGGGTGCAAAGGTGTCTTCACACGCAGGACTCTGAGATGACCAAGGCAGTACTAGAATGCAGACTCAAATCTGAGAACGCCCTGGACTGTCCGCCACCAGAATTTTCTCACTAGAGTACCCCACAGTCCCACTCTTAAAGGAATCTGGACCTCCACTCCTCCCCACCAGCTACACAGGAGGGTAGAAATTCACCTCAGTCCTCCTGGTGGTTCACTGTGATATCACTTACTGTATGTCCCTCCTCCTCTCCCCCAGTGTGAGGATGAGTTCCCTGTGAATTTAAATGAGGCCTGCAGGATGAGTGCCCTCCAGGCAGGCATGATGGAGATGCTGACAGAGTCCATGGCACCAGCTTTCCTGAGTAGGAACATGTCCAGCTTCACCACCTTCATGGTCAACTACTCGGCCTTAGACACATCCCACCGGGTCCTGGACCAGCTGTTTACTAGGTGTGTAGCCACTCCCTCCTCAGCACAGTGGTGACACTGCCCACTGCCAGCTGTGTACCTTGGGCAAATCCCCACATCTCTCTGAGCCTCAGTTGCTCTTCTGAAAAGTGGGGGGGGGATAAATTTCATGGTGATCTTGTAGGGACTAATGGGCTCAGCAATGGCAGGTGCTTACCTGGTGCTTGGATCTGCAGAGAAGGCTGTGGACGTGCTGTGGTTGTTCATGGTGTTTATTTCTCTCTTCACCGTGAAAAGTAGTCTGCCTCACTGATCTCTAGGATGTGGCCTTTCTGAGTGTGGAAAAGCACATGGAAAGCACCCTGTCAAGGAGTTGAGATTTCATCCAGCTGGTCCTGATCCTTTTCCTCGGGGTAACCAATTAAGGATCTCTGGGGCAGCAGAGAGGCCATAGGCCCACTCAAGTGTCTGGGATGATCTGGCTGGACTTCATTCATTCAAGTGTGTAGATTGAGCACCTACTACATGCAGGACTTTTGGAGACACTTATTAAAGTCAGTGAATGAAGGAGACACAATCGCTGTACCTCAATTGTCGTCTGAGAGTCAGACATTGACATTAGATCTTTCGCAGGTCCTGTCTTGCATGGTACATCCCATGTGATGCCCTGATAGCCTCCTTTATAGCTAGAGGGATTTTCTCGTATTCCAGTCAGGAGGGCAGAGCACGGGACCATCTAAAAAAGTGAATGGTCTTTGGGATCAGAAGAAGGGCTTCCTGTCTCTACAGAACAAGGTGTGGAGGGAGAGATGGGAGCTGTGGCTGGGTCAGGCCTGTCAGAACCTTGCGTCTCACACATCTTTTGATTCCCAAGGGAAGGCTGAGGTCTGGTGGCTTCCACTCCAGGAGGACAGGAGTCAAAGAGCTATGGATGGGTGCCAGGACCCCTGGGAAGCAGAGGTGTGGCTAGGCTGAGTTGTCTCCAAGAGACCCATTCCCATCACAGACCCATCTTAATCTGTCTCCTCTTCTCCATATCCACCTCTTCTGACCACCACCTCCAAGCCCAAGACAGGAGGTCTGTGAGCAAACCGCTCAAAAAACGGCCTCTGCTCAATCTCGTTGCACAAGTACATGGAGGGCTGAGATGTGCTGTGTCCCGGCCCTTCAGGAGAAGAGTGTCAGCAGGAAGAGAGTCACGACAGACTCTGTGTTCAACGTGCTGTAGGAGCAGAGGTTCATCCCCAGGATGGGAAGGGGCAGGCATCAGGGCCCAGTCCCAAGCCAGGGTGCCTGGAATGAGAAGTGTGGTGGGAAAGGCCAGGCCTCTGACTCTGTTGCCAAATTGCCTCCCCCAGTGCCATCTCTTCTCTGGTGGGAACCTGCCTGGACCCAGGGCAGGATTTCTGGGAACCCCTGCACTTTCCCTGCTTCAGGATGATGTTGACCTCTCTGCATCTCAGCTTGCCTGGCTTGGAGCTAGGGGCCCACGCCTACTTTCTCTAGGTCCAACTGGAGCATCCAAGGCCCATTGAGACAGATCTGGAAGGTGAGGAGACTGCAGTCTGGGAAGATGATTTGCAGGGTCTTCAAAGGCTAGGTTCCCTTAAAGGCAGTGTGGTCTTTCCTGGCTTTGACAGGGACCGGGGAAGTCAGCTACTTGAGTGAAACTGTTTCTTTCTCCTGCTGCAGTACGATCTCCAGAGCTCCCTCCAGCTCCAGAGCCAGAGCAAGGGCCAGCTCCACGGCTAGATCCAGCTCCAGCTCTAGTTCCACCACCTGTGGTAGAGCTGGAGCCAGTGTCACCTCCATCAGTCCCTGCAGGGCCAGAACCACAACCACAATCAGATCCAGCCCCAGTGCCAGCTCCTGAGCAGGAGTCAGATGGACCATTGGCTCCAGGGAGAATCCTCACCCCACCTGGAGAGATAACAGCAGAGCCAGGTACAGCCCCAGAGCCCACCTGCCACTGGGATGTGACCAGCAAGAACCTGCTGAGGGAGGAGAAGCCTGACTTCTTGGAGTTCCCTCCCCGGCTGGTGGCAGAACAGTTGACACTGATGGATGTGCTGAGCAGCGGGGCTCTCATGGCAGATGGGGTTGGCCTTCCCTGTGCCATGAGCTGCCCCACACCTGCCATTACCTGATCCAGAATCCTGTGATCTCGGTCCAGCTTCGCTGCTTACCCTCATGTGACCTGAGCAGCCTTCTTAACTCCCAAGCCTTTGCTGTCCTCATGTGGACAGTAGAGATGGACACTGAGAGCAGCTGCCATGCAGAGTGGCTGTGCAGATGGACGAGGTGGAGCAGAGAGGAAGTTGGGCAGAGTCTGCGCTTTGGTGGGGGAGGGGAGCACACTGAAGTGCTGTCTCATCCTTGGGTAGTTCACTCACATGCCCAGGAGGCCTCAACAGCCTCAGCACTAATTAGGCACCTCATGTGTACATAACTACAAGGCAGACAAACAAAGCCCGTGGTTGTTGCTGCCATGGGGAAATGTGCATCTGAAAGAGGAGTCAGCCCCCAGGATGGTCAGAATGGGTGGGAGATGCCCCTAGAGACAGTCAAGCAGGAGCCGAGTTCTGGTGCTTGGACGAAGTGAGACTGGGCGGCGAGCAAATGCCACTTCCCTGTGCCACAGTATCATGTCCTGGGTCATCCTGTGCTGGGTAACCTCAGGGGACACAGGCAACACCCAGGGACTCCCACAAGCCTCAGGCCGCATTCTCAGCTTCTTGAGCTCCAGCTCTCACCACTGACCCGGACTGGGACTTGGGGCTGCAGATGCTGAGTTGGGCAGTGGCAGGGCTGGGTGACACTCCCTGTCCTCCGCAGGAGCTCTTCAAGAAAGTGATGCCCCACGACTTCCTGGACTCCATCTGGTCCCAGTGTGACAACAGGGGCAATGAGCACCTGGCACCCACCATCCATGCCATCAAGACCCACTTTAGCAGAGTGGTCGAATGTGTCATCACCACCTGCATTGGGGACCCAAGCATGACGGCCCAGGACAGGGTTGTGGTGGTGGAGCTCTGGATCCAGGTGGCCAAGGTAAGATGTAGGAGGCCCTGAGAGCCCCTCTCTGGAGTCGGGGGAACTGCCCCTTCTCCTTTCTCAGCTCTCATGTTTGAAGTCTGTGGTCTGAGCCTTTGCACAACTCTTAGGCCCCTCCTCCCAGTGCCTCGATGACCTGACTCCTGGTCACAGTGGTGGGAAGCTCACCCCTTCCTGGGCTCCTTCCTTGGCTTGAGCTAAAATCCTCCTCCTGGAAGTATTCCTCATCAGGTTCCAGCTGTGCCTTGCCTGGGTTCCCTGAGCCGCTGTCTCATGCACGACAGGAGACGTCAATGAGGCGACAGAAGTCAGAGGAAGCAGGGCTCCAGCTCCCCCTCACAGCTCATTCTCTTCCCTTTCCCAGAAATGCCAAGGCCTGTGGAACCTTTCCTCACTCCATGTGATCCTCTGGGCTCTGCAGGGCCTCTCCATTCAGCGTTTAAAAGACATGGAGATGGGTGTCCAGGTGGGTAGGCCTCTCTCCATGCGAGAACCACCTAGGTAGACCAGACCCCACACAGGGCTGGCATTGCCCTTCAGTCAGTTGGGACCTCCTGGGAGATAGCAAACCCTGGCGATAGGGTCTGACTTGGTTGGAAGGCTTGTAGTCTTTCTGAAAACTTAGGCCAGTGGTTCTGCTTCAGGAATCAGTTTCCCTAAGTGACAGATCCTGGCTTGAGCCAAATTAAAGATTTTCAAGTGTTTTCAGCAACAGAACTCTCTGTCCACATGAAATTAAGACTGTTTAAAACACATCTGCTGAGAAGATAAGAGAATGGAGGCCCCCAGTGACAATAGGAGAGCCCCCTCCCCAGTCCCAGACACCTCAGGTCTCAGAGGACACAGTGAAAACGCTCATCCAGGCTGTCTGGATATTCTGGGTTTTCAAACAAATGGGATTTACCCTCAAACCACTCCATAGTGTTTCTTTCCTTTTTTCCCTCCTCAGGAAGAACTGTACAAAACTTAAAAAGTTGATGAAAACAAGCCAGCGGGAGAGCAGGAAGCTGCTCAAGGAAGTGAGTGGAGGCTGGAGATCTGGAAGGAGGGGAGGTGAGGTGGGGAGGGACCAGGCAGGATGTGCTTTGGGAAGTTTTTCACTTAAGGTTCCATGAGAAATAACGGTCTGTCTTGTCCAGCTTGACGGAAAGCAGCGGGTGTGAGCTGCAGGGGCTGGTGGGGACTGTTTGGGGCAGGAGGTCTTGGTCACGGGATACAGTGGTGTCGCCTGGACTGTTCCAGGAGGTGAGGAGCTGGCAGAATGAGCAGGTCTCTGGCTTCCATGCGGACCCATCAGCTGGCCCTCTTCCTCCAGGCTGGTGGGTGGATGGAGTGTGTGGGGGTTCCTTTCTTCCTAAAGCAGCCCAACCTGTCCTCAGGAAGCCAGGCCCTTGCTGCTCCTTCTGTCTTCACTGTACCTCGCAGGGGAGGGCACTCTGCCTGCCCCAGGGATGGGCACTGTGAGGTCACACAGGCCTTGTGGACACAGGGGCTGCCCAGCCTTGGGCCAAATGGTGGATCTGGGACAGAACTGTGTGCTCTCTGGGACTGTGCGATCTAGCCCTATAGTGGTCACTGCTGACAAACCAGTGAGTCTCGCCCGGTGCCTTATTGACAAAGATACGCCCCAGATGGCAATGAGAATTATCGGGGAACCTACAGATCCTTAATGGGCCTTCCTGACAGGACATTAGAAGTTTCCAATAAAAAAGAATACAAATGTCACCATTACACAGCGCCACGGTCACCCCCTACACTGTCACTATGATGTGGCAAAGGGGGTCCCCTTCCTGAGTGAATAAAGGAGGAGTTCTGTGCAGGGTTTATCCTGAGGGGATCCTAGGGAGCTGAGGCCTTTGGCATGGCCTCAGGTCCTGCCTGGTGTCAGAGAATCCTAGGGGGCTGGAAAACACAGAATCGAATTGGATAGGATCCCGAGACACCTTGTGCCTCCCGATCCATGGCTCAGGCTGACTGAGGGCCTCAACATACCCCGAAAGTCCAGAGGACAGGACCTTGGTCAGAGATGCGTCTGGAGGAGGAGTGAAGGCCGGGGGCCAGGCCCTTTGGTTGGGAGGGGGGGCGGTCTCCTCTGTGGGCCCCTGAGCAAGTCACTGCCCCTCTGTGGGCCTCGGTCTCCTCAATCTGGGAAATGGAGGGAGATGATCTGTGATGCAGGCCTCACAGGGGTTACGAGGTACAAGGGGGAGAGGAATGTGCAGGAGCTTTGTGCTCCTCCTCCTCGAGGGGGGAGGGGAGAGTACTTGTGACAGTCAGATGACACTGAGACCTCAGGGGACCCTGGGAGGCATGGGAGTCCTCCTTACACTTTCCTGATGAGGAGAGAGGCTTAGGGGCCTGGGCAGGCCTGAGGGCACAGGGGAGGGAGTGTTGGAGCTGGGAGTGATCTAGAATCATAACACTCTGGAATGGGAGCAGCCATAGACACCAGATGTCCGGGGTCCAGGATCAGGGGCCTGGGAGACACGGGGAAGGGAGCATGGCCTCCCTGAGCCTGTCCTTGACCGTACAGGATGTAACCTCTGTGTGGGCCACCCTAGAGATGGATCCCCAGGGAGCCCAGGAGAGGCAGCAGCAGCAGGTGAGGGGGACTGAGGGGGAGGGTGTCAGAGGAGGGGTCTCTCTCCCCACGGCTTGAGACCTCCCTAAGAGAGGGGTCCCTCTTCCTCCAGCGAAGCTCCTGGAGCCCCAGAGCCTGAAATGCCTGCCCTGGATGTGCCCAGGAGGAGGCCTGGGAGGGCTGGGCCCAGGATGAATTAGAGAGGGGAGGGGCAGGGAGCACATACCCTGGGATTTGCCAAAAGCCGCCCCTAGGAGGTGACTGGGGAAGTTGGGTGGTCCTGGAGGGTGCAACTGAGGGGAGGCCGCTGAGGGTCCTAGGCTGCTGTCTGTGGGAGTCTGTGGTGGGCAGGAGGCTGGGGTGAAGGGATTTTGGGGATGGTCCATGGGGACACCTGAGAGGTGGGACTCATCTCACCACTCCCACTCTGATTTCACAGAGTGTCGTCCCCTTCCTGGGCACATTCATCTATCGCCTGAAGCTGCTGGACATTGGGATGGAGGATGATCTGGAAGTGAGTGAGCCTGGAGGTGGGGCCAAGGAGCAGGATCCTGAGGGTTGGGAAGCCAGAGCCCTGCACTGCACCCTGAGCTCTCAGTACCTGACAAAGCTTCTCTCATGAGAGCCCCATGGCCACCCCTGGGAGCTGGGGAGTCAGGCCCATCTTAACAATGCATGAATAGACGCTCCGTGTAAGCCACTTAGCAGGCTCCCTGGGCAGGTGAAGCTCAGAGCTGCCTGTCTGCAGAGTTGCAGAAGGCTGTGTCTGAGCTTCACTCAGCCTCCCCCTCAGGCCCTGCCCTTGGGGGAGTGCCATCAGCCCCTGCAAGTGAGGAAGCACTTCTGTGGTCCAGCTGTCCCTTCCTCCCTGAGGCCTCAGTCTCCCCATCTCTCATCAGAGAGGGTGTGCTACATAAGGTCTCTGGCCTCAGCTCCCCTGTCCCTTCTGCTCTGGAGCCCAGAGCCTGGCCCAGTGTCAAGTTCTCTTTGTGGAAGGTCTGACCTCTGCTGGGCCCTGATGTTCCTGCAGTCTGAGAAGGGGTGGGAAGGGTGTTGGTTCTGGGCTTAGGGGGCTGATTCTCATGGACATTGGCTGTCTCCCTTCCAGGGAAATCGGGCCAACTTCCAGAAATGTTGTGAGGTGAGCAGCTGTGGGGAGGGTGGGGAAGTGGAAATCACAGACCTCCCCTAGCAAGACATTCTCTGGCCTCATCCCTAGGGTCAGATCCACAAAGCTGGGTATCCCATCATGTTGGTGGGTGCGGGGAGGCCTGGCATCAAGGACACCTTCCTGGATGAGGAACTAATTCAAGCCTACTGTGAGGACAGGCAAGTCCTGAATGGAGTGGGAAGGAAGGAGGCTTCCCGAGTGAGCACAGACCCCAGACCAGATCCTCACTCCGCACAAGTGCCTGGCAGGGTTCCCCACCCAAGCCCTGTCTGCATCCTGTCCTTCCTCCCAGAAATTCAAAGTCATCATGAGGATCCAGCTGCTCCAGCAGGCTGCAAATGCGTATGACCTGGAGGCCGAAGTGCGATTTGGGGCCTGGTTCCAGGCCATGGAGCCCCTCAGTGTCCATGAGAGGTGAGGCGGACAGGAGGTGGGTGAAGGCAGAGCAGACTCTCTCTGATGGCCATCTCCAGAGCCTGTGGCCTGGCTTGCTAATCAGCCTCAGAACTCGTAGCGTTGTGCCCCATGGGGCACTGGGACTCAGCTGCTGGCAGGCTCTGGGAGGGGCACCTGAGGTGTGGCTCCTGGTAGCTCACAGGTCCACTCTGTCCTGTAGCTACTGGGTCTCCTGCCAGCTGGAGCCCAAACACCAGAAGGCGAGCAAAATGCGGCTCTTCAAGAGAAAGAGGAACCGGACATCCTCCAGTTTAGGACCGAGTGAGTGTTGGGACCAGCAGCGACTGAATCCAGGGGCTCAGTACAGCTTCAGGCTAAGCATGGGCCTGGATCCCAGATCCACTGCTGACCAGGCCAGGGACGGGCCGCTCCCCTCTCCTCTCTGGGATTCAGTTGCATCCTCTGAAATGGGTGATGCTAAATAATGCCTCCTGAATCAGGGACAAACAGGGTGCTGTTGATGGACTCAGCACACGGCACAGGGTTTGGATCAGAGTGCAGGGGGGGAGGGAGGTGTGCCATGAATCTCAGGGAGGTACCCCCAAATAGTCTGTTTCTTCTCTTTAGCCGCCACGCATTTGGCAATGAGCCATCACACTCTGGAGACCACAAGTGCAGCTCCTCCTGACCAGCATGGACACTGGCGCCCTCGGGGGGTACCGGGCCAGCTCTTCCCACTCTGAGAGAACGATGACATCTTAAGACTTTCCCTGGTTTCCTCTAAAGCCCCAGAGGGAGGACACCATCCTCTCCAACTCCTTGACATCTGCACACCAGCGACTGTTAACCGATTGGGGAGGAGTGATATTATTTCTTTACTAGTAATGGTAGGTTTGACTCTTACGTTATATCCTGTTTCTGTCACAGCCTGGGTGTTGTGGTGTGGTACTTTCACTTCTTATGCTCATGTAAATGAGACACAGAATCTCACTTTCCTCCTTGAATCAAGAATTTGTGTATGGTCGCAGCTTATTGTATGTGGCAGAAGGGAGGAGGGCCAGCCTCCTCCCTGGCTACTGAATGAAACCCTCAAGTCCCCCTTCCTCAGAGGACAGGTGCATTTCTGTGTGGTTCACCTGGGCCAGGAGCAGAGAAAGCCCCTCAGATCTCCCTGGATATAGAGGTTGGAGGGACTTTCCCAGGCAAAGCAATAACCACTGAAATGTGGTTGTCTTTCACTTAGCACCTACCAGGACCATGTCCTTCCCCAGGACAATGGCTGTCTTTCTACAGCTTTCCAGGAAGAAGGAATGTTTTTTGCTTCTCTTGTTGAGGTTTCTTTGATCACATATTGGAACTTGCCATTTTCTAACCAGTCTCTGGATTTGCATCAACACTAAATGAGAAAAAAAAATGTAAAAAGATAAAAGTTTGCACGTGTAACGGACAAGGACAGAGGAAGACCATGTGCAGATGGACTATGGGCCCACAGGACATCCCCATCAGGCCGCCTCTAGGGCTCCCCATTCACCCTTTGCCTAGATTGGAATCCTCCTGGGATCCTGGCCCATGCCCTTGGAAGTCCTTTTCCCGCTTGTTTCATATCCAGAGGGAAAGATTCATGATGCGCCTTTTAAACCTACAACAGGACTTTGTTCCATAAACCTAACTGCTCCCAGTGAACTAGGATTTCCAACATCCCTGCATTTCCTTGTATGATTCTTTTTGGGCAGAAATTCCCTAGATGGCCCCCAGCCTCTTTGTCAGGTACATCATGGCCATTCCTCCCCGGCTGGGCCTGATGGATCAGGGGTAAGCTCTGGTTTACTAGTAGACCTTAATCTTGTCCACTGAATGACCCACACCATCCCTTGCTGTCCTAGGTGACATCTGGGCGCATGTGGTTCTGAGGTCCCTGGTCTCAATCACTAGTTTACACACTCGTGTTGTTACTGACTTGTCCCAAATGGGCTACTGGGCCTGAGGGAATAGAGCACATAGCCCCTGGGAGAGCTGTGTTCTTTTCCCCAGTCTGTGCTGTGGTTATATGGATTTCTGTTACAGGGATGTGAAACTTTCCTATTGGGAGTTTTGAAAGATGAGGCAGGAGAGGGGCAGGTATAGAAGTTGGTCCAGCAGGGGAATGCAACCAATCTTAGACACAACAGACACAACCTTACGAATTAAAATGCTGAAATGCTCCCCAGGTGGGTGATTAACAGACACTGCTCAGAGCTCATGCCAAGAACCCACTCGAAGACCTGGAGCTAAAGGGTTAGCACCCGGCATTTTGAACATCATGCCCTGGAAACACCCTGTAATACAAGGGCCATTGTCTTGAATTCCTTAGTACTTCTTCCCCCTCCTTTCTGAAGGCTGCAAGTGTCACCCAGGGAGGCCTTTTCAGTTCAGCCAGAAGCAGAGTAGAAATCCTGGTTCCCACAGCCCAGGTCCTTCCTTTCAGGGCACTGCCATCCAGGAAAGAAAGAATTCACACATCGGTGTAGACAACACAAACACACACACTCATATCCCACCCAAATCCCAAGATGCATGAACTACTAAGAGATTAAAAGTGACTTCAGAAACAGATCAACCAATTGCAAAAGAAGGGTTTCATTAAGATCCTGACTCAAATAAAATGTAAAACCAGGAAATAACCTTGACAAAACTGGGAGACTTTGGATACTGACTAGAGAGTTGATTATACGAATGACATTTTTAATTTAGTGTGTGGTAACGTTATTGTGTTTGTGTTCCAAAAATCCCTCATCTGTAAGAAAAACTGAAATATTTACAGCTGAAATGATGTGCTCTCAGCCATCTCCTCTGGTTAATTCTTGGGGTCTTGGTGAGAGGATAATCAAAGCCAAATGGTATACGAGTTGACAATCTTTGAAGCGAGTAACAGTTCACAGAGATTGATTTTTCTCTACTCTGAGTTTTAGAGATTTTTGAAAACCTTCAGAACACAATTTTGATAAAAACAGTATATTTGGTGTTCACATTACAATGTTACAAATCAAAACATCACAAATATAAAGGAACGCTTCTCCTTCCTGACCTAAGGAAGCTCTCTCTCAGTCTGGCCTCTGTGAATGACCTGATGATGCCACCAATTATTCACTTATCACATGTTTGTTGAGTAATTCCTATGTGCTCTGTGCTGTGTGTAAGGCAAACACATTTCCACGACTCTGGATCTAGTGTGGGAAGGAAGACAATGAGCCTGCTGCCAAGGTTCTGTAAGTGGAAAATAATGCCCCCAGGGGGTATGCTCATCCTGGAGATTCCAAAATCAAAGCTACACAAGTTTGCCAGGTAACAGATAAGAGATACTTAATTCATGATATAGAAATCACATATGTCTGAATTACCATGTGACAATGAAGAGAAAGATTGATGGATTTTATGTTATAATTAAATGCGAAATCATCGTGCTGGCCCCTGGCTGAGTGGTTAAGTTTGGCATGTTCTGCTTTCGTGCCCCAGATTCAGTTACTAAGCATGGACCTAAAATACTCATTATCAGCCATGACGTGATGGTGACCCACACAAAAAGTAGAGGAAGATTGGCAACAAATGTTAGCTCAGGGTGAATCTTTCTCTGCAAAAAAAATAATTAGATGCAAAATCATAATAAAAATTTATGGAATCGGATTTAATATACATTCAAAGACAAATCTCATTCTAGTAGGTATCATCACTTCATTCAGTGTAAGTTCTAGAAAAAACAAATGTAAGTTCAAAACACTAATTCTTCAGCTTCAATTATCCTATCAATTTTAATATAAAAAGGAGAAAAATCATGGTAAATAAAAATTGAGGTTTACCATGAAAGGTCAAGATCATGATGGACGTTACAAAGAGATGTTGTGAGAGTCAAGCCTGTCTCATGGGGAATTTCTCAACGGCACCTCTCTCCTTTTCTTCAGCACTGATGTTGCTTTCCTCACTGTGTTTTCAGGATGCCTTTCTTGGCTCCTTGCTCTCTCTGCCTCCCCGGCAATCTCGTCTGTCCTCGAGACCACAGTCAGTCTCTCCCACGCTTTTCTTCACTTTCTGTGTCTGTCTCCTGATATCTCTAGAAGATGCCTGTTGCCTGCAGAGGGTCTGTGAGCGACCCAGACTCATTCCTGGACTCATCTCTGCCCAATATTGACAGTGGCACGGGTGGGCTCAGGGCTGGTGTGCAGATGCCTCAGCCCAGGCATGGTCCACGGATTCACATGGTACAGCCTGTGTGACTGTTTCAAAGGTATTTGCGACTCCAAAGAACTTAAGAGTTCTCCTTCACTGCTGCAGGCCTGGACTCCCTGCAGTCTATTGTATCCACAGACTTGCTGCGGCTTCTCCAAGGTCTCCTCCCACTGACTGCTCCTGACCTCACTGCCAGGATGGGAAGTTATTCCAGTAACTGGCCTCTGGAACATGCAGCTGCTTAGGCTTCAGAGTGCATAGATCTTCAGTTTTCTGAATGGGTTTAGTTTCATGGTCTTACTGTTTGCACTATGAAGTCGGGGAATATTTTTGGAGCTTTATCTTTCAAAACAAAATTAAATGTGAAATTTCAACAAAATGGATGATGAAGACTACCATCCATGGAGAATCTTCTCAGCTCACATGGATATCCCACCCTCCGTCTCTCCCTGGAGACATGTGTCTCAAATCACACTGTGTATCACAATCATTGGAGGGTTTTTAAATCTCAGATTGCTGGATCTCAACCCAAGTAGGTCTGCGGAAGGAGTGGAGAATTTTCATTTCTATGAGGTGATGTTGAGATGGTGGTACAGGGACCACACGTGGAGAACAGGATTCAGTGAAATCATCAAGCTGATGTGAGACAAGGACAGAAAGCTCCAAGTCATTATCCAGTGTCAAATCCAGACCAACTTCCCTCTGCCATCTTGCTTCAGGACGTTCCTCTCCTCCTCTCTCTGTCATGGACAAATACACACATGCTGGTGCCCCACAGCCCACTGTTATTGGGACACAGAGTTCCAAGGACTGCAGAGCTCCTTTCAGGGCCTCACCTCTAATGAAATTATTCACTACTCCATCCTTAGTCATTCACTTCCACAACCCGAGCCTATCTTCACCCAAAATTCTCCTGCTCACCAATCAGTAATTCACAAACACCATATTCCCACCACAAATTTCCACATTTCCAGTTTTTACACAAAGAAATCCACTCTAAATAACCAATCTTCAATAAACTAGATTACTCCAGTAGGAATATCTTTACAAGCCTCTCTTTCTTTTCTTCTCATAATCCTTTCTAGTAATCTCTGATTCACAGTCCATCATTTCAATCATCCACTGACCATACTCCCAGATTCTTTATTGCCATCATATCCACCCTGCACACTTCAGATGATTTCAAATACCTGCCATGCCATGCTGACACTTGCACTGAACAGAGAATGCGCCAGTAGCTTGTGGATCCCAACAGAGAATCAACAGCAACCAATGGATCCATATGCATTCTTCTAATGCTTCCTGAATGCTCTACTCATTTCTTTCCATTTCTTGAGTTTCATAAATCTCTATATTCCGACCTCCTCCATATTTCACAGGTAAATTGTTAACCACCGGACAAGAACTATTTCACTTTCTAGTCATCAGATCTACAAATATTCCTCATAAGGGATCCATTTATCACAACTTTTCTGTGGTTATATACAAAGAAATTGATTTTTTGGCTGAAACCACTCTGATTTTTATCTTATACTTGCATTTCAATGACATTATGTCCTCAATATTTGTTGTGCTTTCCATAACTTCCCTACTGGAATCATCCCTCAAGTTTCAAATATGCACAAATCTCTACCATCTACAAACCAATCTCTCATCCAGCACTCCTAATAGTCCTCACCCTCCATGCCCCTCCTCTCCTCCTCCTGCCAGGGATCCATTTTGAAAAGGTCACGTATATCCCAATGCCTCTGTTTGCACAGTGCCCACCCAATCCCATCCCCATTCTGTGGATGCTTCTCCTGCTAACCTCACAAACCGTGTCTCTTACTAATCCATTGGGGACTTTTCATGATTTTTCTGACATGCTCTGCAGTAGCACGTGACATTGCGGACTCCAATGTCCTTTTAAAAGCTGCTTTGTCTTTGGGATCCACCACCCTATACTGTCCTGCTGTTGCCTGTCTAAACTTCCTGAGCAACTTCCAGGCTTCTCTTTATGACCACCCCACAATGACTGATGCTTCAGAAGTCAGCCCTGCTCTGACACCTGTTCCCCATCTGCACCCTCCTTCTGGGGAAACCCCATCCATTTCCCTGGCTTCAAATACCATTAATGAGCCAAACATGTCCAAAGAATCAGCAGAGACCTAACTCTGAACCCCAGACCCATTTATCTACCTGCCCATTCACCACATCAGTGATGACTCAACTCACAATGACCAGGTCCCAAGTTGAACAAATCGCTTCCCCAAATAATTTGCTTCTCTCTCAGTGTCCCTAAACTCACTTATTTGTGGTAATAACTTGTCTACCTCTGGGTGTCACTCTGGACACCCTGCCACCCCACACTCACATATCAATGAACCATCCATCCACCCTTCTGAATCTACCTACAGGTTATCCACTTCTGATTTATTTTTAATCACCTTTCAGACCTCATACAAAATATCCCTTCCAGACAATGAACACTCTTGCTCCAGTGACCTAAATTACAAAACTCCATTTTTCCTCTTTGTTGATTTTTTTTCTATTTTAGTTATATGTTCATTATTATTTATTTCTTTCAAGATTTAGTTCTTTCTCACTAAATTAGTTATTTCATGAAGACAAGACTAATGTGGATTTTCCAAATTTTCCCACAATAATGTTCACATATGGCTTTGCACACAAAAAGGGCTCACATGTATAAAGTGTACAATATATAAATTATATTCATATACATATAAAATTCAAACACTAAAACATTGTTTCATGAAATATTTAAATCCATCCACTTAACTACTCTATTTTTTTCCCCCGAGGAAGATCAGCCCTGAGCAAACATCCATGCTAATCCTCCTCTTTTTGCTGAGGAAGACCGGCTCTGAGCTAACATCTATTGCCAGACCTCCTCCTTTTTTCCCCAAAGCCCCAGCAGATAGTTGTATGTCATAGTTGCACATCCTTCTAGTCGCTGTATGTGGGACCCGGCCTCAGCATGGCTGGAGAAGCCCACCTGGGGTTCCGAACCACCGTCGCCAGCAGCAGAGCACACACACTTAACCACTAAGACATGGGGCCGGCCACTCCACTTAACTACTCTTGTGCAAAGATACCACCTTTAGATGGTACACTGCAATAAATTAGCAGGAGTAGCTTAAGATTCCAAATCCTTTATCCTCGTAATCCAATCATGAGAGTCTAGTCACAATGATCTGTTTAAAATGCAAAAGTGATCAATTCATCTTAACTTTTAAATCCTCCATTTCTGTCTTCAGCACATATTTCTCCTTTTGTCTTATCATAATTATTAATATTACCCTTTTCATTCCCAGATATGTTCCGGTTTGGAGGGAAAACTATTTGGTCATTCTATTTTTAGAGCACTTACTACATGCAAAGCTCTGGTGTAAAACCCGTGATCTACAAAATAACTAAACAGACTCACTGCCCCTGTTTGATTTAGTCTTAGTGGGAGGAAAGAGATAATAAATGGCAAAGGACGTATAACATGCCATGTAGATATCACTGCTGTGATGAACAATAAGGCAGAGAGTGAGAGTTTGAGCTTGAGCACATTTTCAAATTTCTTGTGTGAGTGTGTGTGAGTGTGCACGTGCTCTTGCTGCTGCCATGATGTGATGAGTTGATTCCTCCTGTGGATTTGGGGAGCCTCCTATGACTAGGGAAATTTCCTACATGTGCACTTAATATGCACTTTGTTATCCATGTGTATTAGTCAGGATTCTCTAGAGAAATAGAACCATAGAATACATATAAACACATAGAAGTGGATATTTATTGTAAGAATTGGCTCACAAGGTTATAGAGGTTGATAAGTCCCACAATATGCCATCTGCAAGCTGGAGAACCAGAAAAACCAGTGATATAATTCAGTCAAATTCTGAAGGCCTGAGAACCAGGACCTTTGATGTCCAAGTGCAGGAAAAGATGGACATTCCAGGTCAGGAAGAGACAATGGATTCAGCCATTCTTTGCTTTTTGTTCTATTGAGCCCTCAACAGATTAGATGATGCCCACCCACACTAGTGAGGGTGGCTTTGTTTATGTAGACCATGGAATCAAATGATAATGTCTTCCAGAAACATTCTCACAGACACACCCAGCAATAATGCTTCACAGTCTATCTGGGAACCCCTGAGTCTAGTCAAGCTGACAGCTAAAATTAACCATACATCATGGCTCTATCCAAACAAGACCAATAGATATATCACAACGTGACCTATGTTATTTAAATTTTCCAGAACACATGTTAAAGTAAGTAAATACAAACAGATGAAACCGGATTTTATAACGTTTTTCTTTAACCCAAGAAATCTAAATATTATCATTTCAAAATGTAGTCCACATCAGCACAAAGAACAAGATATTCAGGTTTTCCGCCCCCTCTGTCTTGCTGGTGAATTTTAATGAATACTGGCTCCTCATATATCTTAATATGATCCAATATATAATTTTCTCCCATCTATTTGAGCTTTATTGCATCAAAAGGAAATCATTTTCTCATTGTCAAACTGCTCTTCTCTTTTTTTATAAATTAAAGCGATATATTGTGTTTATGTTAGAACTGAAATTAAGAATTTAAGTAATTAAGAAGGAATTGATTCCAGCAAAAGGCTGGTTTACTAAAATGGAAGACAGTTCAAGAGCAAATCTCCCAAGAAAACCATAGGGCAAATTACATTGGAAAATTCAGGGTAGAATTAGAAGACACATGGGGTGTGATTAAAATGAGAGTGGAGAGAATGTGGGGAGGAATTGATATCAGAAGTGAAAATACACAAGCATGTTCCAAGTTGATGAGAGACATCAATCCACAGATTCAATTAATTCAACATTCCCTAAGCAGAGTGACTACACAGGAAATATTGGTGAACTAAACTATGGTCTAAAACCAAAGTTAACGTAAAGTATTTTAGGGACGAGAGAGGCCAAATAAGCAAGAAAAAGGCCAATTGGTGATTCTAACTATAAAGAAAATAAGATAGACATCAACAGAGCAGCATTTTTAAAATGCTAAAAGAAATTTCATGTCAAACCAGAATTCTACACCCAACAGCAATAGTTCCCCAATAAAGATGTCCTAGAAAAACTTAAAGTGAAACTTTTCACTGTTAGCAGCCTTGAATTAGACAAATTACTGCAGTGAGTTATCACATCCAAAGGAAAATTAACCCAGCTTGAAAACCAGGAATGCAGGAAGGACTGAAGGGGAAAGGAAAGGATAATTTATAAATAAATATAAATGAATTTTATTTTATGAAGTAATTCTAGAAATCTCTCATGGAGATTCAAATATACGTAGAATAAAACGTATGAAAACAGTAATACAAATGTCAGGCATGTTAAAAATAGAATTGAAAGTGTTGAAGGTATTAACATTTGGGTGAGATGGTAAAAGTAATTATTCATATTAGACTGTATTAAGGATTCAAGATTTAACCATTAGTGCAATTAAAGATTTCTATCTGATTTCAAGTAATAAGTTTATAGAGGAAATAATGGAATAATAAGAGTTAAATCAACATCAGTGAAGTAAAGAGTGTAAAGGAACATTAATTATTCAAGTCAAAGGGAAGGGAAAGAGTAAGACGGTTGAAATAATTACAAGTTTACTGATAATTACACGAGATGTAAATGCACTAAATACTAATTTCTTGTTAATGGCTGTGTGATGTATTCTAGAGACTTGTTAATAAATATTTTGGACATTCTTTTATTGATAAACGTTTACACAGTCTCTATTATTTCCTATTAAAACATAAGTGGTATGGACATTTTTGTACATATGAACTTCCATTCCCATTTTTACAAAGGTATCATTAGTGGAAGAAAAAGGAAACATTAAAATGTTGATAGAAACCGCAAATACCACCTCCCCACACAATTGTATTAAATGTTTTCATACCAACAGTAGCTGAGAGTGTCAATAACCCAACATATTTTTTTTAGGTATAAAGCTTTAGGAATCTCTCAAATCCCATTGATAAGAGACAGGATGTCTCCCCTGGATTATCCACTGATTGGATTATCCACTCTCTTCCTCAATAAAAGGAGAATCAGAGGGAGAAGTCCTTGCATTTTCCAGCATTCCACAGGCTGTCTGCACATCAGGAGTGGTGTAAGCAGGACAACTCTGAAGCCATGGAGGAACCTTCATCGGCCTGTTTTCCAAGCCAGCCTATTCTGGTGAGTGTGGAATCTGGTGACTTGGCTGGTGCCAACTCACGCGCCATCCCACTTCCTGCCATCACCCCCACGCCTGCCCCAGGGACAGCCCCACCACAGAGAGGCCGGGGCCTGCTCACCTCTGTGCCATCCCTTCCCGACCTGACCCCAGTGCAGGGGATAAGCTTCAGACAAGTCTTTCCATGTCCCTCTGCATCACAATAGACTTCCTCCCGTCTCCCATTGCACAGGCCCACCCCGGACATCCACCTTTGTCATTAGCTCAGGAGAGGATGCAAGATGATAATCTCTGCTATTGTGTGGGGAGACTCAGTTTCCCGGGTTTCCCCCATGGACAGATGTTCTTCAGCTGGGTCTGATTTTCTCCAGAGAAGCTGTCTTGTGAAGGATTTGGCCAGCCCTAAGAACCTGAAGGGAAAGGGCTGAGGGGGGTTCTCTCTCTGCCCCCGACAGCCCCGAGCTGGGTGGGTCACTCAGACCTGGCCAGGGGCAGCCCATCCCCCGTCGGCCTTCCCCGGGGCATCCGAGGCAGGCTCGGCGCCAGCCCCACTCCGCTCGCCACTGCCCGAACATCATTCTCCCTCGGGGGGCCTGGGCAGGACAGGGACCCGGGTGTGGGTGGACTCCAGATCTCAGGCCTGGCACACAGTTTACCAGGCTGCTTCCTCCTCTGACGGGGGCCCAGCAAACGCCCCAGGAGACTTGGCAGCCGCCCCCAGGGCTCTAGCCTCTGGAACTCGTCCCCTTGGTACGGGCCTGGCCCAGGTGCCAGGTTCGGCTGGTCGGCCAGCCTCCTCTGGAGAAAGCAGGCAAGCCGAGCCAGGCTTGCAGTGGCCCTGGTGTCACACCTGCGACCTCAGGCAGAGATCCTCACTCGTGCCCTCCATGGCGAATTTCTCCCCGGAGCCCTAGCCTGGGCACTAGGATGCCCGGGCCTCCCCGACTCCCGGGAGGAGGGGCTAGCCCAGTTGCGCCCTGGCCCCCAAAGCCTGCGGTGCCATCTGCCTGTCTCGGCGCTTCTGACTCCACAGAGCCTTTCCTACACCTGGGCTGGCTGCAGTGGCAGAGTCCAGGCATGGGGTGAGGCCATGGCTTTGTCTTTCCAGGAAGAAATGAACCCCTGGCCGAAGCAGCTGGCCCAGGCAGAGCCTTGAGCTTGCAGCCCAGTACGCCTGTGGCACTCAGGGCCAGAGCAATGCTTTCAAGGCAGGGAAGCGGCCTCCAAGCTGAGCGGGAGTGGGGGAGGGGAGGGAGACAGCTGAAGCCGAGTCCAGAAGGGCGGCGATGGAAGAGCTGCAGCTGGGTCAGAGCCTGGAGGGAGAGCGGGGCCTTCACTGAGGACCCCCCGAGGCCAGCCCTAGGCCCCGGCGGTCCCGAATGCGCCCTTGGCCTGTGCGGTGTGTGGGGGGTTGAACCCAAGCCCGCAGGGCTCCCGGAGCGGCCAGAGAAAGAAGGGCCCATGGAGAGGTAGGCGAGGTGGGCAGGGGGCGCCACCTTACTCTCCTCAGCTCCCTGAGGGAGAGAGAGAGAGACAGAGACAGAGAGAGAGATCCCTGACCTCTGAGTCTCTGCCTCCACCGCTGGCTGGTGCCAACTCTCGCGCCATCCCACTTCCAGCCATCACCCCCGCGCCTGCCCTGGGGCCAGCCCCACCACAGAGAGGCCGGTTCCTGCTCACCTCTCTGCCAGTCCCTTCCAGACCTGAACCCAGTGCAGGGGAGAAGATTCAAACAAGTCTTTCCTTGTCCCTCTGCATGACAATAGACTTCCTCCCCTCTCCCATTCCACAGGCCCACCCGGGACATCCACCTTTGTCATTAGCTCAGGAGAGGATGCAAGATGAGAATCTCTGTAATTGCGTGGGGAGACTCAGTTTCCCGGGTTTCCCCCGTGGACACATGTTCTTGACCTGGGTCTGATTTTCTCCAGACAAGCTGTCTTGTGAAGGATTTGGCCAGCCCTAAGAATCTGAAGGGAAAGGGCGGATGGGGATTCTCTCTCTGCCCCCAAAAGCCCCGAGCTGGGTCGGGCCCTCCGACCTGGTCAGGGGCAGCCCATCCCCCGGCGCCCTTCCCCGGGGCATCCAAGGGCAGGCTTGGCGCCAGGCCCACCCCGCTCACCACTGCCAGGACCATCGTCCTCCCTCGGGGGTCCTGGGCAGGACAGGGACCCGGGTGTGGGAGGCCTCCAGATCTCAGGTCTGGCACACTGTTTCCCAGGCTGCTTCCTCCTCTGACGGGGACCCAGCACACGCCCCAGGAGACTTGGCAGCCGCCCCCAGGGCTCTAGCTTCTGCAACTCGTCCCCTTGGAAGGGGCCTGGCCCAGGTGCCAGGTTCGGCTGGTCGGCCAGCCTCCTCTGGAGAAAGCAGGCAAGCCGAGCCAGGCTTGCAGTGGCCCTGGTGTGACACATGCGACCTCAGGCAGAGGGCCTCACGCGTGCCCTCCATGGCGGATTTCTCCCCGGAGCAGTGGCCTGGGCACTAGGATGGCCGTGCCTCCCCGACTCCGGGGAGGAGGGGCTAGCCCAGTTGCGCCCTGGCCCGCAAAGCCTGCGGTGCCATCTGCCTGTCTCGGCATTTCTGACTCCACAGAGCCTTTCCTACACCTGTGCTGGCTGCAGTGGCACAGTCCAGGCGTGGGGTGAGGCCATGGCTTTGTCTTTCCAGGAAGAAATGTACCCCTGGCCGAAGCAGCTGGCCCAGGCAGAGCCTTGAGCTTGCCGCCCAGTACGCCTGTGGCCCTCAGGGCCAGAGCAATGCTTTCAAGGCAGGGAAGCGGCCTCCAAGCTGAGTGGGAGTGGGGGAGGGGAGGGAGACAACAGCTGAAGCCCAGTCCAGAAGGGCGACGATGGAACAGCTGCAGCTGGGTCACAGCCTGGGGGGAGGGCGGGGCCTTCACTGAGGACCCCCGAGGTCAGCCCTAGGCCCCGGCCCAGTCCCTTCCAGACCTGAACCCAGTGCAGGGGAGAAGATTCAGACAAGTCTTTCCTTGTCCCTCTGCATGACAATAGACTTCCTCCCCTCTCCCATTCCACAGGCCCACCCGGGACATCCACCTTTGTCATTAGCTCAGGAGAGGATGCAAGATGAGAATCTCTGCTATTGTGTGGGGAGACTGAGTTTCCCGGGTTTCCCCCATGGACACATGTTCTTCAGCTGGGTCTGATTATCTCCAGACAAGCTGTCTTGTGAAGGATTTGGCCAGCCCTAAGAATCTGAAGGGAAAGGGCGGATGGGGATTCTCTCTCTGCCCCCAAAAGCCCCGATCTGGGTCGGGCCCTCTGACCTGGTCAGGGGCAGCCCATCCCCCGGCGCCCTTCCCCGGGGCATCCAAGAGCAGACTCGGCACCAGCCACACCCCGCTCGCCACTGGCCGACCATCGTCCTCCCTCGGGGGGCCTGGGCAGGACAGGGACCCGGGTTTGGGAGGGCTCCAGATCTCAGGCCTGGCACACCGTTTACCAGGCTGCTTCCTCCTCTGACGGGGGCCCAGCACACGCCCCAGGAGACTTGGCAGCCGCCCCCAGGGCTCTATACTCTGCAACTCGTCCCCTTGGAAGGGGCCTGGCCCAGGTGCCAGGTTCGGCTGGTCGGCCAGCCTCCTTTGGAGAAAGCAGGCAAGCCGAGCCAGGCTTGCAGTGGCCCTGGCGTGACACCTGCCACCTCAGGCAGAGGGCCTCACGCGTGCCCTCCATGGCGGATTTCTCCCCGGATCCGTGGCCTTGGCACTAGGAAGGCCGGGCCTCCCCGACTCCCGGGAGGAGGGGCTAGCCCAGTTGCGCCCTGGCCCCCAAAGCCTGCGGTGCCATCTGCCTGTCTCGGCACTTCTGACTCCACAGAGCCTTTCCTACACCTGGGCTGCCTGCCGTGGCAAAGTGCAGGCGTGGGGTCAGGCCATGGCTTTGTCTTTCCAGGAAGAAATGAGCCCCTGGCCGAAGCAGAAGGCCCAGGCAGAGCCTTGAGCTTAAAGCCCAGTAGGTCTGTGGCCATCAGGGCCAGAGCAATGCTTTCAAGGCAGGGGAGCGGCCTCCAAGCTGAGCGGGAGTGGGGGAGGGGAGGGAGACAACAGCTGAAGCCCAGTCCAGAAGGGCGGCGATGGAAGGGCTGCAGCTGGGTCAGAGCCTGGGGGGAGGGCGGGGCCTCCACTGAGGACCCCCGAGGCCAGCCCTAGGCCCCGGCGGTCGCGAATGCGCCCTTGGCCTGTGCGGTGTGTGGGGGGTTGAACCCAAGCCCGCAGGGCTCCCGGAGCGGCCAGAGAAAGAAGGGCCCATGGAGAGGTAGGCGAGGTGGGCAGGGGGCGCCACCTTACTCTCCTCAGCTCCCTGAGGGAGAGAGAGAGAGACAGAGACAGAGAGAGAGATCCCTGACCTCTGAGTCTCTGCCTCCACCGCTGGCTGGTGCCAACTCACGCGCCATCCCACTTCCAGCCATCACCCCCACGCCTGCTCCGGGGCCAGCCTCAACACAGAGAGGCCGGTTCCTGCTCACCTCTCTGCCAGTCCCTTCCAGACCTGAACCCAGTGCAGGGGAGAAGATTCAGACAAGTCTTTCCTTGTCCCTCTGCATGACAATAGACTTCCTCCCCTCTCCCATTCCACAGGCCCACCCGGGACATCCACCTTTGTCATTAGCTCAGGAGAGGATGCAAGATGAGAATCTCTGTAATTGCGTGAGGAGACTCAGTTTCCCGGGTTTCCCCCATGGACACTTGTTCTTGAGCTGGGTCTGATTTTCTCCAGACAAGCTGCTTGTGAAGGATTTGGCCAGCCTTAAGAATCTGAAGGGAAAGGGCGGATGGGGATTCTCTCTCTGCCCCCAAAAGCCCCGAGCCGGGTCGGGCCCTCCGACCTGGTCAGGGGCAGCCCATCCCCCGGCGCCCTTCCCCGGGGCATCCAAGGGCAGGCTTGGCGCCAGCCCCACCCAGCTCGCCACTGCCAGGACCATCGTCCTCCCTCTGGGGTCCTGGGCAGGACAGGGACCCGGGTGTGGGAGGCCTCCAGATCTCAGGTCGGGCACACTGTTTCCCAGGCTGCTTCCTCCTCTGACGGGGGCCCAGCACACGCCCCAGGAGACTTGGCAGCCGCCCCCAGGGCTCTATCCTCTGCAACTCGTCCCCTTGGAAGGGGCCTGGCCCAGGTGCCAGGTTCGGCTGGTCGGCCAGCCTCCTTTGGAGAAAGCAGGCAAGCCGAGCCAGGCTTGCAGTGGCCCTGGCGTGACACCTGCCACCTCAGGCAGAGGGCCTCACGCGTGCCCTCCATGGCGGATTTCTCCCCGGAGCCGTGGCCTTGGCACTAGGAAGGCCGGGACTCCCCGACTCCCGGGAGGAGGGGCTAGCCCTGTTGCGCCCTGGCCCCCAAACCCTGCGGTGCCATCTGCCTGTCTCGGCGCTTCTGACTCCACAGAGCCTTTCCTACACCTGGGCTGGCTGCAGTGGCAGAGTCCAGGCGTGGGGTGAGGCCATGGCTTTGTCTTTCCAGGAAGAAATGAACCCCTGGCCGAAGCAGCCGGCCCCTGCAGAGCCTTGAGCTTGCAGCCCAGTACGCCTGTGGCCCTCAGGGCCAGAGCAATGCTTTCAAGGCAGGGAAGCGGCCTCCAAGCTGAGCGGGAGTGGGGGAGGGGAGGGAGACAGCTGAAGCCGAGTCCAGAAGGGCGGCGATGGAAGAGCTGCAGCTGGGTCAGAGCCTGGAGGGAGGGCGGGGCCTCCACTGAGGACCCCCCGAGGCCAGCCCTAGGCCCCGGCGGTCGCGAATGCGCCCTTGGCCTGTGCGGTGTGTGGGGGGTTGAACCCAAGCCCGCAGGGCTCCCGGAGCGGCCAGAGAAAGAAGGGCCCATGGAGAGGTAGGCGAGGTGGGCAGGGGGCGCCACCTTACTCTCCTCAGCTCCCTGAGGGAGAGAGACAGAGACAGAGACAGAGAGAGAGATCCCTGACCTCTGAGTCTCTGCCTCCACCGCTGGCTGGTGCCAACTCACGCGCCATCCCACTTCCAGCCATCACCCCCACGCCTGCCCTGTGGCCAGCCTCAACACAGAGAGGCCGGTTCCTGCTCATCTCTCTGCCAGTCCCTTCCAGACCTGAACCCAGTGCAGGGGAGAAGATTCAGACAAGTCTTTCCTTGTCCCTCTGCATGACAATAGACTTCCTCCCCTCTCCCATTCCACAGGCCCACCCGGGACATCCACCTTTGTCATTAGCTCAGGAGAGGATGCAAGATGAGAATCTCTGTAATTGCGTGGGGAGACTGAGTTTCCCGTGTTTCCCCCATGGACACAGGTTCTTGAGCTGGGTCTGATTTTCTCCAGACAAGCTGTCTTGTGAAGGATTTGGCCAGCCCTAAGAATCTGAAGGGAAAGGGCGGATGGGGATTCTCTCTCTGCCCCCAAAAGCCCCGAGCTGTGTCGGGCCCTCCGACCTGGTCAGGGGCAGCCCATCCCCGGCGCCCTTCACCGGATCATCCAAGGGCAGGCTTGGCGCCAGCCCCACCCCGCTCGCCACTGCCAGGACCATCGTCCTACCTCTGGGGGCCTGGGCAGGACAGGGACCGGGGTGTGGGAGGCCTCCAGATCTCAGGTCTGGCACACCGTTTGCCAGGCTGCTTCCTCCTCTGACGGGGGCCCAGCACACGCCCCAGGAGACTTGGCAGCCGCCCCCAGGGCTCTATCCTCTGCTACTCGTCCCCTTGGAAGGGGCCTGGCCCAGGTGCCAGGTTCGGCTGGTCGGCCAGCCTCCTTTGGAGAAAGCAGGCAAGCCGAGCCAGGCTTGCAGTGGCCCTGGCGTGACACCTGCCACCTCAGGCAGAGGGCCTCCCGCGTGCCCTCCATGGCGTATTTCTCCCCGGAGCCGTGGCCTGGGCACTAGGAAGGCCGGGCCTCCCCGACTCCCGGGAGGAGGGGCTAGCCCTGTTGCGCCCTGGCCCCCAAAGCCTGCGGTGCCATCTGCCTCTCTCGGCGCTTCTGACTCCACAGAGCCTTTCCTACACCTGGGCTGCCTGCCGTGGCAAAGTGCAGGCGTGGGGTGAGGCCATGGCTTTGTCTTTCCAGGAAGAAATGAGCCCCTGGCAGAAGCAGCAGGCCCAGGCAGAGCCTTGAGCTTGAAGCCCAGTAGGTCTGTGGCCCTCAGGGCCAGAGCAATGCTTTCAAGGCAGGGAAGCGGCCTCCAAGCTGAGCGGGAGTGGGGGAGTGGAGGGAGACAGCTGAAGCCGAGTCCAGAAGGGCGGCGATGGAAGAGCTGCAGCTGGGTCAGAGCCTGGAGGGAGGGCGGGGCCTTCACTGAGGACCCCCCGAGGCCAGCCCTAGGCCCCGGTGGTCGCGAATGCGCCCTTGGCCTGTGCGGTGTGTGGGGGGTTGAACCCAAGCCCGCAGGGCTCCCGGAGCGGCCAGAGAAAGAAGGGCCCATGGAGAGGTAGGCGAGGTGGGCAGGGGGCGCCACCTTACTCTCCTCAGCTCCCTGAGTGAGAGAGAGAGAGACAGAGACAGAGAGAGAGATCCCTGACCTCTGAGTCTCTGCCTCCACCGCTGGCTGGTGCCAACTCTCGCGCCATCCCACTTCCAGCCATCACCCCCACGCCTGCCCCGGGGCCAGCCCCACCACAGAGAGGCCGGTTCCTGCTCACCTCTCTGCCAGTCCCTTCCAGACCTGAACCCAGTGCAGGGGAGAAGATTCAGACAAGTCTTTCCTTGTCCCTCTGCATGACAATAGACTTCCTCCTCTCTCCCATTCCACAGGCCCACCCGGGACATCCACCTTTGTCATTAGCTCAGGAGAGGATGCAAGATGAGAATCTCTGCTATTGTGTGGGGAGACTCAGTTTCCCGGGTTTCCCCCATGGACACATGTTCTTGAGCTGGGTCTGATTTTCTCCAGACAAGCTGTCTTGTGAAGGATTTGGCCAGCCCTAAGAATCTGAAGGGAAAGGGCGGATGGGGATTCTCTCTCTGCCCCCAAAAGCCCCGAGCTGGGTCGGGCCCTCCGACCTGGTCAGGGGCAGCCCATCCCCCGGCGCCCTTCCCCGGGGCATCCAAGAGCAGGCTCGGCACCAGCCCCACCCCGCTCGCCACTGGCCGACCATCGTCCTCCCTCGGGGGGCCTGGGCAGGACAGGGACCCGGGTTTGGGAGGGCTCCAGATCTCAGGCCTGGCACACCGTTTACCAGGCTGCTTCCTCCTCTGACGGGGGCCCAGCACACGCCCCAGGAGACTTGGCAGCCGCCCCCAGGGCTCTATCCTCTGCAACTCGTCCCCTTGGAAGGGGCCTGGCCCAGGTGCCAGGTTCGGCTGGTCGGCCAGCCTCCTTTGGAGAAAGCAGGCAAGCCGAGCCAGGCTTGCAGTGGCCCTGGCGTGACACCTGCCACCTCAGGCAGAGGGCCTCACGCGTGCCCTCCATGGCGGATTTCTCCCCGGATCCGTGGCCTTGGCACTAGGAAGGCCGGGCCTCCCCGACTCCCGGGAGGAGGGGCTAGCCCTGTTGCGCCCTGGCCCCCAAACCCTGCGGTGCCATCTGCCTGTCTCGGCGCTTCTGACTCCACAGAGCCTTTCCTACACCTGGGCTGGCTGCAGTGGCAGAGTCCAGGCGTGGGGTGAGGCCATGGCTTTGTCTTTCCAGGAAGAAATGAACCCCTGGCCGATGCAGCCGGCCCAGGCAGAGCCTTGAGCTTGCAGCCCAGTACGCCTGTGGCCCTCAGGGCCAGAGCAATGCTTTCAAGTCAGGGAATCGGCCTCCAAGCTGAGCGGGAGTGGGGGAGGGGAGGGAGACAGCTGAAGCCGAGTCCAGAAGGGCGGCGATGGAAGAGCTGCAGCTGGGTCAGAGCCTGGAGGGAGGGCGGGGCCTCCACTGAGGACCCCCCGAGGCCAGCCCTAGGCCCCGGCGGTCGCGAATGCGCCCTTGGCCTGTGCGGTGTGTGTGGGGTTGAACCCAAGCCAGCTGGACTCCCGGAGCGGCCAGAGAAAGAAGGGCCCATGGAGAGGTAGGCGAGGTGGGCAGGGGGCGCCACCTTACTCTCCTCAGCTCCCTGAGGGAGAGAGACAGAGACAGAGACAGAGAGAGAGATCCCTGACCTCTGAGTCTCTGCCTCCACCGCTGGCTGGTGCCAACTCACGCGCCATCCCACTTCCAGCCATCACCCCCACGCCTGCCCCGGGGCCAGCCTCAACACAGAGAGGCCGGTTCCTGCTCATCTCTCTGCCAGTCCCTTCCAGACCTGAACCCAGTGCAAGGGAGAAGATTCAGACAAGTCTTTCCTTGTCCCTCTGCATGACAATAGACTTCCTCCCCTCTCCCATTCCACAGGCCCACCCCGGACATCCACCTTTGTCATTAGCTCAGGAGAGGATGCAAGATGAGAATCTCTGTAATTGCGTGGGGAGACTGAGTTTCCCGGGTTTCCCCCATGGACACATGTTCTTGAGCTGGGTCTGATTTTCTCCAGACAAGCTGCTTGTGAAGGATTTGGCCAGCCCTAAGAATCTGAAGGGAAAGAGCGGATGGGGATTCTCTCTCTGCCCCCAAAAGCCCCGAGTCGGGTCGGGCACTCCGACCTGGTCAGGGGCAGCCCATCCTCCGGTGCCCTTCCCCGGGGCATCCAAGGGCAGGCTTGGCGCCAGCCCCACCCAGCTCGCCACTGCCAGGACCATCGTCCTCCCTCTGGGGTCCTGGGCAGGACAGGGACCCGGGTGTGGGAGGCCTCCAGATCTCAGGTCTGGCACACTGTTTCCCAGGCTGCTTCCTCCTCTGACGGGGGCCCAGCACACGCCCCAGGAGACTTGGCAGCCGCCCCCAGGGCTCTAGCTTCTGCAACTCGTCCCCTTGGAAGGGGCCTGGCCCAGGTGCCAGGTTCGGCTGGTCGGCCAGCCTCCTCTGGAGAAAGCAGGCAAGCCGAGCCAGGCTTGCAGTGGCCCTGGTGTGACACCTGCCACCTCAGGCAGAGGGCCTCACGCGTGCCCTCCATGGCAGATTTCTCCAAGGAGCCATGGCCTGGGCACTAGGAAGGCCGGGCCTCTCCGACTCCTGGGAGGAGGGGCTAGCCCAGTTGCGCCCTGGCCCCCAAAGCCTGCGGGGCCATCTGCCTGTCTCGGCACTTCTGACTCCACAGAGCCTTTCCTACACCTGGGCTGGCTGCAGTGGCAAAGTGCAGGCGTGGGGTCAGGCCATGGCTTTGTCTTTCCAGGAAGAAATGAGCCCCTGGTCGAAGCAGCTGGCCCAGGCAGAGCCTTGAGCTTGCAGCTCAGTACGCCTGTGGCCCTCAGGGCCAGAGCAATGCTTTCAAGGCAGGGAAGTGGCCTCCAAGCTGAGTGGGAGTGGGGGAGGGGAGGGAGACAACAGCTGAAGCCCAGTACAGAAGGGCAGCGATGAACAGCTGCAGCTGGTTCAGAGCCTGGGGGGAGTGCGTGGCCTTCACTGAGGACCTCCGAGGTCAGCCCTAGGTCCCGGCGGTCGCGCATGCGTCCTTGGCCTGTGCGGTGTGTGGGGGGTTGAAGCCAAGTCCGCAGGGCTCCTGGAACGGCCAGAGAAAGAAGGGCCCATGGAGAGGTAGGCGAGGTGGGCAGGGGGCGCCACCTTACTCTCCTCAGCTCCCTGAGGGAGAGAGAGAGAGACAGAGACAGAGAGAGAGATCCCTGACCTCTGAGTCTCTGCCTCCACCGCTGGCTGGTGCCAACTCTCGCGCCATCCCACTTCCAGCCATCACCCCCGCGCCTGCCCTGGGGCCAGCCCCACCACAGAGAGGCCGGTTCCTGCTCACCTCTCTGCCAGTCCCTTCCAGACCTGAACCCAGTGCAGGGGAGAAGATTCAGACAAGTCTTTCCTTGTCCCTCTGCATGACAATAGACTTCCTCCCCTCTCCCATTCCACAGGCCCACCCAGGACATCCACCTTTGTCATTAGCTCAGGAGAGGATGCAAGATGAGAATCTCTGCTATTGTGTGGGGAGACTCAGTTTCCCGGGTTTCCCCCATGGACACATGTTCTTGAGCTGGGTCTGATTTTCACCAGACAAGCTGTCTTGTGAAGGATATGGCCAGCCCTAAGAATCTGAAGGGAAAGGGCGGATGGGGATTCTCTCTCTGCCCCCAAAAGCCCCGAGCTGGGTCGGGCCCTCCGACCTGGTCAGGGGCAGCCCATCCCCCGGCGCCCTTCCCCGGGGCATCCAAGAGCAGGCTCGGCACCAGCCACACCCCGCTCGCCACTGGCCGACCATCGTCCTCCCTCGGGGGGCCTGGGCAGGACAGGGACCCGGGTTTGGGAGGGCTCCAGATCTCAGGCCTGGCACACCGTTTACCAGGCTGCTTCCTCCTCTGACGGGGGCCCAGCACACGCCCCAGGAGACTTGGCAGCCGCCCCCAGGGCTCTATCCTCTGCAACTCGTCCCCTTGGAAGGGGCCTGGCCCAGGTGCCAGGTTCGGCTGGTCGGCCAGCCTCCTTTGGAGAAAGCAGGCAAGCCGAGCCAGGCTTGCAGTGGCCCTGGCGTGACACCTGCCACCTCAGGCAGAGGGCCTCACGCGTGCCCTCCATGGCGGATTTCTCCCCGGATCCGTGGCCTTGGCACTAGGAAGGCCGGGCCTCCCCGACTCCCGGGAGGAGGGGCTAGCCCTGTTGCGCCCTGGCCCCCAAACCCTGCGGTGCCATCTGCCTGTCTCGGCGCTTCTGACTCCACAGAGCCTTTCCTACACCTGGGCTGGCTGCAGTGGCAGAGTCCAGGCGTGTGGTGAGGCCATGGCTTTGTCTTTCCAGGAAGAAATGAACCCCTGGCCGAAGCAGCCGGCCCCTGCAGAGCCTTGAGCTTGCAGCCCAGTACGCCTGTGGCCCTCAGGGCCAGAGCAATGCTTTCAAGTCAGGGAAGCGGCCTCCAAGCTGAGCGGGAGTGGGGGAGGGGAGGGAGACAGCTGAAGCCGAGTCCAGAAGGGCGGCGATGGAAGAGCTGCAGCTGGGTCAGAGCCTGGAGGGAGGGCGGGGCCTCCACTGAGGACCCCCCGAGGCCAGCCCTAGGCCCCGGCGGTCGCGAATGCGCCCTTGGCCTGTGCGGTGTGTGGGGGGTTGAACCCAAGCCCGCAGGGCTCCCGGAGCGGCCAGAGAAAGAAGGGCCCATGGAGAGGTAGGCGAGGTGGGCAGGGGGCGCCACCTTACTCTCCTCAGCTCCCTGAGGGAGAGAGAGAGAGACAGAGACAGAGAGAGAGATCCCTGACCTCTGAGTCTCTGCCTCCACCGCTGGCTGGTGCCAACTCACGCGCCATCCCACTTCCAGCCATCACCCCCACGCCTGCCCTGTGGCCAGCCTCAACACAGAGAGGCCGGTTCCTGCTCATCTCTCTGCCAGTCCCTTCCAGACCTGAACCCAGTGCAGGGGAGAAGATTCAGACAAGTCTTTCCTTGTCCCTCTGCATGACAATAGACTTCCTCCCCTCTCCCATTCCACAGGCCCACCCGGGACATCCACCTTTGTCATTAGCTCAGGAGAGGATGCAAGATGAGAATCTCTGTAATTGCGTGGGGAGACTGAGTTTCCCGTGTTTCCCGCATGAACACAGGTTCTTGAGCTGGGTCTGATTTTCTCCAGACAAGCTGTCTTGTGAAGGATATGGCCAGCCCTAAGAATCTGAAGGGAAAGGGCGGATGGGGATTCTCTCTCTGCCCCCAAAAGCCCCGAGCTGTGTCGGGCCCTCCGACCTGGTCAGGGGCAGCCCATCCCCGGCGCCCTTCACCGGATCATCCAAGGGCAGGCTTGGCGCCAGCCCCACCCCGCTCGCCACTGCCAGGACCATCGTCCTACCTCTGGGGGCCTGGGCAGGACAGGGACCGGGGTGTGGGAGGACTCCAGATCTCAGGTCTGGCACACCGTTTGCCAGGCTGCTTCCTCCTCTGACGGGGGCCCAGCACACGCCCCAGGAGACTTGGCAGCCGCCCCCAGGGCTCTATCCTCTGCTACTCGTCCCCTTGGAAGGGGCCTGGCCCAGGTGCCAGGTTCGGCTGGTCGGCCAGCCTCCTTTGGAGAAAGCAGGCAAGCCGAGCCAGGCTTGCAGTGGCCCTGGCGTGACACCTGCCACCTCAGGCAGAGGGCCTCCCGCGTGCCCTCCATGGCGGATTTCTCCCCGGAGCCGTGGCCTGGGCACTAGGAAGGCCGGGCCTCCCCGACTCCCGGGAGGAGGGGCTAGCCCTGTTGCGCCCTGGCCCCCAAAGCCTGCGGTGTCATCTGCCTCTCTCGGCGCTTCTGACTCCACAGAGCCTTTCCTACACCTGGGCTGCCTGCCGTGGCAAAGTGCAGGCGTGGGGTGAGGCCATGGCTTTGTCTTTCCAGGAAGAAATGAGCCCCTGGCCGAAGCAGCAGGCCCAGGCAGAGCCTTGAGCTTGAAGCCCAGTAGGTCTGTGGCCCTCAGGGCCAGAGCAATGCTTTCAAGGCAGGGAAGCGGCCTCCAAGCTGAGCGGGAGTGGGGGAGGGGAGGGAGACAGCTGAAGCCGAGTCCAGAAGGGCGGCGATGGAAGAGCTGCAGCTGGGTCAGAGCCTGGAGGGAGGGCGGGGCCTTCACTGAGGACCCCCCGAGGCCAGCCCTAGGCCCCGGCGGTCGCGAATGCGCCCTTGGCCTGTGCGGTGTGTGTGGGGTTGAACTCAAGCCCGCAGGGCTCCCGGAGCGGCCAGAGAAAGAAGGGCCCATGGAGAGGTAGGCGAGGTGGGCAGGGGGCGCCACCTTACTCTCCTCAGCTCCCTGAGTGAGAGAGAGAGAGACAGAGACAGAGAGAGAGATCCCTGACCTCTGAGTCTCTGCCTCCACAGCTGGCTGGTGCCAACTCTCGCGCCATCCCACTTCCAGCCATCACCCCCACGCCTGCCCTGGGGCCAGCCCCACCACAGAGAGGCCGGTTCCTGCTCACCTCTCTGCCAGTCCCTTCCAGACCTGAACCCAGTGCAGGGGAGAAGATTCAGACAAGTCTTTCCTTGTCCCTCTGCATGACAATAGACTTCCTCCTCTCTCCCATTCCACAGGCCCACCCGGGACATCCACCTTTGTCATTAGCTCAGGAGAGGATGCAAGATGAGAATCTCTGCTATTGTGTGGGGAGACTCAGTTTCCCGGGTTTCCCCCATGGACACATGTTCTTGAGCTGGGTCTGATTTTCTCCAGACAAGCTGTCTTGTGAAGGATTTGGCCAGCCCTAAGAATCTGAAGGGAAAGGGCGGATGGGGATTCTCTCTCTGCCCCCAAAAGCCCCGAGCTGTGTCGGGCCCTCCGACCTGGTCAGGGGCAGCCCATCCCCGGCGCCCTTCACCGGATCATCCAAGGGCAGGCTTGGCGCCAGCCCCACCCCGCTCGCCACTGCCAGGACCATCGTCCTCCCTCGGGGGGCCTGGGCAGGACAGGGACCGGGGTGTGGGAGTCCTCCAGATCTCAGACCTGGCACACCGTTTGCCAGGCTGCTTCCTCCTCTGACGGGGGCCCAGCACATGCCCCAGAAGACTTGGCAGCCGCCTCCAGGGCTCTATCCTCTGCTACTCGTCCCCTTGGAAGGGGCCTGGCCCAGGTGCCAGGTTCGGCTGGTCGGCCAGCCTCCTTTGGAGAAAGCAGGCAAGCCGAGCCAGGCTTGCAGTGGCCCTGGCGTGACACCTGCCACCTCAGGCAGAGGGCCTCCCGCGTGCCCTCCATGGCGGATTTCTCCGCGGAGCCGTGGCCTGGGCACTAGGAAGGCCGGGCCTCCCCGACTCCCGGGAGGAGGGGCTAGCCCAGTTGCGCCCTGGCCCCCAAAGCCTGCGGTGCCATCTGCCTGTCTCGGCACTTCTGTCTCCACAGAGCCTTTCCTACACCTGGGCTGCCTGCCGTGGCAAAGTGCAGGCGTGGGGTGAGGACATGGCTTTGTCTTTCCAGGAAGAAATGAGCCCCTGGCCGAAGCAGCAGGCCCAGGCAGAGACTTGAGCTTGAAGCCCAGTAGGTCTGTGGCCATCAGGCCCAGAGCAATGCTTTTAAGGCAGGGAAGCAGCCTCCAAGCTGAGCGGGAGTGGGGGAGGGGAGGGAGACAGCTGAAGCCCAGTCCATAAGGGCGGCGATGGAAGAGCTGCAGCTGGGTCAGAGCCTGGAGGGAGGGCGGGGCCTTCACTTAGGACCCCCCGAGGCCAGCCCTAGGCCCCGGCGGTCGCGAATGCGCCCTTGGCCTGTGCGGTGTGTGGGGGGTTGAACCTAAGCCCGCAGGGCTCCCGGAGCGGCCAGAGAAAGAAGGGCCCATGGAGAGGTAGGCGAGGTGGGCAGGGGGCGCCACCTTACTCTCCTCAGCTCCCTGAGGGAGAGAGAGAGAGACAGAGACAGAGAGAGAGATCCCTGACCTCTGAATCTCTGCCTCCACCGCTGGCTGGTGCCAACTCTCGCGCCATCCCACTTCCAGCCATCACCCCCACGCCTGCCCCGGGGCCAGCCCCACCACAGAGAGGCCGGTTCCTGCTCACCTCTCTGCCAGTCCCTTCCAGACCTGAACCCAGTGCAGGGGAGAAGATTCAGACAAGTCTTTCCTTGTCCCTCTGCATGACAATAGACTTCCTCCCCTCTCCCATTCCACAGGCCCACCCGGGACATCCACCTTTGTCATTAGCTCAGGAGAGGATGCAAGATGAGAATCTCTGTAATTGCGTGGGGAGACTGAGTTTCCCGTGTTTCCCCCATGGACACAGGTTCTTGAGCTGGGTCTGATTTTCTCCAGACAAGCTGTCTTGTGAAGGATTTGGCCAGCCCTAAGAATCTGAAGGGAAAGGGCGGATGGGGATTCTCTCTCTGCCCCCAAAAGCCCCGAGCTGGGTCGGCCCTCCGACCTGGTCAGGGGCAGCCCATCCCCCGGCTCCCTTCCCCGGGGCGTCCAAGGGCAGGCTTGGCGCCAGCCCCACCCCGCTCGCCACTGCCAGGACCATCGTCCTCCCTCGGGGGACCTGGGCAGGACAGGTACCCGTGTGTGGGAGGCCTCCAGATCTCAGACCTGGCACACTGTTTACCAGGCTGCTTCCTCCTCTGACGGGGGCCCAGCACATGCCCCAGGAGACTTGGCAGCCGCCCCCAGGGCTCTATCCTCTGCTACTCGTCCTCTTGGAAGGGGCCTGGCCCAGGTGCCAGGTTCGGCTGGTCGGCCAGCCTCCTTTGGAGAAAGCAGGCAAGCCGAGCCAGGCTTGCAGTGGCCCTGGCGTGACACCTGCCACCTCAGGCAGAGGGCCTCCCGCGTGCCCTCCATGGCGGATTTCTCCCCGGAGCCGTGGCCTGGGCACTAGGAAGGCCGGGCCTCCCCGACTCCCGGGAGGAGGGGCTAGCCCAGTTGCGCCCTGGCCCCCAAACCCTGCGGTACCATCTGCCTGTCTCGACACTTCTGACTCCACAGAGCCTTTCCTACACCTGGGCTGCCTGCTGTGGCAAAGTGCAGGCGTGGGGTGAGGCCATGGCTTTGTCTTTCCAGGAAGAAATGAGCCCCTGGCCGAAGCAGCTGGCCCAGGCAGAGCCTTGAGCTTGCAGCCCAGTACGCCTGTGGCCCTCAGGGCCAGAGCAATGCTTTCAAGGCAGGGAAGCGGCCTCCAAGCTGAGCGGGAGTGGGGGAGGGGAGGGAGACAACAGCTGAAGCCCAGTCCAGAAGGGCGGTGATAGAAGGGCTGCAGCTGGGTCAGAGCCTGGGGGGAGGGCGGGGCCTTCACTGAGGACCCCCGAGGCCAGCCCTAGGCCCCGGCGGTCGCGAATGCGCCCTTGGCCTGTGCGGTGTGTGGGGGGTTGAACCCAAGCCCGCAGGGCTCCCGGAGCGGCCAGAGAAAGAAGGGCCCATGGAGAGGTAGGCGAGGTGGGCAGGGGGCGCCACCTTACTCTCCTCAGCTCCCTGAGGGAGAGAGAGAGAGACAGAGACAGAGAGAGAGATCCCTGACCTCTGAGTCTCTGCCTCCACCGCTGGCTGGTGCCAACTCACGCGCCATCCCACTTCCAGCCATCACCCCCGCGCCTGCCCCGGGGCCAGCCTCAACACAGAGAGGCCGGTTCCTGCTCACCTCTCTGCCAGTCCCTTCCAGTCCTGAACCCAGTGCAGGGGAGAAGATTCAGACAAGTCTTTCCTTGTCCCTCTGCATGACAATAGACTTCCTCCCCTCTCCCATTCCACAGGCCCACCCGGGACATCCACCTTTGTCATTAGCTCAGGAGAGGATGCAAGATGAGAATCTCTGTAATTGCGTGGGGAGACTCAGTTTCCCGGGTTTCCCCCATGGACACATGTTCTTGAGCTGGGTCTGATTTTCTCCAGACAAGCTGTCTTGTGAAGGATTTGGCCAGCCCTAAGAATCTGAAGGGAAAGGGCGGAGGGGGCTTCTCTCTCTGCCCCTAAAAACCCCTAGCTGTGTCGGGCCCTCCGACCTGGTCAGGGGCAGCCCATACCCCGGCGCCCTTCCCCGGGGCATCCAAGAGCAGGCTCGGCGCCCGC
Source organism: Diceros bicornis minor (assembly GCF_020826845.1). Lineage (NCBI taxonomy): Eukaryota > Metazoa > Chordata > Mammalia > Perissodactyla > Rhinocerotidae > Diceros > Diceros bicornis. The sequence continues at coordinate 6,714,778 of NW_026690855.1, read as the reverse complement.
CCCACCCCACTCGCCACTGCCTGACCATCCTCCTCCCTCGGGGGGCCTGGGCAGGACAGGGACCCGGGTGTGGGAGGCCTCCAGATCTCAGGCCTGGCACACCGTTTCCCAGGCTGCTTCCTCCTCTGATGGGGGCCCAGCACACGCCCCAGGAGACTTGGCAGCCGCCCCCAGGGCTAAGGAAACTGTCATCCCTCTCCTTCATGGGTCTGGTTTCCCCCAAGAACACAGTGAAACATCCCCTCTCTCTGTGCTGCCTCACCATAATCCCACAGCCAGAAGATATCCACAAGGTTAAATCACCACCATATCCTGAATTCAGGCACTGCTGAGACCTTACCATAAATGTTGTCATTCAATGGTGACTCCTGAGGACACCTTTCCCCTGAGACCCACTCCCCACCTGTCCTCAGCTTCTTACAGTAACACCGAAATTTCCTCAGAATTCTCCCAACCTGGGCAAGAAACATTCTGAAATGTTCTCTGTATTAATTTTCAGTTACTGGGGACACTGGTAGATGTAATTTGAGTGTGTATGTGCAGTAGTTTCTACGCAGGTATCCTGTTTTTCAGACACATATAAAATAGTGTGGCTACTCAATGCACCAAGAAAATGGATAACTGATCAAATTTTTTCATGATGTGAAGTCTTTAGAGAGTAAATGTCACCGTTAAGAGCGCAGACTATGGAGCTAACTCCTCATGTCCAAATACCAGCTGCATCCCTTACTAGGTATTTGTATTGGCAGAGTTATTTACCTGATTGGTGCCTCAGTTTCTTCATCTCTCAGTTGGCAATAATGATCAGCATACCTACTTTGTAGGTTTATGGAGAGTATTAAAGGAGTTAATGTTTGAAAAATGCTTGGAACACCTAGTGTATTGCCAGTGCTGTACCTATATATTAGAAATAAAATTTAGAAATTCTTCTGACACTGCCTGTGAGCCCCAGAGTGTGAGACTGTTGCCTGGATGTATGTAGAAAGCACTCCATGACATACGATGAATAAATGAGTGAACAACATTGGCGAATGCATTACCAATGTCACCTATGTCACCCTACAGGCATTCCCAAGCTGAACCACATTCAGACATTCCTGCTCTGTCCTGCATCACATTCCCTGGAGGAATCACTGGGGCTTAGACCCTAGTAACCGTGCCCACTAAAGGTTCTTTTCTGTCAGCAAACCCCAGTCTTTGTCCAATTGCTGCAGCTCACATGGTCTGCACTCTGATCCTTGTCTTCACTCGAGGGAGAAGTGCCATCCCCAGAGCTGGGCACACGCAGAGGCTGAGCCTTGGAGAAAATGATTCCCTGGCCCTGGGGCAGGTAGAAGAGCGCAGGGACAGAGTGGGATTTGGGGAAAATCCTCCAGGTGTTTTCAGAAGGGATGGAGGCAGGGGATGTGTCAGCAAGAACTGGTCTGGTTGGTGGGCCTTGGTGGTTAAATAGTAGGGGGGCTGAGAAATTTCATAGGTTCTAGCATAATACAATCAATATAATGGTCATGAAATCAGAATCAGCCTAATTAAGGCCAAATTAACCCAATGTCAGCTGTTCCCTGACTCTCTAATCCAGTAGTGACTTATAATAAGGGTATTAGTGTTCTATCATCTCCTTTTCATTGATTGGCTAGAGTAATTATTCTTTACATAGCCTGTCTGTTTTTACATAGTAAAGAAAAAGTGAGTTTTAAAACAACTCTCCTTGGAAAAGTCTCCCTAACATATTGAATTAATAACAGAAGCCACGACAGGAAATTCACCACATATCTTGAGCTTTAGTCTCTGGTTTTAGATCTTCCTAACTGGTAAATTACCTTGACTTCTGCCTTCTTTCTTGAGATTAGTGCATTTAGGACTAAGTAGGAGTGCAACCTCATGCCATGTGAGAAGTGGTGACTCTAGGAAGAGGTTTGTTTCATTCCGTCAGAGTGTGTGTGTGTGTGTGTGTGTGTGTATGACAGTTTTTGCTGCATCTTGCAGTGTGGGCCAGTGTAGACTCCTTTTCTAGGGAAAAAATTTCCCTAACCACTTTCTCCGGACTTTCTTTTCACTGGTGGCTTCCTCGGCACTGTCCAATAGTAACATTAAGCACTCTATATTATAGAATTTAATTTTTTTCTTGGTAGCCACATTTTAAAAAATGAAAGCAAACAGGTGAAACTAATTTTAATAGTATATTTTAACCCACTAGAATCAAGATATCATCAATGTGGGTGCAGTCTATACAAAAATTAATAATGAGAAAGTTTACCTTTTTTTCCTGGGTTTCATAAATCCAGTGTGTACTTCCCACTCTCAGCACAATCTCCATTTGGAAGTTGAGTTTTTTCATACATTCTCTGTACTGAGATTTAATGTTCACAGTCGTCAAATAAGAGTCACTAGGAGTGGGGTGGATGATAATTTCACTACTGATTTAAGCTCTAATGGAGCTATGAACACCAACTGGTCAATGGGTTAATCAAATGAATAGTCATATAGTACAGAAGAATGGTACGATTTGGGATTTAGAAAAAGACTGGGGACCATGTGTCCTGACAGGGAGCACCAGGGCTTTTCTTGTTGAGAGTGACAAGGACAAAAAGAGAATAAAGTCATACTCATAAGTGTCTAACAACATGGGGGAGAAGAAATGACCTGCCGTAGTCCTGAGTTTTGACCTCGAGCTTTCTGTTCTTTACTCAAATCTCTTTGATGATGTCCCAGGACACAGGTCAGATTAATCCCCACAGGGAAAGAGGGAGGGTAGAAGTACAAGGCATCTGACATAATTGTCCTGGGAAAACAGGCTTCATTTATCACTCTGATCCACATTCACAATTTATTTTTATAGAGTAAGAGGAAAAGAAGTATGAGGGTCAAATCATCACAGAGGAAGCGACATGATTGTGGAAACCAATCCAACCCAAAGCCTGGTTTGAACATCTCCATCCCTTTGAGGATGTCCAGTTACATATTCAAGAGGCCAGTTACTAGAATCACATCCTATCCTGGCAATGAGGTCAGATGCCATCAATGGGAGGAAAAGTTGGAGCAACCCCAACAACTCTGCTGGCAGAAGAGACTGCAAGGTCTCCAGGCCTGCAGAGTGCAGGAGAACTGTTAAGTCCTTTGGACCTTGCCAAAGCCCTGCTGAGTCTTGCACCTAGTTGCACAGATGCATCCCTGCCAGGTGTGTTCACAGGTGGTGTGAACTCCAGCCCCATGCCCACCCCTGCCTGGTCTTCAAATTCAGCAGAGACGATCCCAGGAGCTGGTCTGTACATCCCACAGCTCCTTTGCAAACAACTTCTGGTGACTGAGGAGGATATCAGGAAACAGGAAAAAAAAGTGAAGACGGCAAGAGAGAGACTGGCGGTAGCACTGAGGCAGAGAGACTCGCTAGCGAGGCGGGGAGAGTGAGGGGCCAAGAAGGACGTCCCGACAAACACGATGAAGAAAAGACAAGACGGTGCAGATGACATGGAGCTCACACTACATTAATGCCTCTGCAGGGCTCCTGATGTCTTCTTGCTTTGAGCTCTTGAGACTTTAGTATATACCAATAGTTTTCTTTTCTTTGATTCCTTTGCATGACAGAGAAGATACAGACAGTGATCCTTCTGAGGTGAGATATTGGGTTCCAGGTGAGGAGAGAAAGGAGATCTTTTCTTCTCATTTTGTTCTCTCATTTTCCTTTCCTGAGTGTTATGCATTTGTATTTTAAGATCAACAGAGAGTTATTACAGTCAGGGGATTCTTTAGAGTTTTGCCCTCACAGTCACAGAGAAAAACTACCTAGTCCACATGGATTGTCCTTTTTGTGTAATATTCCAATAGATTCCAACATATTTCACTAAAGAGCTGTTATATCTGTCTTCTCAAAAGACACCTACTTCTGGGTCTCTATTTTTCTGGTATTTGTTGCATGTTGAATCACAGTAGCATATAATGAAATACTGGATTGTCCCTTTTTTTAGATTTATATGTGTTGGAAATTTGATTCATGAAAATTGATATGCCATTGTGGTATCATGCTCTCAGGAGAATGACTGTTTTCAGCATCACAAGTCTCACAATAAGCCAGTGTGTTGGGATTTGTCTATTTGCCTGATCGAGTACGTTGCACTCTTCAAATCCTCTTTATCATTACTTACTTTTGTCCCACAGATTTATCAGTTTCTGAGAGCAATGTGTTAAACAATAATAGAGTATATTAGTACTTATATCTTCCCTAAAAAATGAGTTATTTTTTAGCTAAATCTTCTCTCCTCTATTCTTCCATGTGGTAATCATCTGGAATTTTGGTGCGAATGTGTTTTTAATATCTTGTTTTAAAACTAATACTAAATTAGACTGTTTTTTCCTTTCCTCGTGACTCCTGTTATGTTTTCCTGGGTTCACATTTCTTCTTCCTGATGTACATTCTTTACCAGTTCTTTCACTGCAGGCCTGTGGGAGGTCAACTTTGAGTCTGTTTGTAGGTCAGATAACATCTTTCTTTCTTTGACACATAGTTTGAAAAGGTATTTAATTTAGCTTTGGAGTAATTTTTTTCCTTCTTTGTCAAGTTATTTAATATTTCTGAGCCTCCATATTTTTAGCTTAAAATGGGAATAAAACCCTAAAAATGGTGACTGTAACTGAGATAATACACGCAGAGCATGCCAGTCATGTTGCTTAGCAGAAATTAAATAATCAATAATGATTATTATTGATCATTATAATGATATTATTATAATGTAATATATAATAATATATTAATGTATAATAATAATTATACGTTAATTTATAATTATAATGTACAGTGTATAATTTATGCTATGTATAATAATAATATATTAATATTATTAATCATTATAATCCTCAGAGTGTGCATTCTCAGAGAATCACTGCTTAAGATTGAGAATATGAAGCTCACACACAAAAAGTCTGAGAGAGTGGCATGACCATGACTTTAATTCTCAGCCCTTGGGTATCTTCAGCTGTTGTCATCTGCACAGTGTGTGCAGATAATGTAATCTGTTCCCACAGACCCACAGCAGAACAGCGCAGCCTGCCTCATGCTTGGGATGCTCTGGGCTGCTTGTTGGGGAGCCTCTGCTGTGAGGCTAGTTGGACTCTGTACAGAGAAAGATGAAAAAAGACTCTTTCTTTTCCCTCAGATTTCTCCCCCCGAGTTTTATTCACTTTTACATCCAGAGCAGATACTCTCTTCCCAGAGCCTTGGTGTTACTCTGGGATTCAGGCTTCCCAGACACCTAGTCATTTCAGCTCCCAAGGCCCAAGGTGACTGCAGAGTCATGTCTCACACACTCCTCCCATCTTGGCCTGTTTCCCGTCATGGAGGACCCATGATTGGGGAGAGGAGCCATCGAGGGAGATTGATCTGGAAGTCCTGGTGAATCTGAGCTTCAGAGAATGAAGCAGAAAAGGGGAACTTGAGACTGCCAGGCCTTCAGTGGGGGAGGAATATGGAGGAACCGAGAGGGGTGTGATGGCTGCACAGAGTCAAGGGGAGGGATGTTCCAAAGTTTCCTAAGAGAAGGGAAACCTTGCACTGAAGTGGAGATTCGATTTTACATGATGGCAATGTCTGTGCTTGTTTCACCAATTCTGGTGTCCCTGAGGGATGAACTGGTGTGACACCACAGGACAGAAGTTGCAGTAACTTTCAGGACTTAAAGAAGGTGAAATCTTTCAGCTTAGGCCCCTGTGAGCCAGTCAGGGGCCAAGTCTATAAAGGCTTGGAGCCTGAGTCCATCCAATGTGGTTTCGTTCTGTTCCAGCCAAGCTCCTCTGGACCCAAGCTGGGAAAAGGGGACCTCAGATCTAGTCAGATCTAGTCATCGCAGCTTCCATAGGTCGCCATGAGGCAGGTAATAGACCAGGCACCGTCACTGGACCTCATAGTCGCCCTCCTTCTTCCGCTGGCAGACAGTGACTTGTGAGGTGAGGAGAGCACATCAGAATGGTCCAGTCAGTTGCCCAGTATGGGAGACTCCAGGGGAAGGAGATGTCAAAGTCACAGAGACCCGATGCCTCCTGTGTCTCCCTCTTCCTTTTGTCCACTTAATTTTCACCCTCAGTCCTTCTTTTCCTTCCCTTTTCCCTCTCTTGGCTCTCTCTCCCTCTCTTTTCCCTACATGTTCTAACTTAATTGAGGTATTAACGACATACAATTAACTGCATACATTTAAAGTGAACAATTTGATACATTTTGATTATAACTTATTCAACCAACACCACAATCAAGAAAAGGAATGCCCATCCTCCCCAACATTTCCTCATGCTCATTTTAATTCCTCCTTTCCTGCCGTTTGCAAACACATTCTCATTCCCAGGCAACCAGTGATCCGGTATATGTCCCTATAGATTTTCCAAGAATTTTTATAAATGGGATCATATACTATGTACTCATTTTTTACTGGCTTCTTTCACTCAGCATAATTATTCTGAGATTTATGCTTGTCACTGCATGTACTATGAATTCATTCCTATCCCCATCCCTTCCCTGTCAGCACTGTGCACACACCCGAGCACTTCCCAGGTTGGCATGAGAGCCAATAGTACTGCTGCATCCCCAAAAGTAGGAAGGCGCCTTGGTGCAACTCTGGGAGGGGTTGGCAGCAGCCCTGGACCCACGCATGAATGCTTTCCTGGGTGGTTGGAAAGCCCACCGTGCCACTGGAGTCCCAATGATTGGCCAATGCTCAGAACCCTTGAAGAAGCCCCACCCACCAAGCACAGAGGCTGGCATGAGCATAAGAAAAGGCAGCAGCAGATATATGTGTACATGCAAATGCTTTCCCAGATGGCACAAATACCCATAGTAGTGCTGTGGTCACACAACTGGGTACGTGCCTCTGTGTGGCGGCAACTCTGAGCCCAGTGTGAATGCTTTCTCAGCGGGTGGGAACACCCACGGTACCCATGCAACTTCCAGCATATGGGGTAGGATCAGAAACACAGCTCATGCTTCCCCCACAGTGGTAGCAGGTGGAATCTATGACCTGATACTACCACAAATATGCAGGCAAAAGATTAGTTCATCAAACACCATAAGAAACTACAGTAAAAATTCAGAGCAGAAGGAAATGACAAGTCTCCAGAAACCAACCTTGAAGTCACAGAAATTTACAATCTAAATGACAGAGAATTCAAAATAACTGTCATAAAGAAACTCACCAAGTTACAAGAATGTTCAGACAGTTCGATGAACTCAAAATAAAATTAATGAGGAAAAGGAATACTTCAGCAAAGAGAATGAAACTATTAAAAAAAAAGCAGAAATTCTGGATATGAAGAACATAATTAATGAGATAAAAAAGAATCTAGAATCCTTAAAAAATAGATCTGATGTTATGGATGAAAGAATTAGTGATTTAGAGGATAGAAATATAGAAATGCTTCCAGTGGACGAGGAAAGAGGACTCAGATTTTTAAAATGAAGGAATTCTTGGAGAAATATATGACTCAATTATAAAAGCAACCTAAGAATTATACGTATTCCAGAGGGAGAAAAGAGGGAGAAAGGAGCAGAGAGCTTGTTCAAAGAATAACAGCTGAGAACTTCCCAAATCTGTGGAAGAACCGGACTTACAAATACATGAAGCCAACAGAATGCCTAATTACATCAATGCTAAAAGACTTTCTCCAAGGCATATAATAGTAAAATTGGCAAAAGGCAATGGCAAAGAAAAAATATTAAGGGAAGCGAGACAGAAGAAAATAACCTAAAAATGAACCCTTATCAGGCTTTCAGCATATTTCTTGGCAGAAACTTTACAGGCAAGGAAAGAATGGAATGATATATTAAAAATACTGAAAGACAAAAACTTTCAGCCAAGAATACTCTATCCAGTGAAACGATCCTTATGATACAATGGAGAAATAAAAGTTTTCCCAGATAAACAAAGGCTGAGGGAGTTCATCGCCACTAGATCTCCCATACAAGCAATGATCAAGAACGCCCTCATACCTGAAACAAAAAAGAAGGCAAATGTCTACAAAGCTTTGAGCAAAGAGATAAATAGACAGACAAAATCAGAAAGCTACAGCTCTGCTTCACAACAGGGTAGCAAATACTTAATTATAACTTAAAAGAAGAAGGGAAGGAAAGCATCAAAAGTAACTATAAACATTTCAGCTTAGTCACAAATGCACAACACAAATATAAATAACTTGTGACAACAATAACTCAGAAGAAGAAGAGGAAAGGGATGGAACCTGCTTAGACTAATGGAGATAAGAGTCTCTCAGAAGATGGACTATGTCATCTATGAGATCTTCATACAAACCTCACAGTAACCAGCAAACAAAAAGTCAGAGCAGAGCCATAGATCATAAAAAAAGATAAAACCTCCACAGAAAACCCCCAAAATGAAATGGTAGTCAGAAACACAAAGGAAGAGAAACAATGGAAATATAGATTAGGTGGGATTAAGCCCTCATGTATCAATAATCACTCTAAATGTAAATCGATTGAATTCTCCAATCAACAGACACAGAGTGGTGGGGTGGATTAGAAAACAAGACCCAACAATACGCTGCCTCCAGGAAACACATCTGAGCACAAAAAACAAACAGGCTCAGAATGAATGGATGGGAGACAACACTGCAAGCAAATGGCAAATAAAAGAAAGTAGGTGTTTCCATACTTATATCAGACAAAGCAGACTTCAAGATAAAAAAAGACTATGAGAGACAAAGAGGGGCAGTATATAATGATAAAGGGGACTTTCCACCAAGAGGACATAACACTTATAAAGATATATGCACCTTAACACAGCAGCACAAAAGAATATAAAGCAACTATCAATAGACCTAAAGGGAGAAATTAACAGCAACACAATAATAGCAGGGGACCTGAACAACCCACTTACATCTATGGATAGATCATGCAGAGAAAGGCAACAAGTAAATAGTGGAATTAAATGAAACATATGATCAAATGAACTTAATTGATATATAGAGAGCATACCCTCCCAAAACAGCAGAATACACATTCTTCTTAAGTGCACATGGAACCTTCTCAAAGATATACCATATGTTGTGAAACAAAGCAAGCCTGAATAAATTTAAGATTGAAATCATATCAAGCTTCTTTTCTGACCATAATGCTATGACACTAGAAATCAACTACAAGAAAAAAGATGGGGAAGTCACAAATATGTGGAGACTAAAGAACACACGACTGAAGAACCACTGGATCAATGAACAAATCAAAGGAGAAATCAAAAAATACCTGAAGACAAAGGAAAATGAAAAGACAACGAAACAACTCTTATGGGATGCAGCAAAAGCAGTTCTAAGAAGGAAATTCATAGCAATACAAGCGTACCTCAACAAACAAGAAAAATACCAAATAAGTAACCTTAAACTACACCTAATAGAACCAGAAAATGAAGAACAAATGAAGCCCAAAGTCAGCAGAATGAGGGAAATAATAAAAATTAGAGCAGAAGTAAATGAATTAGAGACTAAAAAAACAGTAGAAAGGATCAATGAAACAAAGAGCTGGTTCTTTGAGAAGACTAAAACAAAATTGACAGACCCTTAGCCAGACTCACTAAGAAAAAAAGAGAGAAGCCTCAAAGACCTAAAATTAGAAATGAAAGAGGAGAAATTACAACAGATACCACAGAAATCAAAAGGACAATAAGTGATGGGCCGGCCCTGTGGCTTGGTGGTTAAGTGCGCGCGCTCCAATGCTGGCGGCCCGGGTTCGGATCCCGGGCACGCACCGAGGCACCACTTCTCCGTCCATCCTGAGGCTGAGTCCCGCATACAGCAACTAGAAGGATGTGCAGCTATGACATACGACTATCTACTGGGGCTTTGGGGGAAAAATAAAGAAATAAAATCTTTAAAAAAAAAAAATTGTTTGGGCCGGCCTCGTGGCTTAGCGGTTAAGTGCGTGCGCTCCGCTGCTGGCGGCCGAGGTTCGGACCCCGGGCACGCACCGATGCACCGCTGCTGAGGCCGCATCCCACATACAGCAACTAGATGGATGTGCAGTTATGACATACAACTATCTACTGGGGCTTTGGGGGGAAAATAAATAAATAAAATCTTTATTAAAAAAATAAATAAAATAAAAAGGACAATAAGAGAATACACTGAACAACTTACATGCCACCAATTTCGATAACCTAAAAGAAATAGATAAATTCTTAGATTCTTATAACCTCCCAAAACTGAATCAAGAAGAAATAGAGAAAATGAACAGACCAATCACAAGTAAAGAGATCAAAATGGTCATCAAAACCCTCCCAAAAAAACAGAAGTCCAGGACCGGATGGCTTCTCTGGAGAATTCTACCAAATAGTCAAACAAGATTTAATACCTATGCTTCTCAAACTATTCCAAACAGTTGAAGAAGATGGAACACTTCCTAATTCATTCTATGAGGCCAACATCACTCTGACAGCAAAAGCAGGCAAGGACAGCACAAAGAAGGAATATTACAGGCCAATATGACTGATGAACACAGATGCAAAAATCCTCAACTAAATATCAGCAAATCGAACACAGCAATATATTAAAAGGATCATATACCATGATCAAGTGGAATTTATACCAGAGATGCAGGGATGGTTCAACATCCGCAAATCAATCAATGTGATACACCATATTAAGAAAATGAGGAATAAAAATCACATGATCCTCTCCACAGATGCAGAGAAAGGATTTGACAAGATCCAACATCCATTTATGATAAAAACTCTCAATAAAATAGGTATAGAAGGAACATACCTCAACACAATAAAGAGCATATATCACAAACCCACAGCCAACATCATACTTCATGGCGAAAAACTTAAAGCCATTCCTCTGAGAACAGGAAGAAGACAAAGGTGCCCACTCTCGCCACTCGCATTCAACATAGTACTGGAGGTTTTGGCCAGAGCAATTAGGCTGGAAAAAGAAATAAAAGGAATCCCAATTGGAAAAGAAGAACTGAAACTCTTGCTGTTTGCAGATGACATGATTGTAAATATAGAAAACCCTAAAGAATCCATCAGAAAACTATTAGAAATAATCAACAACTACAGCAAAGTTGCAGCGTACAAAATCAACTTACAAAAAGCAGTTGCATTTCTATACCCTAACAATGAACTAACAGAAAGAGAACTCAAGAATACAATCCCATTTACAATTGCAACAAAAAGAAAAAAGTGTCTAGGGATAAATATAACCAAAGAGGTTAAAGACCTATACAATGAAAACTATAAGACATTATTGAAAGAAATCAATGATGACCTGAAGTAATGGGAAGATATTCCATGCACATGGATTGGAAGAATAAACACAGCTAAAATGTCCATATTACCTAAAGTTATCTACAGATTCAAAGCAATCCCAATCAGAATCCCAATGACATTCTTCATAGAAACAGAACACAGAATCCTAAAATATATATGGAATAACAAAAGACCTCAAATAGACAAAGAAATCCTGAGAAGAAAGAGCAAAGCTGGAGGCATCACAATCCTAACTTGAAAATATATTACATAACTATAGTAATCAAAATGGCACAGTACTGGCACAAAAACAGACTCATAGATCAATGGAGCAGAACTGAAAGCCCAGAAAAAAAACCACACATCTGTGGTCAGTTAATCTCTGACAAAGGAGCCAAGATCATACAATGGAGAAAGGAAAGTCTCTTCAATAAATGCTGTTGGGAAAACAGGACAGCCACATGCAAATGAATGAAAGTAGATCATTATCTTCCACCATACACAAAAATTAACTCGAAATGGATAAAAGACTTGAATCTAACACTTGAAACCATAAAACTCCTAGAAGCAAATATACACAGTACAGTCTTTGACATCGGTCTTAGCAGCATCTTTTCCAATACCATGTCTACTCAGGCAAGGGAAAGAAAAGAAAAAATATACAAATGGGACTACATGGGACTAAAAGCCTTCTGCAAGGCAAAGGAAATGATGAACAAAACGAAAAGACAGGGCCGGCCCCGTGGCTTAGTGGTTAAGCGCGCGTGCTCCGCTACTGGCGGCCCAGGTTCGGTTCCCGGATGCGCATAGACGAACCTCTTGTCCGGCCATGCTGAGGCCGCGTCCCACATACATCAACTACAAGGATCTGCAACTATGACATACAACCATCAACCGGGACTTTGGGGAAAAAAAAAAGGAGGAGGATTGGCAATACATGTTAGATCAGAGCCGGTCTTCCTCAGGAAAAAAGTGGAGGATTAGCACGGATGTTAGCTCAGGGCTGATCTTCCTCACAAAAAAAAAAAAAAGGAAAAGACAACCCACCAACTGGGATAAATTATTTGCAAATCATATATCTGACAAGGGGTTAATCTCCAAAATATATAAACAACTCATACAACCCAACAACAAAAAAACAGATAATCCAATCTAAAAATGGGCAAAGGATATGAACAGACATTTTTCCAAAGAAGATATACAAAAGGTCAACAGACACATGCAAAGATGTATAACATCACTAATTGTTAAGGATATTCAAATCAAAGCAATGAGAGATCACCTTACACTTGTCAGAATGGCTATAATTCCCAAGACAAAAAATAACAAATGTTGGAGAGGATAAGGAGAAAAGGGGACCCTCACATACTGCTGGTGGGAATGCAAACTGATGCAGCCACCAAGGAAAACAGTATGGAGATTTCTCAAAAACTTAAAAATAGAAATAGCATACCTTTCAGCTATCCCACTACTGGGTATTTATCCAAAGAAATTGAAATCAACAATTCAAAGAGATTTATGCACCCCTGTGTTCACTGCAGCATTATTTACAATAGCCAAGACATGGAAGCACCCCAAGTGCCCTGCTACAGATGAATAGATAAAGAAGATGTGGTATATATACAATGGAATACTACTAAGCCAGAAAAAAAAGACAAGATCATCCTGTATGCAACAACCTGGATGGACCTTGAGGGTATGAAGTTAAATGAAATAAGCCAGACAAAGACAAATATGCCTGATTTCACTCATATGTAGAAGATAAACATACACAGGGATAAAGAGAACAGATTAGTGCTTACCAGAGGGGCTGGGGGCTGGGGGTTGTGTGAAAGAGTTAAAGGGGCACATATGCATGGTGATGGATAAAAGTTAGACTACTGGTGGTGAGTAGGATGCAGTCTATACAGAAATTCACAGATAATGAACACCCGAAATTACACAATGTTAAAACCCTTTATAATTTCAATAAAATAATTTAAAAAGAAAAAAAATAATTCATTCTTTTTTATGGTTGAATAGTATTCCACTGTGGGGATATACCACACTTTGTGTATCCGTTCACCAGTAGATGGACATTTGGGTTGTTTTCCGTTTTTGTCTACTATAAATTGGTTGTTATCAACATGTGTGTACAAGTCTGTGTATAGACATACGGGTTTATTTCCCTTGGATGGATTCCTAGGGGAGGAATGGCTGGGTAGACGTATATAATTATTAAAGATGCATCCAAGCTATTTTTCACCAGCACTCGATGAGAGTTTCAGTGACTTGACATCTTCAACAACACTTGCTATAGTCAGTTTTTTTAATGATAGCCATTCTCAAGTATGGTGGAATCTCATGATGACTGTCACTTACATTTCCCCAATGACTCATGTAGTGAAGGAGAAGGCAAGCCACACACAGACTGGGAGAAAACATCTGCAAAACATATCGCTAGAAAAGGATGTGTATTTTTAATATATAAAGAGGTCTTACAACCCAATAGTAAGAAGACAAGCAACACGTCATGGCTTACCAGCAGGCAGCAGATCAGGCCTGTGATGAGCACCAGGATTCCTGCCAAACAGCTGAGGATGAGGGCCCAGACAGGGTGGTCTGGGGAGACATGTGCTGGGGTGAGCCACCTCCTGTCATCGCCCCAAGGCTCCTGCTGACCCCACTGTGCCTCAACCATCCTTGACAAGGGTTGGCCAACTCTCCTCATCATCCAAGACGCTGTGCGCATGGTTCTCTTAGATGAGGCACAGCATCAAGATACTCGCCCCCTACCGTGGGCTGGGGCTTCCTGCAGGTTTACCAGGCTTATCAGTCAAGGTGTCGTCTCTATTGGGAGAATATTCTGGAAATGAATGAAATGGAGAAGGCATATGAATGTGTTTCACTCTTTTTAATTAAACATTTTAGACGCAGAAAAATAAACGGAACAGTCTCATAAACATCCATCATCTAATTTAACCATGTATATTCCATCTAATTAAAACAATATTTCATCAATGTATAAATTATTAACACTTGCCACCCTTGATTCATCCCATGTTTTCAATGAAATATTAAAGTCAAGTAGACATCATGATGTTTCACCCCATTTTAGTTTCCGTCTCTAAAAAGTGAGCACACTTTGCTACAAAATCCAAGACCATTATCACAGAACAAAAGTGTAATAAATTAAACCAAATTCATACCTCTGGGCACAGAGGACTGAATTTGGGCTGGACTTTCTTATGACGGCCGGGGGGAGAATGGGTCATCACAGTTGGCAAGCCTATGGGATCTCTCTAAATTTGTAAATTCCCACTCAAAAGTGTTCTTCCGTGCCTAGAAACACATTCATCTCCTTCTCCTTTATCTATTTGCTTAATATTCATTTTCTAGGATTAAGCTACAATGTAATTTCCTGCAGGAAGTCTTCTCTGATTTCCACCTGCAAGTATGAGTTTGTTCACATCAAATAATTGATAAATTTCAATTCTTTATTCTTGTTATTGCCAGCTACAACATAAACTCCAGGAGGGTAGGACACACAGCACCCAGTGGGCATGGAGGGAGGGGTGCAGGTCCCCCTACTTGTACCTCTATCCAGACAACCTCTTAGAGGTGTGCTGTCTGATATGCAGCAGCAACAAGTCTCTTTTTAAATTAACATTAATTTTAGTTACATAAAATACAAATTCTAGTACCTCAGTAACATTAAATATCAGTAACAATAAAGACCAGTCACAATACCATCCTTCGAGGACTCAACAGCCACATGCAGCTATGCACTGGACAGCACGGATAGAACATTCCACCACTGCAGAAAGTTCCAGCGCATTGGTGCTCATCTAGAGTGGGACTTGGCAAACTATATCCTGTGGATCAGGAACCACATGACCCCCAAACCAGTAAGTCTGCTTCACACACAGCTGGAGTCCCTCACTGACCATCTGGCCCAGTGGATCTCAGTGCAGAGATAAGGAAACAAAAGTCCAGAGAGGGGAGGTGATTAGTTTGAGGTCACAGAGCTGTCTAGGAGAAGGTGAGGGCCTCCTATACTACACTGGTGTCCTTTTCTCTCTCTCAATGGTGGGTAAAGACTGGGGGACTATGCCACCTCCTGCCAGCCTGAGAAAGTTCAATGATCTCTCAGTCCCTGGCATCCAGAGTCCCCAGAAAGGCCTCACTTCTTTTTCCAATGACCAGGGAGCCTTACCATCCCCAAGGACACTCTTCCTGTCCAGGGTCAAGTTCTGCAGCTGGGTAACATTCTGGGTCAGCCGCAGGAATTCCTCATAGATGGCAACTCTGTCCAGTCTCTGTACCAAGGCGGCAAGGTACACAGGGAGTCCACTCCAGTGTGGTTACTGTGGGGGACAGACCTGGAAGGGCACAAGGGATGAACAAGGGTGCCTGGAATTCTACCCTGATTCTAGATTCCCTGCTTCTGGGTCCTGTCCAAGAGGACTTTTTGCAATAATGTAAACACTTGTCTGCACTACCAAATACACTCATTATTAGCCCCATGTTGTTATCGAGCACTTAAAATGTGGCTAGCGTGTGTGAGTGAGGAACTGAATTTCTCATGTAATTTCATTTCAAGTAATTAATTTATAAATAAATAACTACAGGGAGAACATTTTTGAAACTTTGGAGTAAGGACTTCTGCAAATGCATAAAAACAATGAGAACACTGGTAAAAATGGTCGAAATCATCTTTTCAGAAGTCTAGAAATTAATCAAAGGCTTGTAAGAATCTGAGGAGGGTTTAGTGAAGACACACTGTGGAATCTTGATAAAGGGAGCAAACTTTGTGGCACTATAACTTGCACTATTCCCATCCTGCTCTCACAATATCCTCCATAACTTTGAAAGCCATCAGTCTCAGAACCATGGCAGCTGAGACAACCAGCAGCCCAGCAGCCATAATGGGTTTGGAGCTCTGAAAAGACACATCCCCATCGAACTCTCACTAGCTGACCTGCCTGGCAGCTCCCGGAAAAAGCCCCATGTTCAGGGCTTGTCGTTACTTGACTCAGAGCTTGCCCAGGGTGGAAAGTCTGTCCCCAAGGCACTTGCTAAAAACAATCAGTGCTAATTGTTTTCTACTGTAGTTGCCTGAGGGAGTGATACCAGCAGAGGCAGGCAAGAGGTGAGCCAAAATCTTAGAAGAAAAATTGGGGGAATGAGATGTCCACAGGGTGCTTTGAAAAGCTCCAGTGTATTTGTGGGCATCTAGAAGGCCACAAGGGCTCAGTGATGTGGCATGCCCAGGACAGACTTGAGAACGTCTGAATCTCTCATCTCTAGTTGGAGGGGTGGCTTAATATCTGAAAACTAGATTACGTAATACACCATATTAATAGAATAAGGGCCAATACCACGTAATCTCGACCATATATATAGAAAAGAATTTCACAAAATACAACGCCCTTCATCCCTAAAAAAGAAAACACTCAACAAATTAGGAATAGAAAAAACTTTCTCAACCTATAAACAGCATCAATGAAAAACCCACGGCTAACACCATATTCAGTGGTGAAAGACTCAAAATTTCCCCCTAAGACCAGGGACAAGACAATGATGTCTTCCCTCATCTCATATGTTAATCACAGGTACTAGAGGTTCTAATGAGGGCAATTAGGCAAGAAAAAGGAATAAAAGAAACCCAGATTGGAAGGGAAGAGGTAAAACTATTTGTTTTGCAGAGGAGAAGATATTGTATATAGAAAACCCTAAAAAATACACCCCCCCACACGCACAATATGTGAATCGTATCCCAACAGGTGTATAAAAAATTTAAATTGCCCCATGTGGTTAGTGGCTCCACTATTGGAGAGCACAGTTAGACTGCTGATATTTGTTGAAAGTCTCCAGAAGAGGAGGAGGAGGAGGATGCTGGAGGTTGGTGGCCCCAAATGTTAATGCTTTTCTCAACCCCCGAAAACCTATGGAAGGAGATGGTAGGATTAGCTGACAGGGATGTGGGGGAGAATGGGCACCATGTCAGTGACTTCCAGATCAAGGATGTGTCACAGGAGCTCAGAGCCATCAGCCACCAGCTCAGCCAATGCTTCCAATCTCCTCAACCTACATCAAGTCGGTGACCAGGCAGGAGTGGAATATGTCTCACAGCTGGCTGCCTCTGTAGAGCTTGGTGACCTAGAACAAATGCAAGGGAGAGTGGGTGAGATGGAGGTCTCCTGGGGATGCAGGGGGCCACTGGAGCCAGGGAAAGATCTCAGATCTTGGGGCAAGGGAAACCTGACTTCAAATCCTGGCTCTGCTCCTAACTCATTGTGTGATTTAGGCACAATACTCCCCTTTCTGAGCTTCAGTTTACCCAAGTGAGAAATGAGGAAGGCAGCTAGGACATCACCTCTGGAAAGTGAGAGAACCCAGACACGCAGGGAAAGTGAAGGATTGAAACAATATTGTAACAGATGTAAGTCAGGCGGAGGAATGAGGGTGCCCTCAGGGCAAGGAGAGATGGGGGAGGGGAGACCCCACCTGGTCCTGCGTGTCTCTCTGCAGGGCGGTGTACTCCGAGCATCTGGGCTCCGGGTTACTGAGGTTCGAGCTGATGCTACGGAAATGCAGCTGGTGCTCTCTCTGCATGCATAAACTCCAGGGTGCAGAGCCTGGAGCCACCCATAGGAAGAGCAGACAGATGGAGACTCTCAGCTCCCAGCACAGAGGCATGGAGGCCCACGGGATCAGGATGGTAGGTGCAGACAGTGTCCACACCGGTGGCTCCCCCATCCTTCTCAGGCCTGGGGAGAGAGGGACGTGGGGACTCTAAAGAGAGGTCCTGAAACCTCTGGGGTGGGGGCCAGAACAGGAAGGAGGAAATGGGAGGTCAGTGGGGAGACTGAGAGAGGGGTGGTCACAAAAGTGGTCATTTGGGGCAAATGCTCAGGGGAGGGTCTTACCTCAGGGAGACCAGTCTGCAACTCAAGGAGAAGAGGCCCAGGCTGCTCTTCTTGAACAAGGATCCAGCTGGGGAGGAAGAAGGAGGAGGATGAGAGGAGAGACAGGGGTTGGGGGAGGGGCTGGGTGGGATTTAACCCACCAGGAGCTGCTGGGACCAGGGTCTCACCAGGCTCTGCAGGACCCTCTCAGTGGAGTAGAATGTGGCTGAGCTGTTGCTCCTGTCTGATGAATACCAGAGGGTGGAGAGGGGGAAGGTGACTGTGAGGGTCTTCAGGTTGGGCCCCAAAGCTGCAAGACGAGAGGGAGAACGATGGCCATCACTGAGAGCTGGCCTGAGACCACACCAGAGTCCTGCACTCATTATCATCTGTCGTCTTCTCTCCCAGTGGCACCACCACCCACCCGTGTGGTCACACAAGTCAGAACCAGCATATCTGCTCAGCTCCTCCTCCCCCCCAGTAACATCAATTCACCTTGCACTCTGGTCCTCACATACACACCATCCCTGTCCTAGCTCAGGTCTTAATTTCCTTCACCCGGACCAACACCCCAGCAGGCTCACTGGATGCTCTGTCTAAAGGATGTTCTACATGGACTACTAGAAGGATCTTTCTGAAATGAATACCTCACTAGGGCCACAACTGCTCTAGTACCACCCATGGCTCCCTATGGCCTTCAGTGTTTAGTTCAACCTTCTTGACCTGGCACTCAAGGCTCTACTCAATCTGGCTCCTTCTGACATTTCAGTCTCATTTTATCCATCTACTGCGGGATAAACATTATGCTTCTTGCAACCCACATTCGTTTCAATTCTCCCCATAGGGCATGTTGTTTCTGGCCGGAGACTTTGCTCATGGAATCCTCTCTGCCAGGAAAACCCTTCATCCTCTATTTGCCAGGGTCCCTCCTACTCATTCTTAAAGACTCCATCCTGGTGAAAATTTCTCTAGTAAGCTCTTCCCCTCCAAATTATTCCAGGTGCCTCTCCCCGAAATATCCCACATTGTATTATAATGGTGTGTTAATTTCACAAGACTAAGGGCTCTCTGAGGGCTGGCCTTAGACTGAATCATTGGTACAATCTTTGTGATCAGCATGATTGCCATAAAATCAGAATTTCACACCCTGGATTCCCAGCTCCTGGATCACAACTGGCTCGTGGGGGAGTGGGGCCAGAGAGCTTCTCTTGGGAAGGAAAAGGGGCCCCCAGATACCTGTGGTGTCTTCTGGTGGCACAGGTGATGATCAAGTATGCAGGGACGTGGTGGCCGGCTCGGGAGCTGTGGAGAGGGCTGTCATCAGGGAGGGACAGAGTGGGAGGAGCCCCCAGGCTCACACGGGCTCCAGCACTGGCTGTCTCAGGACCACCATTCACAGGTGAAGCATAAATGAGAGTGAGGGGACGGGTGACTGTGCAAGCAGAGGGATGAGCAAGCCTGTGGATGAGAGGAGCCCAAGAGAGAGAGATAGGTGAACAAGAGACACTGAACTTGGAGGAGAGACAGATAGACAGGCAGAAAAATGGGCAGATGGATGGGATACCTGGAAAAGGAGGACCAAGGGCGGGGCTTTAGCAGAATTAAAGTAAAAACCGCGTGTGGTCAGAATGTGGTGGAGAACATGTCTGTGTCTAAGGCTTTCTCACACTGGGCTGGGACTCTCCACCAGAACCTGGGATAGAGAGAAGAGATGAGTTAGGGCACTTCCAGGTGCTTCCCTCACCAAGGACAGCAGGTGAAGGAGGACAAGTGCTCCCCAACCCCAAATGCAGATGGGACACAGGAGATCAGGGCCAGGAATACTCACTGGTGGTAGTCGGGGCCACGGCTCCATAGGTGTAACCTGTGGAGAGAAGGCGAGAGGAGCTGAGCAAGAGTTGGGGTGAACATAAAGAATTAAGGGAGAGGAAGGATGTAGGGACCTTTGTGGGAAAAGCAGAGAGGAAAGCAGCGGGGACGAGTGGAGGGGTGTTCAGGGGGAAGGCAACGAGATAGAAGGTGGCTGGACCCAGTGATCACACAGTGATGAGAAGACTGAACCCAGACCAGGAGAATAGAGAGATGGATCATAGCTCACTTTAGAGCAACGAAGGGAACACAGAACTCCGACTGGGAGAGAGAGTGTGGCTGTAGCACAGCCCCTCACCACTGACGTAGAGGCTGTCCCCGTCCAGGGTAAAGGAGCCCAGGTGGGTGACGCGCTAGGTCTCATGGCTTAGCTCCCAGTAGAGTCACTCTCTGTCCAGCCTGGGACCTGCGGAGGTCAGAGTGGAAGGTGCAGATGATGTCCACCCCAGTGGCTGCCCCACCCTTCTCAAGCCTGGGTAAGGAAGATCATGGGGATGTGGAATACTGAGCAGGGTCGTTCTGGGTGTGGAAAGCAAGAGAGGGGAAGGGAGGAGGCTGAGGGAGAGGCTGAAGGGGATGCTCTGATGCCTGCAGGGGCTCTCCTAGGTGTCTCCCGTGTCAGACAACCCCCTGACAAGTAAAGCCTGACTTCTTTTAGGATGTGGAGGGGGGCCTGTGAGTGGCAAAGAGGGGTGAACACACAGACCTAGGTGAGGGGGCACCTGCAGGTCTGCACGGACAGCAGTGAGAACAGTCAGTGCCCTGTGCCACCTGACACATGCAGGCAAGAAAGTACCGTTATGTTCTCTCGGTTCTACACTCCAAGGTCTTTTCTTTCTACTTCTTTCCTACTCCACAGCCATCACCCAGGCCTAGGGAACAATCATCTTATTCCTAATCTTATTCCCAGCACCTCCCATCTTGCCTATTAAGTCTTCATTCTTAACCATGAAGTCCATTTTAACCCACGTGCTTAGACCAAACGCTAATCACATCATCCTTCTACTCTCATCTCTCCAGAGTCTTCCCACGGGCCTTAGAACTGAGTCCCAAGTCACCCCTGATCTGGTCCTGCCTGTCCCCCCCTCGCCGGTGTGGCTCACACCCCTCCCCCTGTGTTGACTCGGCTCAGCCATCCCTCTTCTCAGTTCATGGACACACCAGGCTCTCTGCTTCAGGGGTGTCCTCATGGGGGTCCCTCTGCCTGAAACGCTCTCCTGAACACACTCCCACACCCTCACTCCAGTCTAACCCTCCGACCAGCTAAATCCAGTCCCAACTCCAGCTCTCAAGCTAAATATCTGTCCTTCTCAAGAGGGCTTCTCTGCACCCTCAGTTTGATTCCCCTTGTGCCAAATTCCCACATCACTCTCATCATTAACTTTTCAAAATCCAAATTCCCAAATACAATATATATTCCATGGAGGTGGGACAAGGTCTCTCTGGTTCTCCAGGTCCCCGTGCATGTGTCCCAGGGCCTGGCTCATGAGATGAGGAACCATCCCGGTTTGTCTAGGACTGCCCTGGTTTGAACACTAAACGTCCTGTGTCCTGGAAAACCCCACTGTCCTGAATAAACGAGGATGGTTGGTCACCATAAATTATACACTCAAAGACTATCTATTGCATGACAAGCACACATTCCCTTCAAGAACATCACAGGAAAGCTAGAATGAAAAAGGCACACACACATACACACACAATTAGTAGAGGCCAACAACTAAATACAAAATTACTTAACAAGATTCTCTGCAACGTGAATCTTCAGACCGTTATTTCAGAAAAGTTTCAAGAAACAAAGTTAATTCCCTTTAGAAGACAAGGTGGAGAGGACAGTCTTTTTGGAGACTAGCGCCCTTCCCTGCAATCTACAGTGTTGCTTAGTACTCCTCCAAATGATTTGAAATGTCATAAAGAAAAAATGCTCAAAATAAATCTGGCTACTGGCAAATTCAATTTTACATTTGTTACTAATACAAAGAAGTTCCAATCATCTTTTTTCCTGAATGCTCCTTTATTTCAAACTTTTGTGGTGGATTTATAGGACTTTAGAAGTCAATTGAATGGGTCTAAGGAACGTTGCTGAGTATCGCTGCTAATATTTCATGGGATGTCTTCTAATACTACATACACACGCAAAACATTTCTGTTATTATACTATATATAAATCCTGACTTTTGAGTATTATGCAATGCAAGTAAATCTATATTTTCTACTATAATACACATTTTCAGTTATTTACGTTTGTTTCATGTGTTTTTATTTGCATATAAGTGTGCTTACTGAAATATTTACCACACAGAACCACACACAGCTTACCATCTTTCCATCCATCAAACATCAATAATATCTCTCAAGATACCCTCACTCTTAATGACTCCATGTGGTGACAACCTGAGCCCAGGAAAGCCCACTGGCAGGTCTTCTGCACAGCGGAGGCTGCCGGAACCTCTTGGTACCAGGTCCACAGGGTACTCACCTGGTCACACAGAAATCCATGGATCAGCGAGGACAGGTGGACCCTGAGCCTGGTTTCACCTCAAACTTGATCTCCACGGATGCTTCTCGTGTCTGAGGGGGGAAAAAAAGGCGCAAACAAGCTTTTGAGGCCTTTTATAGGATGTTGGATGGAAAGTTCACCCCATTCACTTTTCTTTTTCGTATTTACTGATTTAACTGTAACCGTTGGTTGTGACTGGATTTTCCCGATTCCTATCCAGCCACCTGCTGCTCCCAGAGATGGGAGAAAGCAGCTTCGTGCTGTGTGCACTTGAGTCGCTCAACTCACTTGGCTGGACAGAGACTTTTTGGTGACTCTGGACCCTTTAAACAAGCTTGTCATTTAGGGACCCTGTAAGTGACTCGCTGACTTGTCAACAATTTCC
Source organism: Diceros bicornis minor (assembly GCF_020826845.1). NCBI lineage: Eukaryota > Metazoa > Chordata > Mammalia > Perissodactyla > Rhinocerotidae > Diceros > Diceros bicornis. The sequence continues at coordinate 6,691,903 of NW_026690855.1, read as the reverse complement.
ACATTTCATTCAGGGCTCGGGAGATTTTCAGGCCCTGGAGCAGGCTTCCCAACCTCGGCACCACTGACATTTGGGGCCGGATAATTCTCTGTCGGCCGTCCTGGGCCCTGGAGGATGCTGAGCAGCATCCCTGCCTCCCCCTCTAGATGCCAGGAGCGCCCCATTTGTAACAACCCAAACACCATCTGCAGACGCAGATAAGCCCCCTGGGGACAAAATCACACGGAGGACGATGACGGGGACTCTGAGGAAGGGACGACGGCGCCCGGAGCCAGGAGGAACAGCAGCATCAGGCGCCCTGAGCGAACAGCCCGGGGGAAACGGGGCTCCGGGAGGACAGAGGGACGCTGGGCCCTGACGAGGCTGCCCCTGGCCCAGGCCCCAACCTGGACCACGACTGGATCCGGGACCGCCCGCCGCTCACCGAGCCCCGGTCCTTTGGGCGAACGTCCACGGGAATGTGGTCCGCGCCGAGAAGACGGAACACACCACGCAGAACGCCAGCTCCATCCAAGGCGCCGCCCGCGCTTCCGGTTCCGGTCTTGGGCGGTCGTTCGGGGAGGACGAACGTTTGGGGGCTGCGGGTTGAGGCGGCGGGCGTGGCGATGCCGCGCACCCCAGCCTCGGGGGAGGTGTCTAGTTTCTAGAGTGAGTGAGAAGCTGGAAAGCGGGCTGGGTCAGCACCAGGGACAGGGACAAAATCTAAGGGAAGGGCTGTGTTTGGGAACCAGTTCTAAGGGCGGTCTGTGGGCGGGGACAAGGCTGTGAGTGACAGCAGGCTGGGGAGGCGGTTCTGTGGGCGGGAAAAAGGGTGCGGGCAGGGCCATGAGCCCGGACCAGGCTGTGGGCGGGGACGAGGTTGTGGGCGGAGCCAGGCCCGAACGTTGTGGGCGGAGACCAGTTCCAGGGGCAGGAAGAAGCGGGCGTGTGGCTGGAATAATTCAGGCAGACTTCACAGGGGGAGGAAATCAGCTCCAGGGTCGGGGCTGGAGGAGAGGCTTTCCGTGGACCCCTAGACTGTACAGGTAGCTGGATGTTGAACAGCTGTTCTTCATTCCTTTCCCCACCTTTACACAGCCTCATAGAATGATGTGCCCATATTTAGAATTCTATATATTTTGTGCGTTTGCTGTTCTTAATTTTATTTAAAAATTGGATCATATATTCACATTTCTCTACAACTTACTGTTCCAAGCCAGTAGATAAGGATATAATGCTATTTTAATTTTAAAAATCTGGGGGGAGGGAGGCCTACGTCGTAGGTGCACGTATAGGAAAACTTCAAAGAGTGGTGTAAAGTCAATAAAATATTCTCACTCTACCACTGTCTCCCGGTACTTTTGCACAGAGATAAACATCCTTTCCTCCTCTATCCTTCCAGACATACTGCGTATATGTGGGACTGTGTATATGTTCAAGCCCAAAAGGGATGTCCCCAAGCAAAACCTGAAGCCCATGAATTGTCTCATGCATCAGAAGTTAATGAGAAGAGATTTAATTTTCTGGGGGAAGGAGATGAACCAGTGATGAATCCATAGGAAGACAACAAAGAAACAAGAGACTTTTACCATTTAAAAGGTCAAAGGAAAAAGTGAGAAAGAAAATGTATTCATACTATCTGACGTAGCACATCTCTGGATAAGATTCATATGCTATAAAATGGTAAACGCTTATGTCATAAAACAGTAGACATTGAATTTTGATTTATCCTAATTCATTAAATAGTTATATTGGGCAAGGGGAATTATGTTTTTAACATATGTAAGAACTCTTCATGCTGATTTTTTCAGAGAAGAAAGAAACTATAAATAGTCAAAATCTGAAAAATGAAAACACTGTATGAGTAGCTAATTTAAAAATATAGATTTTTCAACCAGAAAATTAAAGAAGTTTTTTTGGAACCAGAGTCAAGAGTGGGGATGGTAGCTTTTCATTATAAGGCTTGGAGTATTATTTGAGAGATGTGCATATACATACACACACACGCACACACACGGGAGCCTGAATTTGTATTCCAAAGGGATCTTCTAACTCTACAAAGAATTTGTAAAAAAGATTCACTTTATAACAGTAGAACATATTTTGAAAACTACAGACTTCAAGCATTAAAAAAGCTGTCATCATCCAGGTGGAAAGATGAATGGGGCATCACTTTCCAACCCACATGGTGATAAGCATTTTACATACACTACTCTTGAGTTTTCTCACAGCAACTCATAAGGAAGATGGTATTATCTATCTCCATTTTGCAGATGAGGAAATTGGTGACAGCATATTGCTAAAATTTTCATATAAGTTCTCAATAGATATTGTTTTATGTTAAAATTGTTTATTGAATTTTCTTTTCATTAATAAAATGATATGTGTCACTCTTACAAATAAGCAAAGGCTGTGTAAAAACAATTTAGCAAAACGACAGTTTTCTTTTGATATAATTAAATATAACAATCACTTTATTATTTTTCTGCTCTCTGTCTCACATCTACGAAGATACTTCCTATCCTAAAGGCTTACTAGAAATCTCTACTAAAAATCAAGAATCAGGGAATACCCATATTATGCAAGGTTCCTGAATACATGCAAAAAAGCCATTATAACAAATTTTTGTACAAAAATCTTAGATCATTCATGAACTGATAACAACACAAATCATGATTAGGCAAGGTATTTCTGTAGAATGACAAATATTTAAACTTTAGACATTTAGAAAGTTATGTCATTACAATAACTAATGTGTATAAGAAGAATTTTTTCAAACTCACTAAGTGCCAGGAAATCATTTGACAAAATGCACTGCAATATTATTCACAATAGCCAAGAGATGGAAACTACCTAATTGTGCATCCGTGGGTGAAAGGATGAAGAAAATCTGGGGCATCTATTCAATGGAATATTATTCAGCCTTAAAAAGGAAGGAAATCCTGTATTCAGAATTGCTTGCCTGGATCATTTCAGTAGCCATGTGCTTTCTTCCTTAGTACCCTCTGATCCATTTGCCAACCAGGAATCAGGATGATCCTCACAATGTAAGCTCCACGACCTCTAATGGATCCCTAAAAGAGATTTTGGAAGTGGACTGCCTGGGTACCAGCTGTGTGACCTTGGTCAATTATATAACCTCTAATATTCCTCATCCATACAATAGAGGTTAATAGTATTGTCTCCATGGCATTATTGTGAGGATTAAATGAGTGAATACATGTCAGATGCCTAGAATGTGCCTGGATTATGATAAGGCATCATGAAAAATTTAACTGTAATTATAACCAAATTAAATATTGTGATGGCCTATTAATTAAGTTGAACCATATGAAATTTCTAATATTCAACCATTTTGACCCATTATTATTGTTGAATAAATGATAAAACTCAGTCTAGGCAGGTTGTGTAGAGTCAAAAAGGATTGGATAAATGAAAATATTATTAGAAAAAATAAGCTGAAGTAGATTGCTTTGTAATTTACAAAGCAGTTTCTCATACTTTGTTTCATTTAATCTCTATAGAATGCTTTTCAGGGTATTATTAGCACTGTCTCTGAAGGAGTAACTGACTTTCCCCAAATCACACTACATTAAATAACACAATTAGAGTGGAAACATCATTTCAAGTATAAATCCCATATGATATTTTGTTTCCCCTTCATAATATCATCGGTCCTCTCAAGAAATTGATGAAATAATGCTGATTCATAGGAACTTAGTCTTAAAGAGACATACTCTCAGATGAAAAACACTATGTCTTTAAAACAGGGGTGTTGCGAGAAGAAACTTGGGACCAATGCTTTCTGGGTTTTCAAGTCCATGATTAGACTTCTGGTAAACAGTCAAAGAAGGGAAAGGGTGAAAAATAGTCCAGAATGAAAAAAGTTTGACATATATGTAACTTTATTGATCACCTCAAGTTTCTCTTTTTCTTTATGTTCTGTGTCACCCTACTAGAATATAAAAGCTCTTAGGGTAGATGACTGCTATCGTGCAGCAAGTGGTAGGCGCTGAGTAAATATTTATTAAAGGAATGAAAGTGGCCTTGAATACATCTGCTCTTTACTCACCAGAGAACAGCCCCATAGCAGGCAAATGGCATCATTAACAAAATTTTAAAAATCATATCCTTATTAGCTCGTAACCATGGATACAAGGCTCCCATTTATTTCATACTTTCTAAGTACTTCAGCATTCTGCTATATTAGGGAGTGTTTCCACAGCCTTGCTGTAAAATAAAGCAAGACTTTTTGGCCCATTGATTGCTGTTTCCAGCAGGGCCCATCTCTATACTTACCTCTAAACAATGAACTATAGATTTGTTATCCCAATGAACAGCGATTTGGTATGGAAACTATTTTATCAGTGTCATGTGAAAGTAGACATTTGATATGTCTTTAAGGGGTGATATGGATAATAATGTTGATGCAGAAGAAGACAAGTGAAAATTCTCTCTGGTCTTTGTCAAGTACATCTGGGTGAAGGGTATCTTGTTGTCACTGGATTTCAGAACTCAAAAAGACTCGTCCAACTCTTCATGTTACTGGTGAAGAAACTGAGGTCTAAAGAGGTTGAGAGATTTGACCAAAACTAATCCCTGGGACTAGAGAAAGATCCTCTGATTCTCAGCTGGCCTCATTGTCATAAGATCTCCAGCTCCAAACAACCAAGAGAAGCAAGTCTGTTGATTTCCAGGCAGAAATGATTCCCCTTCACGTTTTTACTTTTTCTCCCTTAGATGCCTGCTCTGCCCTGACAAGGAATTTATCTGATGTTTACGCTAAACTTAAGAAGAGGAAAATGCTCCTGGAAAACACTTGTGATTCAGTGTGGCACTGGCGAGCACAGTCATGAAAAAGTGAGAATCAAAAGAATAAGAGGTAAATAATATTAGAGAAGAAGAGAAAATCTATTATTTTAGTGGGACGTAACTTATAAAGTTTAGAACTGGTAAATAAGTGCAGTAATGTATAAGGAAGCTAGATTCATATATGAAATATCAAAAATACTGTTACATGAGCAAGAATTAGTTTAAACATGTAAATAATTATTCCATTCATAAGAGCAATGAATTATTTAAGATGAGTAGTGAAAATAATTGGAACTACACGTTAGTTATATGAAGAAGATTATAAAGAGATACAAAGCCTGTAAAAACTCTGATTAAATGGAGAGATATACTATACTTGTGATTGAAAACAGTGTTTCAAAGATATAAGTTTTCAAACATTATTCAGCTTCCATATGCTTCAAATCAACTTTTAAAATGATGTAGTGTTTGTTTTATAGACTAAAAGATATCCATTTGTAAAATAAAACGCTGGAACTTCAACTAACATTATTCACAAGTAAATCATTCCAAATGGATTATAAGGGCTAAAATTAAAAGTAAAAATCCCCCACGTATAATAGTAGTGGATGACAGTATAGAAGAATATCCATAATCTTAAAATTAGTGAAGATATTCTTAATATATATGCTTAAAGATGTCTGGTTGAAAAGAGGAAGGAGAAAAAGTAAAATGGAACGTGATATGGTCTCTGATTTTCTTTCAGAGACTTAATCTAGAGAAGAATATTCCAGTCTACGATATTGGATAAAGAAATAGAAATCTGTGATAATTACACAAATACTGAGATGACATATATAAATGGTAGCATAATTTATCAGTTAGTTTCTGCTGTATAACAAACCATCCTAAAATTTGGTGGCTTCAAATAAGAATAGTTGATTTTTTCTCAAGATTCTGTGGGTTAACTGGGCAGTTATTTTGATCTGGACCTATTGGTGGCTCAGCTAGGATTGGCTGGTCTAGGACGGCCTTACTCACATATCTGATTGTTGACTTGAAGTCACCTGGAGTAATGGAGATGTGCAGTCTATCTAGACTCATTCACATATTGATGGCCTCAGGCTTCCCAAGGGCAGCCAGAGAAGGACAAATACCAACAATGAGCAAGTGTTTTTCAAGCCTTTGCTTATGTCATTTGCTAATGTCCCATTGGCCAAAGCAAGTTACAAGGCCAAGTTTACCCAGAGTCAACGTGGGATGCTACGACCAAAGAGACAGTGGGAGAGGACTAATGTGTGGCCATTTTCGCAATCTTTCACACATAATTTTAGAGGAGAATTAGTATGAATGTTTGTGTATTTGTTCATTTGAATGCCCGAGGAAAATTGTACAAAGCCAAAAGTAACGTAAAGCAAAAAATTAAGTGGAGATGTAAGGTAAGTTTAGTTGGTACTTAAAGTGGGTCTGCACAAATGTGGTAGTTTATTTTTCAAGTGTAGGCAAGTTCTTGTGACCTATGAAAATAACTTACATTTCGATTATTTTCTCGCTGAGTGTGTTTTATTCATTAACACATTTGATGTGTTTCTCTCTGGCCTTAGGAAAATAATGTAGCACTTGGGAGCAAAGATGCAGCCTAATAGCCCCACACTGGAGGCCAAGATGGAGCAGACATCCACGGCCACCATGACCTTGCCCGTGGTGCTGTGGTAGATGGAGAGGAAGGTGACCCAGACACTGCAGAACACCAGCATGCTGAACGTCAGGAACTTGGCTTCATTAAAGGTGTCAGGCAGGTTCCGGGCCAGGAAAGCCACAGTGAAGCTGCCCAGGGCCAAGGAGCCCAGGTATCCCAGGACACAGTAGAGTGCAGTGACCGAGCCCTTGTTGTGCACGATGAAGATGTGGCGGTGTTCAGAGTGTGCATCTGTGTCAATGAAGGGAGGAGAGGTTCCCAGCCAGATTCCACAGAGACTCAGCTGGATAAAGGAGCAGATGGGAATGATGAAGTTAGGTTCCTCTGACACCAACCACTGCCTCATCCTTCTCCTTGGTGCAGTGACCTTGAAGGCCACAGCCACAGTCATAGTTTTGGCCAAGACACTGGAAACAGCCACAGTAAATACAACTCCAAATGTGATTTGTTGAAGAATGCAGGTGGCTGTCTTGGGACGACCAATTAAGAGTAAGGAGCAGAGGAAGCAGAGTGTGAGGGAGATGAGCAGGATGTAGCTGAGAGTCCGATTATTGGTCTTGACTATGGGAGTGTCTTGGTGCTTCACAAAGACCCCCAGGACCACAGCTGTGAGGACAGTAAAGCACAGAGCTGTGCAGGCCAAGGCCATCCCCAAGGGGTCCTCATAAGCCAGAAAGGTCACAGCTTTTTCGAGGCAGCAATCTCACCCTCTGTTGGCATACTGATGATCTGGACACTTCACGCACTGATCCATGCCTGGGGAGAGATGCAAAGTGTCCTCAGCCCAGGTTCAGTCATTCTCTCTCATTCGCATGCCCCCAAAGAAGGCATTGGGTAAGTTTAGCCAATTATATTCCTTTGTTGCTCCAGGCACCAAATAACAGAATACTCTGCAGAGAACCATTCCCAGTTAATACTGCCCATCTTCTTTCTGGTTAAGTAAACAAAGCTATTATCCTTCTCAATATTTATCTTGCATATTCATGAAAGCACTTTTTTCTCAGCAGAAAATCTAATGTCCTCCCTGTCTCTCTGAGCTATACCGCTGTAAGCTATGGCTTAGATTTACTCATTCAATGAGCAAGCAGTTATTGGAAAACCTCCATGAGCCAGATAATATGCTACATTCTAGGGAAACAGAGATGACTAAGTCATAGACCTCACTCCTCGGGAGTTTCAAAATGAGACCATTTCTACCATTTAAAATGTTCTCCAAAACATTTCATCTTGATTTCACTTCCACCACTTCTGTTAAGATTTTAGTCACTTCTCTCCTATGTTATCATAAGATCTTATTACTCTGGTTCCCTGCCCTTGTCCTTTATCACAAGTGATACTTCTACATGTAAGTGGGATCATGTTTATCCTCCATTAAAAAATCCGACAAACTTTTAGGAAGACCAAAAAGACTGTATAACCTTGGTCTTGCCTACCTCTACTACCTCTGCTCTGATTTTTAAGATTCCCAAATCTTCATGTGGTTCCGAAACTGTTCTGTGCCCACTCATCCCTGCAGGTATCAATATATGCTTTTTCCTTCTACAGGGACATTGCTCCTTCCTCTTTACGTCCCTTTAAATTCTCTCACTTTTCACGTTTAGAACTACAATCTGCCTGATAAGGTTTTCTGTGGATGGTGTGAGTTAGGGTTGGCGAGTCATTGTCTTCTCCATGAAAACAACCAATTTACCCAACATGGTTTATTGAAAAGGCTTTCATTTTCCCACTCTTCCTCAGTGTTTCCTTGTAAATCAGACGTCTATACGTGAGTCCCTATATGAACTGCTTGTATCTGAACTTACCATTTGGTTCTGTTGATTTTCTTGTTTATCGTCTTGATGAACCTCCTCTATTGTGATGCTGTAATACTTGATGTCAGGTAGAGTAAGTCCTCCCACTCTATTCTTTGTCTTCAAGATTTTCTTAGCTAAATTTTTCCTTTATCATTTCCATAAGAATTGTATCAATTGTAATCTCCACAGAGTGGGTCATCATTTTAGCTGCAATTTTGTGGAAGCTGTAGATTAATTTGGACAGTTTTGATATCTGTAGAATTTTGAGTCTGTTCAGTCACGAATTTGATTTATCCCTCCACTTCTTTCAGTCTTCCTCCATTTTTCTAAATGCTGTTCTATAAATTTATGGACAGAAATCTTTTGAAAATCTCATTAAAGTTATTTCTAGGTACTTCATACTTTAAGATGTTGTAAATGTCATTTTTTAAAATTTAAATTTTGAATGCTTATGACGGGTAGATGGAAGCAAAACTTTCTATATTAACCTTGTATTCAGCCACCAATAAACTCAGTTAATCCATTAATTTATATGGTTTTACATTTATACCATAATATCATCTGAAGATAACATCAATTTTACTTCTTCCTTTGAAGTAAATTATTCCTTTTATTTCTTTTCCTGCCAATATTGTATCAGGCAAGACCTCCAGCATAACGGCTTATAGAGGCAGTGATGTTGAACATTCTTCTCTTATCCTTGCTTTCAACAGTGCACCATAAAGTTCCATTCTGTGAATACTGTGTATGGGAGTAAGAGAGTTTCCTTTTGTTCCTGATTTGGTAAGTATTTTATCTGTTGTTGTTGTTTGTTTTAAAATATGAATAGGTGTTTAATTTTACTAGTGTTTCTTACAGTTATTGAGATTATTATTTCTCTTTTTTCAGAGATTAGTGTACTGAATTACATTGCATGAATCTAATTTGGTCATGATATGTCCTTCTTATAGCTAGATATAGCTAGATTGGGAACCTTGATTTGATTTGATTTTTTTTTTTTTAGGATAAATGAATTTAATCCAAGAAAGAGAGTGGCCTGTAATTTCCTTTCCTGCAATGATTTTGGTAGATTTTGGTACCAATGTTAATCTCGTCTCTCAAAGTGAGTCAAAAAGTTTTCAGTTTTTCCTATTCTCTGGAAGAGTTTGAGTAGATGTATATTATTTTTTTCTTGAATATTTGGGCAGATTCATCAGCTTTGTACCAAATAAATAGCTTACAATAAAATTTTGTAGGAATGTTTTAAAGGATGGTCTCAATTTCTGTAATAGGTATGGCAATATTCAGATTTTTCATTTTTTCTTGAGGCAGTTTGGTAACTTTTATTTGCCTAGAAATTTGTGAATTTCCTCTAAATTTTCATTGTATCAACATGATGTTATTTATGTTTTCTTCATGTTAAAAATTTTCCATATGATCTGTACAGATCACTCCCTTTTCAACCTTGGTATTATTTTGTTGCAATTTTTCTCTTTTTTTGAACACTAGTACTAGGATTTTATTGAGCATATTTGTCATTTATTAGAATCTAATTTAGTTTTATTTATCTTTTTGATGTTTGTCTTTTATTTTGTTAACACTTCCTCTAATATTTATCATTTTGTGTTTTCTCTTTTCCTTGTGTTTACTTTTCTCCTCTTTTTCTAGTTTATGATGAATGCTTAGAACTTAGAAATTCAACCTTTCTTTATTTAAATATATACAATAATATATAAATATATATAATCTAGCATTATACATTTCTCTTTAAGGATAGATTTAACTCCACCCCATAAGATTTGATGAATAGTATTTTTAATTGGAAATACATTCTAATTTCCATCATAGTTTACTCATTAGTCATCGGTTGTTTACAAGTATATTTATTAATCTCCAACCATGTAGGAATTGAAGTTAGTGGACGTAGTGTTCTTTAGATGTGCATATGGAACATATACCCAAACTTACCACACGCCAAACGTGCACGTGGAAGCTTTATCCAAATTGACGATATGCCAGACTATATCATCAATCTCAGTACATTTCAAAAAAATTGAAATTATATAAAAGATGTTGTGAAATTAAGCTTCATATTAATCACAAAAATAAAATTAGATAATGCCAACATTGAGGGGATTCCAGCATTGCACCATTTAATATCATAAATCTGAGTAATTCCAAGATGTTAATTATTGTATGAAAAATCTTCAGTGTTGGTTTTCTGTCCCTCTTCTATTTCATGACCCAACTCCCAAACCCACATTGTCTGTGTTCTAGTCATGTGGAACCTTTTCTCAGCTCCCTAGAATATTAAATGCAGGGCTAATTTGCCAGTTTTTGCCATTTCTAAGAATTCCACCAAGAATTTAATCCGCTTTCATTAGTCTGATATAATACTAATGCTACTGCCTCTGTGAAGAAGTCCATGACGCTTCCCTCCCCACAAACATATATACTATCACTTATTTCATCCCATGGGTCTCTGCATACCTATATTGCAGCCCTATGTCACCACCTTGAATTTGCATCACTGCATGTTGTCTCCCCTACTCACCTGTGAACTCGAGGAGATCAGAAACCAAGCTGTACCATAAGCTCACTGTACACCATGGAAATACTTACTTCTTAAATCAAACACAACCTTTCTGTGCTCCTGCTCTGTGCCAAGAACAGCACCAGACACTGGAAAAATAAGGATTTGTTCAATGTGATCTAAATGTAGCTTTAAAGAAGATGAAAAGTAAGGACTTACAATACCATGTGTTAGATTCCATGAGAGAGATTTAAGTTAGTTACTGTGGAGTGGTCATAAAGGGTTTCCATGAGATCATAATGCCTGCAATGATGTTAAAATGAGACAAGCAAGCTAGTTCAAGGTAGAGAGAGAGGGTATCATTTTGGGAGGAAATATTATTGGCTATAAAAGTTAAATTACTAAATGGAGGAAGGCAACATTTTGACCCTGCAGTCCTCATCAAAGCTTTTTCCTTTCTTTGGGAGAACGGTGCATACAAAAGAGAGGTGGAGAGCTAGCCCTGATAGCCTAGTGGTGAAAGTTCAGTGCTCACCACTTCGGTGGCCCATGTTGGTTTCCCGGTCATGGAACCACACCATCTCTCTGTGAATTGCCATGCTGTGGTGGTGGCTCATATAGAAGAACTAGAATGATTTACAACTAGGATATAAAACTATGTACTACGGTTTTGGGGACAATAATAAAAGAGCAAGATTGGCAACAGATATTAGATAGCTCAGGACAAATGTTTCCCTTCAAAAAAAAAATAGAAGTGGAGAATGTCGCTGCAAGGCATATACTCACCTATCTCATTGGAAATCACATTCTCTGGGCTGGGAATGCAAGCAAAACAACAGGCAGCCTTGCTCTCTTGAGGGCTCTTCCTGAATCCCGGACTGCAACTCTCACTGCATACAGAGTGTGGAGTCTGGAGAAAATCAGATAACACTTGGTAACAGCTGTGACTTTTAATTTTCAAGTAACTAGAGTGTTTTAGAGTATTGGGCCTTAACAAACTTAATCTTGAAATATCTAAATCCAATTCATTGGTTGGACACCATGCTTATTATATGATATAAAGCACTGGTACACCACAGAAATACTGTGGGTTTGTTTCCAGAGCACCGCAATAAATCAAATATTACAATAAAGTGAGTCACACCAATTTTTTGATTTCCTAGTGCATAAAGAAGTTATGTCTGCACTATACTGTAATGTACTAAGTGTGCAATAATATTATCTCTAGAAAACATGTACATAACTTAATTTTTTTAAAAAAATATTCCTGAAAATTACTAACCACCTTCTGAACCTTCAGCAACTTACAATCTTTTGCTTATGAAGGTCTTGCTTCCATCTTGGATTGTTGGTAAATGAAAAAATTACTTCAGTTGGAAGTGAATTGTTAAATTCCCATATGTGGTCCTTTATGAAGCTCTGAGGGGACACAAAACCCCAATAAGATTTTGGTTATTCATGTGTGGTTAAGTAATTGTGATTGGGTTCAACCCACCTCAGTAATTCCTGTGTCCCACTTTATCACCTCCTCAGATAAAGACAATTCTTGACCACGTGGAGCATGTTGGGAATATTCTCCTACTTTCACCTTAAGTCCAAGACCTTCGGGAAAATTCCAAAAGTTGAGAATGGTTTACTCTGAATCTGATTTTCCTTCATCAGCCAAATTCACTGAGTCACCAACAGGATTGTTAAATTCTATGTTCCTCAGAAAGGGGTGCAGCTAAAAGAGACACATCATCCTGTGGTGAAGTGGGCCCGGGTGTTAAAGAGAAAAACCCTGAATTGGAGACAGCCTTTCATTGTCTGTAATCCTTGCTTCATAATGTACCTTTATTACAAGTATCCAAAGAAGTAAAGCAAATGATATCATACGGAGAACTAAAATATAATGTTTCTAAAATATCAGTTAGTTTCAAGAGAAAATGCCTAAAGACAAGAATATCAAGATGATCAATGGTGATAGGATTCAGACAAATCTTGAGTACAAAGTCCAATCTAGCCACCCTCATGCACTCTCTGAATTTTCCCAGACCATCAATCTGCAAAATGATGTTAGCAATACCTAAAGTTGTTGCAGAATTAAATAAGATCATTTATGTAAAGTATTCACTATGATGTTCAGCACCAGATAGACACATAAAGGGCAAGTTCTCTTCTTGTCATTGAGGAGCTTCATGGGAGAAGACAGGATATTCCCTATTGAAACGTTAGGCAGGCAAGATGTTGGGATCCTTTGAAAAACAAAGCATTGATATTGACTCATAGCTCACTTCCTCGTTGCCACTAGAACCTTCTTGTAGATGATTTACTACCCAGGACTAGATATACCTCCTAAAGAGTGAAACAAGTACAGAAACTCTTGTGCTTTTCTTGGAGAAAAAATCCTAACTGCTTGGTTTGAGCACCTGTGGAACCATAAGAAAGTCACTTTTACGAGTGTACGTTCTGTTAAGTTGAAGAGACTTTACCTGCCAGGGACAAAACACCAGACCTTCCCACTTCGCATTGACTGCATTTCTGCATGTTGAAGAAGCATCTTGTGAAGGTTCCAGGCCACAGCATACACAGCATTTTACATACTGTAACTCAATTCACTCATGCTTGTGTCAAAAAATCTGCCAAAGCAGCCATCCTAAGGAGGCATTAGGTGGACAATTCTCCAGTGTTTTTCAGTAAGACTCAGAAGTCGTGCAAGGAATAAAGGGAAACCACAACATAGTGAGGTAAATGTCTTCTGGATATTTGGAAGGGTTAACTGTCTGGATAAAATTTTCAAAGCCAGGAACCTCACTACGGTGGTGTGAAAAAATGATAGTCCCATGGAATAAGTCAAGGATGAAATCTCTCTCACTGTGGATAAAATCCCACTCTGATGTCGTGACCCAGACTTTCCATATCACTAAATACTCCCAAGTAGAAAAGCTCAAGGTTATGAGAGAGTTGGCATCACCAGAAATGATAACCACATTCCCTTCTGTTTCCTCTACTTGGAAATTGTATGGCCATGTCCTTGAGTAATATGACTTTTCAGTCACAGGAATCTTTTCCACAAAGGCTGCACAGATTCCATTCCTGTCCATCTCTCCTCTCAAGTCTGAGAGAAACACAACACCTTTCTTGTCTTCTGAGATGACCAGCCCTATCCAACTCCAATTGAAATGAAGCAGCAAAGAGTCCATGCAAATGGTTAGAGATGTGTCCCTGGGGGCCATCTAATAGAGAGATGGAAACTGCTCATCATCATTCAGGGTAAGCTCAAAAGGACCATAGGCAAGCTAAAACGAAAAGACAATTGGAAGCAATATGAGGAAGGGGATTGGCAAAAATCACGCTCTCAGTCCTGAAGGCTGTTCAGCAACACCTGGAGTGGTAGAAGGGGACACTTGCTCATTTCATTTTCTAATCATTTTCCACTCCCTGAAAGCTTTCTATAAAATAAGATCAGTCAGAGTTCCAGGAAACTGCTTTATCTCCTTCCCCCTCAAACTTCTCTCTACTCTAAATAAAGGAAATGTCATACTTCATCGAGGTCCTGTACACGGATCCTTTGAGATCATATCCTTTGAGAGATGCACAAACCCAGTCTCCTCCTTTCTTCCTTTTTAGGCCCCTGAGAATGGCACCAAAGGAGACGTGGTTTCATCTCTCCCCATCCCACCCAGTCTTACATGTGGAAATTTGTACAGTTCCAGCAGTGTTCCAATCTGGGCAGAAATTGCCCAGGTGGTTCCTGTAAGGACCGCTAGAGACTTACTCTCTCTCCTGCAGTCGTAATTAGGGATGTCCTTGCCCAACCCTGAGAGCCAAATCAGGGAACTCTCCAATGTCCTCGTTTCACTGGGTAGGGCATTATAGAGATCAAATCCCAGAGACATGTTGGGCAAGATATGAGGGTTCCTGTTGATTTCCTCAATGGCAAAAACCAAGGACAGAACATACTGGTAGTTCTTGTACTGAAACCTGCATAGACGGATGAGGATCCTTAGGGAAAATACTCAAAATGATTTCCTTCAAATGCAATACAATGACTTTATTAAAATGAATTTGCTATTGACTCGAATGTCTGTGGCAACAGATGACACTCTTGAAGCCTTAGAATTTGTAACTAAAGAAAATAACATGACTCCAGCTGTGGAACGTCCTTACTGAATTCCACACTCATGAAAGAAACTGGTTAAATACACAGAAGAAAGTACAATGAATGGAAAAACAGATCACATTCAGAGTAGACTTGTAAATGGTTCTTTGGCTCAGGATCCAAAATGCTTGCTAATATGAGCACACCATTAAATCCTTCCTAGAAGAGCAACAATATTAGCATGAGATTGGAGAAAGCCCTGAGGAGGAAGAATAATTGTAACTGGAAGATACGTGACAAGCATAGACGCATGACATGTGCATGTTGAGAATGGTGCAACAGAAGGCTATCAATCAAATTGCCTAAACCTCTGTCCCCTCAAACCTGTGCGTCTGCCACCATCAAAACCAGGAAACTAAGGTGAACTTCAGAGATCCAATGAAGGAGCAATCATCAACAGGCAGGAACAATTGAAAGAATCAAGAAGGACTGAAGGGACTAGAAACACTTAGGAATCTAAGAGAGAGAACATTGTCAAGTTTAAAAAGCTTCTCATCCATTTCTTATTTTAAAAATATAAAATTAAAATTAATCATTAACGTCTTTAATGGTACCTATTCCTGATAGCCCATATTGTCTTCATCTTTTCTACAGACATTCTAAACACAAATAACACCTAGGCCAAAGAAAATTCTCTGCATTTCTATTGCCTGGGATTTGTAATAGCATCAAGAATAAAATAGAGCAGTCACTTGTATTTATTTCAAGTGTTCTATTATTTGAGGATTGATTAGTACCCTAGTTCATGCTCACTGCTTGTTAATGCTCCCCATGTCCCTGTGAAGAATAGGTGTTCTTCACTTGTTGGGTATAGGGTTCAATGTGTATCCATTAAATAAAACTTGCTATTTGTTTTTCAAATACTCTATTATTAGATATATGTTATTCTTTGTCTCAGAGGAAAGTTGAAATTCTCCACTATATATATGATGATATATTATGTCTACCTCTCCTCCTCCTCTGCCTCCTTCTCCTGTACTTCCTCCTCCTCCTCCTCCTCCAACTTTTTCTTCTTGTCTTCTTCTTCTTCTCCTTCTCCTCCTCTTCCTTCTCCTCCTTCCTTTCCTAGTTGAGGGCATATTATCTTCACATGACATCATGTGTAGTATAACGACTATATCTTCATGATAAGTTGAATTTATATACCAGTGGGGATTAACCACTTAATTCCTAATGATGCTTTTTTCCTCATCTGTTTTATCTCATATTATTGTAGCTACCCTGGGTTGATTTTTGATTGATATTTTCCTAGCTTATCTTTATATCTTCTATTCTGTTTTGAATTTCTAGTTTTCCATGTTTTTTAGTTTTCATAAGTCTTGTAAACAAGATACAGCTAAATTTATCATTGTCGCATCAAATTTAACAATCTGTATTTAACTGGAGAATTTATTCCATTTACATTTGTTGTGATTATTTATATCATTCTTTTGCTCCCACTATCTATATGTTTTCCTTCTATTTTTTCCACAAGTTTTATTATGTTATTTCCCTTTAAAATTTATTGATTTATACTTGTTTTCCATATTTTATTGTATCTCCTCTATTTGGGTGACAGTTATAGTCTTTACTTCTATTTTACCACCAGCCCACATTGCCTGAAGTGGATATAGCTTCTCATTTCCTGAGAAATTTATAGACCCTCTAACTTTCAGTTTTACTCTCATGACTCACTTGTTTTTGTTGTACAGTACTTTATTTCTCCTTTTTCTTTACTCTCTCTCATCATCTCCATATCTAATTTATCTTTCATGTTTTTTACTTCCTTGTCTTACTGTGCTGCATTCTATTTCCTTCAGAATTCAAATTTGGTTTTATATTCTCTCTTCTGTTGTAGAACCCATCTATGAAGTTTTAAAACTCAACAGTTATGTATTTTTCGTCTCTTAAAGTTCTATAAGGCCCTTTGCCATATATGTCAGATCATTTCTAGAGTCTCCTGTTTGATTTTGTTATTCCATTTTTTGTTGTTCCATTTTTTATACACAGTTATTTTATATCTTGAAGTTGGTAAGTCTAATAGTGAAGGTTTTAGTGTTTAAATCTATTGTTTTATTTTTAATTTTCTTATGTCTTATGACTCTTATCGACAATGGCATGTATTCCTTATTTGTTTGGAGAACTTTGATTATGAGCTCATTTTTGTCTGATTTTAATGTGTACAGAATGTAAGGCTTTAGTTTAGATTCTTTCCTCCAGAGAAGAATGTCACTGGTTTCTGCTCACAGTCATGTGAGATGACCCCAAGTTAAGTGCCTTTTTTGTGTGACTCACAACTAATCTGTGACTCCCAGATTCATTCCCTCAAGTCACTGGTGACTCAAAGACAAATCCTTTCATTAGAGGATCATACTGGCCTTTGACCACTGGGTGAATCCAAATTTGTCTAGTGCTTACAATTTCCTTCTTCTGTCCTTTGAGACTTGGCTTACATCATGTGAACTCAAGAATGCAATAACATTATATTTTATGGAAGATAGTGTCATGTGGAGGGAAACCCCTTTGAGGTATCTAGTCCTCCATACTCCTAGTATTTCATTCTTTTGGATACTTCTTTGCATTTCTTTCTTTTAATAAAAATTCTTGCTTTAACTTGAAAAGAAAATAAATTTTAAAATCAAACGTGTGAGCTTGGGGGTATAGAAATAATTTACATGCTATTCAACAAAATAAGTTTAAGATATAGAAAATTTTACAGAAATGTATGTATGGATTAGGTACATTTAACTGAAACTAAGAACCTCTATTTAGAACATATTTAATCAAATTTTAGGAGAAGAATCATTGAGATGCACACTCCAGGAACATTCTGTTTCTGTGAGGTGCACACATACTACACATATACTTGATCGTCATGTGAGAAGCCATGATATGGCCAACTTCAGTTCAACTTAGTTCAGGTGTGATATAATCAATTAAACTTGAAGAAGGGAGAGTGTCCAGAATGTCCAGAAGCCCCATGTGTTTCCAATGTTAGAGCATTAAATACTGAGAACAAGGAAGAATGGTGCAGGTGTTGTATCAGTAAATTGCAATGTCTAAAGAGCAGAGAACAGCATCCACATTAAACTTATTGCAGATGGTGTCACATTTCTGAAAACAAAGCACCCCTTTCAGAGGAAAAATGAAGAACGTTTTTGTGTCAGTTGGGGCCTCCAAATGCTGAGGTAGAGTTAGGAGTACAAGAAGATTATTGTGGCATAACACCTGTGAGGAATCAAAGGCTTGGGTAGGGACAGCCCACAGACTCAGATACGGATTTTGCTGCCTCTGAAATGAAAAAAAAATAAGGAATGTTAGGCAGAGGAGCTTTGAATCACAATGCGGAGACGCTAGTCTCCACCGGAGACCTACTGAATCAGAATGTTTGGGGTGGGGTACAGCAAATCTTCTGTGTTTTAACAAGCCTTCCAGATAATTCAGATCCATAATCAAGTTTGAGGTTGACGGGTTTCAAAAAAAAGCACCGTACCAAAGAAGTGAACACTGAAAAATTAAAACAATTGTCTCGGTACTTTGTGTTAATGTGATTTTTAAAAAATGCAAAACACAAACTACTTTAAAGAATGTGCATAAAATTTAAAACCATCTTGAACCAAGAGCTTAATCTATACCTAGAGACAGTGGATTTGGAGAAAAAGAAAAGAAGTAAAATACTAATTAATTTTTCATCTAACATTGAGGTGGCAGTGAGGCAAGACTTCAGATTCTGGGTTCTTCTTATTTCTCAAATTAAAAATATTGTGAAATAGGGGCCACCCTGGTGGCATAGTGGTTAAGTTTGCACGCTCTGCTTTGGTGGTCTAGGGTTCGTGGCTTCGGATCCTGGGTGCGAACCTCTGCACCGCTCATCAACCATGCTGTGGTGGTGTCCCATATAAAGTAGAGGAAGATGGTCATGGATGTTAGCCCAGGGCCAATTTTCCTCAGCAGAAAAAAAAATTCTAAAATAGAATGTGAAAAAGATGTATATATCCAACATGGTGGAGAAAAGGTTAATAAGGAAAATTACTTTAAATGGAGCAAAACAAGGAAAAAAGAAAAAAAGCAAAGTACAAAATTTAAAAATAGAACCACAGAGATAATGCTACATATAGCAGTTATACTATACTGAAGTTACTTAAATCACTTTTTCAATATTGAATGTTACTCTACATTCCACGAAGACAAAGGAAACTAACACTGAACATAGATGCTGAAAGAAAGGAGATTGTCAGTGATATTCCATACACGTGCTCACAAAAGTAAAGCCACAACTAATATGAAACTTTTATATATGAATGTGTATAATGGTACACATATCTGAAGGCAAAATATTTAGGGACTAAAAGGTGGTTAGCAGTCAAAATGTATATGTTCAATTATAGTATCATATATTTTAAAAAGGATTTTAAAAATATGAAGTAAAGTGAACCTAACTGCAACCAAAGTAAGAGTATTCAATTAACTTCTCAGTATTTGTCCAAAAAAAGTCAATATAGGAATCATATATATTGTTAATCTTGATTTATCATTAAATGTGTTTGGAGCATACACACACACGTGTCTGCATATAAATATCAAACTTCCTACTCCAAAGCAAAGAAAGCATATTATTATAAAATTAGGTCCTATCCTTGTCCAGCAAGCAATTTCGACATAGCAATCAATTCCTGAAGCCGCCAGAAGAGAGATAGATGGCCAACCACAGAAATTCGGACTCAGTCGCGCATCAGAGGAACGGGCAGATTTGAAATCCAGTTCCTTAACCAACTTGAACGCAAAAATGCTCATTAACTGCCAACATATCTTAAACAAATCAGACAATTTATAAGCCAATAAGCACTCTCATGCATAACTGTTTGGTCAAACAGGAAATCAAACCAATGATTAGAAAGGAGTGGTGATGTTTTGTAATTGGTATTTGAGTGGTGAACACGATGTAATCTATGCAGAAATAGAAGCATAATGATATACACCTAAAATTTATACAAGGTTATAAACCAATGTTACTGCAATACACAAAAATTAAAAATAAATAAATAAATAAATGAAGGAGTAGCAAGGAGCCCAGGAGACAGAGGAGAGAGAAAGGAAGAAGAGAAGAAAACTGTCTGTTCTGAGAGAAAAATCTGGGCAAGAGAGGGGGAGAGGGGAATTCCCTCATCCAAACCTGTATGGGGAGAGAGAGGGGGAGGAAGGGGGAGAGAGAATCCCCCACTTACCGTTCCCTGTAGGTTCATAGGCTGGTCAAATCCTTAAAAAGACAGGTTGTCTGGAGAAAATCAGACCCAGCTGAAGAACATGAGTCCATGGAAGAAACCAGGGAAACTGAATCTCTCGCCACAATGGCAGAGAATCTCATCTTGCATCCTCTCCTGCACTAATGACAAAGGTGGATGTCGTGGCTGGGCCTGTGGGATGGGAGAAGGGATGAAGACGATTGTCATGCAGAGACACATGTAAAGGTTGGTCCGACCAGTTAGCAGTAGCCAGCGGTGGAGGAAGCTACTCAGAGGTCAGGGTTCTGTCGCTCTCTCCCTCTCCCTCGGGGACCTGAGGAGAGTAAGGTGGCGCACCCTGCCCAACTCGCCTACCTCTCCCATGTGCCCTTCTTTTTCTGTCCTTTCCGGGAGCCCTGCAGGCTTGGATTCAAACCCCCACAGCCCCTCACAGGCCTAGGGCGCATGCGCGAACGCCAGGGCCTAGGGTTGGCCTCGGGGGTCCTCAGTGAAGGCACCGCCCTCCCGCCAGCCTCTGACCGGCTGGCGCCACCCAGCTGCAGCTGTTCCATCGCCGCCCTTCTGGCCTTGGCTTCAGCTGTTGTCTCCCTCCCCTCCCCCACTCCCACTCAGCTTGAAGCCCACTTCTGTAACTTGGAAGCATTGATCTGGCCCTGATGGCCACAGGCGTACCGGGCTTGAAGCTCAAGGCTCTGCCCGGGCCAGCTGCTTCATCCAGGGGCTCATTTCTTCCTGGAAAGACAAAGCCACGGCCTCACCCCACGCCTGCACTTTGCGTCTGCAGCCAGGCCAGGTGTAGGAAAGGCTCTGTAGAGTCAGAAGCGCTGAGACAGGCAGATGGCACTGCAAGGCTAGGTAGCCAGGGCGGAGCTGGGCAAGCCCTTCGGGTGACAGGTCCCAGCCTCCTCCCTGGAGTCGGGAAGTCCTGGCCTTCCTAGTGCCCAGGCCATGGTTCCAGAGAGAAATATGCCATGGAGTGCATGCGTGAGCCACTCAGCGTGAGGTCGCAGGTGTCAGGCCCAGGGCCACTGCAAGCAGGGCTCAGCTTGCCTGCTTTCTCCAAAGGAGGCTGGCCAACCAGCCGAAACTGGCACCTGGGCCAGGCCCCTTCCAAGTGGACGAGTTCTGGAGGACATAGCCCTGGGGATGGCTGCCAAGTCTCCTGGGGTGTGTTCTGGCCTCCAGTCAGAGGAGGAAGCAGCCTTTCAAGCAGTGTGCCAGACCTGAGATCTGGAGTCCTCCCACATCCGGGTCTCTGTCCTGCCCAGGCTTCCCAAGGGAGGACGATGGTCGTGGCAGTGGCGAGTGGGGTGGGGCTGGCGCCGAGCCTGCCCTTGGATGCCCCGGGAGAGGGCACCGGGTCATGGGCTGCCCCTGGCCAGGTCTGAGGGACCGACCCAGCTCGGGGCTGTCGGGGCCAGAGAGAGACTCCCTCTCTGCCCTTTCCCTTCAGGTTCTGTTGGCTTGCCAAATCCTTAACAAGACAGGTTGGCTGGAGAAAATCAGACCCAGCTGAAGAACATGTGTCCATGGGAGAAACCTGGGAAAATGAGTCTCTCCACCCAGGGCAGAGATTCTCATCTTGCATCCTCTCCTGAGCTAATGACAAAGGTGGAAGTCTTGGGTGGGCCTGGGGGATGGGAGAGGGGAAGAAGGCCATTGTCATGCAGAGGGACACGTAAAGGCTTGCCGGAACCGTTTCCCATACACTGGGGTCAGTTCCGGAAGTCAGGGCACGGAGCTGACAAGGAACCGACCTCTCTGTGGTGGGGCTGGCCCCGGGGTGTCCTTGAGGTTGGGTGGTGGAAGTGGGATGGCGTGTGAGTTGACACCAGCCAACAGTGGAGACAGCGACTCAGACGTCACGGGTCTCTCTCTGTCTCTCTCTGTCTCTCTCTCTCTGTCTCTCTCTCTCTCTGTCTCTCTCTCTCTCTCTCCCTCAAGGACCTGAGGAGAGTAAGGTGCTGCGCCCTGCCCACCTCGCCTACCTCTTCCATGGGACCTTTCTCTGGCTGCTCCAGGAGCCCTGCGGGCTTGGGTTCAACCCCCCACTCTCCCGCACAGGCCAAGGGCGCATTCGCAACCACTGGGGCCTAGGTCTGGCCTCGGGTGTCCTCAGTGAAGGCCCCGCCCTCCCACAAGGCTCTGACTTGCTGGCGCCACCCAGCTGCATCTGTTGCATCGTCCCCCTTCTGCACTTGGCTTCAGCTGTTGTCTGCCTCTTATCCCCCACTCCCACTCAGCTTGCAGGCCGCTTCCCTTCCTTGGAACCATTATTCTTGTCCTGATGGCCACCGGCTTACTGGGTTTCAAGGTCAAGACTCTCCCTGTGCCAGCTGCTTCATCCCGGGGCTCATTTCTTCCTGAAAAGACAAAGCCATGTCCTCACCCCATCCCTTCACTTTGCGACTGCTGCCAGTCCAGGTGTAGGAAACGCTTTGTGGAGTCTGAAGAGCTGTAACCGGCGTATGGCACCCCAGGGTTAGGGATCCTGGGCCAAACTGGGAAAGTCCTTCCCGCAACAGATCCCTGCCTCATCTCTGAAGTCAGTAAGGCCTAGCCTTCCTAATGCCCAGGCCACGGTCTGGCGAGAAATCCGCCATGGAAGACAGGCGTGAAGCCCTCTGCTTGAGGGCACATGTGCCACGCCAGGGCGGCCGGAAGGCTGCCACAGATCGCCTGCTTTTTTCAAAGGAGGCTGGCCTATTCGCTCATCCTCCTGCTCCAGGCCCATTTCGTTCTGGACCAGTTCCGAAGGAACGAGCCTTGGTGCCTGCCGCCAAGTTTTTTTGGGTGTGTTCTTGCCCCTGTCAGAGGAGGAAGCCAGTTGGCAACTGCTCTGCCACACCTCGGGTGTTTTAGCCTCCCTCAGCCGGGTCCCTGCCATGCCCATGCCTGCCTCCATGGAGGGACTACTAAGGTCTTGGCAGTTGCCAGTGGAGATAGTCGTTAGACACTTAATTTTGGGTTGTAGTAAAAGAGCATAACATAAGAGCATTGAGCTTGATCTCTGCCATTTATGAGCTGTGTAAATTGGATGAGTTTTCTAGCCACTGTACCCAGTCTCTTCATCTATATAATTGTGAAAAGACCAACATCTACTACGTCGGGATATTTTGAGGATTATGTGTGTTAATATATGTTCAAGCACAGAATTAACATTCAGAGTGTAGTGCCTGGCTCAGTAGAAGTGTTTGCTGCTGTTATTATAATTATCATTATTTCATGTTCTTCACTTCCTCGTGAGTTCCCTGTAAAACCAACCATGGTCCATGGTGTCAAAAGTTTTATTCCAGGTTCCTGCTTAATGGCCTGCAGAGGGAGCCTTGGGCTCATAACCTCCTATTTTTATCCCAGTCCCTAGAGGGATGCATTTACCTCTTTCTTCTTTGCACTGAGGCACTGAATGGGGTCCAACACTCAACTCTGCATGTCCTCCTTTTAATATCCCATGCTATTGAAACACTGTTTAGTGTTTACTTGGTGGAATATACTCCCTGACATGAACAACGCACAGGAGATAGGATTTAAGAAACATTGTTATACTGATAGGTAATAAGCAGGTGTACAGATAGTAGAATTATCAATTTCATAGAGAATTCCTTTAACAGTTGTTCATATCTTGTGTTTTACATCATTTATTAGGGTAATATTTTCATCTTTACTTTTCCTTGTGTCTCTATCTTTCTCAATTTTTCCAAGAGATATATTTATATTATCTTCTAAAATTTTAGGGAAAGTTAAGAAAGTTATGATACATTTGAAGTTATTGATTTTGTATATTGGAGGACAACTAGATTGCAAATGAATTCGTGATAATTAGAGTTTTATTTTGGTAAAAGATGGTAGTTGGAATTGACGCCAGGATGTTTGTAACCTAGTTTTTATATCATTATTTGATGTAGTATCTAAAATGCCAGAATTGGTAATTTTAAATATAATAACTTGTCTCATTTTAAAATATGTGTTCTTGGAGAGAGTGACTGAGGTAAGTAGACAATAATTTACTGTAGTGACTTGTTTTTCTCCAATTAATCTGTTATAAACCCAGCAGCCATATAGCATTCTTTTGTCCAAATGACCTGATGGCACTTTCTTGACTTTTCTTGCTGTGACTCTAGCAATCTAGGGTCACACCACCCTCTCGCTCCTAGTCATGCGTTCAGTTGTAAGAGTAACATTGTCAGTAATATGGTGACAAATTTGCACACAGTCTACTATTTACTAAAATATATATATCAATTGCAAACTTTGGTAATGTAATTTTAAGGAATGAACAATTTGCAGTGCACTTAGCTGATTGCTACACATTATTGTGTACTGACATCATGGTTAAAACCATTATTTGCAACATGTGGCCCCATTCAATTATATTTTAAAGGAAAGGGTTCAATGACTTTTTTCTTTTTGAAGAAAGACTGGCATTTCCATCTTAGAAAATTGAGAACTTCTTTTTAGCCCTTTTTCTTGTCTTCAGCTCTTCTTTATCTTGGTTACTAATGCACATGTCCAGTTACTTCAGAATCATGGTGCTATCGCCTCTGCCTTTTTCATGGCTCTCACATTAATTTTTCCATAATCCATTCTGTGAAAAGGGTTTATCTCCACCTTCATATATTGAGGAAGGAACCAACCCTCCTTTATGTGAACTTGGAAAGAAAGGCCAAGGTGATGCCTCGGTGCCCCTCCCCAGCAGTGAGCTGCAGATGGGCTGCAGATTCCTGTGAATCTTTTGCTCACCTCCTGGTTCCCTACATACTTGGCATTGTCTGCACAGAGAAGTCTATAGAAGCTGGATGAAGGATAAGACTGTCTAGAAAGGACATCAGCAAGCAGTGTACTACAAAAGTTGTTGGCAGAAACATTAATAAGGAAAAAACTTTTCCATTTATCTTGTTTTCTCTTTATCTTCTCTCTCTTCATTTTCCTTTACTTATATGGTATAATCCCTATCCACCCCCCATAGTGTTTTTTTTTTCCTCAAAGCCCCAGTACATTGCTATATATCTTAGTTGTAGGTCAACCTATGGTGGTTCTTTTTCCTGGAGTCCCATGGCATTTTATTCATATCTCTTTCAATCAAATTATTTCTATAGAGTAATTTATCTGTTTATACATATCTGTCTTCCTTGCAGACCCCCAATATTTCAAGACCTTTGGGCACATAATATATACTTAAGTATTTGAGTGAATCAATGAAGATCTCTTGTTGAATAAAATCTAAATAAATACAATACCTACTCAGCACATGAATTCAAGCATTTGAGAGAGAGTTTTGTGTCTGCTGAAGCAGGCTGTGGACCAATTTAGGGGTTCAGTGCCAAGGTTACTCAATAGTTTGAGACAAAATGAAAGAGATAATTAACTTTATTTTTAAAATTCATGGAGAACTGGAGCAGGATATCTAGGTATGAATCAGCACTTGATCATTCTTGTTGCATCTTTGGAAAATCCAGTTCTTTATTTTTCTATGAAAATGTGACAGGCCAAGAGGGTGAACAGAGGACTGGTTTTTAGAAAGGCAATTTTGTCACAGAAAATCCTGGAGGAAAATATATGGAAGGAGAGCTGGTAGAAACATGGCAGAAACTTTTTGCGTAGAAACCCTAAAACTTGAGTTTACATGCTGGCTGAAAGATATGTAACCCAACATTTCTCCAATATAGATTAGAGCAGATTTTAAATATATAGGTATACAAAAGGAATACAAAGGGAACATAGATCAAACTGAAAGGAGTTTAGGATAGAACAAAGAAATGAAGCTAAAGTAAACCAGCACACTAAAATGTGTTTCAGAAGGACCTGCAGTTTTTAAAGGTAGTTGGAAATTTATCACTCAGGTTTAAAGTAGAAAGGGAAAGGGGAACAATTCTCTATCATTTCATGTCCATGAGATTAAAGTTACAGTCTGTCAGAGAAGCAAAACTTGTATGGACTCTAATGTCCAAAAAAGTGTTTTGAATCGTGCCTAATGAAAGAGAGTCTGTGTCATGTAATGCAAATACAGTATCATCAACTCATTTCCAAGTTTATTACAAACACTTTAGCACTAGTTTAATTGAGGTAATGCAGAATTCTATTAGGGGCCAAGGAAGAGGCTGATAGTATTCTCTCTTTCAGCTTCTTACTTGACCAAGGGAGAAAATGTTCTTGAACAGATTGACCACTTCTCCTAAAGACAGTGCTCATTTTCAATTTTTCTTTTTATAAACTCATCCTGCATTTCCCCTTACATATGCAAGCTAAAGCGTGTGTGTAGACATCCTTCATTGGCAATGAGGAGCAGATCCATACTATTAAATAATCAAATAAGCAGAACATACGGTTGGTGCCTTTTAGGAAAATTAGAGACTTAAGCCCACCTTCATTGGTGGGAGGACATGGCATACCCAAATTAAAATATCTCCCATTTATTATGCAGCTAATCATGTCATGCTATTTAAATGAAACTTAATGAATACTTCTTCTATAAAATTGATTATATTTTAGTCAAACTGATGTATAATTTCATATAAGTGCATTTTTACTTAAAATGTAAAACTCTTTAGAGTCTGCTTCATTCAGTTTTAGAGGCATATTTTGTATATTTTGGTGTGATTTTATTTATTATCCTTCATAGCAGAGAGGCACATCCTACTCTTTTTCTTGCTGTCCTCTCTCTACAAGATAAAACTCATCCAAGTTTATTTTGCTTCATAAGGTATAGGCTTACTTTGTGATGAAAAACAGATCATTTCTGAAACATATTTGGAACTGTAGGGAGCCCAGAATTTTAGACTATGCTCAGAATGTTGTGAGGTGACTTCTAAAAAGATGGAACATTTAAAGTTTACCAGGAAAGTTTTCTGCTACTTTGCTTAACAGTAGTTTTTATCTTTTTTAAACAGTTTAGTTTGTTAATTCTTTGGAAGGATGAGTGAAGGAGTTGGCAGGTTTAAATGTACACTTGATAGAGCTCTCTCTGGGTTACTCTTTCAAAACAACCATCCCAGTTGATGAATATTTAATGGGGACTCTGTCAGTCCCAGAGCTGAGAGAGGCAGTTCTCAAAGCTCCAGCATGTCCTTGGAGAGGAGAGCGTTGGTAACCAGTGCCGTCCGAGTTTAGATGAGGCATTGTCTTTCTCAGGATGTTAGAACTGAGTGGAGTTCTCAGATGCAGCCCAGTGACTCTAGACCTGAGCCCTGCTCAGAAGCCAGTTGACTTGTCATTCGCTCTGAGCCTGGTGTCTTCCCTCTGCTCATGTCCCTTTCTGCCATTTCTCATGCTTCTCCTGACTCTCTCTCTTTCCTACACATTCTTTCTTCTTTTTTCTCTTTTTCTTAGTTTTACTCTCTATTATATTCCTTCTCCTTATTTTTTAATTCAAAAGTAATTAAAGGCATGAGTGTTAGTCACTGTACATATTAAATATATTGAAAAGTATTCATGTTCTCATAACACAGAATTATAACTGGAAGATAAACTAGATGTTTTTGGTACTTATGGTTAAAGATATATTTTATTTAGTTTTGTTTTCCAATTGAGGAAATGAGAAAATTTATTTTTTAATATATTGACTATCTTCTTCCTTTCCAACTTAGAATCTCAATCTGCTATTTTGGAAACTCTGAAAAATATGTTCAGATGCTGTTCAACAGGTAAGAAAATCTTGTTAGGATGTCAAATCCTTTTCTCTCTTATTTGTCATAAAATTGTGACAGACTCTCATTTACCTTCCTGTCTGCACATCTGACTAGGCCACCTTGTTTCTCTAAGCCTGCAGGGGAATCCAGTCAGGTGGAAGGGGATGTTTTCTTCCACTTACACTTTGCAGAGAAAATCAGCCTTGAAGTGGAACTGAGGACATGCTTTTCAGAAGCTGCATCATTCTCTACCCAGCCAGAGCATTGTGCCTGACAACAGCTGGGTCCAGCAGAAAACTGGACACTCTAGGAGATGTCATGTGGAGATGTGCCTGGCTGGACTAATAGTCACATGGATATGAGTTTTAAAAAAATCTCTCAGAGCTTTTCCAAAATCCAATAATATTCTTAAGTTGCTGTAGTAGATGAAACATTAGTTAGTGTCTTTTTAATTTCAACAGAAGCTTTTTTTTTTTGTTACTAAAGAAGCCAAATTTCATGTCTTTTTTCTTGTTACCAAAGTGGACTTACTATTAAAAACAAGAAACCTTCAAGAAAGGAAACACTCATATGGAATAGAAATTGTGGGTTGCAATTGCTACTTTTTTATATAAAATCATCTGTTCTATTTATTTACACTTTCTCCCAACTGTGCTTTTGAAAATACCTTAGTATTAGAAATTACCAGTAAGAAGAGGATGTGCTCCCTTGAGTGTGGTCCAGTAGAAGTCAGGTGACTCAGACCTGAGTTCTAGGCCCAAGTCTGTTTCTGATTAGTGTGTGACAACGTACTTAGGCTCTCTGGAATGTAGTATTCATTTCTGTAAAATTAAAGAATTTGATGATTTTTGAGAACTTTCCCAAATATTAAATGACTTCTCTTTTAAAAAGCAGAAAGATCCTTCTCAAACTTACAAATTATCAAAAATTTTTTGTGACCTTTCACTTACCAAGAACAATCGATGTCCCTTCAATTGTATTGATTGAAAATAAAGATCATAAAAGTATATATTTGGTAATCTAATAAATGAATTAGCATAAAAATGAGCCAGGAATAATTCCTGATCAATCAAGATAGTACACTATGAATGTATTACTGTTTGTTACAGTATACAAAATTATGACTGTAAAATAGTATCTTTTTGCTGTCTGTAAGTTTATATTGTTACTCATATATCACCATTAACCCTATTATGTTTTACAAGTAATAAAATGTCTTGAAAGGAAAAAACAATAAAGCAACAGCCCTGCATTACACATGAAACTTGTGCTCCCCCTGGAAGGAAAATGAGGATACAACATTGGTCGAGTACTTCATTTTGTAATCCACTGGTGCCTTTCAAAAATATAGCTATTATTGTAAGAGTAAAGATATTCTTAAGAATAGTGCCACAAAGCTGTTTTTCCAGCTTCTTTTTGTCAGAGCTGAGACCT
Organism: Diceros bicornis minor; assembly: GCF_020826845.1. NCBI lineage: Eukaryota > Metazoa > Chordata > Mammalia > Perissodactyla > Rhinocerotidae > Diceros > Diceros bicornis. The sequence continues at coordinate 6,662,707 of NW_026690855.1, read as the reverse complement.
ACATCAGTCTGGGGCACTTGAAGAGGCATGGGGGACTCAGCTGAGGGTGGTTTAATTACTGTGAGATAATTAGCCAATAACAAATAAGACAGAGAAAGATTAAAAAGAGGTGAAGGGAAATAAAGTTGGAAATAATTAAGAAAAATGGTGCCTTCAAAATATCCTCTTATTATTTTTATAGCTTTTTATTTATTTTACTTTTTTTTTTGAGGCATGACTAGGATAGTATGTTAGATTTTTCTAAACCCTTATCTCCAGGGCATATATTACTGAGTTCTTCGTTATAAATGATAATGCCAAAGAAAACCTGGACAAAAGTATTCTGTACTATCCACAAGGACAAAACATGTACAACATTGCTCTATATATTAAGAGTCGAGCTGTAATAGTCAAGATATATATTCATGTGTGTAAAATTATAATGATTTTCTAATTTTCTCGGGCTGTGAACCGTGGTAAAATATACAGGAATAAGCAGGAAACCTGAAAAACCAGGTGTTTTAAAACACCTAATATTACAGCTGGACCATCCAAGGGTGAAATCAATTTAAATTTCACACCTTCTCCTTTCCTCGTAGCCAGTGATTTGTCTGGAAGACAGAAAACACATAAAATTAATTGAGAGTTAACAGTATTTGGAGGCAGTTGAGGTTAAGCACTCAACAATGATGTCCCTTACTTCAGGAGCCATGGACTTTTTGTCATACGTTTACTTTATACACGGGTTCTCTTCTTAGATTATTTCTGTATGTTTCTTAGAAGAGAGGGCAGGAGAATTAACTATCAATCTACTGTGCGCTAGTTCCTTTACTGTATTCCCTTATGCAATTCTTACAGTAATCCTTTAAAGTAACTGTTATAATTCATAGTTGATAAAGAAAACCATGTTTACAAAATTGATCAAGGGTAAGAGGGAAGATCTGAACATAGGTCTGTTCGGCTTATGCCTCATATTCTCTCCACTGTGATAAAAATGGTGCTTCAACATGGGTACTCACCATCTGGCTATTTAATACCGGATCCTGCAAACAACATTGGATGAGATGAGATGAGAAGTTATTTCCAAAGATATTCTATTATATTTAAACTGTACTATTTATGAGTCAGATGTCAAGACATGCTTTAGAGGCATAGAGAGCAACTGATTAGTTCACCTACACATTATTAGTGTTTACTATAACTTTCGTGTGCCACATCGTGTCAACTTTGTGTCAACTTTACCAACTTTAGTGCTTCACTGTTCTTTTTGAAAAAACTCAGAATGTCACTTTTCGTGTCAAACACCTTGCTGTTTTCTTCTTATTCACTAGATGACAGTTCTGTATCTATGTAAATTACCACTGCAGCAGGAAACGAGAGGTCTTAAGCCAGTTTGCTCTGCACAAATGATGGACATAGGAGGACTTCTGCTCCATCAAGGCTGCCTGTGTTATTCCATGGCTGTAACGGGGATGTCCAGGACTGCTTAGTCAGAGGCACGAAGCAGAGTCAGAAAGCATCCTCTAAATTCTTCTTCAGATGTGAGTTCAGGCATCTGTCCTCTCACCTGAGCACACTGGAGTTTATTGACTGTGTTCTGACTCTTACTCTCTCCCTGTAGTTAATAAGTCTGTGAGCTCCATACCCCTAGAAAAAACATATGACACATAAAGCCTTTTCTCAACTAAACGGAGTTGAGAGCTATGGTGTTGCCCGAGAGTCTGATGCTTAAAGAAAATACAGCTGGTGCTCACGTGGAGGGAAAGAGCGTCAGCCACTCCCGGAGGGCTTTTACTGATGCTCCCATGGAATGAGCAAGTTTAAAGTAAAACCACATTGCTTAAACCTCACTAACTGATTGTTTTATTTTCAAGTAATATGCTCTGAAATCTGCTATGTCTAAAAAACCATTTCAGGCCGGCCCCATGACTTAGCGGTTAAGTGCACGCGCTCTGCTGCTGGCAGCCCGGGGTTCAGATCCCGGGATCGCACTGATGCACCGCTTCTCCGGCCATGCTGAGGCCGCGTCCCATGTACAGCAACTAGAAGGATGTGCACCTATGACAGACAACTATCTACTGGGGCTTTGGGGGAAAAATAAATAAATATCTTTAAAAAAAATCAATAAAAAAATAAAAAAACATTTCATAAAGCTTAACCTTCTGTTTTTTATTCTCTGGTATTTGAAATTATTATTAAGACTGTAAATCCTTTAACATTCTACAATATAGAAATAGGCAAATATCAATTATATTCTCTAAAATGGTTTGCTCCCATGTTAAAGATTAATATATGGTAGTAAAACTGGTTACCATCCAGTTTTTAACTCATTTTTGCTTTTGAAATTACATATAAAATTTGTGTTTTGAAGTATTTTCCTAAAACTCAACAACTTTCTGATATAAATCGACTAGATGGAAGGTAACTAAAATGAAATTTGATCTTTAAAACTCGAGCTTTGTGTAAGAATTGATAATATCAGGCAGTTGAAAGTTGGGTCTCTCCACATTATGATATTTATTAATTGTGAATAGCCACATCTATTACAAAGCGCTGAAAAATAAAAAGAAATTGAACAATATCAACACTCTCTTTCCCCACATGTTGTACAGTTTATATGCAAATAAATTCTCAAAGGTCAGAAAAATGTTTATGATTTCAGATAACTGTTAAAATACTATCTCATTCCAGTTTTAGCCTCATTTGAAATGGACTGAAAAGTCTTCTCTTTGGATTTTGCTCTGATCAGTGCCCCCAGGTCCCCTCAATGCCTCATTTGATTGTAAACTTATCTGAGAAATTGAATATTCTTTTCCATTTGTTCTCTTTAAGGTATCTGTGATAGTGCTTTTTATGCAAACAAATGTGAGGAATGTGGGGTCACCTAGCTAATGGTGTTCGAGGGATTCCTCATGTGAGTCTTGGCATAGAAACGTTCAAAGGGTAAAGCAGCATTGGTCAGATAAAAAGTGTGGGGTGAACATAATTCTGAAGGAATAATGATGGAGACATAAAAACAAGAAACCCCTTGAATTGCATTGGAAGTTATTAGACACATCAAAGAGCTGGGAAAAAACATTGTTCACTGTAAGTTCTTTCTAAACTCTAAGGCAAAAAGTAACATGAATTTACATGGTAATTATAAAGCACAAAACAACAATTCAAAAGACAAGTAAATAACTAAAGTAGAAAGCAGAGTGAGAAAAATAGAGGTTAAAGGAGAGATGGAAAGAGATGGTTGGGGTCAGAAAATATGGCTTAGTCATCCTTGAGGTCTCCCTCAGACTCTGATAATTCCTAGTGCTCAGTAAACACTTTGACCCCATGAGCCTGGGGAGGAGCAAAGTGACACGTGGTTGGGAGGGGAGATAATGCAAAGATACCCTTGTGGAGGCACTGACATTGAAAATCAGTTACATTTTGCAAAGGTGTTTACCATAATATATTAAGGATTATTCTGGAAAGATAAGGATTTTTCTGGAATGTACGTTTTCATTTTATGGAAACTCCAACAAGCCCAGTGAAAGATTTAGACATTTCAGCTTTAGAAATAAAGAGAGGGGCCATCCCCGTGGTGCAGCAGTTAAGTGAACACACTCCGGTGTGGTGGCCTCAGGTTCACAGGTTCGGATCCCGGGCACGCACAGACACACCGCTTGTCAAGCCATGTTGTGGTGGCATCCCATATAAAGTAGAGGAAGATGGGCACAGTTGTTAGCCCAGGTCTAATCTTCCTCAGCAAAAAGAGGAGGATTGGCATCAAAAGTTACCTCAGGGCTGATCTTCCTCACACACAAAAAGAAAGAAACAAAACCAGAATGGGCATTTTTTTCTGTCAGTTTTACAATGAAAACCAGTTAGCATTTGGAAATCACTTGCAATTTGAGATGAGAATGTGAAGAAAGAATTAGATGTCACATGTTGTTTTTCCTTTTCTCTGAGGCAGTAAGGCTTGCAGGGGGAATGAAATTCCATCTTTGCTCTATTGAGTTTGAGAAGGTGTAAAATTCATTTGTGCTGGGCAACACTGTTGACCTGTGGAGAAAAACAAATGGTTTAAGCAGCTGATCTAAAGGAATAACTGAGCTCATAAAAGTTCTTAGCTTACAAATGTTGTTTCTACTTTGCTCAACTTTACTGGACATCCATTGACCTATATGTGTAAGGTATTTGTGGTAGGTATTGAAGGAAATACAAAGAATTATAGGGTTCCAAGCTCCTCCACATACATGACATGGTTTGCAAGATGTAATTTGATTCTGCCAATGTATTTAGTGTATGTTGCATTACAGAACCTAAAAAAAATGGCAATGTTATTGAGAAATTGTAATTAAAGACAGCTTTTTAGGAGAGATGGACTAGATCAAGTCCTCAAAGGGACCACTTTTGGGCAGGTGGAGGGAAGAAAGAGTGAGGATTTCAGATGGGGGAAGAGAGGAAAGGTACAGAAGTGGAAAGAAACATGGCATTTGGGCATGGGGGTGGGGAGGCCATGACAGGGACAGTCTTCCCGTGATTGAGAGGCAGCTCAGTTTCCTCCTGCAGGAGCCCAGCACTGCTTGCCACCTCCTGGCCTCCTCCACCTGCAGACCCCACGCCTGAGCCAAGGCCTATCTTATCTGGATCACTGCCTAGTCTCCCAACAGGTCCCTTTACTTTCAGTCTTAATTTCTTCTAATCTTTCCTCCACCTTGCCTGCAGAGTTACATTCTAGAATCCAAATTTGCTTAAATCTGATATCTGCTTCGACTCCTTCAATGACTGTTCAGAGTAGCCTAGAGAACATTCAGACTCCTGAGCTGGACATGCAGGCTTTCCCTTGCTGTCCTCATCTTTACCCTCATCACCCACTCTGTCCTACATGTTTGCTTTGTTCCAGCCTTAAAAATACCACCCATTTTCGGAAAGATTTAGCATCCTTTATATCTGTCTTTTTATATGTGCTTCTTCTGTCCTCCTACCCAGTTTTTTAATCAACTTAATTCCTATTTCTTAATCTAAACTCATGTCAAATGCTCCTTTCTCTTGGAGACTTTTCCTGAGAGGTCTCCACCTAGAGACCCATTTTGATGTCCCCACTCTGGGACCATATACTTATCTACTTTTCCATAACTGTTGTTTTATTCATGTCTCATAGACAGCGAGCTACTTAAAGCTGAGACTATCCTTCTTCTTGATAAATAAATGACCAGCAATAAGATACATTGGAGCATATGAGAAAGCCATTTGGTGTAAAACTAAGTGGGCCTGAAATTGTTTTTTTTTCCCCAAAAGGGGCCTGTAGCCTCTGTTCATCCATTGTATATCTGCCCTAAGCAATTAACATGTCCCAAAGACAAAAGCAATGCCCTTAAGTTGTAAATGCAACTTCCCCCACATTGGCATTTCCTTAAGTATAATCATTTCTCCCTAGGCTAGAATTTGATTGCTGCACTCATCCTGTGACCACCCAACTCCAGACAACAGCCACGCCCATGGAGACAGCAGACCTGATACCCACTGTGTCCATCAATGGAGGTGCTGACAGGTCAAGGTTGCGGCTATTGTAAAAGGGACATTGCAATCACATGTGGTACATGCTCTTTGATGGTATATAACCACGCTGTACACCCCACTTCTTTGGAGTGTTCCATTTCTTTGTGAAAGGACTCTCCCGGGGTATATGGTCCTCAAAGTTTGGCTCATAGTAAACTCACCCCAAGTTGGTTTTATAGATTTTTTATGGATTATTTGCGTCGACATTCTATTTGTCCCTCCAGTGTCTGAACACAGTACCTGACACCTTGGGGGCACTCAGAAAATGTTTGATGAGTGAATAAGTATGTGGGAGACCACACTGGCTGGAGCAGAAGGGGCATTTTGGGGAGTGGTAGAAAATTCACTCACGTTCCTACCATAGTGGTTGAAGCTGTGGGCTTTGGACCAGTTTGTCTCGGCACCAATCCCAGTTATCCCGCTTTTAACTGGAGAACCTGTGCAAAGTATTTAGTCTCTGAGCCTTAGTTTCCTCATCTATAAAATGGGGCTTCTGAGAACTCCTGTCTCATAGGGTTTTAGTGAGATTTAAGTGCATTAACTTATGTATTTTGAAGAGCTCCTGGCGCATAGTAGGCGTTAACATGTTAGCTGTTGTGTTATCATTATTGCTCTTATATCTGAACGATACTCTGGTTTTGAAAAGATGTTTTCATAATATAGTTGATCCTCATTAATTGTGGATTCCGTGTCTGCACAGTTGCCTACTAGCTAAAATGTACTGGCAGCCCCCAAATCAACACTCACAGGGTTTCATGTCCATTTGCAGATAAGCGCAAAGTGGTGAAAATTTTGATTCACTCGAAGTGCACGTTCCCAGCTGAGGGGAACAAGGTGACGCTCTGCCCTGTTTTTTCAGCCCATGCTGTAAACAAGTGTCCTTCTTGCAGTCTATTTAGTGCCTCATTTATTATCTTTTTCTGCCTTGTGTTGGTGACTCGGCTGTTTAATATGTCCCCCATGTGTAGTGCTGCAGTGCTGCCTGGTGTTCCTCAGGGCAAGAGGCTGTGACGTGTCTTTACAGAGAAAGTATTTGTGTTCGACAAGCTTCTTTCAGACACGAGGTACAGTGCTGTTAGTCTAAGCTCAATGTTAATATATCAACAATATATATTAAATAAGGTGACTTTAAAGAGAAACACACAGAGAAAAAGGTTATGTATTGATCAGTTGAAGAAAATGTGATTAATGTTTGCAGGAACCTAACCCTGCATTTCCTGTAGGAGCAGTGGGTCATATTCACTGATTCAGTGTTCACAGTGACTTTGTAGAATGTCACACTGTGCATAACGAGAACGGACTGTATCTTATGTAATCTTCACATACTCCTTTATAACAGGCAGGGTAGGGAACAGGGTGTCCACATTCTACGGGCTATTACAGACCTTATGAACCAAGTAGAGAATTTAAAAATTCTTGTGTTCAGCATAAGAGCCATGAGTTTTTGAGCAAAGAAGATCTATGATGAACTGATGTTTAAGGAAAAATTACCTGGCAAGAGACTGTAGTTTTGAGAGGAAGAGGGAGAACTGAGCCAGAAAGAAGGACCAGTTGTTAAACTCTCCAAGTATTCCCATTGCTTCTTGAGGAGATTCGGAGCTAAGGTGCTGATGTGATAAAGGAAAAGTAGCAGCCACGGGATGAAATAATGGATTTGGTAACCATATATAGGGTGGAAGTTAGGCTATGGTTCTCAAAATGGGGTCCTGGACCAGCAGCATCAGCATCACCTGGGAACTGGGAAGAAACGCAAATTGTCAGGTACTGCTGCAGACCTGCTGAACTGGAAATTCTGGGGTGGGGCCTGGCAATCTGGGTTTCAACAAGGCATCCAGGTACTTCTGGTGCCCATAAAGTTTAAGAGCCAAAGAAATAGAAAAATGATCCCAACACGTCACCATGCCCAGGTAAGCCACAAGGCAGGGAGGTGGTATTTGTTTGAAGGATAAGACACATTTTAAATTTTAGGAAAAAGTAATTCAGTGTCTGTTTCATCATGAGGATTCCAGAAATGCCATTTTAGCTCTCTGCATGTGAAGCTCTTTTGTCCACAATATGTTCTCCTTTAGAGAGCCCTTGGTAAGTTATTTACCAATTACCACATGTTCTGAGAGTCCCTTATTTCTTGAAATCCCCTTTCAGACGTCAAAATGTACTTTATTTTTGTGCACAATCTCCTCTATTTAAAATCTGGAATTCTCTTCCTATAGGATGATTTATCGCACATGCAGCCTTACTGTCAATTTGGAATGCCATTGGTTTCTTCCAAAAGCTTAGAATGTTTTAGAATTTAGAACCTGATGAATAGAGAATTTATATGCTTCTGTGTAGGATTCATAGTTTTAGATGTCCAGAGGTATCCCAACTTGCCAGTAACGTGGCCTTAAGATTTAGCAGAACTTGAAAATCTGAATATAGTAGAAAATGAACTCCATCTGTAATATTAACATTTACAAAATAAATGATCACATTGTTAACGTACCAATAAGCACTTTCTACATTCTAGGTTCTGAAAGTATCTTGCTTACGTAGTAAGCCTGATAAAGTTTCAAAGATGAATCAACTAACTTTTCAGCAAAAGCTTTACTTGAGTGTATCTTGGCTTCCTTTTTGACAGTTTTAGCCTTAATGTCACAGTAATGTTTTCTTTTTCTGGGAATCAGATAATCTTCTGTTTGGTGAACACTTTAATTTTTAATGGTCACTTGTATTTCGTGATATGCACATCTTCAAATAATCTGTAAGAACTAACCATTACCACCCACATATAAGATTATACAGGAATGGAAGAATGTTGGCTGACTTACTGTATATAATTGTTCAGCCAAAGCAGATGGTAGACTCTACTACATACAATGATTTAGGGGTTTGAAGCAGTATCTTTAAATACAAATAATCTCAAAAATGCTAATATATAGAGTATATTACTTACAGTGTTAACTAACCAAAATAGTTAAATTTGTTATCTTTCCTCCCTTTATAAGGATGCACCCATTATATAGATTCTGTACAAAGCTGCAATGATCACTTTTTTTCCTTTTCAAAATTTATTTATTTTAATTTTTAATAGTGAGAACCTTAGTGTTGGGTAAATTGCTGCACAATTACTGGACATGCTGAAAGTCTTTTGAAAAAGTGTAGATGTCTAAAGATAATGAAAAGTACATTTCTCCAATGTCAAGTCCTTTGAGCTTCTGTCTAGTTGTACTATGACGGGATGGAAGATTAAGTACCAGCACAAGACACAAGGGAACAAGCTGCCAACTTGAGGGCTTCCCATGGACCACAGAGTGCCTGGCAGACACTTGGAGATTGAATCTGGGCTTTGTCCATGGCTGGGCCCTGAGAGGAGGATTTTGTTTAAATGATCAGAGACTAGACCACCTTTTTTCTTGTTAATAAGTAATATTTACCATGTAAATTTCTTTATACATCTCTGAATAAAATAAAATTATAACCCGTATAGAAATCAACTCTTACTGACATGCCCCACAGCCTTCTTTAGAGAGCTCAACAGAAAATGTCTAAGCTGACTGTGAATTGGTCTTCTCTGAAAGCCAACCAGCCCTTCATTGATAGCCCTGGATAAGGAAGGTCAGATACAATTCTTTCAAGATGTTGAGCTGAATTCAGAACCAAAAATCCTACCTCCAGTTGGCTCCTCTGTGAGAATGGATGGCCAGCCTTATTTCACAGGCCGGGTAGTTGAGGTTTCAGATGAGTTTAATTGCTCTGTTACACAGGTATGGAAAAGGAGGAATGTGACATTGATTCAGTGCTCAGATTTTGCAGGTAAAGATAGGGTCATAGAAGGGAATAATTATTTCAGCAAATTGGTTTTTTGTTGTCTACAGTGGAAATAATTTAAGAAACAGATAGTCTCTCACTCCAACTTCTCTTCCCTGTTATCTATCTGTAATATTGCTGTAAAAATTCTCTCTTTAAAGATTTCAGTCTTGGGCCAGCCCCGTGGCTTAGTGGTTAAGTGCGTGCGGTCCGCTACTGACGGCCAGGGTTCGGATCCCGGGCGCACACGGATGCAGCGCTTCTTCGGCCATGCTGAGGCAGCGTCCCACATACAGCAACTAGAAGGATGTGCAAATATGACATAGAACTATCTATTGGGGCTTTAAGGAAAAAAAGGAGGAAGATTGGCAATAGATCTTAGCTCACAGCCAGTCTTCCTCAGCAAAAAGAGGAGGATTAGCACAGATGTTAGCTCACGGCTGATCTTCCTGACACACACACACACAAAAAATTTCAGTCTTTTTACTTTGCAGTCTGTTTATTATCATCTTTACGAATGCTTTGATTTCACCATCTTCTTGGCTCCACAACGGTAGCCATTGAGAAGTTATTATAGATTCAGTTTTGAAATTTTATCATCTTATCTCTATTTCCTCTGCCATTTCTTAGCTTTAGTTCTTACTGCATCTTATGCTTGAAAATATTTGAAGCTTATAGTGTGTATCAGTTTCTTATTTTCTCAACTTTTTATTATCTAAGGGCCCTCAACTATCACTTTTTTAAAAAAGAAGTGAAATATATAACAGAACAATACACTGTAATAAATTGACCAATTATAAAATTAAGTTCAACCTGAAATCCCTCCCCACTTAACAGAGACCATCTTTCATAATTCACCATGCTTTAATTTGGGTAGAGTCAGTTTATCAATGATTTTTGGATGTTTTAAACCACATGAGACGAATACAATATGGTAAAATTGTTAATCTTGCAGAAGTTGTAGAATTTCCTGATGGTTAGAGAAGTTGATGGCGGAGAACCTGAATCATATGAAAAGTAGTTGATTACTTGGCACCTGACAGAGTTTGTTAATTTGTTAAAGATGATGATAAGACATACATGCTGAAAAGATAACTTTGCATATCAGAGTATTGTCAGAGGCCACTGGGAAAATTCATAATGTTCTCAAATACTACAAAAAATGACCATTTTTTCATAAAAGATGTCATACATGATGGCATCAAATATTTATGTCAGAAAAGATGGAATGAAGAAAATTAACACTTGAGTCATTTTAATTCTAACAATTTGTTCATGTTTACTATTAGGTTAAAAACAATTTTTAGAAATAAAGTGATAAATGATGTACTTGCTTAATTTTTAATTTTTTTAGGAAAAGACTTTTTCACATTTTAAAAAAATATTTCTTTGTATTTATTTTATGCTGAATTTATTCCTAGGCCCAAAGACTTTTTTTTCATTAACTAACAACAATTCTTTTCAAACTCTTTCAAAAAGTTGAAGAGGAGAGAATACTTCTAAAGTGATCCTATGGAGTTAGTACTACCCTGATATCAAAGCCAAAGACACTAAGAGAAAGGAAAACTGCAGGTCAATACCTTTCATGAATATTTATACAAAAATCCTCAATAAAATAGTAACGAAACAAATTCAGCAGCATATTAAAAGGATTATACATCATTTGGAAGTGGAATTTATTCCTGGAATACAAAGATGTTTCAATATATGAAAATGAATCAATGTAATTAACCACATTAACAGAATGATGGAAAAAAAGTGATCATCTCAATGGATGCAGAAAAGGCGTTTGACAAAACTAGACATGCTTTCATGTTAAAAACACTAAAATACCCTTAGAGTAAAGGGAAGCTACTTCAACATAATAAAAGCCATATACAGAAATCCACAGAGAACATCGTATTCAAGGGTGAAAGACTGAAATATTTTTATCTAAGATCAGGAGAAAGGCAAGAAGGCCCACTTTCACCACTTCTATTCAACATGGTATTAGAAGTTCTAGCCAAAGCAATTAGATAAGAAAAAGAAAGAAATAGCATTCAAATTGGAAAGGAAGAAGTAATATTATATTTGTTTACACATAATACCTTATATGTTGAAACCTGTAAAAGTTTCACAAAAAAATTTTAGAACAATTAAATTATGCAGACTAGTGGGACACAAAATTAACCTGCAAAAATTAGTTGTTCTTCTATACATTAACAACAAGTAATCTGAAAAAGAAATTTAAAAACTTTACATTTTTATTTACAATAGCATCAAAAAGAGTAAAATACTTAAGAATCAACTTACTCATGGAGGTAAAAATTCCAATGATTTTTTTGCAAAAATAGTAGTACTAAGCCACGGGGCCCACCTCCTTGTAATTTCCTAATTGATAAGAACACTAGGAAAAACTTTTGTTCTATGGAGGCAACTCTGGGTGGGCTTCTTCATGGCTCCTGGATGGGGGCTGGTCACCAGGAAGACCAAGTTCTGATTAGAAGCTTCGAATTCTTAGCCCTACCCCTTATCTTGCAGAGAGGGGAGGGGGGCTGGAAACTGAGTTAATAATTAACCATGCCTACGTGACAGAGCCTCCATTAAAATCCCAATAGAAGGAGGTTCAGAGAGCTTCCAGGTTGGCAATGACAAGGAGTGCTTGGAGAGTGGTGCACTTGGATATGGCATGAAAGCTCTGTGCCCCTTCTCACATACCTTTCCCTACGCACCACTTCCATCGGCTGTTCTTGAGTCATATCCTCTTATAATAAACTGGTGATCTAGTAAATGTTTCTCTGAGTTTTGTGAGCCACTCTAGTAAGTTAATCAAACCCAATGAGGAGGTCGTGGGAACCTCTGGTTTATAGCCAGTCAGTCAGAAGTACAGGTAACAGCCTGGGCTTGTAACTGGCATCTGAAGTTGAGGTGAGGTAGGGTGGATGTGCAGTCTTATAGGATTAAGCCCTCAACCTGTGGAATCTGATGTATCTCTGGGTTGACAGCATCAAATTGAGTTGAATTATCTGACGACTAGCTGGCACTCCAAGAATTGCTTGTTGGAGGTGTGGGGAACCCTCCCACATGTGAAAAAATGAATCTCAGAACACCATTTGTGGGCATACACCCAAAATGATTGAATGCAGAGGTATAAAGACATAAATGTACACCAGTGTCCTTAACAGCATTATTCAGAATAGCCAGAAGCTGGAAGCAAACCAGGTGTCCATCAACAGATGAAATACAAAAAAAATGTGGTGTATACACACAGTGGAATACCATTCACCCTTAAAAAGGAAGAAATTCTGACACATGTTATGACAAAGAAGAACCTTGAGGATTTTATGCTAAGTGAAATAAAGCCATCCACAAAAGGAAAAATACTGTATGATTCCACTCATATAAGGTACTTAGAGTACTCAAAATCATAGGAATAGAAAGGAGAATGGTGTTTCCCAAGGGCAAGAGGGAGGGATAACAGGGAGTTGTTGCTTAATGAGCACAGAGTTTCAGTGCAAGGTGAAAATAGTTCTGTGGATCGTTCGAGGTTATGGCTACACAATAATGTGAATGTACTGCATGTCACTGAACTGTACACTTAAAAATGGTTAAAATGGTCAATTTTAGGTTATGCATATTTTATGACCATTTAAAAAAATTAATTATTTTCAACAAATGAACAAACACTAGCTACATGCAATAGCATAGATGAATATCACAACCAAAATGCTGCATAAAAGAAATTATATTCAAAAGGCTGTACATTTTTTAATTCCATTTATATAAAATCTAAAAAAGAAACAAAACCGAGGTCTGGTTTCCAGTAATGGTGGAGTGGCTTGTTGAACTAACACTCTCACAGATAACAATGATAAAATCTGCATAAAATATTATATGTATTTATATAGAATCATGTATTTATATGTAATACACATATAATAAATGTGTATATGTGTGTATGTATAAATCTCTTACAAAAGCAAACAGAACTGAGAGGGAGTCTTCCCTTAAATGATGGGAATTGCACCAGAAGATATTTGCAAGCTTGATTCTTTTGCCTCAAAGCATTCCAAAATCTGTACATGGCCCAGACAAGGGAAAAACTACAGTCTTACTTGTAATGTTAGAGGATGTATTTTGGGGCTGACAGAGTAGCTGGAAAGTTAAGGGAGAAATTCTCAAAGGGAAGGAGACACACAGAGGAAAATCTCAAAATATGTATGTAAGTCTCCCCCCCACACACACCAAATTGGCAGATCTTTAACAACACACATGCAGGGTAGACCCCAGAGGGCTTAGTGTAAAAACAGCAATTGGTAGATGAAAGAACTGAATGAGGATTTCAGTTACGCTCACTGTAAAGGAGAGAAGATTGGAGTTTCAGTCCAGCCAAGTTAACTCCCTGCTAGAAAAATAACAACACTCTTCAGAGGAATACAATAGAATCCAGAGTCTCTATAACTATCATTCATGGTTTCAAGTACACAGTTTAAATTTTTTTTTAATTTATTTTTCTCCCAAAGCCCCAGTAGATTGTTGTGTGTTATAGCTGCACGTCCTTCTAGTTGCTGTATGTGGGACGCGGCCTCAGCATGACCGGAGAAGCAGTGCCTCGGTGCCCGCCCGGGATCCGAACCCAGGTCGCCAGTAGCAGAGCATGTGCACATAACCGCTAAGCCACGGGGCCGGCCCTCCAGTACACAGTTTAAAAAATCATGAGATTTGAAGAGATGGGAAAATGTAATCCATATATGACCAAAAGCAGGGAGTAGAAACTCTCCCCAAGGTGTTGCAATTAGCTGACAAGGATAAGACAGCAGCTATTATAAAGATGATCAAGGTGGTATGAAAAATATTCTCATAATGAATGAACATATCTGGAAACTCAGCAGAGAAATGGAAATTACAAAAAAGAACCAAATAGGAAGATTAAATAAAAAAAATTCTTTTGAGTTTACATGTACATTAGAAACAGTAGAAGAGGGCCGACCCTGAGGCTTAACAGTTAAGTGTGTGCGCTCCACTGCTGGCGGCCCCAGGTTCGGATCCCGGGCACGCACCTATGCACTGCTTCTCTGGCCATGCTGAGGCTGCGTTCCACATACAGCAACTAGAAGGATGTGCAGCTATGACATAGAACTATCTGCTGGGGCGTTGGGGTGAAAAATAAATAAATAAATAAAATTAAAAATAAAAAGGAACAGTAGAAGAAACATGAAGATAGAGCAATAGAAATTATCCAGTCTGAACAAAAGAATGTAAAAATTTTGAAGAAAAATGAACAAAGCCTTACCTGTGAGATGATTGAGTCCCCAGCAGAGAGGAGAGAGACAGAAAAATTAAATGACGCAGAAAGGCAAATTAATAAGTAATAGCATAAAACTTCCAAAATTTGGTGGAAAATCTAAAATTTTAGATCCAAGGAAGTCAGCAAACCCAGAAAATAAAATACAAAATAAAACCATACTTGGGCACATGATAGTCAAGCTGCTAAAATCCAAAGATAAAAACAAAATCTTGAAAGCAGTCAGGGAAATACATATATACAGGGGAAGACATTACATACAGGGAAAAATAATGTCAATGATGGATGATATGTTATCAAAAACAAAAGAGACAAATCAACAACAAAATGACTTCTTTCAAGTGCAGAAAGAAAACCCAAAAGTCAACACAGGATTCTATATTTAGTAGATCTCACTTTCAAAAAGAAGGCAGAAGCCACAATAATATTCCGCACACCTATTAGGTGGCTGAAATAAAAAATAAAATTGCAAATATCAAGTCCTGGTGAGGACAAGGAGCAACTAGAACTGGGAATGCAACATGATAGTTGCATTTGGATAACGGTTTAGCGGGTTCTTATAAAGTTAAACATACACTTATTATATGACTCAGATATCCCACTCCTAGGGATTTACTTAAGCAAATTGAAAACTCATGTTTAAACAAAACCTTTGGGTGAATGTTCATAACCATGTTATTCATAATTGCCACAAGCTGGAAATAAATTAAATGTCCTTCATCACGTGAATGGAGAAAGAATCTGTGCTGAATTGGGACATTAGAATACTACTTGGCAATAAAAAGGATAAACTCTTGATTCACACAACAACATGGATGAATCTTGGCTGCATTTCTCTAAGTGAAGGAAGCCCGATTCAAAAGGCTGTACAGTATGTGGTTTCATTTGTATGACTTTCTAGAAAAGTCAGCATTACAGAGATGAAAAATGATCAGTGATTGCCAAGGGATGGAATGGGGGAAGGGGTTGACTACACAGGGACAGTGTGAGAGAATTTTGGGGAGTGAGAAAAACAGCTCTGTATGCTACTGTGGAGGTAGATATATGACCATAAAGTTGTCAAAACCCACAGAACTGTACACTACAAAGAGTGAATTTTACTCTGCAAATTTTAAAAATCAATCAGGATGCTGGGGAACTCAGATGAAATGCAGTGACAAATGAATCTCACTGTATTACAAGCATGTGACATAGTCACACATAATGGGTGGGGATGAAAGGTCCTGACCTAAGTTACTTTGGAAGACAGTGTTTTGATGGGATACTGTAAAACTAAAGTACTGTACAGAAACACTGTACTCTAGGTGGTAAGTTTGTTTTTCATAAGGGTATGGATTAGCAATTCTGAAACTAGTTGACACATTAGGAAATATATTGTAGCTAACTGGAGTTAAGTTTCTCACTGTTGGTGAAAGAAGTTAAAAATAAACAAAAGGAGAATGCTAGAATAAACTCTGTGGTGCTGGATAGGAGTTGGAAGTATCAGTATGAATCCATGCCACTTCTAATATATCTATCCGGATAGATGGATAGATTGATAGGTTGGTAGATTGATAGATAGATGTGTCTACTTGAGTTTATATTTATACATACATTTCCAGGCTCTGCTGAGTGGGTCCAGAAGCAGTGACACCCTAGTATCAATGAGCACACTTAGCTCCCAGATCTTGGTTTCTAAATATCATTCTCCAATAAAAAGAACTAGGTTTTCTTGGAGAAATGGCTAATTCTAGGGGTGGAGATGGAAAATACAATATGAGCCTGGACCATCTTGTAGTGCCAGAAAGTAGAAAAGTGCTTTAAATAAAACACAGCAAATGATGAGAAGTGTCAAAAGGAATCAATCTGAAAGACTTCTCAATGGCTCAAGCTGGAAAACTGTGAGCAACATAATAAATAATGGTAGCATTGGATCATTACACAGAGAATAAAATAAATATCCATGAGTCTATACTGACATAAAATAGATTAAATAAGAAAGGAAGAAAGAAAGAGGAATAAAAAAGAATAAGAGAAAGAAAGGAAGAAAGAAGGGAGAGGGAAGGAGGGACTCTTCCTCACAGAATTCCAAATAATAAATGTGGCTGGATAGCATGAAATAGAATATCGCCACTAGAACACCACAGTAATAATTATTGTGGGTAAGGCTGACTGATGAATGCAAAAACTGTGGGTGAAACTTAAAAAAAAAATACATTTGCAGAGCCTCAAAATACATAACTTTTTTATGTTAATTACTTTAAAAGACCTATGACTATTGAAAGCAAAAATTATAATACTGTATTATGGGATTTATAACATGGGAAGATGTAAAATTTACGACAACAATAGCACAAAGGACAGACAGAGGTAAATGGAACTGTTCTGTAGCAAGTCTTCCATATTTTACATTGATTAAACTGGTGCACTATTAAGTCTAGGTAGGCTGTGATATGTTAAAGATGCATATTGTAATCTGGATCAACCACTAAAAAATGCAAAGCTGTGTCACTTAAATGCTAATAAAGGAATTAAATAGCATACAAAAAGGGTTTGTACAAGAATGTTCACAGGAGATGACCTGCACGTCCCCAGGAGGAAGATGAGCGCACTGCGGGGCATCCACAGAGCAGAACTCCCTCAGCCGTGCCGAGGAGCAAACGCTGACACACACATGTTGGGAGAGACTCATCAACCTCGTGCCGAGGGAAGCAAGCTGGACAGAAAACAATACACGTGAGATGATTTCAGCCAAGATGAACCTATGCTGAAAAAACCAGAACAGTGGTTGCCTCGGGGGAAGGAAAAAAATTCCTAGGAAGGAACAGGAAGGGGTTTTCTGGGGGTGATGGAAATATCCTGTTCTTAAAGGGGTGAAGGTTATATAGGCATGTTTATTTGCCAAAAATATAAGGTTGAGATTTGTGCCTTTCAGTATGCGTACTTCTTACCCCCCCACACACACAAAGGACTAAAAGAATAATAAAGTGAGGTGGGAATGGGATAGAGTGTGGAAGAAACAAAAATGGCAGATGATTAGTAGTTGTTGAAGCTGGGTGAGGAGCCTACTATGCTGTTGAGTATATTTTGTGTATTGTTTAATTTGTTCTGTAATAAAACACTTGTATAAGAAGACAAACTCGATGTATAGTGTTCGCTGCTAAGATGTCAGTTACCTTTGGGGAGGAAGGAGGGAGAAAGGGATTGTCGGGGCCTGAGTGAAACTGGTGCTAGTTCTTGGTCACACAAGTGTGTTCACTTTGTAATAATTCTTTGAGGTTTACATGGATGACTTCTGCGTATATTTCTATAGGCATGTTATACATCAATAAATATTTTAAATCAGGCATATTCGCAAAATGATCCTAACTCCATATCTCAGAATAACAGCAGTGTTTTTTTTAAAGTGGAACACGTTCACTCATGATATCATCAGATGGATTTTAATACTCCCAAGTATCTAGTAATGCCCTCACCCTTGAGTAACCCCCCTGGGTCGTTCCATTTTTGCCTCAATTTGGCAAGTGGCATGGCTTTGAGTTTTTATGATGGGTATGGGCCCTTAAGGTGGGTGCGTTCCAAGGGGAGGATCTCTGCAGCGACCTTGATCACGGGGTCCTGAGGGAGGATCATGGCAGGCTGGATGGATGGAGGGGATGGTAGGACAGATGGCCTTGAAAAGGCAAATTCCAGGATCCCATGCACCCGGTATTTCCATTTTAGATATTGAATTTACATTTCAAATACTGGCCAGGGAGCTTCCACCAGGTCTGCAAGCATCCTCAGCAATAACCAGGCTGGTGAGCCCCACCCCTACCTGAGTACTGGCCTCAAAGGATGCAGCCCAACCACACTGCACAACTCTGGGGGATTGGCAAGGCATGGAGAGATGGCATCGTACAGAGAAGAGGCGGGGTAGAAGGTGGGGTGTGGAAGCAGAGGGGCGTGGGCCAGGGGTGGAGGGACAGGTGGGAGTTGGGTCCCTTAGCTGTGCATGCTTGGTGCTTTTGTCTCTTAACCATTCCCGGCTGGGAGCTTCCAAGATTGCAGGACTACAACTCCCAAGATGCTCTGGGCACGGGGTGGTGCCTAGCCCTGGTGGGAGGAGCAGGGCTGTGAAGGCTTGCCTGAGGGCCAAACCGCCATTGACTCAGGAATCTGGTCCTGCACCCGCTCCAACTGGACTGAGTCCCGGAGTGATGTGACTGGACGAGAGGGACCAGGGAGTTAGGAGGGTGTGGCAGCTGCATGAGCAGCTGCGGGCCTGCAGCGTGCAACTGTTTTTGTCCAAAATTGAAGCTGGACACGTGCCTCTTCCCCACCGCCTCCCTCCGTTGCTTGATTCCTCCTTCCCCCTGTGTGCCTGTGGGTCTTTCTACAGCCTCCTACCTAGTCCAGGGCCAGGTGCTTCTCTAAACTGCTTATGGGAACTGGTTTGACATCCCAGAAACTTTCCACTTTGCCTGTTGCCCTCTGCCTTCTCCAGCCAAAGTGCCATCATTTCATCAGCTTTTGGGAGACATTCGCCCTTGTGGCCCCTCTTGCAAGCACAACTTAAGAGTTTGCAGGGTGGTAACATTGGCTGTTGCTTGCCTTTTTCGCAGATGTGGAAGTTGAGGCATCTGTGATGTTAATCACTGGTTTCCCCAGGATCCACTAAGAGCAGTGGAGAACAAATCAATTCCCAGGCAAGTATCTAGTAGGCCGTTTTCACCAACCCATTCCAGTGCAGAGGCCTCCGAAACAACATCCTTAAGATGAGAATAGCTTAAGTATTTTGCCCTTTAGATTGATCACTTAATCTCAGCTCAAGCCTGAGTGGCCAGTCTCTCAGGGACATGGGTGGTGATTCTGATCCCTCAGGAAGAGATCGGTCGTCCAGCTTTGGGAGAGGGATGTTCATGGTAGACAGCACTTGGGCAGCATTTGAAACCCGTCAGCTTTAACATCTCTGCTTTGGATTCCGGCAAGGTTCCTGGATAAACACACCTAGGGATAGTCAGATGTACCGTATTCTTTAAAAATTGATTACAGCAGTGAAAAGAACAGAACATAAAATATCCTTCTCATTTGCAAAAGATAAAATGCAAGCAAGCTTTCTTGTTAATTTTTTTCTGCTCATTCTCTTGGCTGTACTGTACGCTTGAATGCAGAAACAAAAAACTTGAATTGCCATATTCTCTTTTCCTGAGATTGGTAAATTAACTTAAAAGTCTTATTGAAACCTGTAGAGGAATGATTAGCAGTTTTTCTGATTTATGTCATCCCTAAAAGTCTGGGCGTTGATCTAAATGAAAACAAGTCCTTGTTTATATTATACACCCCAATAGGTTACATTTCCGATTCCTGAATGTGAAATATTATCAAAACAACTGGAAAACATGGTCGTGGAAACTAGACCCTGTCACATTGTCAAGAATTTGCCTCTTTATGAATTAATGACACATGAATTCTTCAACATTTTTGTAAAGAAACGATGAGAATCCCTGCAATGTCTCTGAATGTGGCAAGACGGGGAATTCTCGTTAGACCACATCCTCGGGTTCTTCTCTCGTGTTCAACAGGCCCGGGTGATAGTCCGTGTGGTCAGGTGCAGCGCCGCTCCCCAGCCCCCAGTGTTCCATCCTACTCTGGCCTGTGACCTCTTCAGGGGGTTCTGATTACAGTCGTCCACATGTGTTGGAAGGAGACATTGTAACGTGAGGATATTCCTCATCTTGAAACAAAGATTAATTGAGAGGAAAGTCTCTGGGTCTGTGTGCTCCGATGCACTGCTGTTGGGGTGTGGCTTCAGTGACCACTGTGCTCCCAGCAGTCCCCACAATGGCTGCCTCAGACATTTGATCTCCTGGTGCAACCACAGCAGCTGTTGACAGAGCTGGGCGCTCGCTGTGGTTAAGTGTCTTCCGTCAATTTTATGGCTCTGACACTCCTCTGCTCAGCCCCTTCCCATTCCTAACTGCTGCATTGATTGCTTTGCAGTTGTTTCCTAGGAGCCACTGTGTGTAACTGGATTTCATAGTGTCTTTAGGGACCCATCTTCACTACACGAGTCACTGTACAACAGCCACTTATCCTGGTGTAGCCCATGTTCGTCCTCTAAAGTGGAGCTGTGAAGAACCCTGCTTACTCGGAACTCCTTTCATTCTCATGCTGCTGGGGCTGCTTATGAAGCTGGGCATCTCGTCTTTGGTCTCATCACATTATTCTTTTCATCGATTATTCTTAATTCAGATACGACTTTATTAATAATGTGACACTGGCTGTCACAGGCACTTCTATGTATCTTCCCCACCAGCTCTGTGTAGTATGCCTGTGATCCCCATTTTACAGGGGGGACACTGAGGCTCAGAGAGGTCGAGTAGCTTCCTTCACACAGTTTCTTGGTGCATTTTGAGTCTCCACCTGGAACTCCGCCTCTCAGGTGTGTGCACTTAGCTGGTGTTCCACTTTGTCTTTCTCTGCCAGCCTCCCCAAAGGCACACGGCCCATCCTGAGTCCATTGTCTGCTAGTTGGCAGTCACCCTGCACAAACAGGCCCTGGGTGGGGAGTGGACTAGCAAGGCGTGGTCGTCCGGCCTACCCTGGGCAGATTCTAGGTTTATTGCAAGAGCTGGAACAGTGGAAGATACTGACCATCACTCACCTGCAAGTTTTCTTATGTAGAAATACTCCACTGACTTTTTGCAGGTGTCATGTTTTTTGTCTTCATTGCTCCTCTGGGCTTTCTCCTACAGTCCGTGCTGTGCAGTAACATACAGTACAGAGACTGGTGAACATAATACTGTTGCCCTGCACCAAACGGTCACATCACTCATTTTTCTAATTATGAAAGAATTACATACTTTGTAAAAAAAGTCAAATTACACAGATCTATGTAGAGTAAAGTGAAACCCTCCACTTCCATCCCCTTCCCTGCACACTCACTCCCCTACTCAGAAGGAACTATTGTTAAGAGGTTGCAGCTTATTCTTCTGGACATTTCCTATGAATTTATAAATACACATAAAGATTTTTTTAACATAAATAAATTACATAACTACATCGTTTTGCAACTTGCTGTTTCCCAAAACATATATCATAGACGTCTGTCCTTATCAGTGCACGTCACTCTAACTTAGCTTTTTAGAAGTTTTAGAGCTACTCCAAAGAACAGGAATACCATGATCTGTTTATTTCTTCTTTGATAGAGATGGGGTTATTTCCAGTTTCACTATTATACATAATGCTGCAGTAAGATCCTTGTATGGAATTTATTACACTGCTATTCAACTGCTCAATTTGCTTTGTTCCCTTTTAGTCAGAGACTATGATATATTTTTAACAATTTTATGGGAATTATTTTATAGGGAAATTAATTTTATCTCTGAATCAAGACATTTATGGGGAAACTGGACTTCAAGGTCATCCATCTCTGTATTCTGGAGAAAAATCATGAAACTAAGAAGATATTATGCTTGCTGCATCACATTCTAACAAGTCACGTTAACAATTTAAAGTTGAATATTTGGACTGGCCTGGTGGCGCAAGCGGTTAAGTGCACGTGCTCCGCTGCAGCGGCCCGGGGTTCGCGGCGACCCAAAGTTCGCAGGTTCGGATCCCGGGCACTCACCGATGCACTGCTTGTCAAGCCATGCTGTGGTGGCGTGCCATATAAAGTGGAGGAAGATGGGCATGGATGTTAGCCCAGGGCCAGTCTTCCTCGGCAAAAAGAGGAGGATTGGCAAATGTTAGCTCAGAGCTGATCTTCCTCACAAAGCAAAAATAAAAAACAAAATAAATAAAGTTGAATGTTAGTATAGCCTCTACAGTCTTTGTTCAGAAGAAGGATGACTTTTTCTTGTCTTGAAAACTTCTGACTCCAGGGGCTCTCAGTTGGGCTTCAGAGAGGATAAGATGTTGGTGTTGTATCTGTTTCTCTTCAGCTGTAGGCTGCATCTTCTAAAGATCATAGAATTGAACATGGTCCAATATATATATATGATTTGGGTCAAAAATTCAAAGTAATGAACCCAAGATAGAAACCTATAACTTTGGTTCATTTTAAAGTTTTTATTTATTTATTTATTTTTTCCCCCAAATCCCCAGTAGATAGTTATATGTTATAGCTGCACACCTTTCTAGTTGCTGTATGTGGGGCGCGGCCTCAGCACGGCTGGAGAAACGGTGCGTCAGTGAGCACCCAGGATCCGAATCCGGGCCGCCAGCAGCGGAGCGCACGCACTTAACCGCTAAGCCACTGGGCCGGCCCTATAACTTTGGTTCTTAATGAAGAATTTCCTTTCATATCCTCAAGTCTCTGTGATTACTAGTAAAAACTCACCTATGGATGAAGAGATGTGGTTCTGCTGGCAATGTCTGGCTTGAACATCCATAGTTAAGGCTGCCACATCCCTAGGTAGATTAGACTTGACCTCTCCATGACTTCTGCCCTTGTTCTTTGACGTGGGAAAAATAAGAATTTAAAAAAGCTGTTGTTACTAGCACTGAATGCTAGAAATGTCCATTAAAGAGTGAGTTTGATTTGGTAAACCAAAGGGAGTATAAGCAGAACAAAATCTTTAATATCTATGAAATTTCAAAAAGTTCTAATTTTTTTAAATGTAACTCTATTTTTGCAACAATGCAAAAAATATATATATGAATGCAATATCCCTGTGTCCATTTCTTAACTTGTTTCCATTGATTTGATGGATTTATCCTCTAATCAGGATTCCAAGTGTGAAAGAACATCTTGGTATTTCAAAGAAAAGAAGCCATTGATATTTGATTTTCTTTTAGCTCGGCATCCTACAGGTTTGAGGAATAAATTATCATGTAATGATAAAATTATTCTGAAATCTAATTGTTAATTAGAGGGATGTAAGGGATGATTGAATGGTGGTTCATCCCCATGGTCAGGGGTATTGTACACATGGACATGTAAACACGAATCAGGAAGCTGCTTCAGCCCCGTGACATCCCTGAGAACCACAATGCAGGAGGATCTAGGGGCACAGCCCTTTGCCTCGATCTCCTGGGTTACATGTAGATCCAGAGGTCTTGACAGTGGCTTCAGAGCAGCTAACATTTGTCTATTTCTCCCCTTCCTTCTCTCCAGCTTATCTCAAACAGTCCTGACTATCATGTTTTAAAGTAAGGCCAATTATAGTTATTTACATGAGCTTCTTGTTCATTATTGAAGAGTAATAATCAGGCATAACATTAAATATCATTTAATCTACCTAAATGAATTTGTTGTACCTTTTAATTGATTAGAACACTAAAGTTGGTTCAGAGTTTGATATTCACCAAGTGTGTTAATCTGCTTACAACTGCCGTGTGCCTCACTCCTCTTAGAAGTGTATCTTTGGCCCATCACAAGATTTTAATGACTCAAGTCATCATAAGCTAAGATAATGCACGGTCTTTTTGATGACCGGGAAGCACATGGGTCCATTTTGGAAATATGCCCATCTGTCTTTGCTCCCCATGGGAAGTTTCTTGTCACTAGGTCTCCAGGTGGCTTGCACAAGCCCTAGGTCTGTAATAGCTTGGTGCCTCTCCTTCTACTTGGGGTAGAAATAAAAGAGGTCAGAGAGATTTATTAATGTTTTGGTTGCATGAATTCTTCTATGAAGACCATCCATGCATATTGTTCTGGATAGCTCTCTGTTCCTAAGACTACTAGTTATTTTAAGGGCTTCTCAGAAACTGTGAAAGGTCTGATGTTTTACCTTACTTGCAAACCAATAAGTTAGCCTACAATGGTCTTACAGATGGTGGCAAAAGTCAAGAGACCCATGCGTCAGAGACAAAGGACTTAATGACACAACAATAGCAGTGGCCAGAGTATCAGCGTTTGCACCAGTTCAATAAATCTCACTTCCTACAGGGTGATACACAGTGGGCCAGGTAACATGCAGAGAGATGTAAGATCTCAGAGCCTAAGGAACACAAATCTTTGATAACGGGCAGGATGTCTGCTAACCTTTGTCCTGGGGGGGTGTTATTTTTATTATACTGGGCAGTAAGCAAGGCTGCCCTTGGCTCCAGAGGAGGCCACTATTTCTATCTTCCAAGGCTGACAGCTCTACACACATCCTTGAAAAAACAGCCTGGTTTTACTGGCTTTCAAAGATAAGCTTGAACGAGACTTGATCATCATTCAGTTCTTCTGTTTCCTTTATTGAGATTGTGCAAATATGCTGTTTTCTCTGTAAAGTTCACTAACTTTATTCATACATAAGAGATGCTTTTGGTTTTATTTATTAAGTTGAAATTTTCTTATTAGAGAAAATGATGAAACTATTATGGGTTGGATGTGAAATTATGTTTTTTCAGGAAAAATGTGAAAGTAGATAGGTGCTCGCAGAACTTTGCCACAAGGAGCTGATGACAACTTAAATGATTTTAATTTGAATACTGTTTTGTACAACTTTCTTCCATCTTACATCATCCTCTCTGCTTCCTGTAATTCCCATATGGGAATGGGGCAGTTTCAGGGATTCACTGAACTCATATACAGTATTCAAATGATTTTGTCTGTTGTGTTTTTTTAATTGAGATAAAGTTGACATACAACATTAAATTAGTTTCAGCGGTACGACATAATGATTCAATGTTTGTATATATGTTGAAATGATCACCAAAATAAGTCCAGTTAACATCCGTCCCTATATAGAGTTACAAATTTTTTCTCTTGTGATGAGGACATGGCATATTTCAAGGTGCAGAAGAATCAACGATGATGTCATACTTTTCCATATACAGCTTGATGAATTTGGACATAAGCATACACCCTTGAGACTGTCACCACCATCAAGGCCACAAACATATCCATCATCTCCCAAAGCTTTCTCTCATCTCCTTTATTACTATTATTCTCTGGTAAGAACTCTTAATATCTACTCTATTAGCAAATGTAACATATGCGATACAGTCTTGTTAGCAGTAGGTACTATGCCGTATCCTAGATTTCCAGAACTTATTTATCTTGATAACTGAAACTTTGTATCTTTGAACATCAGCTCCCCATTTCTCCATCTCCCCAGCCCCTGGCAACCACCATTCTAACCTCTGCTTGTGTGAGTTTGACTATTTTGGATTCCACAAATAAGGGAATATTTGCCTTTCTCTGTCTGCCTTATTTCACTTAGCACAATGTCTTTTAGATGCATTCATGTTGTCAAAAATAGCAGCAATTCCTTCTTTTTTCAATGTTGAAGAATATGCCATTTCTTTATCCCTTCATCCATCAGTGACGTTTAGGTTACTTCTGTATCTTGGCTATTGTGAATTAGCTGCAATGAACATTAGAGGGCAGATGTCTCTTTGAGACCCTGATTTCAATTCCTGTGGGTGTCTACCAGAAGTGGGATTGCTGGATCATAAGCTAGTTTTCATTTTTGGAGGAAATTCCACACTGTTTTCCATAATGGCTGTACTAGTTTACATTCCCACGAGAGTTCCTTTTCTCCACATCCTCACCAACATTTGTCATCTTTAGTTTTTTTGATAATCGCCATCATAACAGGTGCGAAATGATAGCTCATTGTGGTTTTGATTTGCATTCCCTGATTTGTGATGCTGAACAACTTTTCATACACCTGCTGGACACCTGTATGTCTTCACTGGAAAAATTATACTCTGGTCCCTTGCCCATTTTTTAAATTGATTTGTCTTTTTGTTTTTGAGCCAAACAAAAAAAGAGAACAAAATTTCCAGACATTATGGGTGCTTCCCAGTTGATGCAGATGGCTTTGTATTTACAGTGGTACAAAAAGATCATGTTTCGTGCTTTTTCTTCAGTTTGTCATAAGACCAGCAGTAGCTGCGGCACGGCAGATAATCGGGATCTTCTGGGTTTGGAGGTTTACAAAATAAATGAGTGGTAAGGAATTTTTTATTTTTCCAAGGAAATTATTGTGATCATAGTCCATGGAATCCAGGATTGTTAGGTGTAAGAGGAAATTAAGGTGAGTATTGTTGATCTGGCGTTACTACTGATCTTGAGGGACAGGTATCTACTGTATGAATGTTTGAATAAAAATATTAGAGATCAGGAATTTGTGGTGGTTGAATATGTTTTGTGAATTATTTACTTTTGAACATAACCATTTGGATTATGTGAACATCTGGGATATGGGAGTAAGTTGCTAACAGGGGGTGGTTGATAACGTCACTATTGATTTAATCTCTATGAACACCAAGTGGTCAATGGATTAAGCAAATGAGTAGACAGAAAACACAGAAATGGTAAGATTTGAGATTTACTAAAGGACTGGGGGCCGACTGTCCTGAGAGGGAGTGCCAGGACTTGTGCGGTTGAGAGTGACAGGGAAAAGAAGAGAATAGAGTAACACTCAAACAAGGAGGGCGTGTTAACAGGATGGAGGGGGGAAATGATCTGGTGGAGCCTTGAGTTTTGACCTTGAGCTTTCTGTTCTTGATGCAAATCTGCCTGATGACATCCCAGGACACAGGTCAGATCTGTCCAAACCAAAGCCTGGTTTAAGCATTTCCATTCTTTTGAGGTTGTCCAGTGACATATTCAAGAGGCCAGTTACTAAAATCCCAACCCATCCTGTCAATGACTGGTCTCTGAGAGGACAACTTGGACCAGCCCCACCAGATCTGCTGGCCCGAGAGACCGCAAGGACTCCAGGCCTGCAGCAGTGCAGGACAACTCGTAAGTCCTTTCAATCTTGCCAAAAAGTTTGTAAAAACTTGCACCTAGTCACACAGGTGAATCCCTGCCAGGTGTGCTCGCAGGTGTTCTGCATTCCAGGTCCCATTCCCACTCCTGCTGGTCTTCAGATTTGGCAGAGATGATTCCAGGAACTGATCTGTGCATTCCACAGCTCCACTGTGGAGGTATCAGGAAGGAGGAAAGGGCAGTGAAGAGCACAGGAGCGAGACTGGTGATAGCACTGATGGCGGGCACACTTGCTAGCAAGGCAGAGAAAGTGAGGGTCTAAGAAGGCCATCCTGACAGCAGATGAAATGGAGCAGGCACCTCAGTGAGGTCTCTTGGCAGCGTCCCTAATGTTTCCTTGCTTTGAGCTCTTGAAACTTTAAAATATATTGATACTTTTCTTTTATTAAACTCTGTTTCGAGACATAGAAAATATAGACAACAGTTTATTTCTGAGGTGAGAGGTTGAGTTTCAGGTGAGGAGAGAATGATCTTCCTTTTTCATGCTGTTCTCTCATTTTCCTTTACTATGTGTATTATTCATTTGTACTTAAAGTCAGCAGCGAGTTATCAATGTCAAGGGATGATTCAGTTTTTCCCCTCACAGTCACAGTAAAACCTACTAAAAATGGATTATTCTTTTTGTATAATATTCCAATAGATTCTAAAATATTATTTCAAACACACTTTTGTGTCTATGTTCTCAAATTAGATATTTACTTCTAGGTCTCCATTTTTCTGTTCTCTGTTGCATGCTAATTCAGAGTTGCATCTAAGGAAATACCAGATTTCCCTCAGTTATTTAGATCCATATGTGTTGGAAATTTGATTCATGGAGATGAACACGGCAGTTGGGGGATCGTGCTATTATCAAAAGAGATCTTCTCAGTATCATTAATGCTGAAAGAACCCACTGCATGTTGGGATTTAATTGTCTATTTGAGGGCTCAAGCTTTCACTGTTGGCACTTCTCTTTCTCTTTGGAGGGAAAGTACAGCCTTCCCAGTCTTTCCGTTACCAAATCACTTTCCTGGGTGGCTGTGCCGTGGCAGGAAGGGCTTGGGATGCCGGGAACCAGGATTCATTTTCAGCTTCTGGTTGTCCTGAGAAGGCTTCCCTGGCAGAGTGCAGCCTGTGTGTCTGGGTGACACTTGCAGCCATCAGAAATGAGGGGATAACTCACAAGTGCCAAGCGATTCATCTGGTCCTTGTCTTACAGGGTGTTCCCAAGGGATGAGGTTCAAAATGCCACTTGGTAACCATTTGAAAGCTCCTAGTCATGGGGTGGGTTCTCGGGGCGAGCTCAGAGCAGTGTCTGTTCACCACCAGATGGGAAGTATTTCAGTATTTTAATTGGTAAGGCTGTGTTCATGCACGTCCATGGACCATCAGTTCAGTGGCATTCCCTGCTGTAGCCCCTCACACCCCTGTCGTGCCTCATCTTTGAAAGCTCCAAACAGTGTTCACACCCCAGCAGGTGGTGGTAATGTAACCACAGCCCAGGACTGGGGACAAAAACACAAAAACCCAGAGGCAACACAGTTTATGGGCTCGGGCCCAATTGCCCCATTTGGACGAGTTGATAACACCAACACTTAGTGTGTAAACTGGAGGATTGTCCAAGACCCTGGATCTCAGAATTACACGGGCTCAGAAGTCACCTTGGATAGCAAGGGACAGTGTGAGGTCACTCACTGGCCGGGATTATGGTCCCTTATACTGACAAAGTAGAGCTTACCCGAGATCCATCAGGCCAAGCGAGGGAGGAGGCTTGGGGCCTTCTGGGGAATTTCTGCCCTAAAGGGAATTGCATAAGGAAGGCAGGGGTGCTGAAAATCCTAGTTCACAGGGAGCAGCCATGTTTATGGAACGAGGCCCAGCAGTACCCTTAAAAGCTGCATCACAAATCTTTCCTCCTGAATACAGAACAAGCAGGAAAAGGAATTCAGAGTCTTGGACAAGGATCCCAGCAGGATTCAAATCCAGGTCAGGGGTGAACAGGGAGCCCCTAGAGGGGCCTCAGGAGCGAGGTCCTGCCTGCCTTTAGTCCATTTGCAAATGACCTTCCTTGGGCCTTGTCCTCTCCACGTGCACGTTTTGATCTTTTTACATTGTTTTCCCCACTTAGAGCTGATGCAATTCAAGAGATTGAACTAGAAAACTACAAGTTCCTAAAATTTAGTCAAAAGAAATCTCAAAAAGAGAAGCAGAAAACGTTGCCTGTTCCTCCAGAATGTAGAAAGGCAGCCCCTGCCTGTGACACGACATTGTCCTGGGTAGTGCTGTTTTAAAGACACCCACATTTCAGTGGTTGTTGCTCTGCCTGTGAAACTACCTTCAACCTTAAAATCCCAAAAGAATGGGCAGGGACCATGTCTGCTCCTGGAGGAGCTGAATGATACTGAAATGAACTGGTCTTCGGAATTATGGGGACTTGGGATTGTCCCCACTAACCAGGGAAGGGGCTGGCCCTTCTCCCTTTGCCCACATACAATAAGCTGAAGACCCAGAAGAGTTCGTGATTCGAGGAGAAATGTGAGATTCAGTGTCTCACTTACATGCCTACAGAAAGTGACAGAACCACACCACAACTCCCAGGCTCTAAAGGGAACAGGACTTTAATATAATATTCAAATATGGCGTTTATAATTTACAACAAATAACTACTGTCCCTCCCCATTGTGTGAATAAGTGCTAGGGTAGAGACATCAGGGAGCTGGGGTGGGGTGGTCCCCTGTCTCTTGGGTTTCAGGGGACCTCAGAGATCAGCTTACAATGCTCCCCTTCCCGTCAGGTGGGAGGAGCTGGCCCAGTGCAGGGAAAGCCTCCCAGCTGTGTCCCCGCTGCTGAGAATGGGGCTGTGGTCAGCCACTGGTACAGGGCTCGGTGTTGGGGCCTGGGGACTGAGTAGAAGAGTCGGGTTATCCTGGGGGGCCTCCCTCAGTATCATGGCCCCCACCCTGTCCCCACTGCACTGAGTGCTCCAGACTCTGTGCTCAGTGCTGTCACCCACCAGTACCCCATTTGTCCCTGCAACGCAAGAGATTATTTAGTATCACTTATTTCACAGAGGAGGAAACGGAGTCTCAGGAAGCTGAAGAGAGTCACCCCAGTCACAGTACTGCTCAGTAGTGGAGCTGGGATCCCAGTGCCAGCTGTCCGACTCCCCAAGGGCACGTTTAGCCGGAAGCTTTACTGAACCGTTAGGAGTCAGTCACCACGGCCCAGACACTCACTCACCCCTGACATTAATGATGGCGGGTTTTTCTTATCCTTGAGTATTCTGCTCGCCAACTAGTTCTGGGGGTCCAGCTGGCAGGACAGGCTGTAGCTCCAAGACAGAGAGTCACCTGTGAGCCTACCAGGAGACACACCTCAGGTGTCCCCCCACTGCCTGCCCGGCAGCTGGAGTCTAGGTGTCCCAGAGGTCGCCATGCAATAAGGCCTGGGGCTGAGTGGGGGGCCACGGAGACAGGCTCTCTGGACTGGCCAACAGGGAGAGTCCACCCCTGCCCTCACCCAACTCCTGCCTGGCCTCACCTATCATTCTCGTTGAGCAGATCCATGTCCTAGAACCAGGTCCCAAATCGCTCCTCGGGCTCTAGGTTGTAATTCTTTGCGGCCACCTGGAGCAGAAGGATCTCCCTCATGACTGGGTATTCCTGGGACCAGAGGGAAGGAGAGGATGCAGAGAGGGCCTGGGTGGGCGATGCTTCATGGACCTTGTGGGTGGTGAGGAGTGGGGCAGGGGACCATCCTGGGAACCCTCCTTCCCTCCAGTTCCATCCAGGCTCTACCTGTTCGCAGAATGGGAATAATCAGCCCCTCCTCCAGGAAGTTTTCCTTGATGCCATCCTCCCCTCAACCCACCCGCCAATTGGTTGGGTCTCCCACTTCTCTGTTATCAAACTCTTCCACTAAATGTAAGATACAGGGGGTGGAGCCAGGGACTGTTCTGCCCAGAGGGTCTCTGATTTCCTCCTCCTTCCCCTCCCCTGCAGGGAGTGCGGCAGCTGTTCACTTCAGTCCTCTTCTCAGGTTGATCTCATTCCCATGGAAGGCAGAGAGCCAGAGTCCATCAGACAGAGCCCTGTAGCCTGACTAGACCCCTAGGCCCACCCCTTCTCATGTTGCACTACTGCCAGGTCCCCAGAGGGGGCCGGGCATGCACAGAAAACAGGACTTGGACCTAGGCCGGGATCTGGGCTCCAGAGAAGCAGGACATGGGGGAGAGGCTGAGGGACCTGGCAGCACAACCCTCTCTGATGACAGACTTGGAGGCTGAGGCCTCAGGCAGACGGGACTGCTCAGCCACTTATGTGCTGCCTGACTTGGAGGGGTCTGACTTCTCTCTCCTTCCATGGGCAGCGTGGGAGGGAGAGGCTGCGTCCAGCTCAGATAAAACCTCAAGCAGCTGTGCCTACAGGCAGCTCTGAGCTTCCCCAGCCTGAGGAACCGGAATGGGTGTCTCAGGTGGAGCCTCTGTTCACTCATCCCTAAGATGGGCCTGATGCCCCATCTCCCAGGGGTGGCTGAGAGGCTCTTATGACAGGAGATGTGCCAAGTACTGAGAGCTCAGAGCTCAGTTCGGGGGCTCCCCCTCCCAAGGCTCAGGATCCTGGCCCTCCTTGCCTGGTCCTCAGGTGCACTCATCTCGAGATTATCACCCATCAGCAGGTGCAGCATCAGCAGGTGACCAAGGAAAGTGCTAAGATATGGGACGACACTTTGTGACATCGGGGTGTGGGTGGGATGAGTCCTTGTTCTCAAGTCGGCCCCCTGCAGACCCTCCCCTGAAAAGTCCTCACCCTCAGCCTCCTGGCCCACCCCAGGGTTCCCACGGGGAGCAGCCAAGACGCCTAGCAGCCTCCCCCAACCCCTCCTCCTTTCACAGCCCAAGAAAACCACACTCCTCCTCCTCACCTCCCAGGGCCGGCTTCTGGCAAATCACAGGGTGTGCGGTCCCTGGCCCTCCCCACAACAAACGCATCCTGCACCAGCTCTTCCAGGCCCTCCTCCCGGTCACTTCTACTGGGGGATTCAGGCACTGTGGCACCAAGAGGAAGGGGCCTCCTCTCTTGATTTGAGGGCCTCCAGCTGGGAGGGCAGAGCCCCTCCCCCACAGGCACACTCACCTGCTGCTGCTGCTTCTCCTGCACTCTCTAGAGGCTGATCTGAGGGGGGGCAAACGTGGAGGGCCTCTGCTGCCAGGGTCGAGGTGAGTGTCAGTAAGGCCATAGTCCCTTCACCCCATTTCTCTCCAGCACCACTGGCCTCTGACCGTGGACATCTGACTGCAGGCATCTGGTACCAATAGCACTCCATCCTCCAAGGTGTTGTGATTCTAGAACAAGCCAAGCTCCAACTCTCACTCTGGGTGTGAGCTTGGGCTTTGGGCCAGGCCTCCCTGAGCCTGTTTCCTCACCTGGAAGGTGTGAGAATTCCAGCTACCTCACAGATTCTCCTGAGGACTCAGTGTCACATGACACTGTTCTCGCCCTCACCCTTCCAGGTGGATCAGGCAGAAAGCTCCCACAGTCTTTTCTTCCCTCTTACCTCATCACCACCCTGTGTGGCCTGCAACTGAGGTTCAACTTGGGGAGGACTGGCCCCCAAGTTCACTCTCTGCTTTCAGGGTTCAGTTTGGAATGAGAGCCTGAGTTTCTTTCTGTCTGTAGGACTGGGCAATCTCGTGCTTCTCTCCTCTCTAGGCGTCCACATTGGGCAACCCGAAAACACTTGTATTTGATTCCTCAGTTACAGGGATTCGACAGAGTGAGAGAGAGAGATGGAACATGAAAGAGGGAGTAAGAGGAAGTGAGAGACTTTTTTAGTTAAAATTTAGACAGGACATCCCATCACTTTGGCTGTTATTATGTTAAGAAGCCAGCTACTAACTACTTAGTGGTTCCACTGGGATGGCTCTACCATGGGTGCAGCTTACTGGGTACCACTGTGGAGATTGCCCACCTCATAGGCCAAGACGAGACACTTGGGTCGCATTCTCCATTAAACAGGAAACAATTGAATGGTTTTATGACACAGGATGGTAGTATCTAAATTTCCATTAGTTTCAACCCCCTCGTGATGCTGACCTGAAAATGAGACCAAGTTGGAAGCGACTGTTCCAATATCACATTGCTAGAACCCAGGCCTGTTTTGAGTGGTGTTCTGTGCTACCTGTCACCCCTTCTTGTTATTCTTCCATCTCTAAGTTTGTGCCTTAGGTACATGTGACACCAGCCCACAGGGGTAATAGATATTATGTCATATACACCGGGTGACATCCCTAGGAAGTAGATTCTAGTCTGATCCCCATGGTGCAGGTTTAGAGACTGGGGAGGACCTGAGAGGTACAGGGACTTTCTCAGGATGAAGAACTGGTAAGAAAAAGGAGGTCAACATTCATCTCTGTCTCCTCAAAGTTAAGACCCGACTTAGGTTTCCAGGGAGCTGTGGCTAGGGCTCTGTAGGCTCCTTGTGTACAGTTCAGGAGATGACATGGGGGAGGAGGGTGAGCAGCCAGGGCACAGGGGGCAGCTCTGGACAAGTCTGATTGAGGGAAGGGGTCCAGGTAAAGGAATCTTGAAAAATGACCTCACTTCCTTGGTCATAGACCTCAACAGATCTTAGAACTCTGGTAACCAGGCACCCACAGCCCCCCATCCAGCTCACTTGACTGGAGACAGTCAACAGGAAAAAATATTTTGTTGTTGTATCCCAACTTTTGGAGGATCTAGGCTCAAAAAAACCCAG
This sequence comes from Diceros bicornis minor, assembly GCF_020826845.1. Classification (NCBI taxonomy): domain Eukaryota; kingdom Metazoa; phylum Chordata; class Mammalia; order Perissodactyla; family Rhinocerotidae; genus Diceros; species Diceros bicornis. The sequence continues at coordinate 6,628,712 of NW_026690855.1, read as the reverse complement.
AAAGAGAAACTTCTTGGTCGTTGCCGACGTTGGCTCAGCCCTCATCCCCGACGCCTCTGGGCATCTGGCAGGAGGCAGTGAAGGGTAACACGGGGCAGCCCAGGAAAGGCTAGTGCAGGCCAGGACACAACTGTGATCCTACCTGATCAGCCCCACACCCCTTACCCTTCATCGTGTGTGTGTGTGTCTGTGTGTGTTTGTGTGGAAGGGAGAAGGCAGGGTATGAGGGGTAGGCCATTCCTGGGCAGGAGCTGGTTGTTAGGTGTTGGAAGCATGGTGGGCCTGTCATGTTCATAGCCCAGGTCATGGCTGGCAGCATGAGAAGGTGAGCTCCTCTACTCTTATGTTACTGAGCCATGGAGGTTTCATCTCTTTTCCTGCCTGACCACAGTTCTTTGCAGGGATGTCCCTCTGTGCCTGAACTGAGGAGCAGACTTTCTCTTGGGGGTTGACCTCAGTGGCAGTCTGCAGGCAGCCCCTCATTCCTTCTGGCCCAGCTCCAGAGCAGTCTTTGCAGAACTCCAATCAGAAGATCATCGAGGAGCTGCCCAATAGTTTCAATTTCACCAACTCACTAGGCAAGGGGAAGGTGCCTGAGGCCACAAACACCATCCAGTGCTGCTCTGAGATGAGAGCAGGAGCAGAGGGTCTCCACACTCAGGACCTTGAGGTAACCAGGTTGGACCAGAACTAGGGCATGACCAGACTGGGGCTGTCCCTTTTTCAAGCTAAAGGGGATGTACACGCAGGTAACCTTGCCTGGTTCGGAGCTGAGCTGCCATGACCCTCTTACCCTTGCCCGGTGTGAGCTTCTGGAGGCCACTGAGGCAGAGGCAGAGGGTAAGGGGGACTGCAGGCTGCATATTCCTGGAAGGGAAGTGGGATCTTGCTTGTGTTTAGAAGGACACATGGAAAGTCAGCTATGTGGGTGAATCTTTCTCTTTATACCACTGTAGCGCCAGCTGCAGAGCTCCAGCCAGTGGCAGAAGCAGAGCAGTGTGCAGTGGTGGAGGTAGAGCTGGCTACAGCTCCGTTAACATCACCCCTTCTAGAGTTGGAGCCAGCGTCCCCTCCATCAGCAGTGTTGGAGCTGGAGCAAGGGCCAACATCGGCTCCAGCAGGAGTGGGAGCTGCTGAGCTGGAGTCACCTGGACCATCATTTCTAGTGGGAAGTCCGTCTCCACCTGTGGCTGTTAAGGAGCGTGAGAAGAAGCCCAACCTCACGGCCTTCTCTCCTAAGCAGGTGGTAGAGCGGTTGACCGTGATGGATGCGGTGAGCAGCTGGGCTCTCAGGGCGGGGTGGAACAGGCCTTCCCTCTGCCATCATTGCCCCAGACCTGATCCAGACTCCCATGATCTGGGCCCAAATCCTAGCTCCACCCCTTACCAACCATATGACCTGGGCAACTTCTGGAACCCCCAAGCCTTTGCTGTCCACCTGCAGATCGTAGAGATGGACACTAACAGGACCTGCTCCACAGAGTGGCTGTGCCAGCTCCATGAGGTAGAAGAGATGGAAAGATGTGCAGGGCCTGGCCCATCAGTGGTGGAGGGGAACTCACTGTGTGCAGCCAGGTCTACAGTGGCCCAGCCCTCTCCTCATGAGGCTCAACAGCCTCAGGACTTGACACCTGATGTGTGCTTCACTACAAGGGAGACAGACAAGGCCAGTGGTTGTAGCTGCCACGGGGGAATGTACATCAGAATGGGGACTGGGACCAGAGCGGAGATCAGGGTGGTGGAAGATGCCTCCTTGACATGAGCAGAATTGAGCCACCGTCTGGAGCTTGGAGTTAGCCAGGACGGGCTGGGTGCAAATGTCCCTCTCTCTTCTCTGGCGGGATTGTGTCCTGGGTCATCCTGTGTTGGGTACCCTCGGTGGACAGAGAAGAAAACCCAGGGACTCTCACAAGGCTCAGGCCACATCCTGAGCTTCCTGAGCTCCAGCTCTAAACTCTGACACCTGTGTCGGACTTTAGGGGCTGTGGACACATAGGTGGCCTGTGGCAGGGCTGGATGACACTCCCTCTGTTCCCCAGGAGCTCTTCTGGAAGGTGGTGCCCTCTCAGTGCCTGGGATCCACCTGGCACAAGAAGAACAATCCTGGCAGTGAGCACTAGACACCCACTATCCAGACCACCATCGACCAGTTCAGAAGGGTGGCCAGCCTCGTCATCACCACCTGCCTTGGGGACCGAGCATGACAGCCCAGGACAGGGCGATGGTGGTAGAGCACTGGGTCCAGGTGGCCCAGGTGTGCCGTGGGAGGCCCAGTGGAGCCCCTCTCTGGAGGCTTGGGAACTGCCTCTCCACATTTATCAGCTCCCAGGATTGAAGTGTGTGGTCTAAGCTCCTGCAAGTCCTTAGGCCCTTCCTGCCAGGGGCCCACTGACCTTGACTCCAGGTCCCAGTGGGAGGATGCTCACTTCCTACCTGTCTAATTCCCTGGGTTGAGCTAAACTCCTCCTCCTTGTGAGTGTTACTCTCTGGGTCCTAAATGTCCTTCTGGGGCTCCCTGAGCATCTGTCTCATCCGGGAGGGGAGATTTAAATAGAAGGGGACTGAAGCTAGAGCAAGCGGGGCTCCAGTGCCCAACCTCACACCTCATTCTCTTCCCTTCCCCAGGAGTGCGAGATCTGGAAGAACTTCTCCTCGCCCTGCACTGTCATCTCTGCTCTGCAGAAAATTTCCACAAGCCATCTGAAGAACACATGGGGGGAAGTTTCCTCGTGGGTAGGCCTCTCTCCATAGGAGGACCAGGATGGATGGGGGATCTCCTGTATGACTGCCATTGGCGCCTCAGTCAGCTGGGAACTCTTGGGAGGCAGCAAATGCTGGGGACAGGGCCTGGGCATTGGCAGTTGGTCTCTAAGTCTCCTGGTGACCTTAGTGAACCAGTTCTGCTTCAGTACTCGGTTTCCCTAAATGTCAGCTACTGGATTGAGCCACATTGGGGATATTCAAGTGTTTATAGCAACAGAACTCTATGGTCAGTTGAAACTCATAGTGGTCAAAACAGAGCTGCTCTGTAGAGCTGGGGAGTGGAGACCCCAGTGACCAACAGGAGAGTCCCCTCCCAGTCCCATGAGACCTTAACGCTCAGAGGAGCCCAGTGAGAACACTCCTCCAGACAGGTTGAATCTCTTGGGTTGGCAAAGAAAAGGGATTTGCACTCAGACCCCTCACATTATCCCTAAATTTATCCTTCCCTCTTTCCCCTCCCCTCGGGTAAAGCTCTGAAAAACTTAAGGAGATCTATAACCAAGACGAGTCCTTGAGCAGAGAACTGATGACCAAGATAAAGTGGAGGCCGTGGGTCTGGAAAGAGAGGAGGGGAGAGAGGGGTAGGGGGACTGGACAGGCTGTAGGTTTGATAGTTTCTCACTTGAAATTTCTCTGAAACATTCCCATCTATCTTGTCCAGGTTAACAAGCAGAGGGATCTGTTCAGCCCAGGGGCGGCAGGGTGCCATTTTTCGGCAGGAGGCCCTGGTCATGGGACACAGTGGTGTTGGTTGGGCTGTTCCAGGAGGAGTTGCCGAGCTGGTGCCATCAGCAGGTCTCTGGCTTCCGTGCACGTCCATCCTGCTGGATGTAGCTTCTTCCAGGCTGTTGCTGTGGGTTTAGCCCTCAGCCTAAAACTGTCGTCAGGAAGCCAGGCCCCTGCTGCTCCTTCTGTGTTCACCACGTCTGCGAAGACGTGACTATCATCCTTCTTATCATCTTTCTTTTCCTCTTACCCTACAAAAACCAATCATGAAAGTGGGTCAAATGATAAAGGAAGCCTGCCTTTTTAGGACAATTATCCTGGCTGTTTTGTACTTCCACCCACCCTCGATCCCCTGGGGCTAGATCTGACCTGTGTCCCGGGATGTCATCAGGCAGATTTGCATCAAGAACAGAAAGCTCAAGGTCAAAACTCAAGGCTACTCCAGATCATTTCCCCCTCCATCCTGTTAACAACCCCTCCTTGTATGAGTGTGATTCTATTCTCTTCTTGTCCTTGTCACTCTCAACCGCACAAGTCCTGGCATTCCCACTCAGGACAGTAAGTCCCCAGTCCTTTACTAAATCCCAATTCTTACCATTTCTGTGTTTTCTGTCTACTGATTTTCTTAATCCATTGACCACTTGGTGTTCATAGAGGTTAAATCAATAGTGATATTATCAACCACTCCCTGCTAACGACTTACTCCCATATCCCAGATGTTCACATAATCCAAGTGGTTATGTTCAAAAGTAAATAATTCAGAAAACATATTCACCCACCACAAATTCCTGATCTCTAATATTTTTATTCAAACACTCATACAGTAAATACCTGTCCCTCAAGATCAGAAGTAATGCCAGATCACCAATCCTCACCTTAATTTTCTCCTCCACCTATCTAATCCTGGATTCCATGGACTATGATCACAATAACTTCCTTGGAAAAATAAAAAAATCCTTACCACTCATTTATTTTGTAAACCTCCAAACCCAGAAGATCCCGATTATCTGCCATGCTGCAGCTACTGTTGGTCTTATAACAAGCTGAAGAAAAAACACGAAACATGATCTTTTGGTACCACTGTAAACACAAAACCATCTGCATCAACTGGGAAGCATCTATAATGCCTGGAAATTTTGTTCTTTTTTTTGTGTTGGCTCAATTACAAAAAGACAAATCAATTTATAAAATGGGCAAGGGACCACAATAGACTTTTTCCAATGAAGACATACAAGTGGCCAATAGGTCTATGAAAATGTGTTTGGCATCGCTAATCATCAGGGAATACAAATCAAAACCACAATGAGGTATCACTTCACACCTGTTAAGATGGCGATTATCAGAAAAACTAAAGATAACGAATATTGGTGAAGATGTGAATAAAAGGAACCCTTGTGGGAATGTAACTAGTACAGCCATTATGAAAAACAGTATGGAGGTTTCTCCAAAAAAGAAAACTAGCATATGATCCAGCAATCCCACTTCTGGTATATACCCACAGGAATTGAAATCAGGGTCTCAAAAAGATACCTGTACTCTAATGTTCATTGCAACTAATTCACAATAGCGAAGATATGGAAGTAACCTAAACGTCACTGATGATGAATGGATAAAGAAATGGAATATTCTTCAACCTTGAAAAAAGAAGGAATTCCTGCCATTTTTGACAACATGAGGGACCTAGAAGATATTATGCTAAGTGAAATAAGGCAGACAGAGAAAGACAAATACTTATATGTGGAATCTAAAATTGTGAAATTCATACAAGCAGAGGTCAGAATGGTGGTTGGCAGGGGCTGGGGAGATGGAGAAATGGGGAGCTGATTGTCAAAGGATACAAAGTTTCAGTTATCAAGATAAATAAGTTCTGGAGATGTAGGATATGGCTTAGTGCCTAAAGGTAACAAAACTCTATTGCATACGTCACATTTGTTACTAGAGTAGATACTAAGAGTTCTTACCACAGAATGATAGTAATAAAGGAGGTGAGAGAAATCTTTGGATGGTGATGGATATGTTTGTGGCCTTGATGGTGGTGACAGTCTCAAGGGTGTATACTTAAGTTCAAATTCATCAAGCTGTATATAGAAAAGTATTACAGAATTGTTGATTCTTCTGCACCTTGAAATATGCCATGTCCTCATCACAAGACAAAAACATTTGTAACTATGTATGGGGATGGATGTTAACTGGACTTATTGTGGTGATCATTTCAATATATACTCAAACATTGAATCATTACGTTGTACCCCTGAAACTGATATAATATTATATGTCAACTTTACCTCAATAAAAAAAACACAACAAACAAAACCATTTGAATATTGTAAATGAGTTCAGTGAATCCCTGAAAGTGCCCCATTCCCATATGAGAGTTACAGGAAGCAGAGAGGATGAAGTAAATGGAAGAAAGATGTACAAAACACTGTTCAAATTAAAATCATTTAAGTTGCTATCAGCTCCTTGTGGCAAAGTTTTGTGAGCACAGATCTTCTTTCTCATTTTTCCTGGAAAAGCATACTTTCAGATACAACCCATAACAGTTTCATCATTTCCTCTAATACGACAATTTCAACTTAATAAATAAAGCCAAAAGCATCCCTTATGTATGAATAAAGTTAGTGAACGTTACAGAGAAAAGAGCATATTTGCACAATCTCAATAAAGGAAACAGAAGAACTGAATGATGATCAAGTCTCATTCAAGCTTATCTTTGAAAGCCAGTAAGACCAGGTTATCTTTTCAAGGATGTGTGTAGAGCTGTCAGCCTTGGAAGATAGAAATAGTGGCCTCCTCTGGAGCAAAGAGTAGGCTTGCTTACTGCCCAGTATAATAAAAATAACACCCTCCCAGGACAAAGGTTAGCAGACATCCTGCCCGTTATCAAATATTTGAGTTCCTTAGGCTCTGAGATCTTGCAACCCTCTGCATGTCACCTGGCCCACTGTGTATCACCCTGTAGGAAGTGGGATTTAGTGAACCAGTGCCAATGCTGATACTCTGGCCACTGCTATTGCTGTGTCATTAAGTCCTTTGTCTCTGACCCATGGGTCTCGTGTCTTTTGCCAGCATCTGTAAGACCATTGTAGGCTAACTTATTAGCTTGCAGGAAAGGTAAAATATCAGACCTTTCACAGTTCCCAACAAGCCCTTAAAGTAACTAGTAGTCTTAGGAACAGAGAGCTATCCAGAACAATATGCATGGATGGTCTTCATCGAAGACTTCATGCAACCAAAACTTTAATAAGTCTCTCTGATCTATTTTATTTCTACCCCAAGTAGAAGGAGAGGCACCAAGCTATTACAGACCTAGGGCTTGTGCAAGCCACCTGGAGACCTAATAACCAGCAACTTCCCATGGGCAGCAAAGACAGTGGGGCATATTTCCAAAATGGACCCATATGCCTCCCTATCATCCAAAAGACAGTACATTATCTTAATTTATGATGATTTGAGTCATTAAAATCTTGTGATGGGCCAAAGATACACTTCTACGAGGAGTCAGGCACATAGCAGTTGTAAGCAGATTAACACACTTGGTGAATATCAAACGCTCAACTAAACGTAGTGTTCTAATCAATTATAAGGTACAACAAATTTAATTAGGTCAATTAAATGATATTTGATGGTATCCTTGATTATCACTCTCTAATAATGAACAAGAAACTCACGTAGATAACTATAATTGGTCTTACTTTAAAATATGGTAGTCAGGACTGTTTGAGATAAACTGGAGATAAAGAAGGGGAGAAATAGATAAAAGTTAGCTGCTCTGAAGCCACTGTCAAGCCCCCTGGATCTACATGTAACCCAGGAGATCGAGGCAGATGGCTTTGTGCCTAGATCCCCCTGCACTGTGGTTCTCAGGGATGTCACGGTGCTGAAGCAGCTTCTTGAATCGTGTTTACATGTCCATATGTATAACACCCTTGACCATAGTGATGAACCACCATTCAATCATCTCTTACACCCCTCTAATTAACAATTAGATTTCAAAATCATTGTATCATTACATGATCATTTATTCCTCAAATCTTTGGGATGCTGAGCTAAAAGAAAATTAAATCTCAATGGTTTCTTTTTTTTGAAGGACCAAGATGTCCTTTCACACTTGGAATCCGGGTTTGAAGATAAATCCATCAAATCAATGGAAATAACTTAAGAAATGGACAGAGGGATACTTCATTCATATATACACAGTTTGCACTCTGGCAAAAATAGAGTTATATTTTTAAAAATTAGAATTTTTTGAAATTTTATAGATATTAATGACATTGTTCTGTTTATATTCCCTTTGGTTTACCAAACCAAACTCACTCTTTAATGGGCATTTCTAGCATTGAGTGCTAATAACAGCAGCTTTTTTAAATTCTTATTTTTCCCAGGTCAAAGACCAAGGGCAGAGGTCATCAAGAGGTCAAGTCTAACCTACCTACAGATGTGGTAGGCTTAACTATGGATGTTCAAGCCAGACATTGCCAGCAGAACTACATCTCTTCACCCGTAGGTGAGTTTTTACTAGTAATCACAGAGACTTAAGGATATCAAAGGAAATTCTTTATTAAGAACAAAAGATATAGATTCTTATGTTGAGTTCATTACTTTGAATTTTTGAACCAAATCACATATATCGATTGGACCATGTTCAATTCTATGATCTTTAGAAGACACAGCCTACAGCTGAAGAGAAATAGGTACAACACCAATATCTTACCCTCTCTGAAGCCCAACTGAGAGCCCCTGGAGTCAGAAGTTTTCAAGACAAGAAAAAGTCATCCTTCATCTGAACAGAGAGAGTAGAGGCTATTCAAAGATTCAACTCACATTGTTAACATGACTTGTTATAATGTGATGGAGCAAGCATAATACCTTCTAAGTTTCATGATTTTTCTCCAGAATACTGAGATGGATGACCTTAAAGTCCAGCTTCCGCATAAATGTCGTTATTCAGGGATAAAATTAATTTCCCTATAAAATAATTCCCATAAAAGTGTTAAAAATATATCATAGTCTGTGACTAAAAGGAAACAAAGCATATTGAGGAGTTGAAAGCAGTGTAATAAATTCCATACAAGGATCTTATAGCAGCATTATGTATAATAGTGAAACTGGATGTAATCCCTTTGCTATCAAAGAAGATATAAACAGATCATGGTATGCCTATTCTTTGGAGTACCTCTAAAACTTCTAAAAAGGTAAGTTAGAGTGATGTGCACTGATAAGGAAAGAGGTCTATGATATATGGTTTGGGAAACAGCAAATTGCAAAACGATGTAGTTATGTAATTTATGTTTAAAAAAAACTTTGTGTGTTTATAAATTCATAAGAAATTTCCAGAAGAATAAGCTGCAACCTCTTAACAATAGTTCCTTCTGAGTAGGACAGTGACTTTGCAGGCAAGGGGATGAAAGGGGAATGTTTCACTTTACTCTACACAGATCAGTGCAATTTGACTTTTTTTACAGTGTGTATTTGTTTCATAATTAGAAAAATGAGTGATGTGACCATTTGGTGCATGGCAACAGTATTATGTTCACCAGTCTCTGTACTCTATGTTACTGCACAGCATGGACTGTAGGAGAAAGCCCAGAGGAGCAATGAAGACAAAGAAGACATGACACCTGCAAAATGTCACTAGAGTATTTCTACATAACAAACCTTCCAGGTGAGCAACAGTCAGTATCTTCCACTGCTCTAGCTCTCGCCATGAACCTAGTACCTGCCCAGAGTAAGCCAGAGGACCATGTCCCGCTAGTCCAATCCCTGCTCGGAGACTGTTTGTGCAGGGTGACTGCCATCAAGCAGACAATGGACTCAGGATGGGGCGTGTGACTTTGGGGAGACTGGCGGAGATGTATAAAGTGGAACACCAGCTAAGTGCTCACACCTAAGAAGCGGAGCTCCAGGTGGAGACACAAAATGTACCAAGAAACTGTGTGACGTGAAGGAAGCTACTCCATTTCTCTGAGCTTCAGTGTCCCCCCCTGTAAAATGGGGATCACAGGACTACTTCATAGAGCTGTTGGGGAAGTTACATAAAAGTTCCTGTGACAGCCAGTGTCCACATTATTAACAAAGTCATATCCGACTTCAAAATAATCGATGAAAAGAATAATGGCAATGAGACCAAAGATGGGCTGCTCAACTTCATAAGCAGCCCCAGCAACATGAGAATGAGAGAGGCTCCTAGTAAGCAGGGTTCTTCACAGCTCCACTGGAGACGATGAACACGGGCTACACCAGGATAAGTCACTGTTGTACAGTGACTCGTGTAGGGAGGGTGGGTCCCTAAAGACACTGTGAAATCCAGTTACACACAGTGGCTCCTAGGAAACAACTACAAAGCAATCAACTCAGCAGATAGGAATGGGAAGGGGGCGAGCATAGGAGGATCAGAGCCACAAAATCTGACGGAAGACACTGAACCACGAGCGCCCAGCTCTGTCAACAGCTGCTGTGGTTGCACCAGGAGATCAAATGTCTGAGACAGTCATTGTGGAGACTGCTGGGAGCATAGTGGTCACTGAAGCCACACCCCAACAGCAGTTGCATCGGTGCACACAGAACCCGAGACTTTCCTCTCCATTAATCGTTGTTTTAAGATGATGAATATCCTCATGTTACAATGTCTCCTTCCAACCCTTGTGGATGAGTGTCATCAGAACCCCCTGAAGAGGTCACAGGCCACAGTAGTATAGAACACTGGGGGTTGGGGGAGCGGCACTGTACCTGAACACACGGACTATCACTCGGGTCTATTGAACACGAGAGAAGAACTCGAGGATGTTTTCTAAGGAGAATTCCCCGTCTTGCCACATTCAGAGATACTGCAGAGTTTCTCGTCCGTTCTTTACAAAAATGTTAAAGAATTCGAGTAATTAATTAATAAAGAGGCAAATTCTTCACATAGTGACAGGGTCCAGTTTCCATGACCAGCTTTTTCAGTTGTTTTGATAATATCCCACATTCAGGAATCAGAAATGTAACCTATTGGGATGTGTAATATAAACAAGGACTTTTTTTCATGTAGATCATCACCCAGGTTTTTAGGGATGACATGAATCATGAAAGTTGCTAACCATTCCTCCACAGGTTTCAATAAGACTTTTAAGTTAATTTACCAATCTCAGGAAAAGATAACTTGGTAATTCAAAATTTTGTTTCTGCATTCAAGCGTATAGTACAACCAAGAGAATGAGCAGAAAAAAATTAACAAGAAGGTCTTGCTTGCATTTCATCTTTTGCAAATAATCAGGATATTTTATGCTCTGTTCCTTTCACTACTCTAATCAATTTTTAAAGAATACGGTACATTTGACTATCCCTGGGCATGTTTATCCTGGAAACTTGCCAGAATCCAAAGCAGAGATGTTAAAGCTGACGGGTTTCAAATGCTGCCCAGGTGCTGTCTATCATGAACATGCCTCACCCAAAGCTGGACCACCGGTCTCTTCCTGAAGGATCAGAGTCATCACTCATGTCTCTGAGAGACTGGCCACTCAGGCCTGAGCTGAGATTAGGTGATCAATCTAAAGGGCAAAATGCTTAAGCTATTCTCATCTTAAGGATGCTGTTTTGGAGGCCTCTGCGCTGGAATGGGTTAGTGAAAACGGCCTACTAGATACTTGCCTGGGAATTGTGTTGTTCCCCTCTGCTCTTAGCAAATCCTGGGGAAACCAATGATTAACCCCAAGGATTCCTCAACTTTCACATCTGTGAAAAAGGCAAGCAACAGCCAATGTTACCACCCTGCAAACTCTTAAGCTGTGCTTGCAAGAGGGGCCACAAGGGCTAATGTCTCCTAGAAGCTGATGAAATGATGGTACTTTGGCTGGAGATGGCAGAGGGCAGCAGGCAAAGTGGAAAGTTTCTGGGATGTCAAACCAGTTCCCATAAGCACTTTAGAGAAGCACCTGGCGTTGGACTAGGTAAGAGGTTGTGGAAAGACCCACAGGCATGCAGGTGGGAGGAGGAATCAAGCAACGGAGGGAGGTGGTAGGGAAGAGGCGTGAGTCCAGTTTCAATTTTGGACAAAAGCAGTTGCACACTGTAGACCCGCGGCTGCCCATGCAGCCGCCACATCCTCCTAACTCCCTGGTCCCTCTCATCCCGTCACATTCCCTCCGGGACTCAGTCCATTTGGAGCGGGTGCAGGGCCAGAGTCCTGATTCAATTGGGGTTTGGCCCTCGGTCAAGCTCACATTGCCCTGTTCCTCCCCTCAGAGCTAGGCACGGCCCCGTGCCCAGAGCCTCCTGGGAGTTCTAGTCCTGCAGCCCTACGGGCTGCCAGCTGGGAGCGGTTAAGAGAGAAAAGCTCCCAGCATGCACATCTCGTGACCCCAATTCATGCCTTGTCTCTCGGGCCCTGGGCTCCACGCCTCTGATTCTCCATCCAACCCTCTTCTCTATACCACGCCCATTCTCCATGCCCTGCCCACCTTCCAGAGTATGCGCAGTGTGGTTGGGCTGCATCCCTTGAGGCCGGGACTCAGGTAGGGGTGGGGTTCACCAGCATGGCTATTGCTGAGGTTGCTTGCAGCCCTGGTGAAAGCTCCCTGGCCAGTATTTGAAATGTGAATTCAATATCTAAAATGGAAATACCAGGTGCCTGGGATCCTGGAATTTGCCTTTTCAAGGCCACTGTCCTACCATCCCCTCTATCCCTCCAGGCTGCCATGATCCTCGCTCTGGACCCATGGTGAGGGCCGTTGCAGAGATCCTCCCTTTGGACCCAATCTGCCTGAAGGGCCCATACCTTGGTCAGGAGTCTTAGAAGGACTGCCCTGAGCCATGTCATAAAAAGGAGAAAACATCACATTGGACAGCCCCAATTCCTGCATTATACAGACAGGAAACTCAGGTGCACTGGTAAGTGACCCCTAAGCCACTTCAGGGGACCACACACATGCCCCTTCTCCCACGCTGCACACAGGCTGGTTCACTGGACTTCCTTATCCGAGTGTGGACCTCTTAGCCTCGTCAACATAGGCAGCAACACTGAAACTTCCCTTTGGTCCTTCCCACAATGTTAGGCAAGTTTTTGCAGGAAGGTAATATGCAATTTCTGCTCTACTATAGGGTTGGCTCCTTGGGAACTAGTTTTAATATCCCTGTTTAAATATACCCTCAGAATCACAAAATAATTTTTTGCTGTGGGGGGTTATGGTGATAATTCTCTGAAGTCGTTTTTTCATTTAGCCTTTCTGATTGACTCCAAATACTACAGCACCACACGCTTCTTAGAATGGTGGATGCACAGCTCCACTTCTTTGCAGGGAGAACGCACAACAGCAGAATATCCGTGGCCTGACTTTCTGGAGCATCCGTATTACTACAAGATTTGGAAGAAGAAAAGTTAGGTCATTTCCAAGGTAAGGAATTAAAAACTTAACACTAAGATGAGGTGGGAAAGTCATATGCCATTAATAATTGTCAGTAATCTGTGCCTGAAATGTCAGACTTTCTCTGAGAAAGAACTCTGAGACCCTATTTCCCATTGTTTTATTTATTTATTTATTTTTTTAAAGATTTTATTTATTTATTTTTTCCCCCCAAAACCCCAGTAGATAGTTGTATGTCATAGCTGCACATCCTTCTAGTTGCTGTATGTGGGACTTGGCCTCAGGATGGACGGAGAAGTGGTGCCTCGGTGCGCGCCGGGGATCCAAACCCGGGCCACCAGCATCGGAGTGCGGGCACTTAACCACCAAGCCACGGGGCCGGCCCCCCATTGTTTTAAATAGGAAAAATTAGAAGGCATAGCAAATCTATTGAAAAGCTCTACCAATTTCCTAAGTCGCAATATGGCACCTAGACATAAGTTACGAACATCATGTGCTCCTCATTTTGTTCCTCATTCAACCCAGTCCCACAGGTCTTCAGTGCATGCTGTGAACACAGCACTGTGCTAGGAGTCGAGGCCTTGGTGAGCATCGTGGTAGGGGTGGACCTTGCTGGAGAAAGATGGCATCATAAAAAATCCATGCCACTTACAAAACTGAGGCAAAAATAGAAAGACCCAGGAGCCACGCAAGGATGAGGGCATTAATAGATACTTGGGAGTATTAAAATCCATCTAATGGTGTCATGAGTGAATGTGTTCCACTTTAAAACAAAACACTGCTGTTATTCTGAGATACTGAGTTAGTATCTTTGTGCAAATATGCAGGATTCAAAATGTTTATTGATGTATAACATGCATACAGAAATATATGAAGTCATCCACGTAAATCTCAAAGAATTATTACAAAGTGAACACACTTGTGTGACCAAGAACTAGCACCAGCTTTACTCAGGCCCCAACCATCCTTTTCTCCCTATTTCCTCCCCAAAGGTAACTGATATCTTACCAGCGAACACTATATATCGAGTTTGTCTTCTTATACACGTGTTTTATTACAGAACATTTTAAACAATATACAAAATAAGCAAAATAGCATAGTAGGCCCATCACCCATCTTCAACAACTACTAATCATCTGCTATTTTTGTTTCAGCCACACTCCATCCCATTCCCACCTCACGTTATTATTCTTGTAAGCCTTTGTGAGTGTGTGGTGAGTAAGATGTATGCACACTGAAAGGCACAAATCTCAGCCGTACAGTTTTGGCAAATAAACATGCCCATATAACTTTCATCCCTTTAAGAATAGGATATTTCCATCACCTCCAGAAAACTCCTTTCTGTGTTGGCAAATAAACATGCCCATATAACTTTCATCCCTTTAAGAATAGGATATTTCCATCACCCCCAGAAAACTCCTTCCTGTTCCTTCCCAGGCAATTTTTTCCTTCCCCCGAAGCAACCACTGTTCTGGTTTTTTCAGCATAGGTTCATCTTGGCTGAAATCATCCCATGTGTGTTGTTTTCTGTCCAGCTTGCCTCCCTCAGCACGAGGTTGATGAGTCTCTCTCAGCATGTGTGTGTCAGCATTTGCTCCTTGGCACGGCTGAGGGCGTTCTGCTCTGTGGATGCCCCAAAGTGCACTCATCTTCCTCCTGGGGACGTGCAGGTCATCTCCTGTGAACAGTCTTGTACAAACGTTTTTTGGTATGCTGTTTAATTCCTTTATTAGCATTTAAGTTGTGACACACCTTTGCATTTTTACTGGTTGGTCCAGATTATAATATGCATCTTTAACATATCACAGCCTACCTAGACTTAATAGTTCACCAGTTTAATCAATGTAAAATATGGAAGCCTTGCTACAGAACAGTTCCATCTACCTCTGTCTGTCCTTTGTGCTATTGTTGTCATAAATTTTACATCTACCCATGTTATAAATCCCACAATACAGTGTTATAATTTTTGCTTTAAATAGTCATAGGTATTTTAAAGAAATAAGTTAAGTGTTTGGAAGGAAATGCTTTGAGACTCTGCAATTGTACTGTTTCTTCTTTAAGTTTCCTCCACAGTTTTTGCATTCATCAGTCAATCTTTCCAACAGTAATTATTACTGTAGCGTTCTAGTGGCGATTTTCAATTTCATGCTATCTAGCGCATATATTATTTGGAATTCTCTGAGGAAGATTCCCCACCCTCCCTCTCCCTTCCTTCTTCCTTTCTTTCTCTCATTCTTTTTTTTTTCCCCTTTTTTCTTTCTTCCTTCCCTTCCTTTCTTATTTAATCTTTCTTATATCAGTATAGCCTCGTGGATATTTATTTTATTCTCTGGATAATAATCCAATGCTACCATTATTTATTTTGTTGCTCACAGTTTTCCAGCTTGAGTCATTGGGAAGTCTTTTAGACTGATTCACTTTGACACGTCCCATCATTTTCTGTGTGTTTTTTTTTTTAAAGCACTTTCCTACTTTCTGGCACTACAAGATGATCCAGGCTCATTTTGTATTTTCTATCTCCAGCCCTAGAATGAGCCATTTCTCCAAGAAAACCTGGTTTCTTTTATTGGAGAATGATGTTTAGAAAACAAGATCTGGGAGCTAGATGTGCTCATTAATATTAGAGTGTCACTGCTTCTAGTCCCTCTCAGCAGAGCTTGGAAATGTATGTATGAATATAAACTCAAGTATACACATCTGTCTATCGATCTATCAATCTATCTATCTTTTTTGATAGATATATTAAAAGAGACATGGATTCATACTGATATTTCCAACTCCAAGCCAACACCACAGGGTTTATTCTAGCATTCTCCTTTTGTTTATTTGTAACTTCTTTCACCAACAGTGAGAAACTTAACTACAGTTAGCTACGATATGTTTACTGTGTCAACTAGTTTCAGAATTGCTAATCCATACCCTTATTAAAAACAAATTTACCACCTAAAGTACAGTGTTAGTGTCCAGTGCTTTAGTTCTACAGTATCCCGTCAAAACACTGTCTTCCAAAGTAACTTAGGTCAGGACCTTTCATCCCCACTCCTTCTGTATGGTTATGTCACATGCTTGTAATACAGTGAGATTCATTTATCACTGCAGTCCATCTGGGTTCCCCAGCATCCTGATTGATTTTTAAAATTTGCAGAATAAAATTCACTCTTTGCTGTGTACAGTTCTATGGGTTTTGACATTATGGTCATGCATCCATGTCCACAGTACCACACAGAGCTGTGTTTTTCACCCCCAAAGTTCTCTCATGCTATCCCTTTGTATTCAACCCCTTCCCCTACTCCATCCCTTGGCAACCACTGATCATTTTCCATCCCTGTAATTCTGCCTTTTCTAGAAAGTCATATAAATGGAATCATATTCTATACAGCCTTTTGAATCTGGCTTCCTTCACTTAGAGAAATGTAGCCAAGATTCATCCATGTTGTTGTGTGAATCAAGAGTTTATCCTGGGAGCAGCCCGTGGCTTAGTGGTTGAGTGCGTGCGCTCCCCTACTGGCGGCCCAGGTTCGGATCCATGGTGCGCACTGACACATCGCTTCTCAGGCCATGCTGAGGTCGTGTTCCACATACATCAACTAGAAAGGTGTGCAAATACGACATACAACTATCTACTGGGGCTTTGGGGGGAAAAGGAGGAGGATTGGCAAAGGATGTTAGCTCAGGGCTTATCTTCCTCACACACAAAAAAAGAGTTTATCTTTTTTATTGCCAAGTAGTATTATAATATACCAATGCAACACAGTTTCTTTCTCCACTCACTTGATGAAGGACATTTAGTTTATTTCCAGCTTTTGGCAATTATGAATAAAATGGCTATAAAGATTCCCACAAAGATTTTTGTTTAAACATTAGTTTTCAATTTTCTTCAGTAAATACCTAGGAGTGGGATATATGAGTCATATAATCAGTGTATGTTTAGCTTTATAAGAACCTGCTCAACTGTTTTCTGAATGCAACTATCATGTTGCATTCCCAGTTCTAATTGTTAATTGCTCCTAGTCCTCACCAGCACGTGGTATTTGCAATTTTATTTTTTATTTCAGCCATATAATAGGCGTGCAGTATCTTATTGTGGCTTCTACTTCCTTTTATAAAGTGAGTTCTGCTAAATATAGAATTTTGTGTTGACTTTTGGGTTTTCTTTCTGCAATTGAATGATGTCATTTTATTGTTGAGTTGTCTCTTTTGTTTTTGATAGTACATCATCCATCATTTACATTATTTCTCCCTGTATGTAATGTCTTCCACTGTATGTGTGTATTTCCCTGACTGCTTTCAAGATTTTCTTTTTATCTTTGGATTTTAGTAGCTTGACTATCATGTACCTAAGTATGCTTTTCTTTTATATTTTATTTTGTGGGTTTGCTGAATTTCTGGGATCTAAAATTTTAGATTTTCCAACAAATTTTGGAAGTTTTATGCTATTACTTATTGATTTGTCTTTCTGCCTCATTTAATTTTTCTGTCTCTCTCCTCTCTGCTTGGGACTCAATCATCTCACAGGTCATAAGGCTCTGTTCATTTTTCTTCAAAATTTTTACATTCTTTTCTTCAGACTGGATAATTTCTATTGCTGTATCTTCATGTTTTTTCTACTATTTCTAATCTACCGGTAAACTCAAAAGTATTTTTTTATTTCATCTTCTTATTTGATTCTTTTGTATAATTTCCACTTCTCTGCTGAGTTCCCACATCTGTTCATTCATTATGGGAATATTTTTCTTTACCACCATGATCATCTTTATAATAACTGCTTTTGTATTCTTGACTGCTAATTACAACACATTGGGGAGAGTTTCTACTGCCTGCTTTTGGTCACATATGGATTACATTTTCCTATTTCGTCAAATCTCATGCTTCTTTTAAATTGTGTACTGGAAATCATGAAAGATAGATATAGAGGCTCCGGATTCTATTGTATTCCTTAGAAGAGTTTTGTCATTTTTCTAGCAGGGAATCAGCTTGGCTAGACTGAAATTCCAATCCTATCTCATTTACAGTGGGCATAGCTGAAATCCTAGTTTAGTTCTTTCATCTTCCAACTGCTGTTTTTACACTAGGCCTTCTGGGGCCTACCCTGCATGTGTGTTGTTCAAAGATCTGCCAATTTGCAGTGTGTGGAGGAGAGACTTATATATTTTGCAATTTTCCTCTTTGTGGCTCCCTCTCTTCCAGAATTTCTCCCCTAACTTTCCAGCTACTCTGCCAGCCAAAAATACATCCTCTAACATTACAAGTAAGACTGTAGTTTTTCCCCTGTCTAGGCCATGTGCAGATTTTGGAATGCTTTGAGGCAAAAGACACAAGCTTGCAAATATCTCCTGGTGCAATTCCCATCATTTAAGGGAAAATTCCCTGTCAGTTCTGCTTGCTTTTGGAAATGATTTATACATACACACAAATACACATTTATTATACGTGTATTACATATAGCCACACAAGTCTGTATAAATATATATACTATTTTGTGCAGATTTTATCATTGTTATCTGTGAGAGTGTTAGTTCAACAGGCTACTCCACCATTACTAGAAGCCAGACCTCGGTTTTGTTTCTTTCTTGGATTTTATATAAATGGAATTATAAAATATATAGCCTTTTGAATATAATTTCTTTTATGCAGCATTATGGTTGTGATATTCATCCATGCTATTGCATGTAGCTAGTGTTTGTTCATTTGTTGAAAATAATTAATTTTTTAATGGTCATAAAATATGCATAACATAAAATTTTAACCATTTTTACGTGTACAGTTCAGTGACATTCAATATAGTCACATAATTGTGTAGCCATAACCTCTGACCATCCACAGAACTATTTTCACCTTGCACTGAAACTTTGTGCCCATTAAGCAACAACTCCCTGTTATCTCTCCCTCTTGCCCCAGGGAACCACCATTCTCCTTTCTATTCCTATAAATTTGACTACTCTAAGTACCTTATATGAGTGGAATCATACAGTATTTTTCCTTTTGTGACTGGCTTTATTTCACTTAGTATAAAGTCCTCAAGCTTCATCCATGTCATAACATGTGTCAGAATTCCTTCCTTTTAAAGGGTGAAGAGTATTCCACTATGTGTATACACCACATTTTTTTGTCAGTTCGTCCATTGATGGACACCTGGCTTGATTCCAGCTTCTGGCTATTTTGAATAATGCTGTTAAGAACACGGGTGTACATATATGTCTTTATACCTCTGCGTTCAGTTCTTTTGCGTGTATACCCATAAATGGTGTTCTCAGATTCACTTTTTCACATGTAGGAGGGTTTCCCACACCTCCAGCAAGCAATTCTTGGAATGCCAGCTGGTCGCCAGCTAATTCAACTCAATTTGATGCTGACAACCCAGAGATACATCAGATTCCACAGGTTGATGGCTCCGTCCTGTAAGTCTGCACACCCACCCAACCTCACCTCAACTTCAGATGCCAGTTACAAGCCCAGGCTGTTACCTATACTTCTGACTTACTGGCTAAAAACCAGAGGTTCCCACAACCTTCTCCTTGGGTTTGATTAATTTGCTAGAGTGGCTCACAAAACTCAGAGAAACATTTACTAGATCACCAGTTTATTAAAAGAGGATATAATTCAAGAACAGCCTGTTGGAAGTGGTGCATAGGGAAAGGTATGGAGATGGTACACAGAGCTTTCATGCCATCTCCAGGTGGACCACTCTCCGAGCAGTCCTTGTCATTGCCAACCTGGAAGCTCTCTGAACCGCCTTCTCTTGGGATTTTTATGGAGGCTCTCTCACATAGGCATGATCAATTATTAACTCAGATTCCAGCCCCTCTCCTCTCTCTGGAGGATAAGGGGTAGGGCTAAAAATTCCAAGCTTCTAATCAGGGCTTGGTCTTTCTGGTGAGCAGCCCCCATTCAGGAGGCATCCAGAAGCCCCCAGAGTTGCCTCAATAGAACAAAAGATTCTCCTAGTGTTCTTACCACTGGGGAAATTACAAAGGTTTTAGGAGCTCTGTGCCAAGAACTGGACGCAGAGGCTGATAAATATGTTTTTTATTATTTCAGAACCCGTAAGTGGAATATCTAGATCATATAGTAATTCTATTTTTAATCTTTGAAGGAACTTCCATACTGTTTTCCACAGTTTTATATTCTCACCATCAGAGCACAAGGGTTCCAATTTCTCAACATCCTTGCCAACACTTGTTATGTTCTGATTTTGTGATGGCAACTATCCTAATGGGTGTGAAAAGGTATCTCATTGTGGTTTTATTTCACATTTTCCTGATACTTAGTGATGTTGAGCATCTTTTCATGTGTTTCCTGTTCATTTTATATCTTCTTTGGAGAAATGTCTATTCAAGTATTTTGTGCATTTTTAAATTGAGTTTTTTTTTATTGTTGAGTTGTAGAAGTTCTTTATTTATTCTAGATATTAATCCGTTATCAGATTTGTGATTTGCAAATATTTTCAACCATTCCATGGTTTGCCTTTTTACTCTGTTGATAGTATCTTGTGATACAGAAAACTTTTTCATTTTGATGAAGTACAATTTGTTATTTTTTTTTTGTTACTTATGTCTTTGGTGTCATATTAAAGAAATCATTGTTACAATGGCATTTGGACACAATGACACACAGCTTTTACCGTGTGTTTTCTTCTAAGGATTTTATAGCTTCAACTCTAACATTTATATCTTTGATCCATTTTGAGTTAATTTTTGTATATGGTGTAAATTACGAGTCCAACCTCATTCTTTTGCATGTGAATATCCAGTTTTCCCAACAATATTTGTTGAAAAACTGATCTTTTCTCCAATGAATGGTCTTTGTACCTTTGTCAAAAATCATTGGACCATATACGCAAAGTTTTGTTTCTGGGGTCTCTATGCTGTTTCATTAGTATAGTGTGTGTATTTATGCCAATACCACACTGTTTTGATTACCTTATAGTAAGTTTTGAAATCAGGAAGTGTGAGTTCTCTAACTTTGTTCTTCTTTTTCTAGATTGTTTTGGCTATTCAGTGTCCCTTGAGAGTCCATATGAATTTTAGTATAGATTTTTCTAATTTTGCAAAACCATCACTGGAATTTTTACCTCTTTGAGTAAGTTGATTCTTAAGTATTTTACTCTTTTTGATGCTATTGTAAATAAAAACATAAAGTTTTTAAATTTCTTTTTCAGATTACTTATTATTAATGTATAGAAGAACAACTAGTTTTTAGATGTTGATTTTGTGTCCCACTACTCTGCAGAATTTTCTAGTTCTAACAAATTTTTGGTGGAATTTTTAGGGGTTTCAACATATAAGATACTATTTGTAAACAAATATAATATTACTTCTTCCTTTCCAATTTGGATGCTATTTCTTTCTTTTTCTTGCCTACTTGCCTTGGCTAGAACTTCTAATACCATGTTGAATAGAAGTGGTGAAAATGGGCCTTCTTGCCTTGTTCCTGATCTTACAGAAAAAGCTTTCATTCCTTCACCATTGAATATGATGTTCTCTGTGGATTTCTATATATGGCTTTTATTATGTTGAAGTAGTTTCCTTTTACTCTGAGGGGTTTTTTAGTGATTTTTAGCATGAAAGCATGTTTAGTTTTGCCAAACGCCTTTTCTGCATCCATTGAGATGATCATGTGTTTTTTTCCTTCATTCTGTTAATGTGGTTTATTACATTGATTCATTTTCATATACTGAAACACTCTTTATTCCAGGAATAAATGCCACTTAAAAATGCTGTATAATCCTTTTAATATGCTGATTAATTTAGTTTATTACTGTTTTATGGAGGATTTTTATATCAATATTCATCAAAGATATTGACCTATAGTTTTCTTTTCTCTGAGTGTCTTTGGCTTTGATATCAGGGTAGTGTTAATCCCATAGGATGACTTTAGAGGTATTCTCTCCTCTTCAACTTTTTGAAAGAGTTTGAAAAGAATTGGTGTTAGTTAATTTAAAAAAAAGTCTGTGGCCCAGGAATAAATTCAGCATAAAATAAATACAAATAAATATTTTTTATAAATATGAAAAAGTTTTCTTACTAAAAAAAATTAAAAATTAAGTAAGTACATCACTTATCACTTTATTTCTAAAAAGTTTTTTAACCTACTAGTAAGCATGAACAAATTGTTAGAATTAAAATGACTGAAGTGTTAATTTTCTTCATTGCAAATTTTGTGACAGAAGTATATGATGCCGTCATGTATGACATCTTTTATGAAAAAATGATCATTTTTTGTAGTATTTGAAAATATTATGAATTTTCCCAGTGGCCTCTGACAATACTCTGATATGCAAAGTTATCTTTTCAACATGTATGTCTCATCATCATCCTTACCAAATTAACAAACTCAGGTGCTAATTAATCAACTACTTTTCATATGATTCAGGTTCTCCACCACCAAGTCCCCTAAGCATCAGGAAATTCTACAATTTCTGCAAGATTAACAATTTTACCTTACACTGTATATATCTCATGTGGTTTAAAACATCCAAAAATCATTGATAAACTGACCCTGTCCAGACTAAAGCATTGTGAATTATAAAAGGTGGTCTCTGTTAAGCGAGGAAGGATTTCAGGTTGACCTTAATTTTATAAGTGGTCTATTTTTTACAGTGTATTGTTCTGTTATGTATTTCACTTCTTCTCTAAAAAAAGTGATAATTGAGGACACTTAGAGAAAAATTTGAGAAAATAAGGTACTGTTACACACTGTAAGCTTCAAATGCTTTCAAGCATAAGATACAATAAGAACTAAAACTATGAAATGGCAGAGGAAATAGAGATAAGAGGATGAAATTGCAGAACTGAATCTATAATAATATCTCAATGGCTAATGTTATGGTGCCAGGAATGTGGTGAAGTCAAAGAATTTGTAAAGATGATAATAAACACACTACAAAGAAAAAACATTGAAATTTTCATAGAGAGAATTTTTACAGTGATATGACAGAGAACAAGGAAGAGAAGTTGGAGTGAGAGATTATCTGCTTCTTAAATTATTTCCATTGTTGAGAACAAAAATCCAATTTGCTGAAATCTTTATTCCCCTCTATGACCCTACCTTTACCTGCAAAATCTCAGCATTGAATCGATGTCACAGTCCAGCTTTTCCATCCCTGGGGAACAGAGCAACTTATCTCACCTGAAACCTCAATTGCTCAGGCTGTGAAACAAGGCCGGCCATCCACTCTCACAGAGGAGCCAACTGGAGGATACGATTTTTGGTTCTGAATTCAGCTAAACATCTTCAAAGAACTGTATCTGGCCTTCCTTATCCAGGGCTATCAGTGAAGTGTTGGCTGGCTTTCAGAGAAGAGCAATTCACACTCAGTGGAGATATTTTCTGTTGAGCTCTCTAGAGAAGGCTGTGGGGCTTGTCAGTAAGAGTTGATTTCTATGCGGCTTATAATTTTTTATTTTATTCAGAGATTTATAAAGAAATTTACATGGTAAGTATTATTATCAACATAAACGTTGTCTATTCTCTGGTCATTTAAGAAAAATTTTCCTCTCAGGGTCCACCCATGGACGAAGCCCAGATTTAATCTCCAAGAGTCAGCCAGGCACTCTGTGGTCCATGGGAAGCCCTCAAGTTTGCAGCCTGTTTCCTTGTGTGCTGTGCTGGTGTTTAATCTTCCATCTCTTCCGGGTACAACTAGACAGATGCTTATCAAATCATCAAGGGACTTGACATTCAACAAATGTACTTTTCATTATCTTTAGACTTCTACACTTTTCAAAAAGACTCTCAGCATTTCCAGTAATTGTGCAGCAGTTTACCCAACACTAAGGTTCTCACTATTAAAAGTTAAATAAATTTTGAAAAGGAAAAAGTGATCTTTGCAATTTTGTACAGAATCTATATAATGGGTGCATCCTTATAAATGGAGCTGATGGTGCTCAGGGCAAGCTACCCCAGGAGGCACCACTCTGGTATGCAGATTATTTCAAGCTGAAGACAATAAGGACTCAGAGAACTCACGAAGAATATTTGAGTTTCCCCTCCCAAACTGCCTAAAGAATTTAAAACAAAAGATCTGTTTCAGGAAGGAGTTATTATCATGATGGCTGTAAAGATAATGTAAGATAGAGGTTACAACAGGAAAGGCACCAAGCCCCTTTTATCAAAAACTTTCTCTCTCCCTGACCACATTATCTATAGATGACCCTGAGAAGAGTTGTCAAGCAAACATTTGCATTTCTATCTCCATGTGAGTTGTCTTCTTGCCCTCTGAGGTCCCAGACCACTACCCATCCCCAACACCTTCCTCGTCTATAGCTACAATACTTAAGCGGGCAGCTTAGACAGAGGGACCACTTGCTCATTTCTGAGTTTCTCCCATGTATACATGTTATTAAACTTGGTTTTATTTTCTCCTGCTAACCTGGCTTGTTAATTATTTGGCCAGCCATAAGAACCTTAAGAAAAGGGCAGAGGCAGATTCTCTCTCTCCCCCAACAGTTTTTGTGCCCAACGTGGGGCTACACTGGCTGGCAAGTTGCGTTCTCTGGCTGGAAGAACTGCCTTCTACCTGGATTACTGCAGATGATGAGATATGGGAATGCCTGACGAAAGCCGGCAAAATGTAAGACTTCTTACCATGTCAGCCTCCCAGAATCTCTACCTGTGGATTCTGGTGGAGGTAAGTGGTGAGAATATTTTTCTCTTTCTAAATTTAGATTGGCAGGAGAAAATATTTGGGAAACTAGTTTCTTGTGCTTTTAGTGACTCTTGGTTTAAATTTGGTAGAGTACTCTTGGTTTTGATCTTGATCACTTTTCCTCCCAGAGATAGTCTCTGTTTTTCTCTTTTGTCTTTGTCTTTTGTATCGTGTGTCATAAGAAGGAAATACCATAGGGTAGGACGCAGGCATAGGCCTTATAAGCCTACTCTCCGTGTCGGCCCCACAAACTGGTGAGTTTGCGGGTCTCACCAGACTGGTGTCTATTTAGACAAACTTTGCTGTGGGTTAATATGCACATGAAGTGAAGGCCATTGTCAAGGGCATCTTGGAAGCAAAAGGGCCGCAAATTTGGTGGGCACGGGTCGAGCAGTTAAGAGCCATTAGGGCGCTCGCCACTTTCAGGAGACTCCCGTGACAGGATAACTTGGGTCATGGAACGGGATAGATGACACAGGTCCCCCGCCAACTGCAAGAAAATGTCCATGCAACGACGAGGTACTCTGTAAAGCACACAGTCCCCAACCCCGTGGCTCCTCCCCCCCTAAGTATTATTCTGGCTCCAGGAGACCTAAGGCGTGGCTAAAGCTGTCATTGTGCACATAAGAAAAAAACCGGATGAGGTTTTTCCTTCTGTCTTGTTCTGTGTCCTGAGACAACTTGGCTTTGTGCCAAGTGAGAATATTCTCCTTGGTCTCCACCATACGGAAGGTGCATTTACCGGGGTGCCCCTTGGTGGCCAGTCAAGTAGATTGGGGTTCTGAACTGTCTCTTTGTCCGGCTGTGCCAAGTTCTCAGGGGAGTTTGTCATAAAGGGCCCAGTCCATAAGGGCTTTTGTCGTCTTAACCTTTGTTGCTTGTTAGTGCTGGAAAAATCCCATTCCAGTATCAACTGCCCGGTGTCACAGTTTAGCGGGTCTGTGACTGGAGGCGTCCCACACTATTGTGGAGACATGACACACCGTTTTCATTACACCATCCTTACCGCCTGTGCAATGAAGGTCTTTACTTTCTCTGAATATCTTTGGGAGTGAATTCTGTGGATCATGGGGGCTACATCATCTGCGTCCTCACCAGGGACGCCTCTTGAGTCCATGGTAAAGATTTATTCTAAGCGTGGAAAGTTACCTCCGGGTCTTTCCTTAAAAAGTCTTATTGGATCAAGTCACTATTGGAATAAATATACAAATGAAGATCCTACTTGTCAATGGCCAGACGACGGATACTTTGAATTGGGAAAACTTCTAAATTGGGGGAAAAAAATATGTTTTGAGAGCTCTCACACAATTGTTTAATTGGTACCTAAAAAAGGGCCAGAAAAAGGAAGGGAAAAATTTAAATAGCCTTAAGACCTTGACTCAGGTTACAATTGAATTGAGAACATGTAAGTGTAAGTGTTTATAAGATTATAAAGGTTGGAATATTTGAGCTAATATTAGATAAAGAGGTTACATCAACTTTGCCTGAGTATATTTTAAAATGTCTGACTGGGAATGCTTCCCTTGTCCAAAATCAGAAGACCAAGACCTATTAATAAAAATCTTAATGATAACTATGTTTAAAGATATAAGAGGTGATGAAATTTACATGAACTTTTGTACAAAAAACTGATGTTATTTCTATTACAGAACTGGTTAACAAAAATAGTAATTTAAATGATGGTTAATTTTATCTAATGTCTTATGAAGTCTTATAGACAATCTAAATAATTATTGGGAACAAGTAACTAAATAGTTGTGAAAAAGATGAATGTTGGGTGAACTTTAAACAATAATTATGTGTTATGGTGGTTACAGCTTCCAAACTCTTTTTGGTGACTTAAAACTTTAGAGTTTTGCTAAATTTTGTGATAAAAATTCACTGAGTATCATCATTTCCAAATAAGATAAGATATTAAACATTGATTGCTAAACTTACGTTTGTCTACTTTTGGCTTTTCATTACAGGAAAACTAAAAGGTGTTTTGAGTCTATTGGTAAACGTGTGTTTTATTAAAAGATTGTACTATAAAGGAACATATTTCTAGAAGTTATGAAGTTTTTATAAATTTTCCAAGCCACAAGATCCTAATGTAAAAGAAAGTTTATAATGGTTTACTTTGTTTTTACTTACAAATTGGGGTTTCTAAGAGTTAAAATTTCTAATTAGTATATGTGATTGAAGCTACTAAATATTAAGAAAAATATGTCTGTGCACAAGGAAAGTAAGATGTATAAAGAAGGAACAAAGAATGGAGATATTTTATTTGATTGATTAAGGAAGATAAATTTGTCTTCAAGAACTAGGAGGGAAAAGAAAGACATGGGACAAATTCTGAATGTAAAAAGAAAGTTATAGGTTTGTGGAAGAGGAATTCTGGAAAAGGAGTTTTTGTATGGTCAAGTTGGCTAAGATTGAAATGAATTTAATTAAGTAAATGAATTTTAATATCAGAAGGAAGCAGGTACAAAATTATCATTTGGTCTTCTTTCTCTTAAAAGGATAATTTTCTTGAACTTGATAAAGAGGTTATAAAAGATTTTTCTTTACCTTTGGGTAAGTCTACCTAAAAGACAGAAAAAAAAAAAATCTGTTAAAATGATTTCCTGCGTTCAAAAGACTGAGGTCCCTCTATTAAGGTTTTTGGACTGTCAATGCTCTCTTTGCTTTAACGTTTTATATTTCTGACAAGCTCCCAAAAATTCATATAAATAAAGTCTTTTTTTTACTTTTTTTCTTTGAGAATTTTCAAAGGGCCTTGGAACTTCTCAAAGAAATTTGCTCTCTTCCTACAAAGGGAAAGATACTAAATTTATTAGGCTTATTCCGTATGTTAAATTACATGGAAAGCATTGTCAGACAAGTGATGGTAAGTCTGCTTAGGCGCTGTTATGTGGGCAAATGTTATTGACATAGGTGTTTTAAAATTGTATAACATTACTGAAATTCTGATCTGTCCTGATTATCAGTCATAATTCTGGTTACTATTATTTTAAAGTGTTGTGTGTCACAAAATTAACCAAATTTCTCTGTCAATTGCCATTTTGAGGTCTTGTTTACAGACTTATTTCTTTGCTCTAATGCTCTTGCAAAATGTTTCAACTTCAGAAAAATTCATGGAAAGTACTCTGACATTTACACTGGAGTACTGGTTTCTGACAAACTTTCTGATAATAAAACTGAACTTGATAAGAAATTACAGAAAGCTGATGGAAAGACTGATAACTTCATGAAGCTGCTCAGAAAAAGATTGGGGTCAAGAATGGATTACACAGGACTGAATGAACTGATAAGGATGATTATAATTTTTATTATTTTTCATTTGAAGTATTGCTGACTTTTTAATGTTTTTTTTTTTTTAGATTTAAGGAAAACTTTTTCTCTTTTCTCCTGAGCTAGCTATGACTTATAACAATTTGGTAAATAATGTTTTTGTAAGTAAAATTGAAATATTTATCTTTCTCTCTATCTGATCCCTCGAATTTGGAAACTCTTAGTGAGTATTGTTGTTTTCATGGCAATATAGTTATTTGCATAAGTTCAATAAGAATCTGTTCTCCTTATAACAGGACACAATTGGAAACACTGGTTCTATTACCAAGGCTGTGACTGGAACATCATATTTGCGATACAACCATACAGCTTTTGAGGAATGAAGATTGGACTTTATGGAATAAAGCCACGTGGAAACATTAGCCTGGTACCTTATGTTCCAAGCAGCACTTACCAGGATAAGTAAAGAATGTCACTTATCTGGCAAGCACAAGGAACCTCGAAATATTTTGGGGGAACCTCGGAAGAAAGGAGTTCACCCAAATCTGTAGGTATTACAGGCAAAGTCTGATAACAAAATCCTTGGCTTGGCTTTCCTGGCCTGGAGAGGCCTTTAAAGTTCAATCTGAGATTCCTTATAAAAAGTTCCAGCACAGCAGATTTAAAAGAGCCTATGTGATCAATTGCTATTCTCGCTGTACTTATGTAAATAATTGGGCCAACTCTATTGGAACTAGACTTATTTTGCAAACTACTTAGTATTAATTTGTCTATCTTTGATAAAAATGAGGGTGATTTTAGAAAGAAAAATTATATTTCTGTAAAAACTATAGTGTAGATTTGCGGATATTAGATCCTGGTTTTGTTAATTGTATTTTAAGGTTTTTGTTTTATATTGTTGACTTGACTGGGTCCTGATTTCTTCTAGTCTCCTAAAATATCTGGCTACAGATCTCCAAACTAATGTTTTTGATTTTTTCCATCACTTTCATTAGGAATCACTGAAAACTGAACCTGCCCTTTTTCCTGAAGCCTTATAAACTGAAGCTGATGGACTTGCTATAAACTTAAGAGATTACCCGATGACATCACCAGAGACATTTTAAACTGCAAAAGCTGCTTTGACGTTGACATCTAAAAATCTTATCTGGCTCTCCTCTAAACTCAGAAACTGCTTTACAACTTGCTCCAACCATTAACCTTGTTTTTCTTTCGTTTACATAGAAATGCTTCCATTAAATACTTGATTGCTTGCTTCCACAATATAGGTGTAACCTTGAGAGCCCACCTGCATCACCACCTTCTAAAATGTACTTAATTGAACTATCTATTATCAGGACTAAGAAATGTGCTCAGTGAGATGAAACAATCTACCAACTCAGCTTCTGGACTATGAAACGTCTTTAATTTTCAAAAGGACTGTGAAACTTCTAGGAAAGTTTCAGAGGAGGGAACTGATGGTGCTCAGGGCAAGTTACCCCAGGAGGCACAACTCTGGTATGCAGATTATTTCGAGCTGAAGACAATAAGGACTCAGAGAGCTCAGGAAGAATATTTGAGTTTCCCCTCCCAAACTGTCTAAAGAATTTAAAACAAAAGATCAGTTTCAGGAAGCAGTTATTATCATGATGGTTGTAAAGATAATGTAGGATAGATGTTACAACAGGAAAGACTCCAAGCCCCTTATATCAAAGACTCTATCTCTCCCTGACCATATTATCTATAGATGACCCTGAGAGGAGTTGCCATGCAAACATTTGCATTTCTATCTCCATGTGAGTTGCCTCTTGCCCTCTGAGGTCCCAGACCACTATCCACCCCCAACACGTTCCTCGTTTTTAACTGCAACACTTAAGCAGGCAACTTAGACAGAGGGATGAGTTGCTCATTTCTGAGTTTCTCCCATGTATACATGTTATTAAACTTGTAATTATTTTCTCCTGCTAACCTGGCTTGTTAATTATTTGGCCAGCCATAAGAACCTTAAGGGAAAGGGCAGAGGGAGATTTTCCCTCTTCCCCCAACAACAAGATTATCTGATTCCCAGAAAAAGAAAGCATTACTATAATATTAAGGCTACAACTGTCAAAATGAAGCCAAGATACACTCAAGTCGAGCTTTTGTTCAAAAGTTAATTGGCTCCTCTTTGAAACTTTATCATGTTTATTATGTAAGCATAATATAGAGCCTAGAATATAGAAAGTGCTTATGGGTAAGTTAACATTGTGATCATTTATTTTGTAAATGTTAGTATGAGAGATGTAATTCATTTTCTAGTATATTCAGATTTTCAAGTTCTGCTAAACCTAAAGCCACATTACTGGCAAGTTGGGATACCTCTAGACATCTGAAAAATATGAATCCTAAACAGAAGCATATAAATTCTCTATTCATCAGGTTCTAAGTTCTAAAACATTCTAAGGTTTTGGAACAAATCAATGGCATTCCAAATTTACAGTAAGGCTACATGTGCCACACAGGATCCTACAGGAAGAGAAATCCAGATTTTAAATAGAGGAGACTATGCACAAAAATAAAGTACGTTTTCAAGTCTGAAAGAGGATTTCAAGAAAGAAGAGACTTTCAGAACATGTGGGAAGTGGTAAATAACTTATCAAGGGTTCTCTAAAAGAGAATATATTGTGGACAAAAGAGCTTCACACCAGAGCTAAAATGGCATCTCTGGAATCCTTACGATGAAACAGATGCTGAACTACTATTTCCTGAAACTTAAAATGCACCTTGGGCCGGCCCCGTGCCTTATCGGTTAAGTGCATGCGCTCCGCTACCTGCGGCCCGGGTTCGGATCCCGGGCGCGCACCGACGCACCGCTTCTCAGACCACACTGAGGCCACGTCCCACATACAGCAACTAGAAGGATGTGCAACTATGACATGCAACTATCTACTGGGGCTTTGGGGGAAAATAAAAGAAGAAGGATTGGCAGTGGATGTTAGCTCAGAGCTGGTCTTCCACAGCAAAATGAGGGGGATTAGAATGGATGTTAGCTCAGGGCTGATCGTCCTCAAAAAAAAATAAAAATAAAATGCATCTTATCCTCCAAACAAATACCACCTCCTGCCTTGCAGCTTACCTGGACATAGTGATATGTTGGAATCGTTTTTCTAATTCATTGGTTCTTTTTTTTTTTAAGATTTTATGTATTTATTTTTCCCCCCAAAGCCCCAGTAGATAGTTGTGTGTCATAGCTGCACATCCTTCTAGTTGCTGTATGTGGGACTCGGCCTCAGCATGGCAGGAGAAGCGATGCCTTGGTGCATGCCCAGGATCCGAACCTGATCCACCAGCAGCGGAGCGTGCGCACTTAACCGCCAAGCCATGGGGCCGGCCCCTAATTCATTGGTTCTTAAATTTGATGGGCACCAGAAGCACCTGGAGGCCTTGTTGAAACTCAGATTGCCAGGCCCCACCCCAGACTTGCCAGTTCAGCAGGTCTGCAGCAGCACATGACAATTTGAATTTCAGCCCAGTTCCCAGGTGATGCTGATGTTGCTGGTCCAAGGACTCCACTTTGAGAACCACAGCCTGATTTAGACTCTATATATGGTTAACAAATCCATTAATTTTTCCTTTGGCTGCTACTTTTCCTTTATCACATCAGCACCTTAGCTCAGAATCTCCTCAATTAGCAATGGGAATACGTGGAGAGTTTAACAGCTGGTTCTCCTTTCCAGATCAGTTCTCCCTCTTCCTCTCAATACTACATTCTCTTGCCAGGTAACTGTTCCTTAAACATCAGTGCATCATAGATCTTCCTCGCTCAAAAACTCATGACTCTTATGCTGAACACAAAACATTTTAAATTCTCCACTTGGTTCACAAGGTCTTTAATAGCCTTACTTTAATAGTAAAATGTGGACACCCTGTTCTGTACCCTGCCTGCTTTAAAGGAGTATGTTAGGATTACATAAGAGACAGTCAGTTCTCTTTCTGCACAGTGTGACATTCTATAAGGTCATTGTGTACACTGAATCGGTGAATATGACCCACTGCTCCTACGGGAAATGCAGTGTTAGGTTCCTGTAAGCCTTAGTCACATTTTCTTCAACTGATCAGTACATTACCTTGTTCTCTGTGTGTTCTCTTTAAAGTCACCTTATTTAATATATATTGTTGATATATTAACATTGAACTCACACCAACAGCATTGCAACTCGTGTCTGATAGTAGCTTGTCGAACACACATATTTTCTCAGTAAAGGCACGTCACAGCCTCTTGCCCTGAGGAACACCAGGCAGCATTGCAGCACTACACATGGGGGACATATTAAATGGCAAGGTCACCAACATAATGCACAAAAAGATAAGAAATGAGGCACTAAATAGACTGCAAGAAGGACACTTGTTTACAATGTGGGCT
The DNA here is from genome assembly GCF_020826845.1 of Diceros bicornis minor. Taxonomy (NCBI): domain Eukaryota; kingdom Metazoa; phylum Chordata; class Mammalia; order Perissodactyla; family Rhinocerotidae; genus Diceros; species Diceros bicornis. The sequence goes on along the minus strand of NW_026690855.1, from coordinate 6,596,581 downwards.
GAAACAAGAGGGCAGAGCAGCATCCTGTTGCCCCTCAGCTCGGAACGTGCACATCGAGTGAATCAAATTTCTCACCACTTTGTGCATATCTGCAAATGGACATGAAAGCCCTGAGAGTGTTGATTTGGGGGCTGCTGGTACATTTTAGCTAGTGGACAAGTGTGCAAACACGGAATCCACAAATAATGAGGATCAACTATATTATGAAAGCATCTTTTCAAAACCAGAATATTGCTTATATATAAGAGCAATAATGATAACATAACAGCTAACATTTAAGTGCCTACTATGTGCCAGGAGCTCTTCTAAGTACTTTACATAAGTTAATGCATGTAAATCTCACTAAAACGCTACAAGACAGGAGTTTTCAGTAGCCCCTTTTTATAGATGAGGAAACTCAGGTTCAGAGAGTAAATATTTCCACAGGTTCTCCAGTTAAAAGTGGAATAACTGGGATTGATGCCCAGACAAACTAGTCCAAAGCCCACAGCCTCAACCACTATGGTAGGAATGTGAGCGAATTTTCTACCACTCCCTAAAAAGCCCCTTCTGCTCCATCCTGTGTGGTCTCACACATACTTATTCACTCATCAAACATTTTCTGAGTGCACCAAAGGTGTCAGGTACGGCGTTTAGATACTGGAGAGACAAATAGAATGTCGACGCAAATAATCCATAACCAAATAAATAAAAATTTATCAAAATTGGGGTGAGTTTATTGTGAACCAAGCTTTGAGGATCATATAGCCCAGGAGAGTGCTTTCACAAAGAAATGGAGCACTTCAAAGAAGTGGGGTGTACAGCGTGATTATATACCATCAAAGAGCATGGACCACATGTGATTGCAATGTCTCTTTTACAATAACCACGACGTTGACCTGTTGGCACGGGGATTGATGGACACTGTGGGTATCAGGTCTGCTGTCTCCATGGGCGTGGCTGTTTCAAGTTTGGTGGTCACGGAATGAGCGCAGCAATCAAACCCTAGCCTATGGAGAAATGCTTATCCTTAAGGAAATGCTAATGTGGGGAAAGTTGCATTTACACCTTAAGGGCATTGCTTTTGTCTTTGGGACACGTTAATTGCTTAAAGTGGATATACAATGGATGAACAGAGGCTACAGGCCCCTTTTGGGGAAAAGAAAAAAAAAACAAGGTCAGGCCCAATTAGTTTTACACCAAATGGCTTCCTCATATGCTCCAATGTATCCTGTTGCTTGCCATTTATTTATCAAGAAGAAGGATAGTCTCAGATTTAAGGAGCTCACTGTCTATGAGACAAGAATAAAACAACAGTTATGGAAAAGGAAATAAGTACAGGGTCCCAGAGTGGGGACATCAAAATGGGTCTCTAGATGGAGACCTCTCAGGAAATGTCTCCAAGAGGAAGGAACATTTGATATGAGTTTAGATCAAGAAATAGGAATTAAGTTGACTAATAAAGCGAGTAGGAGTGCAGAAGAAACACATATAAAAAGACAGATATAAAGGATGCTAAAGCTTTCAGAAAATGGGGATATTTTTAAGGCTGGAACAAAGCGAACATGTAGAACACAGTGGGTGATGAGGCTAAAGATGAGGACAGCAAGAGAAAGCCTGCGTGTCCAGCTCAGGAGTCTGAATGTTCTCTCGGATGCTCTGAGCAGTCATTGAAGGAGTCTAAGCAGATATCAGATTTAAGCAAATTTGGATTCTAGAAGGTAACTCTGGAGGCATGGTGGAGGAAAGATTAGAAGAAATTAAGACTGAAGGAAAGGGACCTGTTGGAAGACTAGGCAGCAATCCAGATAAGATAGGTCTTGGCTGGCCCGGTGGCACAAGCTATTAAGCATGAGCGGTCCGATGTGGTGGCCCGGGCTTCACCAGTTAGGATATCGGGTGCGCACCGACACACCGCTTGGCAGGCCATTCTGTGGCAGCATCCCATACAAAGTGGAGGAAGGTGGGCGCGGATGTTAGCCCAGGGCCAGTCTTCCTCAGCAAAAAAAGAGGAGGATTGGCAGATGTTAGCACAGGGCTGATCTCCTCACACACACAAAAGAAGGTAGGACTTGGCTCAACCACGGAGTCTGCAGGTGGAGGAGGCCAGGAGGTGGGAAGCAGTGCTGGGTTCCTGCAGGAGGAAACTGAGCTGCCTCTCAGTCACAGGAAGATTGTGCCTGTCATGGCCTCCCCACTCCCATGCCCAAATGCCATGTTCCTTTCCACTTCTGTACCTTTCCTCTCTTCTCCCATCTGAAATCCTCACTCTTTCTTTTCTCCACCTGCTCAAAAGTGGTCCCTTTGAGGACTTGATCTAGTCCACCTCTCCTAAGAAGCTGTCTTTAATTACAATTTCTCTATAACATTCTCATTTTTTTTAAGGTTCTGTAATACAACATACACTAAATACCTTGGCAGAATCAAATTATATCTTGTAAACAATTTCATGTATGTGGAGGAGCTTGGAACCTTATAATTCTTTATATTTCCTTTGATACCTACCACAAATACCTTGCACATAGAGGTGAATGGATGTCCAGTAAAGTTAGAGTGGAAGCACACTTTATAAGCTAAAAACTTTTATGAGTTCAGTTATTCCTTTAGATCAGCTGCTTGAACCATTTGTTTTTCTCCACAGGTCAACAGTGTTGCCCAACACAAATGAATTTTACACCTTCTCAAACTCGATAGAGCAAAGATGGAACTTCATTCCCCTTGCAAGCCTTACTGCCCCAGAGAAAAGCAAAAACATGTGACGTCTAATTCTTTCTTCACATTCTCATCTCAAATTGTAACTGTTTCCCAGCTGCTAATTGGTTTTCATTGTTAAAACTGACAAAAAAGTTTCTCATTCTTTCTTTCATTCTTTTTTTTGTTTTATGAGGAAGATCAAACCTGAGCTAACTTACAAGGCCAATCCTCCTCTTTTTGCTGAGGAAGATTGGTCTTGGGCTAACAATTGTGCCCATCTTCCTCTACATTATATGGGATGCTGCCACAACATGGCTCGACAAGCGGTGCATTGGTGTGCGCCCGGGATCCGAACATCTGAACCCGGGGCCGCTGTAGCGGAGCGTGCTCACTTAACTGCTGCGCCACCGGGCTCGCCCCTCTCTCTATTTCTGAAGCTAAAATGTCTAAATCTTTCTCTGGGCTAGTTGGAGTTTCCATAAAATGAAAATGTACATTCCAGAAAAATCCTTAACTTTCCAGAATAATCTTGAATATGGTAAACACCTTGGCAAAAATGTCACTGATTTTCAATGTCGGTGCCTCCACAAGGGTATCCTTGCATTGTCTCCCCTCCCAACCACCTCTCACTTTGGCCCTCCCCAGGCTCAGGGGGTCAAACTGTTTACTGAGCACTAGGAATGATCAGAGTCTGAGGGAGACTTCAAGGATGACTAAGCCATGGTTTCTGACCCCAACCATCACTCTTCATCTCTGCTTTAACCTCTATTTTTCTTACTCTGGTTTCTACTTTAGTTGTTTACTTGTCTTGTGAATTGTTGTTTTGTGGTTTATAATTACCATGTAAATTCATATTACTTGTTGCCTTAGAGTTTAGAAAGAACTTACATTAAACAATGTTTTTTTCCCAGCTCTTTGATGTGTCTAATACCTTTCAAAGAAATTCAAGTGGCTTCTTGTTTTTACGTCTCCATCATTATTTAGAATTATGTTCACCCCACACTTTTGAACTGACCAATGCTGCTTTACTCTTTAAACTTTTCTATGACAAGACTCACGTGAGGAATCCCTGAAGCACCATCAGCTAGGCATCCCCACATTCCTCACATCTGTTTCCTTGATTTGTTCCTAACTAAAGATGTTTCTGAAACTAATACTGAATTGTACCAAGTGGTCATTGCATAAAAAGCACTATCACAGATACCTTAAAGAGAAGAAATGGAAAAGAATATTCAATTCCTCAGATAAGTTTGCAATCCAATGAGGCATTGAGGGGACCAGGGGGCACTGATCAGAGCAGGAATCTAAGAGAAGAGTTTTAAGTCAATTTCAAATGAGGTTAAAACTGGAATGAGATAGTATTTTACCAGTTATCTGAAATCATAGGCATTTTTCTGACCTATGAGAATTGATTTGCATATAAACTGTACGTGTGGGGTAAGAGAGTGCTGATATTGTTTGATTTATTTTTATTATTCACCACTTTGTAATAGATGTGGCTATTCACAATTAATAAATATCATAACCTGGAGAGACCCAATTGCCTCTTGTTATCAATTCTTACACAAAGCTAAAGTTTTAAAGATCAAACTTCATTCTAGTTACCTTGCAACTAGTCTATTTATATCAGAAAGATGCTGAGTTTTAGGAAAATACTTCAAAACACAAATTTTATATGTAATTTCAAAAGCAAAAAATGAGTTAAAAATTGGGTGGTAACCAGTTTTGCTGCTATATATTAAACTTTAACATGGGAGCAGACATTTTTAGAGAATATAATTGATATTTGCCTATTTGTATATTGTAGAATGTTAAAGGATTTACAGTTTTAATAGTATTTCAAATACCAGAGAATAAAAAACAGAACTGTTTCAGTTTTATGAAATAGCTTTTTAGACATAGCAGATTTTCAGAGCATATTACTTGAAAATAAAACAATCAGTTAGTGAGGTTTAAGCCATGTGGTTTTATTTTGAAATTGCTCATTCCATAGGAGCATCAGTAAAAGCCCTCCAGGAGTAGCTGATGCTCTTTCCTTCCGCCTGAGCACCAGCTGTATTTTCTTTAAGCATCAGACTCTCGGGCAACACCATAGCCCTCAACTCTGTTTAGTTGAGAAAAGGCTTTATGAGTCATATGTTTTTTCTAGGGGTATGGAGCTCCCAGACTTATTAAGTACAGGGAGAGAGTAAGAGTCTGAACACATTCAATAAACTCCAATGTGCTCAGGTGAGAAGACAGGTGCCTGAATTCACATCTGAAGAAGAACTTAAGAGGATGCTTTCTGACTCTGCTTCGTGCCTCTGACTAAGCAGTCCTGGACATCCCCGTTACAGCCACGGAATAACACAGGCAGTCTTGATGGGCCAGAAGTCCTCCTATGTCCATCATTTGTGCAGAGCAAACTGGCTTAAGATCTCTCATTTCCTGCTGCAGTGGTAATTTACAGAGATACAGAACTGCCATCTAGTGACTAAGAGAGCAGCAAAGTGCTTTACATGAAAAGTGAAATTCTGAGTTTTATAAAACAGAACAGTGAAGCACTAAAGTTGGTAAAGTTGATACAATGTGGCACACGAAAGTTATAGTAAACCTGAAAAATGTGTAGGTGAACTAATCAGTTGCTCTCTATGCCTCTAAAACATGTCTTGACATCCTACGCATAAATAGTAGAGTTTAAATATAATAGAATAACTTTGGAAACAAACTTCTCGTCTCATCTCATCCAATGCTGTTGGCAGGAGCCGGTATTAAATAGCCAGATGGTGAGTACCCATGTTGAAGCACCATTTTTATCACAATGGAGAGAATATGAGGCATAACCCAACGGACTGATGTTAACATCTTCCTTCTTACCCTTGATCAATTTTGTAAACATGGTTTTCTTTATCAGTTAAATATGAATTATAACAGTTACTTTAAAGGATTACTGTAAGAATTGCATAAGGGAATACAGTAAAGGAACTGGCGCACAGTAGATTGATAGTTAATTCTCCTGCCCTGTCTCTCTTCTAAGAAACATACAGAAATAATCTAAGAATAGAACCCATGTATAAAGTAAACTTATGACAAACAGTCAATGGCTCCTGAAGTAAGGGACATCATTGTTGAGTGCTTAACCTCAACTGCCTCCAAATACTGTTAACTCTCAATTAATTTCATGTGTTTTCTGTCTTCCAGACACTTCACTGGCTACAAGGAAAGGAGAAGTGTGAAATTGAAATTAATTTCACCCTTGAATGGCCTAGCTGTAACAACAGGTGTTTTAAATCACCTAGTTCTTCAGGCTTTCTGCTTATTACTATATATTTTAACATGGTTCACAGCCAGAGAAAATAAGAAAATCATTATAATTTTACACACATGAATATATGTCTTGACTATTACAGCTGGACTCTTAATATATAGAGCAATGTTGTACATGTTTTGTGCTTGTTGATAGTACAGAATACTTTTGTCCAGGCTTTCTTTGGCATTATCATAAATAACGAAGAACTCAGTAATATAAGCCCAGGAGAAAAGGGTTTATAAAAATCTAACATACTATCCTAGTCATGCCTCAAAAAAAAAAAAAAGCTATACAAATAATGAGAGGATATTTTGAAGGCACTATTTTTCTTAATTATTTCCAACTTTATTTCCCTTTACCTCTTTTTAATCTGTCTCCGTCTTATTCGCTATTGGCTAATCATCTCACAGTAATTAAATCACCCTCAGCTGAGTCCACCATGCCTCTTCAAGTGCCCCAGCCTAATGTCTGTCTCAGCTCTGACAAACAGTAGCTGGGAAAACCTGTTTTGTGGCACTATTCTTAAGAATATCTTTACTCTTGGGCTGGCCCCGTGGCTTAGTGGTTAAGTGTGCACACTCTGCTGCTGGCGGCCCGGGTTTGGATCCCAGGCATGCACTGACGTGCCGGTTCTCTGGCCATGCTGACACCGCGTCCCAAATACAGCAACTAGAAGGATGTGCAACTATGACATACAACTATCTACTGGGGCTTTGTGGGAAAAATAAATAAATAAATAAAATTATAAAAAAAAAGAATATCTTTACTCTTACAATAATAGCTATATGTTTGAAAGGCACCAGTGGATTACAAAATGAAGTACTTGACCAATGTTGTATCCTCCAGGGAGAACACAACATTCGTGTGTAATGCAGGGCTGCTGCTTTATTGTTCTCTCCTTTCAAGACATTTTATGACTTGTAAAACATAATAGGATTAATAGTGATATATGAGTAACAATATAAACTTACAGACAGCAAAAAGATACTATTTCAGTGTCATCATTTTATGTACTATAACAAACAGTAATATTTTCATAGTGTAATATCTTGATTGATCATAAATTTTTTCCTGGCTCATTTTTATGCTAATTCATTTATTAGATTACCAAATTTATACTTTTATGATCTTTATTTTCAATCAATATAATTGAAGGGACACCAGTTGTTCTTGGTAAGTGAAAGTTCAGAAAAAGTTTTTGATAATGTATAAGTTTGAGAAGGATCTTTTTGTTTTTTAAAAGAGAAGTCAGGCCTGGCCCTGTGGCTTAGTGGTTAACTGCGCGCGCTCCGCTGCTGGAGGCCCGGGTTCGGATTCCGGGCACGCACCGACGCACCACTTCTCCGGCCATGCTGAGGCAGTGTCCCACATGCATCAAGGATGTGCAGCTATGACATACAGCTATCTACTGGAGCTTTGGGGGAAAAATAAATAAATAAAATTATAAAAAATATAAAAGAGAAGTCATTTAATATTTGGAAAAGTTCTCAAAAATCATCAAACTCTTTAATTTTACAGAAAGGAATACTACGTTCTAGAGAGCCTAAGTACGTTGTCACACACTAACCAGAAACAGATCTGGGCCTAGAACTCAGGTCTGAGTCACCTGACTTCTACTGGACCACACTCAAGGGAGCACACCCTCTTCTTACTGGTAATTTCTAATACTAAGTTATTTTCAAAAGCACAGTTGAGAGAAATTGTAAATAAATAAAACATGATTTTATATAAAAAAGTAGCAATTGCGACCCACAATTTCTATTCCATATGAGTGTTTCCTTTCTTGTAGGTTTCTCGTTTTTAATACCAAGTCCATTTTGGTAACAAGAAAAAAGACATAATGTTTAGTTTCTTTAGTAACATAAAAAAAGCTTCTGTGGAAATTAAAAAGACACTAACTAATGTCTCGTCTACTAAAGCAACTTAAGAATATTATTTGATTTTGGGAAAGCTCTGAGAGATTTTTTTTTAAAATCATATCCACGTGACTATTAGTCCAACCAGGCACATCTCCACATGACATCTCCTAGAGTGCCCAGTTTTCTGCTGGATCCAGCTATTGTCAGGCCCAGTGCTCTGGCTGAGTAGAGAATGATGCCGCTTCTGAAAAGCATGTACTCAGTTCCACTTCAAGGCTGATTGATGGAGACACTAGGAAAGGAAAAGATGAAAATATTACCCTAATCAATGATGTAAAACACAAGCTATGAACAACCGTTAAAAGAATTCTCTATGAAATTGATCAATTCTACTATCACTACACCGGGCTATTTCCTATCAGTAATTTGACACATAAACAAATAGAATAGTGTATTTAATGATATCAATTCTTTTAGTTGTGTGCTTTTCCTTTTAAAACTACATATGCTTATATGTGTTTGCTTTATTTTCAGGTGGTGTCACCGTGTCAAGGCCTCGCGGGCAGGTGGGGCCTTCACTAAGGACCCCCAAGGCCCCCCCTAGGCCCGCTGGCTGTGCACGTGCCCTTGGCCTCATGGGTTAAACCCAAGGCCGCAGGGCTCCCATAGCGAGCGGCCAGAGAAAGAAGGGCCCATGAGAGAGGTAGGCGAGGGGCGCAGGCTCTGCCGACTTCCTCTTCTCAGGCCCCTGAGAGAGAGAGACAGAGAGAGAGAGAGAGAGTGAGAGAGCGAGAGAGATCCCTGACCTCTGCATTGCTGCCTCCACCGCTGGTGCCATGTCACACACCATCCCCCTTCCCCCAGCATCCCCATGCTACCCCTGGGAAGGCACCACCACTGGGAGGCCTGTTCCTGGTCACCTCCCTGTTGTCCCTTCAGGACCAGAGCCCAGTGCAGGGGAGTTGGTTCAGACAAACATTTACATGCCCCTCTCCATGAGAATTGTCTTCTCCAGTCTCACATCCCAAACCCCACCCCCAACATCCTCCTTTGTCTTATCTGAAGATAGTATTTAAGAGGAGCATCTCTGCCATTCTTTTGAGAGACTCCATTTCTCATGTGTCTCCCATGTATACATGTTATGAGCCCAATTTAATCAGGCATGGATTCTTTTACTTGCCTATTTGCATCAGGAACATAATTACTAGCTAGAGAATTAATTAGAGAATATTCATGGTGAATGAAAGATGTCATTTCTAATAACATAATGGAATTCCTTGAGGCTTTATTCTGGGGATATGTGTAGGATTAAGTCTGGACACACTGTGAGAGTGATAAATAAGTTCTATATATTTTTCTTCTTCAAGACCATGAATTTCAGCCACAGTTCATACCCATCTACTTTGCAACAATGAAAAACAAACAATGACCTTGAATATTTTGCCCTCAGATTCATTAGTCTTTAAAGTATTAATTGAACAATTTAAATCTAGATGAGTGAAAGACTATGGAGACTTCTAGAATGTCACGTTAGGTCCTTTAGAATTGAAGAATTGTTTTTATAAAACATTTCTATTCCTTCTTATACCTTGACAATAATGTTACTCTGAATCTATTTTAAAGAGGATAATGGCAGATTTACTTTAATTTGCACCCTTTTTTAAGTACATTTACCTAATATTTCTCAGTCTCTTGAAAACTTTTCTTTAGCTCAACATTCATTTAAATCACCAGACCTATTTGATGAAGCCGACATGAACATTTACTCGAAAACTCCTCAGAAAATTACTAATTTAACCTGTACTCTGGACGATCCATTGTAAAACTCAAACTGGATTTGCCAGGCCCCTCAAAACGGCTCATAACTCCGTTTGTACATTTATCTGGGAAGATACTCTCTGAAGGTAATTGTTCTTCCCAAATGTTTTCTTTAATTCAATCAGCAATACTTCCAAAGTCTTAATGAAAATGTGGCCAATTTGGTGAAATCCAAGTGACTATTTTGTTTTTGCATACCAATGAGATTAAGAAAATAAGTATTTTAATTATTGTTATTGATTTTAAAAATCAGAGATGAAGAAAACAAACTTCTTTGTCCAAAGACATTTCTGCAAATGAAATCGTCTGAAAAACTGACAGCTAGCCCCCTGTTTTAACCACTAAACCATAAAAAATGTAATACCGTGGGCAAACACTTGAGAGTTGTCACCTGCAGGAGTCCCCAGCACTGTTGCCCCATCAGGGCCATGGATCAGGGGAAGGAGCCAGTGGAGGGGAGTCAGCTGGGCCCTCAGCATCCTTCCTTCTTTGGTCAGAACCCGGTCCCAGCTGCTCCCTGTATCATCTTCTGGGGAAGCAGAGAATTATTCTGGAGACACAACACATTGGGTGTTAAGGATGTCATTGTTCTTTTATAAACAGATGTTAGATCGTGTAACGGGCTTCTCAGGACAGGAGAAGCCACCTCAAGGGAAGGCAGAACTTCTCCAGGAGCTGAAGGTCATCCAGGGAGAGCAGAGTCAAGGGCTGCACAGCGTCAGCCGGCTCCTGCTCTCCATCTCATGGACACCTCGGTCCCCAATCCCCGACACCCCTCCCAGTGCCCCCCCAGGGGTTCCCATTGTATCCTCAGAGTCCCGAGCAAGCGCAAGACCGGTGCTCAGAGGGGCCGCCGAGCTGGAGAGCCCCGGGGCGCATGCACTGGGGGCGGAGTCCCTGATGCGGAAGTGGTGGCCACTGGAGTTTGTGTGGGGGGCTCGGGCAGTTTCTGGATCCTTCCTCCAGGATTTTCAGCGCGGGGAGCTCTCCTTTCTGCAGTGTGGAGGAGCGCTGGGCAGGAGCGGCGCTGAGGTAGGCGGTGGGCAGCGGGCTCGGCGTGGAGATCTCCGCCGCGTATGGCGGGAGCGCGGTGTCCGGGGCGGCGGATGGGACCGGGGGCCGGGGCTGCTGGCGGGCTGCTCCAGGCGGGGGAGCCCAACCTCTGTCCCTTGGAGGAGCAGAAGAGCGCCGCTTGGCCAGCCTGTCCCTGTGCCTTGGCGGGGCCCCACCTCAGCGGGGTCACACCCATCCGTGGTGCAGGGGGCGGCAGGGAGTCGCCTGCCCTGTGCGCCCGCCCTTGAGTTCGCGCCCCCCGGGACCCCGTCTAGGCCAGGTCGCGACATCTCTGGGTGAACGCTTTCCTTCGGAAGAGGGCCTGTGGTCAGCGCTCCTCTGCCTGACTCCGCTCAGGCTATTGGGCTCCTCATTGCCTTCATTAAACAAATGAACGGTTTCTACATCCTTGGGACCACCTTTATAGAAAAGCCTGATCGCATTCCTGGTTTCTGATAATTGATTCTATATTTGCAAGGTGAACTTTGAAGCCTGTGAATTGTTGTAAACTGCATTTAATGAAAGGAGCTTTAAACAATCTTTGGTGCAAATTGTGTAGCTTCCTAATACTAACTCACCTTCTGTTAACATAGACTGATGACTAATCAATTGATGATTGACATAATGTGTATGGAATTTTGGTTTCAGTTGAAAAGATTTTCTTGGCAGTCGGTGCTAAAATTAAAATCGGATAAAGAGGAGGATTTTGGAAGTTGTATGTAGTGTCTGTTTTGTCTCCGTACTCATTTAGAATTGTAAGAATTTAGATTTGGAAAGCCCATAGAACAAGAAGTTTGAAATTTTGATTTGACTGACAAGGGGAAAGGTCAAAAGGTCAAATACGGTAGGATGTCATTTATATAATATTCTAGAAAAGATAAACCATAGGGAAAGACAACAGATCGTTAGTTGTCATTAGTTTTCATATTTAGTTAATCATTTAGTTTAATAGTTTAATCATTAGTTTTAATATTTCTTATTAAAAAATACATTTTAATGATAGCATCCTAATTATGCTTTTGGGTGATACCAGAAGTTGATAACCTATTAAATTCTGCAGTAGGAAGAAATGACATGTTGGTTATTGGCGTCTTTGAAGTGTAAGTATTGGCGGTAATGAAACTTGTAAATGAGCTTTTTTGGATTCTGAACTACTGATTTTTTTACTAGATCCTGTTGGACGTGGCATGTTACAAGTTTCAAAAGGCTCTTTAAATTATTGTAGCAGGCTGAAGCTATTAAATTATAATGTAAGCTCTTTATAGATGAAACAGGCAATAATACAAAAAGCCATTCATCAATTTATCTTTGTTAAAAAATCAAGTAAATCTTACCATACACATGAATAACTTTTGGCTAGACAGACCTGAACTTGACAAGATGGACTCATTGGTATGGGGAACTTCTTTTGGAATGTTAAAATGGGAGAGGATATATAAATTTTACCTGAGGGTGACCCAAGTCGATATGGCAGGTTTAGTTGCTTTTACACTCTTTCTGAGTTATGATCTTGATTAAAAACCTGGTCATAGACATTCCATTTGGACCATTTTACGTATCAATATAATAAGATGTCTTATTTCTCTGATACTTTCTGATTTCAGGGTGTCTGGGAAAAACAGTTTCTCAACATAGGTACTTTGGAATATAATTTTTGATTGTTGACTTATTGAATCATAGAATTGTTGAGTTGGAAATAATTTTAGTGGTTTAGAGCCTAACCTCTTCAATTTCCAGGAAATGGAACGTGAGGTTTCTTGAGTTAAGTCGTCCACAGTCAGACTGCTACTTTAGTGGCAGAGTTGGAACTAAATGCTCAGATTGCTTGTCTCCAGATTCCTAGTACAGTGCTCTCTGTGCTGCGTACTATTAAGTAGACAAATCAATGAGTTACCTTCTCATATCATATACATAGCCAGCAGGGTCGATTATTTCCCATATGCATTTCTTTCCTTTCTTTTTTAAATAACTACTAACCACAATTAATTTATTCCCCTGCCATGTTTAATGACCATCCTTGTGTGTGTCTCCTCGAGCACACGTGTGAACTCCCTAGAATGGACACCTGCCTGTGATTGGATTGTTGGGCCAGAGGCTGATGTGCATCAGCCTCTTGATGAGCTGCAGCCAAATCATCCTCTGAAGTTTTAACAATTTCCATTCCCTCCAACAGTGTTTGAGTCATCCTTGCCCTGGGAATGGTCAGATTGGCATTGTCAGATTTTTAAATTTTGGCCAATCTGATGGGTGAGGAATGAAGTATTTGTTTTCCTCTTTTGACAAACGCATAGAGCTGTGCAACTACCAAAATTGAGATACAGAACAGTTCCAGCACCCAGAACTCCCTTGAGCTGCTCTTTTCTAGTCAACTCTTCCCTCAAACTTAACCCCTGGTGGCTAATGATCTGTTGTCTTTCTCTATGGTTTGTCTTTTCTGGAATATCATATAAATGGAATCCTACAGTATTTGGCCTTTTGAGTCTGGTTTCTTTCATTTAGCCTGATACATTTATTTGAGTGTTCATCCATGTTGTTGACTGTATCAGCAGCTCCTTCTGTTTTATTGCTGAATGTAGTATCCATTGTATGAATTTACCACAGTTTATCCCTCCACCAGTTGAAGGACATTTGAGTTATTTTCACTTTTGTCTTTTTTGACTATGAATAAAGCTGCTATAAATCTTTATGATTTGAGAAGGCAAACAAGTTTTTGCATGAACATGTCTTCTTCTCCTGGGTAAGCACATAGAAGTGGAATTGCTGGGTCATATGGTATGTGCATGTTTAACTTTATTTTAAAAACTCTTTGTGGTAGCAAAGTCATGGCCCACAAAGATGTCCTAATCCCTGAACCTGGGAATACATTGGTTTACTTGTCAAAGGTGAATTAAATTTGCAGACGGAATTAAGGTTGCTGATCAACTGACTTTAAAATAGGGAGAGGATCCTGGATTATCCAGGTGGGCCCAGTGCATCACAAAGGCCCTTAAAAGGGAAAGAGAAGCAGTAGAGTAGAAAAAGATCCAAGGGAAGCAGGGCCAGAGAGATGCCGAGTTCTTGGTTTTGAGGGTGGAGGAGGGGGGCATAGGCTAAGGAATGTGGTGGTCTCTAGAAGCTTGAAAAGGCTAGGAAATGGATTAAGCTTTAAAGTCCCCCCAAAAGAACCTAGCTCTGCCAACACCTTGATTATAGCCCAAAGAGACCCGTGTCAGACTGCTAACCTACAGTACTGTAAAACAATAAATCTGAGTTGATTTAAGCCATGAAATTTGTGCTAATTTGTTACAGCAGCATAATAAACTCCACTTTAAAACTGTTTTCCAAAGAGGCTGAACCACTTTGTGTTCCCACCAGCAATGTAGGGGTGTTCCAGTTACTTTCCATCCTCATCAACACTTGGTATGCTCAACCTCTTTAATTCTAGTCATTCCAGTATGTACATAGCAGGATCTCAATGTGGTTTTTATGTGCCTTTTTCTCATGATTAACGACCTTGAGCATCTTTTCATGTGCTTATTTGCCATCTGCGTATCTTCTTTGGTGGTGTCCAAATCTGTGACCATTTTAAACTTGAATTTTCTTATTTCCGAGTTTTGAGAGTTCTTTATAGTCCTGTCAGATATGTGATTTGCAAAGATCTTCTCCCAGTCTGTGGCTTGCCTTCTCCAGCCTCCCACGAGTGTCTTTGTAACGTCTGTGTAACATAACTCGAGAGGTTTCACATGACCTTATCTTCCTTCATTGGGAAACAGAGTGAAGTTGGAGCACGAGAGTCCAATCAGACCTTGATCAGAGTTGGGTCTGGGTCTCAGTTTTAGTAAACCCAGGCCTTCCACTTTCCCCCTGTTCCTGTTTGCGGTGCTCCCCTCCCCCGCACAGGGGTCTGGTCCTAAGTCTGGTAGATCTCTGTCTCCTCAGGTTTGGGAGCCCACAGAAAACTTAGCTACGCCCGTCAGACATCTCAGCGTAGCTCTCCAGCCTCCTACCTTACATTGTTCACAATATGGCAAATTCCCAAAAGGTCACACTAGCAGTATGTTTGACTTAGGCCACTTCCACCACTTCTGGAGGTTTCGCTTTGCTTTGTGGAAGCTTTTGGCCTATTTCCCCAGATTCCTGTGTGGCACCAAAACTTAACACAGGTGCTGTGAGGAAGAGCAGTTGTGTGTCTGAGAGCCTTCAGGTTTCCTCTGCCACACCAAACTAGAAGTTTGGCTAGTTTCTCTTTTCCCTAGCCGAGGCTCTGACTGAGCAAGCCAGAGTCTCGGCAAGCACCTAGAATCAGAAAATGCCTGCAGGGGAAAGAAAGATAAAAATCCCTGCTCACATAAAAGAGTTTTCTTCTTTCTGGAATTTTGGTTGGTTCTGAAGTTCTCTGATGCTCTAAAAATATATTTATAATTTATCTGGCTTTGTCCAGTTTTGCAGCAGGAGTGTTTTCCTGTCCTAGTCTCCTCTAAACCAGAAGTTCCCTTGTCATTAGTTTTTAACTCCATCAGTTATACCCTGTCAATAGTATTATTGTTTGGTAAAGTCATGCTTTCAATGATTTATTCAGACGTTTACCCTTTTTTATCCTCACGATCCATTTTTACATCTTAGCATTTCTTCTTCTATCAATTTCTTCTTAAAGTACATTCTTTTTCACTTTTTAAATTTTTTCTTTGAGGAAGATTAGCCCTGGGCTAACATCTTTTCCTATCTTCTGCTATTTTGCATGTGGGTCACCACCACGGCATGGCTGATGAGTGCCGTAGGTCCACACCTGAGATCCAAACCCATGAACCCAGGCAACCAAAGTGGTGCGTGGTGAACTTAAACCAATACACCAGGTGGCTGGCTCCCTTAAAGTACATTCC
This sequence comes from Diceros bicornis minor, assembly GCF_020826845.1. Lineage (NCBI taxonomy): Eukaryota > Metazoa > Chordata > Mammalia > Perissodactyla > Rhinocerotidae > Diceros > Diceros bicornis. The sequence continues at coordinate 6,581,030 of NW_026690855.1, read as the reverse complement.
TTCGATGTTCCTTAATGAGCATTTGTTGGTGGTAATACTCTTAGTAAATGTTTGCATAAAAATATCTTTAATTCACCCCGGTTCTTGAGATATGGTTTGATTGGGTATACACTGAAAGTGATCGTCTCTCTGTACCCTGAAGAATTAATCCAACTCTCTCTTGCCTTCTGTTGTTAAGACACGTATCATGGGTCTAAATGTAAGTCTCCATAAGTGTTCTGTCCCTCTGCGGGGCTTTGAATATCTTCTTTTGTATTTGGTGTTCTTTGGTTTCCCTGGATGGATCTGACTCTAGATTTATTTTTTTAATTCTGCTTGAGATGTATTCAGCTGCCTGAAGCTAGAGTAGAAGAATTTTATCAATTCTGGAAATTTCTGTTATTATGTCTGAATATTCCTTTAAATCATATATATATTTATATTTTTTAATTCAAATATATATACACATACTTATTTATACACATTCAATATATATTCATTAAATATATATTTATATTATTTAACTCAATGTATTATATTATTCAATATAATGATTTATGTTATTCAAAAAATACATATATTATTCATATATATAGTTTCCTTTACTTGACCAAACTCAAGCCAGGCTCCTTTGAGCCCTCTTCTTCACTAGGCCTTGATCTTGGCCTATAATAACTACAGCCTCTCAGCACAAATGGTTTCACCCCACACACACACATTAAAGAATTAAACACTGACATAGTTTCTAACAGCTCAAATCCACATCCCTACGATGACCCCTGCCCTCTTATAGTGTCTGCCTGAGAAAGCTCAAGGCAGCCAAAAGAATTGACTGTTTGTTCTGGCCAACACTCGATCATTGGCCCCTGACATCCCTTTCTTAGAGCATTTACCCAAAAGTGCTTACAACTGTGAATCTTTCCTCTGTCTTTTTGAGTTGTGTATGTGTCTCCTATAACTGCATTTCTCAAGGTTCTGAGAGCCATTCCTTGAGAGGAGGACAGGGTGTCTGTCTCCCAGACTCTGTGAGAGGAGAGATGTTAAACTTTGATCATTTCCAACTAGCAGACACAACTGGCCAGATCACACTGCACTGACCAACACTCTGTAGCTGTTCCCTCCCTGACTCTACTGAGCCCCTGCTCACCCCTCTGCCTGCTCCCTCATTCTCTCTTTCAAATGCCCCGTCACCTCTGTACAAATCCAATTGAATTCAGCCCTGTTCCCTCTTCCCTACTGCAGTGGTATATTACTGATTAAAATCTGTTTTGATCTTTTTAACTAGATTCTGGCTTTGTGTATACTCTACATTTAACACACATCCTGATAATCTCATGCATATGCATATATATGCATATACCAACACAACCATGGGCCCTCCAGGACCAGTTCAGCTGACCCCATCTCATCAACAGAGTAGTTCCGCATTTTCTTTCAGGAACTGACACCCCTCGTCCAGTTCAGGCCAGTTGAGACCACCAACCCATCAACCGGGCCTGCGCAAATGCTTGATAAGTGACCTTTTTGACATTGAACTAAAAGCTCCATCCTCAGATCATGGTAACACTGCCAATTTGTGAACACACATCTGATGAAGAGCCATGAAGCTTGACTTTGCTTGCGCAGATCATCAATTACCTCACTTCTCCTTACTTCCAATCATCTGCCTCCACACATCAGACCACCCTGCCCTTCATCCCATAAATTGTGCCCCAAGACCTGGATCAGAGAGACAGATCTGAGACAGACACGTGCCCCATCTCCTTGCAGATCAATCTCACAAAATAAAGCTATAATTCTTTCCCCAAAGGCTAATGCCAGAATAATTACCTTTTTTAATGTAGATTGGGCAAGAGAACCTCAATATTGTGCGGTAACATCAATACACATATATATACTTAATGGATGTTTTATCTTCTTTTTCTTTTTCTTTGCTGAGGAGGATTCACCCTGAGCTAATATCTGTTGCCAATCTTCTTCTTTTTCAAAGGAAGATTCACTCTGAGCTAACCTCTGTGCCAACCTTCCTCTATTTTGTATGTGGGTTGCCACCACAGCCTGGCCCACTGATGAGTGGTGTAGGTCCATGCCCAGGAACTGAACCTGGGCCGCTGAAGTGGAGTTCTCTGAATTTAACCACTAGGCCATGGGTCTGACCCATCTCTAATAGTTTTGATGATGTTGCTAGAGATGTAATTGAAGTTTCACTATGACCTCTGGATTCCCTTGCTGCTCCTTTAGTCCCTCACTTCAGTGTATGTGTTTCTTGCTCCATCTTTCATGCTAGAGGAATTCCTCAAATATCTAGTGGTCCTTGGCTACCCATTCGTATTTCTGTGATGAGGAGGAAACAGCTGAGTATGATCTCTGTGGGCTTGATGGGGCCTGTGTCTGTCTGGACTCAGTGTTTCTTCAGGGGTGTAGAGTGTTGACATAAACAAGCAAACAATGTTGGTACCCACACTGATCTCTAACAACATACTTATTCTACACATTCTCACAATGACAAACATCCTCTGAACACTTGGAAATGCTGACAACACACACACACACACACACACACACATATACACACTATTTGCAAATGACCAGCAGCATTCAGCCTGTAAACTGCACCTGATAATGCACACTGATCATCAGAACATACACACAAACTCACACACATACAGACCACTCACTGTCTCAGAGCCCACAGTGACTTGAACTCTAAACACACACAGACATCAACAAAACACACATTCACATAGATGCTATAATAGCCATGCACCCTGTGACTATACAGAATTGCTGAACACACACACATCCACACAACGAGGAACGTGGCCATGCACGTGTGGGCTTGATCAGGGGTTTTTTCACACCTCAGCATCAACATGGACACCCCGGGGCGAGAGGGAGAGGCAGAGGGAACAGGGAGAACATGTGGGGAGCAGACAGGAGGCACTTGCATAAAGCAAATATGATACCTGCAAAGCTGGTTCCTAAATGACATATGACTCAAGGGTATGAGGAGCCAAGAGGATCTGAAATGGTACAAAGGAGGTGACTGATACAAACCCATCACAAGATATTGAAATGTAAGGGACAGTGATATTTTAAAAGGCACTGAGGAGAGTTCATCAAAGCTTAGATATCATTCCAGACAATGAGTGACATGGAATTCTGGCCAAAGAACAGCCATTATTGCTGTTAAAATTCCTATTTAAATGTTTCTTATAAAATTATACTCATTGAAAAATGACAAATATTCATTGATTTAAAACATTTCAGGATAAAATTACTGCAGGTTCCACTTTTATTGAGTAGCTTTCCTCGGGCAGCTATAAAAGCTGGATAAAGCACACAGAACAGCTACTTGAAGGGTCAGAGAACATCCCGTGCAGGCAGGACTTGGGGGTCTATAATCTCTGAGATGAGGGAAGCACAAGATTGTGAGCACCAGCTCCATGCAGCTTCTCCCCTAAGGCATTTGCTATTTCAACAGTGAGAGAAGAGAGTCTGAGTAGAAAGAGGAGGAAAAATGAAATGAAATTTGGTTCCAGCAAAGTCCAGTAACTTCTTCTTCCAGTCAGATGTGGTAAAGGCAGAGCAATAATTAAACATTGATTTAATAAATACAGTGTGTTTGAAAACACCAAAGGGCTGTGGAAGAAACAGGACTAGATGAAATAAAATTTCAAAAAGGGAAGAGCCTTTTTAGGTGAGATTGTCAGACATACCCTCACCCGGGGGAATTTGCGTAATCTGGACTGTGGTAATCAGACTTGTGTAAGCAGAAGACAATAGTAAGTATAATCTGTCATATTGATCTATGTTAGCTTTTTAATATCACAAGTTTTGTTTCCCTGTTAAATTTTATTGCCTCCACTAGAAGACTCTGTGAAGGGAAGGACATTGTATCATTTGCCACGTGATCTCCAGAACATTCTTCAGTTGGGGCTGTATGACTACTATAAATATTTGTTAATTGTTGGTTTCATGAATGCTATGGACTGAATGTCTATGTAACCCAATTTCATACGTTAAAATCCTAACCCCTGACATGATGGTATTTGAAAGTGGAGCCTTTGGGAGTTAATTAGGTTAGGTGAGGCCATGAGTGTGAAGCCCCCATGATGGGATTAGTGCCCTTATAAGGAGATGGAGGGCCAGAACTCTCTCTGCCAGATGAGGGTAGAGCAACAAGCTGTCCTTCTGCAAAACAGGAAGACAGGTCTCACCAAAAACAAATCAGCTGGAACCTAGATCTTGAACATCCCAGTCTTGAGAACTCTAAGGAATGCATTTCTGTTGTTAAAAGTGCCCAGTCTAGGGACAGTCCAGTGGCGCAGTGGCTAAGTGTGTGTGCTCCACTTCGGCGGCCTGAGGGTTTGCAGGATCGGATCCCGGGTGCACACTGACGCACTGCTTGTCAAGCCGTGCTGTGGCAGCGTCCCATATAAAAAGTAGAGGAAGATGGGCACAGATGTTAACCCAGGGCCAATCTTCCTCAGCAAAGATGAGGAGGATTGGCATCAGATCTTAGCTCAGGGCTGATCTTCCTCACACACACACACACACACACACACACACAAACCCAAAAGTGCCCAGTCTAGGGGCCTGCCCCACCACCTAGTGGTTAAGTTTAGTGAGCTCCTCTCTGGTAGTCTGGGTTCGGTTCCTGGACACAGACCTACGCCACTCATCAGCAGCCATGCTGTGGGGGTGACCAACATACAAAATAGAGGAAGACTGGCATGGATGTTAGCTCATGGTGACTCTTCCTCAGCAAAAATATAAATAAAGAACCCAGTCTATGGTATTTTTGTTACAGCATCCCATACTGACTAGGACACTGAGTGTGTGAATAAGTTCATCTAGATCAATGATCCTTCTTCCACATGACACATTATTGCCAATGATTCCTAATTTGGTGTGAGTCAAATGTCCCTTAAGGATCATAAAGACGTTAGGGACCTTCTCCGTAGTTATGTACATATTGATACGCATGAAAACGTTGCATCAAGTGCTTTATTGACGCCTTAGTCTCGCACCTCATCCCATTAGCCTTCAACGAACCTCAGTGTTACAGCCAGTGCTTTGGGAATTAGAGGAAAGTCCCTGGACGGAAGAGGGGCTGGTGTCCATCGTGCAGCTCCTGTCCTCTGCCCAGCCAGCTCCAGCGGAGGGTCAATTTATAAGATGGGCTTTCCTCCAGGCAGCTCTGTCTTTCTCCCAGCCTGTTCTCATATAGGATGATCTCACCAAGAGCAATGAGTGGAAATTGGAAGGGAAGAGCTACAGAAGGCATCTGCCAGGGGAAATTCTTTGTGGTTACATGATCTAGAATATGGACACCCGGTTGCTCTAAGGGGTCCTGAAAATGGAACCCTTCCCATGTCTGCAATATCCCTCTATGTCCTCTTTCCCCACCATCTCTCTGTTCTTGGTGGCAAAATTCCCTTGGCAACGACAATATAAAAATGCAAATAGGGAATGGTCCATTTCCAGTCTCAGAATTCTGTGAAATTTTACTGCCTATCCCCAGTCCCTCAGGACTAACGCCCTTTTTACTCTTTTAAGATTAGATCACATTTTAATCTCCTTGAATCAGAGTTTTCTCTCATCCTTGTTATGTATATACATTTTCTAACACAGAATATTGAAAACATTATTTTTGGCCCTACAATTTCCAGATTAATTCATAGCTATTTTCTGATGGATGCATGCCTTTTTAATTATGTTTATAACTCCATTAACTATAGAAATTGACTACATGCTGAGTAGTAATGTACTAATACAGGAAAATGGCCCATTTGTATTCATCATAAAGTTTCATGTTTTCATCAAGACAAATACACGAATACTTAATTATTCAGCAAAAACTCTTACTGTGTACATGTAAGCAATAATAAATCTATTGGAGTTGGTTTACCTTGTCGATTATTCCTTGTTTCTGAATTGTCCCTTCAGCATTTCCATGAACATTTTAGAATCCTGCATCCTTATCCTACCATTTTAAATACTAGGTCATTGACAAAAGTCCACATGACTTATCCAGTTGTGTGCTAGTGTGTCCTTTGTAGGGTGTCTTTCCGGGTACGTTTTCCAATGTGAACTCCAGCTGATGGCCTTGTGACACTGACGTAAATACTGGTGTCTCCACATATCATGGGGCCAGTGGTGTGTGGTCCTTTACGGAGTCATATATAACCTAATACTTTTCATTCAATCAGTGTAAACAATGCTATGGAAAGTAGATTGGGGACAATTAATAAAAGAAGATTGATTATGAACATGCTGTTAGGGAGAAAAATTGAACCTCTGGCTATAAAGGTTTATGTTTATGCAATTAATCAGCCACCCTAACAGACCCCGTTCATAGGCAGGGCTATATACATATATACATTAGATTAAGATTATATCATCCATTAGTTTGAATATGCTTTTGTAAAGTATGCCTTGTTTCTCTTGCCCTTTCATACTGGGAGAAATACGGAATAGATAGAAAATGACTGGCTTACTCTGGTCCTAACTCAGATCACGTAGGGCTTGAATCGTTGAACAAATGAGCCATTAACGGCGGCTACACCACTGGGATTTCCTGATCTAACATCGGTTATACACCCTATTGTGGATATGGACTCTAGAATAGGATTGTGCTGTTATCCTCAGGGTAACTTGTTCTGTTGATCAATATTTTGGATCAATAAGTGATAAAATATTTTGACTAGCTGGTCTAGATTTTAATCACTCGGTGGTTATTTTCTTCCCTGAGGTCACCCCAACCAAAATTCTTAGTCCATTTAAGTTTTGTTATCCCTTGATTTGGCTTACCTTTGTTTTTTTTTAATTAATTGAAGCTCCATAGGGTCTTCTCGCCTTATTTTGTCATTCCCACCTCTTCAGACAAAGGTCAATTTCACTGTTTAAACGTAAGAGAGAGTAAAACCCTCGAGTGGCCGTTCATACAAGTTCTCATTTAGACAACAAGTGATGATGTTGCCTTTGCAAGGTCTGGTCACCGCGGCTTTTACACCGTGTCACTGAGCAAGCAGTGCCTGTAACACCAGAAATGCCAGAGGAGATGCTTTTTCTAAACAGGTGGGGGCTGTGTTTGCCGATTTTCTTTTACTTTTTAAAGCTTTCCTTGAATGCCTACCTGTGTTGGGTTAACAATTAATATAATAAATAATTATTGGGTTGAATTTATTTTATTGTTAACTTTTGGTGATTATGTGTTCTGATATAAGATTATGCAAGGAGAAACAACTCTTATTTCTCATAGTAACAGTACTACTTCTATGAATTAATAGATTAATGCAGTATTAGATTAGGAGTTAGTTTCTGTGACTGAAATTAAGTATATTGTCGAACCCGAAGGCTTTCTTAATTGGTGGCTGAATTTAGGCCAACGAGGGTATTGTTTGTACTCCCTCTCTAAGGAAGGTTGTATCCTGTATCTAAAAGGCTGTACCTCTTTAGGGCTGGGTCTGGAGGAGGGAGGAGGCTGGACAAGTGTGGAGCTGGCTCTGGCCCAGAGGGATGAGCAAGAGACACAGGGCACCTGCTGCCACACACAGCCGCAGCAGACATCACTCATCAGTCACGACATGCTTGGCTGCAGAGCCAAGAGAGCCCCCAGTCCTCAACAAGGTGCACTCCGAAGCCACTCCCGGGCAGAGCAGGGGACTGTGATGAACCCATTTGCAGTCCCTGCTCCCCTAAGACGTGCTGCAGGCCTCCTCTCCCCACTTACCTCAGCACCTCCTCACTGTCCTCGGGACTCAGGCCTTCAAGGCCCGCCAGCAGGCTGTTCCAGCACTTCTCCTTCCTTATCATCGTCTCCCCTCTCCGCTCCCACTCTAGTTCCAGGGCAAGTTACTTGTGGCTCCTGAGTGCTGCTCCTTGGCCTGGAAGGCCCTTCCTTCACCCCATCCACCCTGTGCACTCCTACTTACCCTTCAAGACTCGACTCCAGTGATGTCTCCTCAGGAAGCCCTCCCTGATGCTCCATCTTCCCAGGCATGCTCTAGGCCACCACTCTGCCTCCTGCCCACGTCCATCACTGCCGGGAACCTTGCTGGGCCCTTGTCTGGTCTCCACGTCCAGCCTAGCCCCTAAGGGGGGGAGGAAATGCTTAGGCTCAGGCAGTGGAGCAGACTCCTGGACCGTGGTGACACTCCCCACCCAAGGAGAGGTCATTCATTGACCCACTTCCAGCTTGGGCCCAAAGCAGCTCAGGGGGAGCCAGGACACAGGGAGGCTGGCTCTGGGCTCCACAGGTCACAGGGTCAGCCTAGAGAAAGGGCACAAGGGGCCACACAAAGGGCCTCAGGACAGAACTCCAAGTCAACAATACCCTTGCCAAGGGCAGCAGGGGCCAAAGGCAGCTGCACAGGCCGCAGGAGGTTCTGGTGAGCTTTTCATCTGCTCAGAGAGGCCCAGGGCTGGATAGAAGGAACTCAGGAGGCCCTTCTGAGGTGGAGGCCACCTCGGGGGCATGTAAGCAGAAGCTGAGTTTCCCACAGTAAGTGGAATCTGAAGAGGTGACCCTCAGACCCCTGGCAGCTCTAACGTCTCCGAGTTGGAAGTCAGTCCCCTCAGTCACAACCTCTAGCTGCCCCCTCATAGGGCTGTGCCTCTCAAACACAGCTCCCAAGGTGAGTGGAGGCTGAGGGTGAATCAAACTTCCTACCCGTGAGAACCTCTGTCATCCCGGCCTCCCACAAGGGGCCAAGGATGATGAGCAAGGGACAGAGGGACTGACCCACACGACTTCCCCACGGATTCTGAACATGCTTGTGATTCACGGGGCCAATTAGTATCTGTCCTCCTCTCCACTCCTCTCTCCCCAAAAGGACATGTCAGTGTTTACTATGACATCCACAGACACATCAAGGGCATCTGGGAAGAGTCATGTGTACATCTGGAGAGAAAGGAACTGTGAAAACCAGTAATATCTGCATCCATGTGTGCAGATACTGACATCCACATACAGCTGTCACATTCCTCCAGCAGCCCTGGAATACTCCGCAATCACGCTGACAGGTTTTGGCACATGGGAGCCAAACCAACTGGTGCTGTCCCCGAATGCCACCACTGCTGGGGTCTACCTTGAGATTGGGGGGAGCCTGGGTGCCATGCCCCATCTCACAAAATTCTGGCTGTTGTCCAGGAGGGTCTCACAGCCTTTGAGGATCATGCACTCCATGGCTATGTTTTCCTGGATGCTCTCTGTCTCATTTACTTCATTGTTCATTATCCTGTGGGGACAGAAAATAAGCCAGAGACAGGCTGTCCCCACCTCTCAGGGAGAAGGGAATGCCGGGCCTCTGGCCAGACGTAGGAAGAAGGCCTGGCACCCAGGATGCTCAGGTGGAGCCTGTGGTCATGAAGGGGGAGAGAGCATGCATATTGAATACCTGCTGTGCTGGACACTCTATGGGCATGATCTCACATCATCCTTCTGACAGCCCAAGGAGACAGATGGCTTTATTTCAGAGAGACGGAAATGGAGATTAATAGCTAGAAAGCAGGTCTGATCTAAAAGTCTGAACAATGTCCTTGAGGACACATGCCTGGGGAGCCCATTCCGGGGCCATGGCAGTAAGGGCCCCAGCTGGGAGGAAGCCACACCTGCGGGCACCAGGGGCCCATGGCCTGGAGGGCCCAGGCCCTAACAGACCCCAGCTGTGGGCTGCGTGGAGAATGGGGTTAGAGCCAGACCCTGACCCAGCGGACCACAGGCTGTCCAGCTCCGCACAGCAGGCAGTGTGGGAAGGTGAGGGGGAGCTCCGAGTCCTAAGCCCACCTCCAGTCCCTTCCTCCTGTCGGCTTAGAGCCTCAAGCTCTGGGCTCTTGCCCCAGACAAGACCCTAGACGAGGCTCCACGTTGGAGTCTGAGATCAGAAGTGCTGTGGGTGTCCGTCCTCAGCCCTGCTCGTGGGAGTGCTGGGAGCTGAGAGAACCAGTCTCCATCTGCTTTCTCTCTCTCTCTCTCCCTCTCTACATTGCTGCTCTCTCTCTGACTTGCTTCACCACTGTCTCTCTCCTTCCCCATCTTTGCCTCTGTTCCTCTCCCCCTACCTCTCCCTGCTGCAGATTTCCAGGCACATTCTGACACTGCACGAGCTCCTGGCCCACTTTTTACGAGCACATCGAGCCAACAGCCTGGACGACACCAGGGCTAAAATGGAGGAGCTGTCTGGGTGAATCCGGCTTCCGGGTGCCCTCGCCAGTGGACAAGCCAGGGCTGAGGATGCTCCCCAGAGGGAGTTTGCTGACCCCCAGATGGTAAAAGCTCATGTTCAGGTTACGATCCCAAGTGGTGAGGGTTGTGGGACCCCCAGCTTGCCCCACCTGCAAGCAGGGCCCCCGGAGCGATCTGAGGAGTTCACAGCTCAAGCTCAGGGGGCACTTGGTGGGATGGTGTGGGTGCTGTGCTGTCCTTGGCACAGATGGGGTTCGAAGAAGGGCCCTGGGTACTCACGTGAGCCCACCTGCCAGAATGGGGAATCACAGGCACTCTGCCAACTTCCTCTGTCTGACTCCAGTGTCATCGTGTCACAATCTGTGGTTTAGGAGCCCCAGAGGGGGCCCTGGGTGATGGGCCTTCATGTGCCCAAGGCTGCAGTCAACAGCAGGCAATGTCATGGATGGAGAAGCCCATGACTAGTCCAGTGTCAGTGGCCCCAGCCCTCTGGTCAAGGCCCCTCCCTTGCCCCTCTTTCAGTCACCAAAGTACGGGGCAACCTTCCTCTGCTGGGGCAGAAGCAGAGGGGCCGGGAAGGAGGTGCCTACAACAACCCAGGCAGCAGTTGACGGTGGCCTGTACCAGGTGGTGGCAGTGGAGGCGAGGAGGAGGTTCAGATTCTGGGTGTGTTTTGAAGATGGAACCAACAGGAGTTTCTGATGCATTAGATGTGAGGAGAGAGAAGACGGGAGTCAAGTGTGAGTCCAGCGTTTTTGGCTGAGCAAGCAGAAGGTTGGAGTTGCTGCTAACTGGGATGGAGAAAGGTGCAGGAAGGGCAGGTGTGGAGGGGGAGTCTTTCTTGCTTCACTGGAGCTTTACTGGGGTCATGTTGAACTTGAGATGGACAACACTGGTGGAGAGGACAAGAAGAGAGGAGGGCGTTTGAGTCTGGGGTTTCAGGGAGGGAGCCATTCAGGAACCATCAGCTCGGAGATGGTATTTAAAGTCACAAGATTGGTGAGCTCACCAGGGGAGTGAGTTTAGGCAGGAACGAAATGCGCACCAAGAGCTGAGCCCTGGGGTCTCCACCTTATGAAGGCCAAGAGATGATGAGCAGCCTCGTAGTCAGTGTTGGGCTGCCACAAACTGCAAAGGAGTGTCGGTGTGCAGTATGTGAGGTCCAGTACCCAGCCCTGCCAACCACTCAGTGCCCTAGATGGCTTCCCGAATCCAGCAAAAGGCAGCCAGTAGGGCCACGGATCCCAGCTGGGTAGAGGGAGGACAATGCTGGACCAGGGCAGGGCACAGGCCCCGGAGTGGAGGTTCATTCAGGGAGCAAATGTAATCGGAGCGTGATTGCAGACTAACAAAAACCATTGTGGGGTGGGGACCCCAGTCTTCTCATGCCCCAAGGAGCCAAATCCTGCACACTTCCCCAAGGAGAAGACTTGGGGCTCCAGCGAGGCTCCACGTCACTGCGGGATGCCCTGTTCCCGTGCGGGCAGGAGTGAGGAAGACACATGTGTGCCAAGCCCTTTGTCCCAAGACCCTGATCCCCTTTCCTGAAGCCTACTCCTCCATTGTCCCACCTGATCACCTGCACCTGGCCTGAACCCAGCCCTAGTAGCACAGAAGAGGGTTTTCCTGTCACCCTGACAGCAGCCCTTTCATCCTTCTCTCTCCTTCCCTTTGGGGACTGAGGAAGGCTCCCAGCCCGGCAAGAAGCCATCAGATAACCTATCCTCCTTGGCTGTGCTCAGAAACACTCCTCCCCCTGGGGCTGACTCTCTCCTACCTCTAGCCTTTGTCCCGCTTTTTCTCCTGAACCTCATCTCTTGGGCTCACTGTAACCCAGGTCATCACTTTCAGTCCCCCCAGGAGCCTGTGGCCCTGGGAACTCCTCCCCAGCTTCGTGGACAGTGTGGCTCTCAGTACAAACCCCAGCCGGGGCTGGCAGTAGTCCTGAGCAGCTGCAGCTGGCACTTGTCTAAGAGTGAAACTAGTGTTGCTAGTCTGGAATCGCCACCTTGTTTTTGGCAAATAGAGCCCTCCTCAACAAAATCCCCACCCTCTTCAAAAGAAATGGTTCTGCTTACCTTTGCTAACCTCCAAAAACGAGTCCATATCCAGCGAATTAGCATATCCTTGAAATCCTAGAACAGGGCTAGGGCCTGGGCTGCTAAGAAGAGCATTGCTTGGAGGGAGGGACTGAGGCTCCTAAGGAAGAAACCCCATCTCCATGCCCCAGTCTGATAACCAGAAAACAACGGATAATAATAGTTTTATAATAACATCTTTGCAACCAGTGTTAATAGCAACAATCATCAACAACAAGCACCTTCCATGTGATGGGCCTGAGGTCAGCACGTGAAATGCGTTCTCTTCCATCCTCACTCCGATCTTCTACAGGTGAGCAAACTGAGGGTCAGAAGGGCCCAGTAATTTGCTCATCATGCTGAGTTCGTTAATCACGGATCCAGCCCCACCAGTGTCATCTCTTATTGCTGGGAGGGGTAAATGGGACAGTGTTTACGAGAGAACTTCGAAAGCCATACATATTAACCAGCTCTCTTGGTGATCTGGTCATGGTTGTAGAATTTGAGGCATCAGCAGACAAATAAGAGGTTTTGTGCTTTTGTTGGAGTAGGTGGGGTATTTTTTCCAGATGCTCTTCCCTCCAAAATCACTAACATCCTAAGACTCCTGAAAACCCACCAAGGCTGTTAGCAAAGTTGGCAACTCACACTCCTCTTTTTCCACCAATGCTATTTTTCAAAAGCAGTTAAATGGCTCAAACTCCTGGAGAGGAGGGCTGTTGCGGCAGTCAGAACAGGACAAATAGGAGAGTTGTCCTTATTCTCAGATTAAGGGGCAAGGTGTGTCCTGCTCCCCCCCCAGGTGTGCTGGAGCCTACTGAAGTCAGTCTTTCCATGAGCAAGTAGGATTGCCATGTGCTCCAAGGCTAAGCCATTCCAAGGCCCAAACATTAAGGAAGAACTGTATAAAGTGCATTGGGTGAAGGGAGGAGATAACAAGTGCAAAGGCCCTGAGGCAGGATGAGTGGGTGGACTTCTATGGATGTAGATAAGGTCAACAGTGATGTCGGGGGCAGAGTAACGAAGAAAGGTTTTTTCCTGTACACCAGTCCTCCTCCCAGTTTTGCCATCTCTGTTCGACGTGGTTCAGACTTTTAGATCAGACCTGCTTTCTAGCTATTAATCTCCATTTCCGTCTCTCTGAAATAAAGCCATCTGTCTCCTTGGGCTGTCAGAAGGATGATGTGAGATCATGCCCATAGAGTGTCCAGCACAGCAGGTATTCAATATGCATGCTCTCTCCCCCTTCATGACCACAGGCTCCACCTGAGCATCCTGGGTGCCAGGCCTTCTTCCTACATCTGGCCAGAGGCCCGGCATTCCATTCTTCCTGAGAGGTGGGGGCAGCCTGTCTCAGGCTTATTTTCTGTCCCCACAGGATAATGAACAATGAAGTAAACGAGACAGAGAGCATCCAGGAAAACATAGCCATGGAGTGCATGATCCTCAAAGGCTGTGAGACCCTCCTGGACACCAGCCAGAATTTTGTGAGATGGGGCATGACACCCTGCCACCCCCAATCTCAAGGTAGGCCCCAGCAGTGGTGGCATTCGGGGACAGCACCTGTTGGTTTGGCTCCCATGTGCCAAAACCTGTCAGCGTGATTGCGGAGTATTCCAGGGCTGCTGGAGGAATGTGACAGCTGTATGTGGATGTCAGTATCTGCACACATGGATGCAGATATTACTGGTTTTCACAGTTCCTTTCTCTCCAGATGTACACGTGACTCTTCCCAGATGCCCTTGATGTGTCTGTGGGTGTCATAGTAAACACTGACATGTCCTTTTGGGGAGAGAGGAGTGGAGATGAGGACAGATACTTAGTGGCCCCGTGAATCACAAGCATGTTCAGAATCCATGGGGAAGTCGTGTGGGTCAGTCCCTCTGTCCCTTGCTCATCATCCTTGGCCCCATGTGGGAGGCCGGGATCACAGAGGTTCTCACCGGTAGGAATTTTGATTCACCCTCAGCCTCCACTTGCCTTGGGAGCTGTGTTTGAGAGGCACAGCCCTGTGAGTGGGCAGCTAGAGGCTGTGACTGAGGAGACTGACTTCCAACTCGGAGACGTTAGAGCTGCCAGGGGTCTGAGGGTCACCTCTTCAGATTCCACTTGCTGTGGGAACCTCAGCTTCTGCTTACATGCCCCCGAGGTGGCTTACATCTCAGACGGGTCTCCTGAGTTCCTTCTATCCAGCCCTGAGACCCTCTGAGCAGATGAAAAGTTCGCCAGCACCTCCTGCCTGCCTGTGCAGGTGCCTTTAGTCCCTGCTGCCCTTAGCAAGGGTATTGTTGACTTGGGGTCCTCTCCTGAGCCCCTTTGTGTGGCCCCTTGTGCCCTTTCTCTAGGCTGACCCTGTGACGTGCTGGGCCTTGAGCCAGCCTCCCTGTGTCCTAGCTCCTCTTGAGCTGCATTGGGCCCAAGCTGGAAGTGGGCCAAAAATGACCTCTTCTTGGGTGGGCAGTGTCACCACGGTCTAGGAGTCTGCTCCATTGCCCTGAGTCTAAGCATTTCCTCCCCTTGAGGGGCTAGGCTGGACGTCGAGACCAGACAAGTGGTCCCAGCAAGGTTCCCGGCAGTGATGAACGTGGGCAGGAGGCAGAGTGGTGGCCCAGAGCATGCCTGGGAAGATGGAGTATCAGGGAGTTCTTCCCGAGGAGGCATCACTGGAGTCGAGTCTTGAAGGGTAAGTAGGAGTGCACAGGGTGGATGGGGTGAAGGAAGGGCCTTCCAGGACAAGTAGCAGCACTCAGGAGCCACAAGTAACTTGCCCTGGAACTAGATTGGGAGCAGAGAGGGGAGACGACGATAAGGAAGGAGAAGTGCTGGAGCAGCCTGCTGGCGGACCTTGAAGTCCTGAGTCCCGAGGACAGTGAGGAGCTGCTGAGGTAAGTGGGGAGAGGAGGCCTGCAGCACGTCTTAGGGGAGCAGGGACTGCAAATGGGTTCATCACAGTCCCCTGTTCTGCCCGGGAGTGGCTTCAGAGTGCACCTTGTTGAGGACTGGGGGCTCTCTTGGCTCTGCAGCCAAGCATGTCGTGACTGATGAGTGATGTCTGCTGCGGCTGTGTGTGGCAGCAGGTGCCCTGTGTCTCTTGCTCATCCCTCTGGGCCAGAGCCAGCTCCACACTTGTCCAGCCTCCTGCCTCCTCCAGACCCAGCCCTAAAGAGGTACAGCCTTTTAGATACAGGATACAACCTTCCTTAGAGAGGGAGTACAAACAATATCCTAGTTGGCCTAAATTCAGCCACCAATTAAGAAAGCCTTCAGGTTCGACAGTATACTTATCTTGATTTTAGTCACAGAAACTAACTCCTAATCTAATACTGCATTAATCTATTAATTCATAAAAGTAGTATTGTTACTATGAGGAATAAGAGTTGTTTCTCCTTGCATAATCTGATATCAGAACGCATAATCACCAAAAGTTAACAATAAAATAATTTCAACCCAATAATTATTTATTACATTCATTCTTAACCCAACACACGTAGACATTCAAGCAAAGCTTTAAAAAAATAAAAGAAACTCGGCAAACCCACACCTGTTTACCTAAAGCATCTCCTCTGGCATTTCTGGTGTTACAGGCACTGCTTGCCCAGTGACACGGTGTAAAGGCTGCGGTGACCAGACCTTGCAAAGGCAACATCATCATTTGTTGTCTAAATGAGAACTTGTATGAAGGGCCACTCGAGGGTTTTACTCTCTCTTATATTTAAACTGTGAAATTGACCTTTCCCTGAAGAGGCGTGAATGACAAAATAAGGCGAGAAGACCCTATGGAGCTTCAATGAATTAAAAAAGTAAACAAAAGTAAGCCAAATCAAGGGATAACAAAACTTAAATGGACTAACAATTTTGATTGGGGTGACCTCAGAGAAGAAAATAACCTCTGAGTGATTAAAATCTAGACCAGCTAGTCAAAATAGTTTATCAATTATTGATCCAAAATATTGATCAACAGAACATGTTACCCTCGGGATAACAGCACATCCTATTCTACACTCCGTATCCACAATAGGGTGTATGTCTGTGATGTTGGATCAGGAAATTCCAGTGGTGTAGCTGCCATTAATTGCTCATTTGTTGAAGGATTCAAGCCCTACATGATCTGAGTTCAGACCAGAGTAATCCAGTCAGTTTCTATCTATTCCATATTTCTCCCAGTACGAAAGGGTAAGAGAAACAAGGCATACTTTACAAAAGCACATTCAAACTAATAGATGATATAATCTTAATCTAATATATATATATGTATATAGACCTGCCTGTAAACGGGGTTTGTTAGAGTGGTTGATTAATTGCCAAAAGTAAACCATTATACCCAGAGGTTAAATTTTTCTCCCTAACAGCATGTTCATAATCAATCTTTTATTAATTGTCATCAATCTACTTTCCGTAGCATTCCTTACACTAATTGAATGAAAAGTATTAGGTTATATATGACTCTGTAAAGGACCTGTCTTGACGTGAGTACAGCCATGTTTGGCCGCTCCATCGACCTATAGCCACCAGCACACAAAGAAATACAAAACTGCTTTCTGTGTGGTGGGAACTGGCCTTTTCCCGAGAACTGGCCTTTTTCCCACGGAGAGAGTTGAAAGTTGTAACATTTCGAGGCTCTTGGGGCATCGTAGCGCGGGATGGACTGGCCATCTGTGCCGGGCTAAGATGATAACCAAAGAGAACAATGCATGTACACAACTACTGGGCTGGGACATTAGCCAAGGGGCTCAGTGCACATACGCCACTGATAACCATTTTGTGTATGGGAACACTGGATGCTTGCTCTGTAAACTCTGTAACTGCTTATATAAACTGCTGGAAACTGAGACCTGGTAAGAGTTCCACCTGTGGAAGGGACACCTTGCCCAGGACGTGTGATCCTTGCCCAGCCGCGTCGATTGACAGGGCTTTCCCGGCAGTGGGGTGTGGATGTTGTGAGTAATTGATTTGATGTGAAGTAATTGATTTGATATTAAGTAATTGATTTGATGTCTTCTCTTTTCGGTCAACTTGGTGTTTCTCTTTCCGGTTGATTTGTGTCATTTCTCTTCAGCCGATGTGGACGTTTTCCCTTTCCACTCGGGCTGATGTTTTTTCCCTCTTAATATTTGACCTATTCGGATCTGTTTGCAGACTATCGCCTTTACTATCCTTTATATAATAAAATATACCTTCAGTCCATTTGTTTGGACTGGAAAGTGACTTTTACATCTCCGATCGAATCCCCGAACCTCTCATAACAGACCACACATCATTGGCCCCATGATTTGTGGAGACACCAGTATTTATATCAGTGTCACAAGGCCTTCAGCTGGAGTTCACATTGGAAAATGTACCCGGGAAGACACCCTACGGAGGACCCATTAGCACACAACTGAACAAGTAATGTGGACTTTTGTCGATGACCATGTGAAAACGTACCTAGGAAGACACCCTACAAAGGATCCACTAACACACAACTGAACGAGTAATGTGGACTTTTGTCGATGATCTAGTATTTAAAATGGTAGGATAGGGCCGGCCTCGTAGCTGAGCGGTTAAGTGCGCACAATCCGTTGCTGGCGGCCCGGGTTTGGATCCCAGGCGCGCACCGACACACCACTTCTCCGGCCATGCTGAGGCAGCTTCCCACATACAGCAACTAGAAGGATATACAGCTATGACATACAATGATCTACTAGGGCTTTGGGGGAAAAAATAAGTTAATAAAAATTATAACATATAGGGCCGGCCCCGTGGCTTAGCGGTTAAGTGCACGCGTTCTGCTGCCGGCGGCCCAGGTTCGGATCCCGGGTGTGCACTGATGCACTGCTTCTCCGACCTGGCCACGTCCCACATATAGCAACTAGAAGGTTGTGCAGCTATGACATACAACTATCTATTGGGGCTTTGGGGGGGAAAATTTATAAAAAAAAAAAAATTATAAAAAAAAATTATAACAAAGAAAATAAAATGGTAGGATAAAGATGCAGAATTCTAAAGTGTTCATGGAAATGCTGAAAGCACAATTCAGAAACAAGGAATAATAGACAAGGTAAAGCAAATCCAATAGATTTATAATTGCTTACATGTACATAGTAAAAGTTTTTACTGAACAATTAAGTATTCATGTATTTCTTTTGATGAAAACATGAAACTTTATGTTGAATAAAAATGGGCCATTTTCCTGTATTAGTACATTACTACTCAGCATTTAGTCAATTTCTATAGTTTATGGAGTTATAAACATAATTACAAAGGCATGCATCCATGAGAAAAGAACTATGAGTGAATCTGGAGATTGTAGGGCCAAAAATAATGTTTTCAATATTATGTATTAGAGCATGTATATACATAACAAGGATGAGAGAAAACTCTGATTAAAGGAGATTAAAATGTAATTTAATCTTAAAAGAATAAAAAGAGTGTCAGTCCTGGGAGACTGGGGATAGGCAGTAAAATTTCACAGAATTCTGAGACTGGAAATGGGCCATTCCCTCCTTTCATTCTTTTATTGTCATTGCCAAGCAAATTTGGCCACCAAGAACAGAGAGATGGAGGGGAAAGAGGACATGGAAGGATATTGCAGACATGGGAATGGTTCCATTTTCAGGACACCTTAGAGCAGCCAGGTGTCCATATCCTAGGTCATGTAACCACAAAGAATTTCCCCTGGCAGATGCCTTCTGTAGCTCTTCTCTCCAAATTTCCACTCATTCCTCCTGGTGAGATCATCCTAAATAAGAACATGTTGGCAGAAAGACAGAGCTGCCTGGAGAAAAGCCTATCTTGTAAATTAACACAGCTCTAGAGCTGGCTGGGCAGAGGACAGGAGCTACACGATGGATACCGACCCTTTTCAGTCCAGGGACTTTCCTTTATTGCCCTTTGGGGAATACACTGACTGTAAAACTGAGGTTCACCGAAGGCCAATGGGATCAGGTGTGAGACTAAGGTGTCAATAAAGCACTTGACGCAACATGTTTTCATGTGTATCAATATGTGCATAACTAGGGAGAAGGGCCTTAACCTCTTTATGATCCTTAAGGGAAATTTGACTCACACCGATTTAGGAATCATCGGCAGTAACGTGTCATGTAGAAGAAGGATCGTCAATCTAAATGAACTTATTCACACACTCAGTGTCCTAGTCAGTATGGGACGCTGTAACAAAAATATCATAGACGGGGTACTTTATTTATTTATATTTTTGCTGAGGAAGAGTCATCATGAGCTAACATTCGTGCCAGTCTTCCTCTATTTTGTATATGGGTCACCCCCACAGCATGGCTGCTGATGAGTGGTATAGGTCTGTGCCCATGAACCGAACTCATGCTACCAAAGAGGAGCTCATTGAACTTAAACACTAGGCCATGGGGCAGGCCCCTAGACTGGGCATTTTTGGGTTTTGTGTGTGTGTGTGTGAGGAAGATCAGCCCTGAGCTAACATCTGATGCCAATCCTCCTCTTTTTTGCTGAGGAAGATTGGCCCTGGGCTAACATCTGTGCCTACCTTCCTCTACTTTTTATATGGGACGCTGCCACAGCATGGTTTGAGAAGCGGTGCATTGGTGCATGCCTGGGATCTGAACCTGTGAACCCTGGGGCCACTGAAGCGGAGCACCCACATTTAGCCACTGCACCAGCGGGCCATGCCTAGACTGGGCACCCTTAACAACAAAAGTGCATTCCTCACAGTTCTGAAGACTGGCTTGTTCAAGATCTAGGTTCAAGCTGATTTGCTTTTGGTGAGAGCTCTCTTCCTGTTTTGCAGGACAGCTTCTTGCTCTACCCTCATTTGGCAGAGAGAGCTCTGGCACTCCATCTCCTTGTAAGGTCACTAATTCCATCATGGGGGCTTCACACTTATGGCCTCATCTAAGCTAATTAACACCCAAAGTCCCCAATTCCAAATACCCTCAGGTCGGGGATTAGGATTTTACCGTATGAAATTGGATTACATAGACATTCAGTCCATAGCATTCATGAAATCAACAATTAACAAATATTTGTAGAAGTCATACAGCCCCAACTGAAGAATGTTCTGAAGATCATGTGGCAAATGATACAATGTCTTTCCTTTCATAGAGTCTTCTAGTGGAGGGAGTAAAAATTAACAACAGCCAAACAAAACTTGTGATATTTAAAAGCTAACATAGATCAATTATGACAGACTGTACTTACAATTGTCTTCTGGTAAGACAGGTCTGATTATCAGAGTCCAGATTAAGCAAATTGCCCCGGGTGAGCTCATGTGTGGCAATCTTACCTAAAAAGGCTCTTTCCCTTTTGAAATTTTCTTTCATCTAGTCCTGTTTGCTTCCACATCCCTTTGGTGTTTTCAAACAGGCAGTATTTATTAAATCAATGTTTAATTGTTGCTCTGCCTTTACCACAAATGACTAGAAGCAGAAGTTACTGGACTTGGCTGGAACCAAATTTCAGTTCATTTTTCCTCCTCATTCTGCTCACTCTCTTCTCTCACTGTTGAAATAGCAAATGCCTTAGAGGAGAAGCCACGTGGAGATGGTGCTCACAATCTTGTGCTTCCCTAGTCTCAGAGATTGTAGACCCTCAAGTCCTGTCTGCACAGGATGTTCTACAACCCTTCAAACAGCTGTTCTGTGTGCTTTGTCCAGCTATTCTAGCTGCCCAAGAAAAGCTATTCAGTAAAAGTGGAACCTGAAGAAACTTTAATCTGAAATGTTTTAAATATTTTAAACCAATGAATATTTGTCATTTTTCAAGGAGTATTTCTATAATTTTATAAGAAACATTTAAATAGGAATTTTAACAGCAATAATGGCTGTTCTTTGGCCAGAATTCCATGTCATTCATTGTTTGGAATTATATCTAAGCTTTGATGCACTCTCTTCAGTGCTTTTTAAAATATCACCGTTCCTTACTTTTAAATATCTTGTGATGGGTTTGTGTCAGTCACCTCCTTTGTACCATTTCAGATCCTCTTGTGTCCTCATACCCTTGAGTCATATGTCATTTAGCAACCAGCTTTACAGGTATCATATTTGCTTTATGCAAGTGTCTCCTGACTGCTCCCCACATGTTCTCTCTGTGCCCTCTGCCTCTCCCTCTCGCCCCAGGGTGTCCATGTTGATGCTGAGG
This sequence comes from Diceros bicornis minor, assembly GCF_020826845.1. Taxonomy (NCBI): domain Eukaryota; kingdom Metazoa; phylum Chordata; class Mammalia; order Perissodactyla; family Rhinocerotidae; genus Diceros; species Diceros bicornis. The sequence continues at coordinate 6,559,676 of NW_026690855.1, read as the reverse complement.
TGTGAAAACTCCCTTGATCAAGCCCAGATGTGCACGGCCACGTCCCTTATTGTGTGGATGTCTGTGTGTTCAGCAATTCTGTATGGTCACAGGGTGCATGGCTATTACGGCTTCTATGTGAAGGTGTGTTTTGTTGACGTGTGTGTGTTTAGAGAGTTCAAGTCACTGTGGGCTCTGAGACAGTGAGTGGTCTGTATGTGTGTGTGTGTTTGTGTGTATGTTCTGAGTATCAGTGTGCATTATCATGTGTAGTTTACAGTCTAAATGCTGCTGGTCATTTGCAAATAGTGTATATGTGTGTGTGGGTGTGTGTTGTCAGCATTTCCATGTGTTCAGAGGATGTCTGTCATTGTGGGAATGTGTAGAATAAGTATGTTGTTAGAGATCAGTGTGGGCACCAACATTGTTTGCCTGTTACTTGTTCAACCCTCAACACCCCTGAAGAAACATTGAGTCCAGACATTCACAGGCCCCATCAGGCCCACAGAGATCTTACTCAGCTGTTTTCTTCCCATCACAGAAATATGAACAGGTAGCCAAGGACCACTTGATATTTGAGGAATTCCTCTAGCATGAAAGATGTAGCAAGAAACACATACACTGAAGTGAGGGACTAAAGAAACAGCAAGGAAATCCAGAGATCATAGTGAAACTTCAATTGCATATCTAGCAACATCTTCAAAACAATTAGACATGGGCTGGTCCCATGGCCTATTGGTTAAGTTTAGAAAACTCCACTTCAGTTGTCCAGGTGCAGTTCTTGGGCGTGGACCTACACCACTCACTAGTGGCCACGCTGTGGTGGCAACCGGCATACAAAATAGAGGAAGGTTGACACAAGTGTTAGCTCAGGGTGAATCTTCCTCAGCAAAAAGATTGGCAACAGATGTTAGCTCAGGGTGACTCCTCTTAAGCAAAGAGGACAAAAAAAAATAAAACAACCAGTAAGTGTATATACATGTATTGATGTTACTGCACAATATTGGGGTTCTCTTACCCAATGCACATTAAAAAAGCCAATTATTCTGGCATCAGCTTTTGGGAAATGAAGTGTAACTTTATTTTGTGAGATTGATCTGCAAGGAGACGGGGGCATGTGTCTGTCTCAGATCTGTCTCCCTGATCCAGGTCTTGGGGCACAATTTATGGGATGAAGGGCAGGGTGTTCTGACGTGTGGAGGTACATGATTGGAAGTAAGGAGAAGTGAGGTAATTGATGATCTGCGCAAGCAAAGTCAAGCTTTGCAGCTCTTCACCAGATGTGTGTTCACAAATTGGCAGTGTTACCATGATCGGAGAATGGAGTTTTTAGCTCCTTGATGTCATAAAGGTCACATATAAAGCATTTGTGAACTCCCAGTCGATGAGTTGGTGGTCCCAACTGGTCTGAACTGGAAGAGGGGTCTCAGTTCCTGAAAGAAAACTCTTAACTACTCTGTTCATAAGATGGGGTCAGTTGAACTGGTCCTGGAGGGCCCATGGTTACGTTTGTATATGCATATCTAGGCATATGCGTGAGATTATCTGTATGTGTGTTACATGTGGAGTATACACAAAGCCAGACTCTAGTTAAAGTGGTCAGGACAGATTTTAATCAGGCATATACCACTGCAATAGGGAAGAAGGAACAGGATGAACTGAACTCAATTTGATTTGTACAGATGTGACTGGGCATTTGAAAGGGAGAATGAGGGAGCAGGCAGAGGGGTGAGCAGGGGCTCAGTAGAGTCAGGGAGGGAAAAGTTACAGAATGTTGGTCAGTGCAATGTGATCTGGCCAGTTGTGTCTGCTAGTTGGAAATAATCAAAGTTTCACTTCTCTCACAGCATCTGGGAGACAGACACCCTGTCCTCATCTCAAGGAATGGCTCTCAGGACCTTGAGAAATGCACTCCTGAGTTATAGCAGACACACCTACAATTCTAAAGGACAGAGGAAAGATTCACAGTTCTAAGCACTTTTGGGTAAATGCTCTAAGAAAGAGATGTCAGGGGCCAATGATCAAGTGTTGGCCAGAACAAATAGTCAATTCTTTTGGCTGCCTTGAGCTTTCTCAGGCAGGCACTTTAAGGGGACAGGGGTCATCCTAAGGATGTTGATTTGAGCTGTTAGAAACTGTGGAAGTGTTTAAGTCTTATAATATGTGTGGAGGTGTGAAACCATTTGTGCTGAGAGGCTGTAGTTATTATAGGCCAAGTTATTATAGGCTCAAAGGAGACTGGCTTGAGTTTGGTCAAGTACAGGAAACTATATATATAAATAATACTCGTATATTTTTTCAATAATAAAAATCACTATATTGAATAATATATATTGAATTAAATAATATAAATATATATTTAATGAATATATATTGAATGTGTATATGTATATATAGTTGAATTAAATAATATAAATATATATATATATGATTTAAAGGAATATTCAGATATAATAACAGAAATTTCCAAAATTGGTAAAAGACTTCTACTCTAGATTCAGGCAGCTGTATACATCTCAAGCAATATTAAAAAAAAAAAAAATCTAGAGCCAGATCCATTCAGAGAAACCAAAAAGCACTAAATACAAAAGAAGATATTCAAAGCCCCTCAGAGGAACAGAACACTTACAGAGACTTACATTTAGACCTATGATACATTACTTAACAATGGAAGGCAAGAGAGAGTTGGATTAAATCTTCAAGGTACAGAGAGAAAATAACTTTCAGTGTATACCCAATCAAACCATATCTCAATAACTAGGGTGACTTAAAGACATTTTTATGCAAACATTTACTAAGGGTATTACCACGAACAAATGCTCATTAAGGAATTCCTAAAGAATGTACTTTAAAGGGGGTCAGCCACCTGGCGTAGTGGTTTAAGTTCAGCACACTCCGCTTCCAAGGCCTGGGTTCGTGGGTTTGGATCCCAGGAGGGGATCTGCACCATTCATCAGCCATGCTATGGTGATGACCCACGTACAAAATAGAGGAAGATTGGCATAGATGTTAGCCCAGGGCTAATCTTCCTCAAGGAAAAGACTTAAAAAGTAAAAAAGAATGTACTTTAAAAAGAAAGAAACTGGGCAGGCCCCGTGGCTAAGAAGTTAAGTGTGCGTGCTCGGTTACTGGCGGCCCGGGTTCAGATCCTGGGTGCGCACTCATGCACCGCTTCTCCGGCCATGCTGAGGCCGTGTCCCACATACAGCAACTATAAGACTGTGTTAACTATAACATACAACTATCTACTGGGGCTTTGGGGGTAAAAAAAAAAAGGAGGAGGAGGAGGGGTCGGCCCGGTGCGGCAAGCGGTTAAGTGCGCGCGCTCTGCTGTGGCGGCCCGGGGTTCGCTGGTTCGGATCCCGGGCGCGCACCGATGCACTGCTTGGCAAGCCATGCTGTGGCAGCGTCCCATATAAAGTGGAGGAAGATGGGCACAGATGTTAGCCCAGGGTCGTCTTCCTCAGCAAAAAAAAGAGGAGGATTGGCGGATGTTAACACAGGGCTGATCTCCTCACACAAAAAAAAAAAAAAAAGGAGGAGGATTGGCAATAGGTGTTAGCTCAGAGCTGGTCTTCCTCAGCAAAAAGAGGAGGATTAGCATGGATGTTAGCTCAGGGCAGATCTTCCCCACAAAAAAAAAAGAAGAAACAAACTGATAGAAGAAGAAATGGTAAGAGGTAAAAATGGATCTTGAGGATAAAAAAGGGTAAACGTCTGAATAAATCATTGAAAGCATGATTTTTCCAAACAATCATAATATTGACAATGTATAACTGATGGAGTTAAAAACTAATGACAAGGAAACTTCTGTTTTAGAGTAGAGCAGGACAGGAAAGCACTCGCTGCAAAACTGGACAAAGCCAGATAAATTATAAATATATTTTTAGAGCATTGGAGAACTTCAGAATCAACCAACTAAAATTCCAGAAAGAATAAAAAGATTTTTATGTGAGCCCTGCAGGCGTTTTCTGATTCTGGGTGGTTACCGTGGATCTGGCTTGCTCAGTCAGATCCTCGGCTAAGGAAAAGAGAAGTTAGTCAAACTTGTAGTGATTCTGCAGGACTGGTGTGGCAGATGAAACCTGAGAGCTTTCAGACACACAACTGCTCTTTCTCACAGCACCTGTGTTAAGTTTTGGTGCCACACAGAAATCTGGGGAACTAGGCCAAAAGCTTCCACAAAACAAAATGAAACCTCCAGAAGTGGTGGAAGTGGCCTAAGTCCAACATACCGTTAGTGTGATCTTCAGGGAATTTCCCATATTGTGAAGCAATATCAGGTAGGAGGTTGGAGAGCTGTGCTGAGATGTCTGACGCGTGTAGCTGAATTGTCTATGGGTTCCCAAACTTGAGGAGACAGAAATCTACCAGACTTAGAACCAGATGTCTGTGCAGGGGAGGGGAGCACAGCAAACAGGAACAGGGAAAGTGGAAGGGCTGGGTTTACTAAAAGTGAGACCCAGCCCCAACTCTGATCAAGGTCTGATTGGACTCAGGTGCTCCAACCTCACTCTGTTTCTCAATGAAGGAAAATAAAGTCATGTGAAACCTCTTGAGTTATGTTACACAGACCTTCCAAAGACACTGGTGAGAGGATGGAGAAGGCAAGCCACAGACTGGGAGAAGACCTTTGCAAATCACATATCTGACAGGACTATAAAGAACTCTCAAAACTCGGCAATAAGAAAATCCAAGTTTAAAATGGTCACAGATTTGGACACTTCACCAAAGAAGATACGCAGATAACAAATAAGCACATGAAAAGATGCTTAACGTCATTAATCGTGAGAAAGATGCACATAAAAACCACATTGAGATCCTGCTATGTACCTATTAGAATGACTAGAATTAAAGAGGTTGAGCATACCAAGTGTTAATGAGGATGGAAAGTAACTAGAACACTCCTACATTGCTGGTGGGAACACAAAATGGTTCAGCCTCTTTGGAAAACAGTTTTGTTTATTTACTTTTTTGTGAGGAAGATCAGCCCTGAGCTAACATCCATGCTAATCCTCCTCTTTTTGCTGAGGAAGACCAGCTCTGAGCTAACATCTATTGCCAATCCTCCTCCATTTTTTTCTCTCCAAAGCCCCAGTACATAGTTGTATGTCATAGTTGCACATTCTTCTAGTTGCTGTATGTGGGACCCGGCCTCAGCATGGCTGGAGAAGCGGTGCGTCAGTGTGCACCCTCAATCCGAACCCGGGTCGCCAATAGCGGAGCAGATGCACTTAACCACTAAGCCACGGGGCCAGCCCCTGGAAAAACAGTTTTAAAGTGGAGTTTGTTATGCTGCTGTAACAAATTAGCACAAATTTCATGGCTTAAAACAACTCAGATTTATAGTTTTACAGTTCTGTAGGTTAGCAGTCTGACATGGGTCTCCTTGGGCTAAAATCAAGGTGTTGGCAGAACTAGGTTCTTTTGCGGGGACTATAAAGGTTAATCCATTTCCTAGCCCTTTCAAGCTTCTAGAGAACACCACATTCCTTAGCCTATGGTGCCCCTCCTCCACCCTCAAAACCAAGAACTCTGCATCTCTCTGGCCCTGCTTCCCTTGTTGCATCTTTTTTCTACTCTACTGTTTCTCTTTCCCTTTTAAGGGCCTTTGTGATGCGCTGGGCCCACCTGGATAATCCAGGGTAATCTCCCTATTTTAAAGGCAGTTGATCAGCAACCTTAATTCCAACTGCAAATTTAATTCACCTTTGCCAAGTAAACTAAAGTATTCCCAGGTTCAAGGATTAGGACATCTTTGTGGGCCATGACTTTGCTACCACAAAGAGTTTTTAAAATAAAGTTAAACATACACATACCATGTGACCCAGCAATTTCACTTCTAGGTGCTTACCCAAGAGAAGAAGACTAATGTTCACACAAAAACATGTTTGCAAAGATTTAGAGTAGTTTTATTCAGTCAAAAAAGACAAAACCGAAAATAACTGAAACGTCCTTCAACTGGTGGGTGGATAAACTGTGGTAAATTCATACAATGGATACCACATTCAGCAATAAAACAGAAGGAACTGCTGATACAGTCATCAACATGGATGAACACTCAAATATACGTATTGCGCTAAATGAAAGAAACTACTCAAAATGCTGAATACTGTAGGATTCCATTTATATGATATTCTAGAAAAGACAAACCATAGGGGAAGACAACAGATCATTAGCCACCAGGGGTTAAGGGTGGGGGAAGAGTTGACTACAAAAGAGCAGCTCAAGGGAGTTCTGGGTGCTGGAACTGTTCTGTGTCTTGATTTTGGTAGTTGCATAGCTCTATGCATTTGTCAAAACTAACGAACAAAGAGAAAAACAAATACATCATTTCCCACCCATCAGATTGGCAAAAATGTAAAAATCTGACAATGCCCATCTGACAATTCCCAGGGCAAGGATGACTCAGACACTGTTGGCGGGATGGAAATTGTTAAAAATTCAGAGGGTGATTTGACTGCAGCTCATCAAGTTGCGGATTCACATCAGCCTCTGGCCCAGCAATCCACTCACAGGCAGGTGTCCATTCTAAGGAGTCCACATGTGCTCGAGGAGAGACACATACAAGTATAGTCATTAAACATGGTAGGGGAATGAATTAATTGTGGTTAGTAGTTATTTAAAAAAGAAAGGAAAAAATGCATATGGGAAAGAATCAATGCTGCTGGCTACATATATGATCTGGGAAGGTAACTCATTGGTTTGTCTACTTAATAGTACATAGCACAGACAGCACTGTACTAGGAATCTGAAGACAAGCATCTGAGCATTTAGTTCCAACTCTGCCACTAAGTAGCAGTCAGACTATGGATGACTTAACTTGAGAAACCTCACTTTCCATTTCCTGGAAAATGAAGAGATTAGTCTCTACAACCACTAAAATTATTTCCAATTCCACAATTCTATGATTCAATAAGTCAACAATCAAAAATTATATTCCAATTTACCTATGTTGAGAAACTGTTTTTCCCAGACACCCTGAAATCAGAAACTATCAGGGAAATAGGACATCTTAAAATATTGATACATAAAATGGTCCAAATTTATTGGTACATCTATGACTAGCTGTTTATAATCAAGATTGTAACTCAGAAAGAGCATATAAACAGCAAAACCCACCATATTGACTTGGGTCACCCTCAAGTAACACATATGTCCTTTCCCATTTTAACATTCCAAAACAAATTCACCATACTAATGTGGGAGATCAAGATTTGGCCATCCTAAAATATATCTCTTTACGTTGATTGTTTTCTCTGAGGGACATTTGACCTCCCTCACTAACTGTCTAAAAAATTTGACATGGTGGCTCCTTCCTGGAACAGATCTATCATGATGGCTGTAAAGATAATGTAAGATAGAGGTTACAATAGAAAAGGCACCAGTAAACCCCTCTTATCAGAAGTTCTGTCTCTCTGGCCACATTCTCTAGATGGCCCTGCCAGGAGTTGCCAGGCAATCATTTACATTTATAAGGAAAATCTCCTTTTATAAAGGTATCTCCCTCTGTTTTGGAAAGAAGGGGGGATGGTCTCATTTCTAGAGGCTTATCAATGTAGAAGGAGAGGCCTTAAATCTGCATAATAACCTTACTCTTGTTTACTGTGCTTTAGTGGTAATGTCCTATAACTGACTCCCCCCACCCCCAACATCCTCCTTTGTCATTGGCTGAACATGGTATATAAGACGAAAATTTCTGCTAGCGTGTTAAAAAACGCAATGTCCCTGCTTTCTCTCATGTATACATGTTATTAAACTTGATATTATTTTCTCCTGCTAACCTGTTTTGCTAATTATTTGCCCAGCCATAAGAACCTTAAAGAAAAGGGCAGAGGGAGATTCTCCCTCTTCCCCCGACAGTTTTGGTGTAGTCGCCAGGAGCCACACTGGCTGGCAATTTGCCTTCTCTGGCTGGAAGACCTGCCTTCTCCCTGGACTACTGCAGATGATGAGATACGGGAACGCCTGAAGAAAGCCGGCAAAAGGTGAGACTTCTTACCACGTCAGCCTCCCAGAATCTCTCTCTGCAGAGTCCGGTGGGGGGAAGTGGTGAGAATTTTTTCTCTTTCTAGATTTAGATTGGCAAGAGAAAATATTTGGGAAACTAGGTTCTTGTGCTTTTAGTGACTCTTGATTTAAATTTGATAGAGTACTCTTGGTTTTGATCTTGATCCCTTTTCCTGCCAGAGATAGTCTCTGTTTTTCTCTTTTGTCTGTGTCTTTTGTCATAAGAAGGAAATACCATAGAGTAGGACGCAGGCATAGGCCCTATAAGCCTGCTGTCCGGGTCGGCCCCACAGACTGGTGAGTTTGCGGGTCTCACCAGACTGGCGTCTACAAACTTTGCTGTGGGTTAATATGCACATGAAGTGAAGGTCACTGCCAAGGGCATCTTGGAAGCCAAAAAGGCCGCAAGTTTGGTGGGCATGGGTCGAGCAGTTAAGAGCCATTAGGGCGCTCGCCACTTTCAGAAGACTCCCGAGACAGAATAAGTTGGGTCACGGAACGGGGTAGATGACACAGGTCCCCCGTCAACTGCAAGAAAATGTCCGTGCAACGACGAGGTACTCTGTAAAGCACACAGTCCCCAACCCCGTGGCACCTCCCCCCCTAGGTATTATTCTGGCTCCAAGAGACCTAAGGCGTGGCTAAAGCTGTCATTGTGCACATAAGAACAAAACCGGATGAGGTTTTTCCTTCTGTCTTGTTCTGTGTCCTGAGAAAACTTGGCTTTGTGACCAGTGAGAATATTCTCCTTGGTCTCCACCATACGGAAGGTGCACTTACCGGGGTGCCCCTTGGTGGCCAGTCGAGTAGACTGGGGTTCCGAACTGTCTCTTTGTCCGGCTGTGCCAAGCTCTCAGGGGAGTTTGTCATAAAGGGCCCAGTCCATAAGGGCTTTTGTCGTCTTCACCTTCGTTGCTTGTTAGTGCTGGAAAAATCCCATTCCAGTATCGCCTGCCTGGTGTCACAGATTAGCGGGTCTGTGACTGGAGGCGTCCCACACTATTGTGGGAGACCGGAGACACCGTTTTCACTACACCATCCTTACCGCCTGTGCAACGAAGGTCTTTACTTTCTCTGAACATCTTTGGGAGTGAATTCTGTGGATCATAGGGGCTACATCATCTGCGCCCTCACCAGGGACGCCTCTTGTGTCCGTGATAAAGATTTATTCTAAGCGTGTAAAATTACCTCCGGGTCTTTCCTTAAAATGGCTTATTGGATCGAGTCACTATTGGAATAAATATACAAATGAAGATCCTACTCGTCAATGGCCAGACGACGGATCCTTTAAATTGGAATAACTTCTAAATTGGAGAAAAAAAAAGAAATGTTTTGAGAGCTCTCACATAATTATTTATTTGGTACCTAAGAAAAGGTGAAAAAAAAAGAAGGGAAAAATTTAACTAGCCATAAGACCTTGACTCAGATTACAATTAAATTGAGAACATGTAAAAGTATAAGTGTTGATAAGATTATAAAGGTTAAAATGTTTGAGCTAATTTTATATAAAGAGGTTACATCAACTTTGCCTGTGTATGTTTTAAAATGTCAGACTGGGAATGCTTCCCTTGTCCAAAATTAGAAGACCAAGACCTATTGATAAAAATCTTAATGATAACTATGTTTAAAGGTATAAGAGGTGATGAAATTTACATGAACTTTTGTACAAAAAACTGATGTTATTTCTATTACAGAACTGGTTAACAAAAATAATAATTTAAATGACGGCTAATTTTATCTGAAGTCTTATAAAGTCTCGTAGGCAATCTAAAAAATTATTGGGAATAAGTAACTAAATAGTTGTAAAAAGGATGAATGTTGGATAAACTTTAAACAATTATGTGTTATGGTGGTTACAACTTCCAAACTATTTTTGGTGACTTAAAACTTTAGAGTTTTGCTAAAATTTATGATAAAAATTCTCTGAGTATCATCATTTCCAAATAAGGTAAGATATTAGACATTGATTGCTAAACTTACATTTGTCCACTTTTGGCTATTCATTACAAGAAAACTAAAAGGTGTTTTGGGTCTATTGGTAAACATGTGTTTTATTAAAAGATTATACTATAAAATAACATATTTCTAGAAGTTATAATGTGTTTATAAATTTTCCAAGCCACAAGATACTAATGTAAAAAAAAGTTTATAATGGTTTACTTAGTTTTTACTTACAAATTAAGGTTTCTAAAGGTTAAAATTTCTAATAAATGTATGTGGTTGAAGCTACTAAAAAATTAAAAAAATATGTCTGTGTACAAAAAAATAAGATGTATAAACGTACAAAAAATGGAAATGTTTTCTTTGGTTGATTAAGAAAAATAAATTTGTCCTCAAGTACTAAGAAGAAAAAAAAACACATGGGACAAATTCTGAATGTAAAAAGAAAGTTATAAAAGGTGTGGAAGAGAAATTCTAAAAAAGGAGTTTTTGCATGGTCAAGTTGGCTAACATTAAAATAAATTTAATTAAGTAAATGAGTTTTAATAGCAGAAGTAAGCTGGTACAAAATTAAAATTTGGTCTTCTGTCTCTTAAATAGATAATTTGCTTAAACTTGATAAAGAGGTTACAAAAGATTTTTCTTTACCTTTGGGTAAGTCTACCTAAAAGACAGAAAAAAAAAAAAACTGTTAATTTCCTGTGTTCAAAAGACTGAGGTCTCTCTATTCAGGCTTTTCGGACTGTTAATGCTCTGTTTGCTTTGATTTTTTATATTTTTGACAAGCTTCCCCAAAATTCATATCTTAAATAAAGTCTTTTTTTTTCTTTTTTTGTTTGGAAATTTTCAAAGGGCCCTAAAACTTCTCAAAAAAATTTGCTCTCTTCCTATAAGGAATAAGACAAAAAAATTTGCCTCTACCTATAAAGAAAAAGATACTAAACTTATTAGGCTTATTCAGCATGTTAAATTACATGAAAAGCATTGTCAGACAAGTGATGATAAGCCTGCTTAGGTTTTATTATGGGGGTAAATGTTATTGATATAGGTGTTTCAAAATTGGATAACATTACTAAAATTCTAATCTGTCCTGGTTATCAGTCATAATTTTGGTTATTATTTTAAAGTGTTATATGTCAAAAATTAACCAAACTTCTCTGTCAATTGCTATTTTGAGGTCTTGTTGTTTGCAGACATTTCTTTGCTCTAATGCTTTTGCAAAATGTTTCAACTTCAAAAAAATTCATAAAAAAGACTGACATTTACACAAGAGTACAGGTTTCTGATAAACTTTCTGATCATAAAACTGAACTGGATAAGAAATTACAGAAATCTGTTAGAGAGACTGATAACTTCATAAAGCTGCTAACAAAAAGATTGAGATCAAGAATAGATTACACAAGACTAAATAAACTGATAAAGATGATTATAATTTTTATGAGTTTTCATTTAAAATATTGTTAAATTCTTAAGGTATTTTTTCTCAGATTTAAAGAAAACTTTTTCTTTTCTCCAGAGCCATCTATGACATAACAATTTAATAAATGATACTTTTATAAGCAAAATTAAAATATTTCTTTTTCTCTCTACCTGATCCCTCCAAAATTTAAAAGCTCTTAGTGAGTAAATATTGTTTTTTTCATGGCAATATAGTTATTTACATAAGTTCAATAAAAAATCTGTTCTCCTTATAACAAGACACAATTAAAAACACTAGTTATATTACCAAGGCTGTGACTAAAACATCATATTTATGATATAACCATACAGCTTTTGAAAAATAAAGATTAGACTTTATAAAATAAAGCCACATAAAAATATTGGCCTAGTACCTTATGTTTCAAACAACACTTACCAAGATAAATAAAAAATGTCACTTATCTGACAAGTACAAAAAACCTCAAAATATTTTAGAAAAACCTCAAAAAAAATTCACCAAAATATATAGATATTACAGACAAAGTCTGATGACAAAATTCTTGGCTTGGCTTTCCTGGTCTAGAGAGGCCTTTAAAGTTAAATCTGAAATTCCTTATAAAAAGTTCCAACAAAGCAGATTTAAAAGAGCCTATGTGATCAACTACTATTCTTACTATACTTATATAAATAATTGGGCCAACTCTACTAGAACTAGACTTATTTTACAAACTAGTTAGTTTTAATTTGACTATCTTTGATAAAAATGAGGGTGATTTTTAAAAAGAATTATATTTCAATAAAAACTATAATATTGTCCGGGGAATAGGGAGAATCTCCTTTGGCCCTTTTCCTTACGATTCTTATGGCTGGCCAAATAATTAGCAAGACAGGTTAGCCAGAGAAAATAATACCAAGTTTAATAACATGTATACATGGGAGAAAGCAAGGACATTGCTGTTTCTCAACACAATAGCAGAAATTCTCGTCTTAAATACCATGTTCAGCCAATGACAAAGGAGGACTTTGGGGGTAGGGGGAGTCAGTTATAGGAGATTACCACTAAAGCACAGTAAACAAGAGTAAGGTTATTATGCAGATTTAAGGCCTCAGCTTCCACATTGATAAGCCTCTAGAAATGAGGCCATCTCCCCCTCTTCCCAAAATAGAGAGGGAGATACCTTTACAAATGGAGATTTCCCTTATAAATGTAAATGATTGTCTGGCAAATCCTCGCAGGGCCATCCAGAGAATGTGGCCAGAGAGACAGAACATCTGATAAGAGGGGCTTGTTGGTGCCTTTCCTATTGTAACCTCCAGCCTACATTATCTTTACAGCCATAATGATAGATCTGTTCCAGGAAGGAGCCACCATGTCAAGTTCTTTAGGCAGTTAGTGGGGGAGGTCAAATGTCCCTAGAGAAAACAACCAAGGTAAAGAGATAGATTTCAGGGTGGCCAAATCTTGATATCCCACAGTCCCACCTTTGAAACTACAAGTTTCACAGTCCTTTTGAAACTTAAAGAAGTTTCATAGTACAGAAGCTGAGTTGGTAGATTGTTTCATCTCACTGAACACATTTCTTAGTCCTGATAATAGATCAGTTCAATTAAGTTCATTTTGGAAGGTGGTGATGCAGGTGGGCTCTGAAGGTTATGCCTATATTATGGAAGCAAGCAATCAAGTATTTAATAGAAGCATTTCTATGTAAACAAAAGAAAAACAAGATTAATGGTTGGAGTCAATTGTAAACCAGTTTCTGAGGTCAGAGGACAGCCAGTTAAGATGATTTTTAGATGTCAGCGTCAAAGTATCTTTTGCAGTTTAAAATGTCTCTGATGGTGTAGTCAGGTCATCTCTTAAGTTTATATCAAGTCCATCAGCTTCAGTTTGTAAGGCTTCAGGAAAAAGGGCAGGTTCAGTTTTCAGTGATTTCAAATGAAAATGATGGAAAAAATCAAAAACGTTAGTTTGGACATCTGTAGCCAGATATTTCAGGAGACTGGAAGATATCAGGATCCAGTCTAGGCGACAGATATAAAACAACAACCTCAAAAGACAATTAACAAAACTAGGATCTAATATCCGCAAATTTATAATGAAATAGTTTTTACTGAAATATAATTTTTCTCTCTAAAATAACCCTCATTTTCATTAAGATAGCCAAATTAAAACTAACTAGTTTGCAAAATAAGTTTAGTTCCAATAGAGTTGGCCCAATTATTTACATAAGTACAGCAAGAATAGCAGTTGATCACATAGGCTCTTTTAAATCTGCTTTGCTGGAACTTTTTATAAGGAATCTCAGATTGAACTTCAAAGGCCTCGAGTGGAGGAAAGCCAAGCCAAGGATTTTGTCATCAGACTTTGCCTGCAATACCGACAGATTTGGGTGAATTCCTCTCCTCAGAGGTTCCCCCAAAATATTTCGAGGTTCATTGTACCTGCCAGATAAATGACATTCTTTACTTATCCTGGTAAATGCTGCTTGGAACATAAGGTACCAGGCCAATACTTCCACGTGGCTTTATTCCGTAAAGTCCAATCTTCATTCCTCAATAGCTGTATGGTTATATCGCAAATATGATGTTCCAGTCACAGCCTTGGTAATATAACCAGTGTTTCCAATTGTGTCCTGTTATAAGGAGAACAGATTCTTATTGAACTTATGCAAATAACTATATTGCCATGAAAACAACAATACTCACTTACTAAGAGTTTCTAAATTCGAGGGATCAGGTAGAGAGGAAAAGAAAAATATTTCAATTTTATTTACAAAAGTATCATTTACCAAATTGCTATAAATCATATCTAGCTCAGGAGAAAAGAGAAAAAGTTTTCCTTAAATCTGAAAAAACAAAATATTAAAAATTCAGCAATACTTCAAATGAAAAATCATAAAAATTATAATTATCCTTATCAGTTCATTCAGTCCTGTGTAATCCATTCTTGATCCCAATCTTTTTGTTAGCAGCTTCATGAATTTATCAGTCTTTCCATCAGATTTCTGTAATTTCTTACCCAGTTCAGTTTTATGATCAGAAAGTTTATCAGAAACCTGTACTCCAGTGTAAATGTCAGAGTCCTTTCCATGAATTTTTCTGAAGTTTAAACATTTCACAAAAGCATTAGAGCAAAGAAATAAGTCTGTAAACAACAAGACCTCAAAATGGCAATTGACAGAGAAGTTTGGTTAATTTTGTGACATACAACACTTTAAAATAACCAGAATTATGATTGATAACCAGGACAGATCAGAATTTCAGTAATGTTATACAATTATAAACACTTATGTCAATAACATTGGCCCACATAATACCACCTATGCAGACTTATCATCATTTGTCTGACAATGCTTTCCATGTATTTTAACATACTGAATAAGCCTAATAAGTTTAGTATCTTCCTCCTTATAGGTAGAGAGCAAATTTCTTTGTCTTCCTCCTTATAGGAAGAGAGCAAATTTCTTTGAGAAGTTTCAGGGCCCTTTGAAAATTCTCAAAGAAAAACAGTAAAAAAAGACTTTATTTAAGATATGAATTTTGGGGAAGCTTGTCAAAAATATAAATAGTCAAAGCAAACAGAGCATTAACAGTCCAAAAAGCCTGAATAGAGAGACCTCAGTCTTTTGAACACAGGAAATTAACAGTTTTTTTTTTTTCTTTCTGTCTTTTAGGTAGACTTACCCAAACGTAAAGAAAAATCTTTTGTAACCTCTTTATCAAGTTTAAGCAAATTATCCTTTTGAGAGACAGAAGACCAAATTTTAATTTTGTACCAGCTTACTTCTGCTATTAAAACTCATTTACTTAATTAAATTTATTTTAATGTTAGCCAACTTGACCATGCATATAACTTTTCTTCCAGAATTCCTCTTTCACAAACCTATAACTTTCTTTTACATTCAGAATTTGTCCCATGTCTTTCTTTTCCCTCCTAGTACTTGAGGACAAATTTATCTTTCTTAATCAATCAAACAAAATATTTCCATTCTTTGTACCTTCTTTATGCATCTTACTTTCCTTGTACACAGACATATTTTTCTTAATTTTTTAGTAGCTTCAATCACATATATTAATTAGAAATTTTAACCTTTAGAAACCTTAATTTGTAAGTAAAAAGTAAGTAAACCATTATAAACTTTCTTTTACATTAGTATCTTGTGGCTTGGAAAATTTATGAACGCTTACTTCATCATTTCTGGAAACATGTTACTTTATAGTACAATCTTTTAATAAAACACATGTTTACCAATAGACCCAAAACACCTTTTAGTTTTCCTGTGATGAAAAGCCAAAAGTAGACAAACGTAAGTTTAGCAATCAATGTCTAATATCTTATCGTATTTGGAAATGATGATGCTCAGTTAATTTTTTCATAAAATTTAGCAAAACTCTAAAGTTTTAAGTCACCAAAAAGAGTTTGGAAGCTGTAACCACCATAACACATAATTATTGTTTAAAGTTCATCCAACATTCATCTTTTTCACAACTATTTAGTTACTTATTCCCAATAATTATTTAGATTGCCTATAAGACTACATAAGACATTAGATAAAATTAGCCATCGTTTAAATTACTATTTTTGTCAACCAGTTATGTAATAGAAATAACATCAGTTTTTTTTCTACAAAATTTCGTGTAAATTTCATCATCTCTTATACCTCTAAACATAGTTATCATAAAGATTTTTATCAATAGGTCTTGGTCTTCTAATTTTGGACAAGGGAAGCATTCTCAGTCAGAAATTTTAAAACCTCTTTATATAAAATTAGCTTAAACATTCCAACCTTTATAATCTTATCAACACTTACACTTTTACATGTTCTCAATTCAATTGTAACCTGAGTCAAGGTCTTAAGGCTAGTCATATTTTTCCCTATCTTTTTCTGGGCTTTTCTTAGGTATCAAATAAATAATTATGTGAGAGCTCTCAAAACATATTTTTTCCCCCAATTTAGAAGTTTTTCCAATTCAAAGGATCTGTCGTCTGGCCATTGAAGAGTAGGATCTTCATTTGTATATTTATTCCAATAGTGACTCGATCCAATAAGCCTTTTTAAGGAAAGACCCGGAGGTAACTTTCCACACTTAGAATAAATCTTTACCATGGACGCAAGAGGCGTCCCTGGTGAGGGCGCAGATGATGTAGCCCCTATGATCCACAGAATTCACTCCCAAAGTTGTTCAGAGAAAGTAAAGACCTTCGTTGCACAGGTGGTAAGGATGGTGTAGTGAAAACAGTGTCTCCGGTCTCCACAATAGTGTGGGACGCCTCCAGTCACAGACCCGTTAATCTGTGACACCAGGCAGGCGATACTGGAATGGGAATTTTCCAGCACTAACAAGCAACAAAGGTAAAGACGACCAAAGCCCTTATGGACTGGGCCCTTTATGACAAACTCCCCTGAGAGCTTGGCACAGCCGGACAAAAGCAGCTCGGAACCCCAGTCTACTCGACTGCCCACCAAGGTGCACTCTGGTAAATGCACCTTCTGTATGGTGGAGACCAAGGAGAATAGTCTCTCTGGTCACAAAGCCAAGTTTTCTCAGGACACAGAACAAGACAGAAGGAAAATCCTCATCCGATTTTTTTTTTTTCTTATGTGCACAATGACGGCTTTAGCCACGCCTTATGTCTCTTGGAGCCAGAATAATACCTAGCGGGAGAGGTGCCGCGGGGTTGGGGACTGTGTGCTTTACAGAGTACCTCGTCGTTGCACGGACATTTTCTTGCAGTTGGTGGGGGACCTGTGTCATCTACCCTGTTCCGTGACCCAACTTATCCTGTCACGGGAGTCTTCTGAAAGTGGCGTGCGCCCTATTGGCTCTTAACTTCTCGACCCGTGCCCATCAAATTTGCGGCCTTTTAGGCTTCCAAGATGCCCTTGGCAGTGACCTTCACTTCATGTGCATATTAACCCACAGCAAAGTTTGTCTAAATAGACGCCAGTCTGGTGAGACCCGCAAACTCACCAGTCTGTGGGTCCGGCCCGGACAGTAGGCTTATAGGGCCTATGCCTGCGTCCTACCCTATGGTATTTCCTTCTTATGACAAAAGACACAGACAAAAGAGAAAAACAGACTATCTCTGGGAGGAAAAGGGATCAAGATCAAAACCAAGAGTACTCTACCAAATTTAAACCAAGAGTAACTAAAAGCACAAGAAACTAGTTTCCCAAATGTATTCTCCTGCCAACCTAAATTTAGAAAGAGAAAAAATTCTCACCATTTACTTCCACAGATAGAGATTCCGGGAGGCTGACGTGGTAAGAAGTCTTACCTTTGCCGGCTTTCGTCAGGCGTTCCCGTATCTCACCATCTGCAGTAATCCAGGGAGAAGGCAGGTCTTCCAGCCAGAGAAGGCAACTTGCCAACCAGTGTGGCTCCTGGCAACTACGTCAAAACTGTCGGGGGAAGAGGGGGAATCTCCCTCTGCCCTTTTCCTTAAGGTTCTTATGGCTGGCCAAATAATTAACAAGACAGGTTAGCCAGAGAAAATAATACCAAGTTTAATAACATGTATACATGGGAGAAAGCAGGGACACTGCGTTTCTCAACACAATAACAGAAATTCTCGTCTTAAATACCACGTTCAGCCAATGACAAAGGAGGATGTTGGGGGTGGGGGGAGTCAGTTATAGGAGATTACCACTAAAGCACAGTAAACAAGAGTAAGGTTATTATGCAGATTTAAGGCCTCAGCTTCCACATTGATAAGCCTCTAGAAATGAGGCCATCTCCCCCTCTTCCCAAAATAGAGAGGGAGATACCTTTACAAATGGAGATTTCCCTTATAAATGTAAATGATTTTCTGGCAACTCCTGGCAGGGCCATCTAGAGAATGTAGCCAGAGAGACAGAACTTCTGATAAGAGGGGCTTGTTGGTGCCTTTCCTATTGTAACCTCCATCCTACATTATCTTTACAGCCATCATGATAGATCTGTTCCAGGAAGGAGCCACCATGTCAAATTTTTTAGGCAGTTAGTGGGGGAGGTCAAATGTCCCTAGAGAAAACAACCAAGGTAAAGAGATAGATTTCAGAGTGGCCAAATCTTGATCTCCCACAATATACATTTACACATATTAGATCCTAGTTTTGTTAATTGTCTTTTAAGGTTTTTGATTTATATCTATTGACTAGACTAGATCCTGATTTCTTCTAGTCTCCTAAAATATCTGGTTACAGATGTCCAAACTAACGTTTTTGATTTTTTCCATCATTTTCATTTAAAATCACTAAAAACTAAACCTGTCCTTTTTCCTAAAGCCTTACAAACTAAAGCTGATAAACTTGATATAAACTTAAGAAATGACCTAACGATACCATCAGAGACATTTTAAATTACAAAAGATACTTTGACGCTGACATCTACAAATCATCTTACCTGACTGTCCTCAGACCTCAAAAACTGGTTTACAATTTACTCCAACCATTAACCTTGTTTTTCTTTTGTTTACATAAAAATACTTCTATTAAATATTTGATTGCTTGCTTCCATAATATAGGCATAACCTTGAGAGCCCACCTACATCACCACCTTCTAAAATAAACTTAATTAAACTGATCTATTATCAAGACTAAAAAATGTGTTTGGTGAGATAAAACAATCTACCAACTCAGCTTCTAGACTATAAAACTTCTTTAAGTTTCAAAAAGACTGTGAAACTTTTAGTTTCAAAGGCGGGACTGTGGGAGATCAAGATTTGGCCATCCTAAAATATATCTCTTTACCTTGATTGTTTTCTCTGGGGGACATTTGACCTTCCTCACTAACTGCCTAAAGAATTTGACATGGTGGTTCCTTCCTGGAACAGATCTATCATGATGGCTGTAAAGATAATGTAAGATAGAGGTTACAATAAAAAAGGCACCAACAAGCCCCTCTTATCAGAAGTTCTGTCTCTCTGGCCACATTCTCTAGATGGCCCTGCCAGGAGTTGCCAGACAATCATTTACATTTATAAGGAAAATCTCCATTTATAAAGGTATATACCTCTTTGTTTTAGAAAGAGGGGGGGATGGCCTCATTTCTAGAGGCTTATCAATGTCGAAGGTGAGGCCTTAAATCTACATAATAACCTTACTCTTGTTTACTGTGCTTTAGTGGTAATCTCCTATAACTTACTCCCCCCACCCCCAACATCCTCCTTTGTCATTGGCTGAACATGGTATTTAAGACGAAAATTTCTGCTATTGTGTTAAAAAACGCAGAGTCCCTGCTTTCTCCCATGTATACATGTTATTAAACTTGATATTATTTTCTCCTGCTAACCTGTCTTGTTAATTATTTGCCCATCCATAAGAACCTTAAAAAAAAGAGCCGAGGGAGATTCTCCCTCTTCCCCCGACACTAATGAGTCCATCTTGTCAAGTTCAGGTCTATCTAGCCAAAAGTCATTCATGTATATGGTAAGATTTACTTTATTTTTTTAACAAAGATAAAATGATGAATGGCTTTTTGTATTTTTGCCTGTTTCATCTATAATGATCTTACATTACAATTTAATAGCTTCAGCCTCCTACAATAATTTAAAGAGCCTTTTGAAGCTTGTAATATGCCATGTCCAACAGGATGTAGTAAAAAAATCAGTAGTTCACAATCCGAAAAAGCTCATTTATATTCATTACCAACAATACTTACACCTCAAAGACGCTAATAACCAACATATCATTTGTTCCTACTGCAGAATTTAATAGGTTGTTAAATTCTTTATCATCCAAAAGCATAATTAGGATGCTATCATTAAAATGTATTTTTTAATCAGAAATATTAAAACTAATGAGTAAACTAAATGATTAACTAAATATTAAAACTTATGGCAACTAACGACCTGTTTTCTTTCCCTATGGTTTACCTTTTCTAGAATATCATATAAATGAAATCCTACCGTATTTGGCCTTTTGAATTTTCACCCTATCAGTCAAATCAAAATTTGAAAATTCCTGTTCTATGAGCTTTCCAAATCTAAATTCTTACAATTGTAAATGAATATGGAGACAAAACACACACTACATACTACTTCTAAAAACCTCCTCCTTATCCGATTTTAATTCTATCACCAACTGCCAAGAAAAATCTTTCCACTGATACCAAAATTCCCTACACAGTATGTCAATCATCAATTGATCAGTCATCAGTCTATGTTAACAGAATGTGAGTTATTATTAGGAAGCTACATAATTTGCACCAAAGATTGTTTAAAGCTCCTTTCATTAAATGCAGTTTACACTAATTCACAGGCTTCAAAGTTCGCCTTGCAAATATACAGTCAATTATCAGAAACTATTAATGGGATTAGGCTTTTCTATAAAAGTGGTCCCAAGGAAGTAGGAATATTTATTTGTTTAAAGAACGCAATGAGGAGCCCAATAGCCTGAACAGAGTCAGACAGAGGAGCGCTGACCACAGGCCATCTTATGAAGGGCCGTGTTCACCGGGAGATATCCCGACCTGGCCTAGATGGAGTCCCGGGTGGCATGAACTCAAGGGCTCGTGCAGAGGGTAGGCGACTCCCTGCCGCCCCCTGCACCTCCGCTGGGTGGGCAGGAGGGCCCGCTGTGGTGGGGCCCCGCCAAGACAGAGGGACCGGCCTGCTAGGCAGCACTCCTCTGCTCCTCCAAGGGACAAAGTTGGGCTCCTCCGCCTGGAGCAGCCCGCCAGCAGCCCCGGTCCCCGCCCCTGACACTGTGCTCCCGCCATCTGCAGCGGAGTTCTCCACGCCGAGCCCGCTGCCCACTGCCTACCTCGGCGCCGCTCCTGCCCAGCGCTCCTCCGCACTACAGAAAGGAGAGCTCCCCAGTGCTGAAAATCCTGGAGGAAGGATCCAGAAATCGCCAATCCCCCCACACAAACCTCCGAGGCAGCCACGTCCACACCAGGGACCCCACCTCCAGTGCACACGCTCCGGGGCTCTCCAGCTCGCCGGCCCCTCTGCTGCTTTGAGCGCCCGTCCTGCGCATGCTCGGGCGTCTCCGAGGATACAATGGGAACCGCTGGGGTGGGCGCAGGAGGGGTTGGGGACTGAGGTGTTCCTGAGAGGGAGAGCGGGAGCTGGCTGTCCCTCTGCAGCTCTTGACTCTGCTCTCCCTGGATGACCGTCAGCTCCTGGAGAAGATCTGCCTTCCCTTGAGGCGGCTCCTCCTGTCCTGAGAAGTGCATCACATGAACTAACATTTGTTTCAAAAAGAACGATGACATCCTTAACACCTGATGTGTCGTGTCCCCAGAAGAATTCTCTGCTTCCCCAGAAAACTAGACAGTGAGCAGCTGGGACCGTGTTCTGACCCAGGAAGGAAGGATGCTGAGGGCACAGCTGTCTCCCCTCTTCCGGTTCCTTCCCCTGATTTGTGGCCCTGATGGGACTATACCGTTGGGGACTCGTGCAGGTGACAACGTTCAAGTGTTTGCCCCTGGTATTACATTTCTTATGATTTAGTGGTTAAAACGGGAAGCTAGCTGTCAGTTTTTCCCACGATTTCACTCGCAGAAATGTCTTTGGACAAAGAAGCTTGCTTAATTTTTGATTTTTATAATCAATAACAATAATTAAATTACTTATTTTCTTAATCTCATTGGCATGCTAAAACAAACAAGTCACTTGGTTTTCACCAAATTGGCCACATTTTCATTAAAACTTTGGGAATATCGCTGTTTGAGGTAAAGAAAGCATTTGGGAAGAACAATTACCCTTAGATAATATCTTCCCAGATAAATGTACAAACACATAGTTATGAGCCATTTTGAGGGGCCTGGGAAATCCAGTTTGAGTTCTACAATGGATCATCTGAAGGTTAAATTAGTAATTTTTTGAGGAGTTTGCAAGTAAATGTTCATGTCGCCTTCATCAAATAGGTCTGGTGATTTAAATGAAGGTTGAGCTTAATGATAAAAGTTTTCAAAAGACTGAGAAATATTAAGTAAATGTACTAAAAACAAAAGGGTGCAAATCAAAGTAAAGCCTGCCATTATCCTCTTTAAAAGAGAGTCACAGTAGCACTATTGTCAAGGTATGAGAAGGTATAGAAATGCTTTATAAAGTCAATTCTTCACTTCCAAAGGACCTAACGTGACATTCTAGAAGTCTCCATAGTCTTTCACTCATCTAGATTAAAATTGCTCAATTTATATTTTAAAGACTAATGAATCTGTGGGCAAAATATTCAAGATCAGTGTTTAATTGTTTTTCATTGTTGCAAAGTACATGGGTATAAAGTGTGGCTGAAATTCATGGTCTTGGAGAATAAAAATATATAGAACTTATTTATCACTCTCACAGCATGTCCTGACTTAATCCTACAAATGTCCCAAGAGTAAAACCTCAGTAAATTCCGTTCTGTTCTTAGATATGACATCTTTCATTCGTAATGAATATTCTCAAATTAGGCTCTAGCTAGTAATTATGTTCCTGATGCAAATATGTAATAAAGAAGAATCCATGCGTGATTAAATTTGGCTCAAGAGGACTACTTAGAACCCAAATTTGTTCTTTGCTTTGTTTTTCTTTATCGATTTCTTTCTTTCTCCTCAGCGGAGTCGGCAGATAGATGACACAGAAAGCTGAGAGACTGAAGGGCAGAGTCTTGAAGAATGTCGGATTTCCTAATCTTCCAGATCTTTTTTATCTTTAAAATTCTACGATTTTTCTATTTACATAGGGGTTCATTTTTTTCATTATTTCTAATAGTGATCATAATAGTGAGACTAACAAAACTTAGCACTTGTGGAACATTTTTCATCATAAAAATTTACGTTATTCTGACAATTGTTAATATATTAAAAAGCCACTAAGAGCTAATCTGATGCTCAGAGGATTTTTAGGGTAGTGAGACTGTTCTGTGCATAATGGTGGCTACATGTCACTATATGTGTGTCAAAACCCATGGAACTGTACAACACAAAGTGTGACCCTTAAACTAGAGACTGTAGTTCATAACAACGTTTCAGTATTGTTCATTCATTATAACAAACGTATCACACTAATGCAAGGTGTTAATAATAGGGGAAACGGGGCTTGGGAGAGAGGAGAGAGGCAGTGTAGTGGATGTATGGAGCTCTATGTACTATCTGTTCAATTATCTGTAAATCTAAAACTGTACTTTTAAGAATAAAGTGTTTTAAAGTTCTTTTGAAAGGCACCAAAAGGTAAGCTAACACTGTAGGGCATCTATTTTGTGCAGAAGGGCAAGGACGAAGTTGAAATGATTTAAAAAGTTCACCTTGTGAAGGTTTGAATTGTGGTGTGTTTCTGAAGCCTTAGACAAGGGCAGGACATACAATTTGAGACATGGATGAAATAAAGGAGAAGGAAGACATCAGAGAGATCAGACCTGATCAATTAAATTTAGGACAAATTACTAAATTGGTTGGATTTGTTTTTATTTTCTTTGCTTTTTAGAAACCTTACACCTTTCTATGAAAGCCACACGTGCACAGTGTCCACAGGTATGTTTCCTACCGAGCGGCACCTGCTTCTCTCCCTCTGCATCTTCTATTCCTTTCCCCTCCTCTCACTACCTCTGACTGATGGTCCCTGTTTCTATCTGCCTTCCTTACTCTCCCTCTCTCCTGTTTGTTTGTTTGTTTTCTTTATCTTTGTGTTTTCTTTCTCCTCTTACACATCAGACTAACCATAACCTTCCTAGTCATTGTTTAGTTTCACTGAAAGATCTCAGTAGTTTCCATGAAGAAATGACAGATCAGTGTTCTGGGAAAAATTTCTCTATTTCAGCTACTTCACCCTCAATCTGAAGCAGGAAAATTTCTTGAATGTTGAATCAATTTTTTATATGTTTTTCTTTTTTTGAATTCAAATTTCAGAGCTCCTGGTCATATTGGAAAAATTCCTGAGGACGGCTGCCTGGAGTTGAGCCATAGGAGTTCTTCTTATGGCCATAATGGGGAATCCTTATTTTGGCCATGGGGCCTCAGGAGAAGCCCTCGTGAGGGAGGAATCTTTGCTAACCCTATGTTGTACCTAGGACTGGCTTCTCCTAAGACAGTGGTTCCTGAACTCCAGTGTGCATTAGAACCGTGTGGAGGTCCGCTACAACACAGAGTGCTGAGCCCATCCCAGAGTTTGTGATCCAGCAGGATGGGGGGACCCGAGAATTTACGTCTCTGACCGTTTCCCAGGTGATGCTGCTGACCAGCCACACATTGAGAACCACCGGCTTAGAAACCCTAGGTTTCAAAGGATGCTTTGCTTGAGCAGACAGCCAAAAGTATCAAAATCGTAACCAAGATTCACCAACAACTTGAATGTTTTGGCATTTGGATCTAGAGGCTCCTGAATTTTCAGGGGCTAAAGCAAACATTACTCTGAGTTCAGGGTTTGTGACTCTCCTAAGTGTCACACAATTCCTTTGCTTGCTTCCCTTGAGCCCTACCTGGCTAGGAAAGAATATTAAAAACAAAGCCAGCTTTGATTATTTAATCCTCAGTCAACTAAGACAGTTTTGAATGAGGTTTTTTAGACAGAATAGCCAACTTTATCTACACTATTGGAAACGAATTATTACTGATAACAATGGTTATTTACTAAGGTCCCAATATGTCTCAAGCCCTTTACATACTTTTATTTCTCAGCTTCTCAGAACCCTACGGGATCCCAGGTGTGTTTACTTTTTCTCCACAACTCCTCTAAGGAACCCCCCCAGAGCACACTCATAATTGACCTCACTATGCCTTCTCTCATTTAATTTAGCAGTAGATTAAAATTACAGAAGAAACTTGAAGGGATCTTGAGCCCCAGCAGGAGAAGGTCTAAAGTCTATCCAGGACAAATGGCTTAATGTTTGTTTCTGAGAAGTTTCCAGGGACAAAGACTCCACAACCTCCAGAAACCAGTTCTGTTGATTATTAATATCTCTAATCAATGATATACATTAATTGTTTTTTATTTATTGGTTGCTTGTCTGCTATATTACTTTGCCATATAATAAAATTTTTCTTTGTGTTATTTAAATAATTTTCACTTTATATCCACTTTTTCAATTTAGCCTTCTCTGGACTTCCTCATACATTGAAGATGGTAATTGTCACCTATTAGCATTTTCCTCTTCAGTTTAGATAACCTCAGTTTCTTTACTGTGTTAAAAATATTTAATAAGTGTAGTTCTTTTTTTCTCCAGTTCTTCTCTAGGTTCAACTTATTGGGTAGTATAGTGGAAAGATGACTTCAGAGGTCCTGTGTGGTAAAGAATCTTCTTTGTATTGTATTCAATGTGAATAAAATCTCTATTAGTTTTGTGTTCAGTCTAATCTGGAATCTGAACCTTTCCTTCCTTCCTCCCTCTATTGTCTGCAATAGTTAATAGTCCCAGACCTAGAGTTTTGCTTGTGGAAAGTCTTTGTGGTTTTTGTTGGTTAGTTGGCTTGACGTTTTAACAATTCAATTTATTTAGTAGATATGTGAGTTTGCCTATTTTATGTTATTTTTTGTGTCAGTTTCAGTATATTGTTTTTTTATAAAGTGAATTTTGATGTTTGTTGTCTAATTCGCAGTCCTAAGTATTTCACAAAATGGTGTATCGTGTTAAGATCTAAGCACTCTGTAGAGAATACTTCTTATTTGATTTCTTTTTTTTTTTTAACAGGAGAAAATAATACCAAGTTTAATAACAGGTATACTTGGGAGAAACTCAGAAATGAGCAACTCTTCCCTCTGTCTAAGCTGTCCCCTAAGTATTGCAGTTAAAGGCGAAGAAGGTGTTGGGGGTGGGTAGTGGTCTTGGACCTCAGAGGGCAAGAGGCAACTCACATGGAGATAGAAATGCAAATGTTTGCATGGCAACTCTTCTCAGGGTCATCTATAGATAATGTGGCCAGGGAGAGAGAAAGTTTTTGATAAAAGGTGCTTGGTGCCTTTCCTGTTGTAACCGCTATCCTACATTATCTTTACAGCCATCATGATAATAACTCCTTCCTGAAACAGATCTTTTGTTTTAAATTCTTTAGGCAGTTTGGAAGGGGAAACTCAAATATTCTTCGTGAGTTCTCTGAGTCCTTATTGTCTTCAGCAGGAAATAATCTGCATACCAGAGTGGTGCCTCCTGGGGTAGCTTGCCCTGAGCACCATCAGTTCCCTCCTCTGAAACTTCCCTAGAAGTTTCACAGTCCTTTTGAAAATTAAAGTAGTTTCATAGTCCAGAAGCTGAGTTGGTAGATTGTTTCATCTCACTGAACAGATTTCTTAGTCCTGATAATAGATCAGTTCAATTGAGTTCATTTTAGAAGGTGGTGATGCAGGTAGGCTCTCAAGGTTACACCTATATTGTGGAAGCAAGCAATCAAGTATTTAATGGAAGCATTTCTATGTAAACGAAAGAAAAACAAGGTTAATGGTTGGAGCAAGTTGTAAAGCAGTTTCTGAGTATAGGGGACAGCTAGTTAAGAAGATTTTTAGATGTCAGCATCAAAGCAGCTTTTGCAGTTTAAAATGTCTCTGATGATGTCTTCGGGTAATCTCTTAAATTTATATCAAGTCCATCAGCTTCAGTTTGTAAGGTTTCAGGAAAAAGGGCAGGTTCAGTTTTTAGTGATTCCAAATGAAAATGATGGAAAAAATGAAAAACATTAGTTTGGAGATCTGTAGCCAGATATTTTAGGAGACTAGAAGAGATCAGGATCCAGTCCAGTCAACAGATATAGAACAAAAAACTTAAGAGACAATTAACAAAACTAGGATCTAATATCCGCAAATGTACACTATAGTTTTTACTGAAATATAATTTTTCTTTCTAAGATCACCCTCATTTTTATCAAAGATAGACAAATTAAAACTAACTAGTTTGCAAAATAAGTCTAGTTCCAATAGAGTTGACCCAATTATTTACATAAGTACAGCAAGAATAGGAATTGATCACATAGGATCTTTTAAGTCTGCTTTGCTGGAACTTTTTATAAGGAATCTCAGATTGAACTTTAAAGGCCTCTCCAGGACAGAAAAGTCAAGCCAAGGATTTTGTCATCAGACTTTGCCTGCAATACCGACAAATTTGGGTGAATTCCTCTCTTCTGAGGTTCCCCCAAAATATTTCGAGGTTCCTTGTGTTTGCCAGATAAGTGACATTCTTTACTTTTCTTGGTAAGTGCTGTTTGGAACATAAGGTACCAGGCCAATATTTCCACGTGGCTTTATTCCATAAAGTCCAATCTTCATTCCTCAAAAGCTGTATGGTTATATCGCAAATATGATGTTCCAGTCACAGCCTTGGTAATATAACCAATGTTTCCAATTGTGTCCTGTTATAAGGAGAACAGATTCTTATTGAACTTATGCAAATAACTATATTGTCATGCAAACAACAATACTCACTTACTAAGGGTTTCCAAATTCGAGGGATCAGATAGAGAGAAAAAGAGAAATATTTCAATTTTACTTACAAAAATATCATTTACCAAATTGTTATAAGTCATAGCTAGCTCAGGAGAAAAGAGAAAAAGTTTTCCTTAACTCTGAAAAGATAAAACATTAAAAATTCAGCAATACATCAAATGAAAAATCATAAAAGTTATAATTATCCTTATCAGTTCATTCAGTCCTGTGTAATCCATTCTTGATCCCCATCTTTCTGTTAGCAGCTTCATGAATTTATCAGTCTTTACATCAGCTTTCTGTAATTTCTTACCCAGTTCAGTTTTATGATCAGAAAGTTTGTCAGAAACCTGTACTCCAGTGTAAATGTCAGAGTCCTTTCCATGAATTTTTCTGAAGTTGAAATATTTCGCAAAAGCATTAGAGCAAAGAAATAAGTCTGTAAACAACAAGACCTCAAAATGGCAATTGACAGAGAAAGTTGGTTAATTTTGTGACATGCAACACTTTAAAATAATAATAACCAGAATTATGACTGATAATCAGGACAGATCAGAATTTCAGTAATGTTATACAATTTTAAAACACCTATGTCAATAACATTTGCCCACATAATAACACCTAAGCAGACTTATCATCACTTGTCTGACAATGCTTTCTATGTAATTTAACATACTGAATAAGCCTAATAAGTTTAGTATCTTCCTCCTTATAGGTAGAGAGCAAATTTCTTTGTCTTCCTCCTTATAGGAAGAGAGCAAATTTCTTTGAGAAGTTCCAGGGCCCTTTGAAAATTCTCAAAGAAAAAAAGTAAAAAAAAGACTTTATTTAAGATATGAATTTTGGGGAGCTTGTCAAAAATAGAAAACGTTAAAGCAAAGCGATCTTTAACAGTCCGAAAACCTTAATAGAGAGACCTCAGTCTTTTGAACACAGGAAATTATTTTAACAGTTTTTTTTTTTTCTGTCTTTTAGGTAGACTTACCCAAAGGTAAAGAAAAATCTTTTATAACCTCTTTATCAAGTTCAAGGAAATTATCCTTTTAAGAGAAAGAAACCAAATCATAATTTTGTACCAGCTTCCTTCTGATATTAAAATTCATTTACTTAATTAAATTCATTTCAATCTTAACCAACTTGACCATACAAAAACTCCTTTTCCAGAATTCCTCTTCCACAAACCTATAACTTTCTTTTTACATTCAGATTTGTCCCATGTCTTTCTTTTCCCTCCTAGTACTTGATGACAAATTTATCTTTCTTAATCAATCAAATAAAATATTTCCATTCTTTGTTCCTTCTTTATACATCTTACTTTTCTTGTACACAGACATATTTTTTCTTAATATTTAGTAGCTTCAAACACATATACTAATTAGAAATTTTAACTCTTAGAAACCACAATTTGTAAGTAAAAACTAAGTAAACCATTATAAACTTTCTTTTACATTAGTATATCGTGGCTTGGAAAATTTATAAACACTTCATAACTTCTAGAAATATGTTCCTTTATAGTACAATCTTTAAATAAAACACATGTTTACCAATAGACCCAAAAACCTTTTAGTTTTCCTGTAACGAAAAGACAAAAGTAGACAAACGTACATTTAGCAATCAATGTCTAATATCTTATCTTATTTGGAAATGATGATAGTGAATTTTTATCACAAAATTTAACAAAACTCTAAAGTTTTAAGTCACCAAAAAGAGTTTGGAAGCTGTAACCACCATAACACATAATTACTATTTAAAGTTCACCCAGCATTCATCTTTTTCACAACTATTTAGTTACTTGTTCCCAATAATTATTTAGATTGCCTATAAGACTTCATAAGACATTAGATAAAATTAGCCATCATTTAAATTACTATTTTTGTTAACCAGTTCTGTAATAGAAATAACATCAGTTTTTTGTACAAAAGTTCATGTAAATTTCATCACCTCTTATATCTTTAAACATAGTTATCATTAAGATTTTTATCAATAGTTCTTGGTCTTCTAATTTTGGACAAGGGTAGCATTCCCAGTCAGACATTTTAAAACATACTCAGGCAAAGTTGATGTAACCTCTTTATATAAAATTAGCTCAAACATTCCAACCTTTATAATCTTATCAACACAGACTTTTACATGTTCTCAATTCAATTGTAACCTGAGTCAAGGTCTTAAGGCTAGTCAAATTTTTCCCTTCCATTTTCTGGCCTTTTTTTA